>NC_140617.1:14936241-15536241 GCF_057381915.1 Diplotaxodon limnothrissa | reverse complement strand
CTACACACTCATACGGCAGCAGACAAGGTAGAGCTAACACTGCTTTATCTCTGATTTGACTCTAGTAAGTAAAGTTTATTTATGAAGGGCTTCACAGACAAACAGTCACAAAGTGCTGTACACAGAAAGAGTAAACTAAATAAGAACTTTAGTGCCATAACAGCCAATAAAAAACCCAAAACAAATAAAAACATATTTTTTATTTAGAAATGTTATGTATTTTCTTCTATTTAATCTCAAAAAGCTCCTAAAACAGTCAGTGATCACTGTTGACCTCCCTCAGCTTTTATTACCGCTAATCATTTATTTAAGCTCAGTTTTCAAAACCTTAGGATGTAACTACAGCCCAGCCCATGCAGCAGTATATGAATGACTAACCTCGTATTGTGGATGGATTATCTCAGTTGTTCTCCTGGCTGAAGTTTGGTCCTTTTACAGCATCCTGCCATGCGATTACATTTGTTCCTGACCACCGAGAACACTCACGTTAACTTTTATCGAGTGGAAAAAAAGTTAGCTTGTTTATATTATGCTAACATAGCTGTGTCGCTAGCGGTCACGTAGCACATCATTATATACCAGCTAGCCCAACTTCAGTAACCCTACAAACGTCACTGCTGTTTAGTTTTCTGTCTTCATTTATGTTGGAAGTGATAACAGAGCTGTATGTTTTAATTTGTTTCCAAAACCCCGCAGTCAGGACATGCTATATTGTATTTAGATAGAAGCTAGCGAGCTAACTCCCTGCTAACTTCTAACTCCGTTAAATGTCATAAATTCCGTTTTCATGGATGCCTGGATGTTAAACTCAATTGTTACACCTGGTAGAGCAGAACGCTGATCATTTTATTAAAGATGAAAGACTCTAGACAGTTTTTCAACTCTCAGTAATGCCATAGTGATCGTTTGATATATGGACCTGCAGCAGAGTTTAGGTCCAGACACGGCTAGTGACGTTAGACTGAACAACCGGATAGCTCCTCGGTTCACAGTAGCATCGCTCAGCTAACATTCTAACAGCACATTTGAGTTATTCACCCCCTCCTTTGCTGTGCTGAATC
The DNA here is from genome assembly GCF_057381915.1 of Diplotaxodon limnothrissa. Classification (NCBI taxonomy): domain Eukaryota; kingdom Metazoa; phylum Chordata; class Actinopteri; order Cichliformes; family Cichlidae; genus Diplotaxodon; species Diplotaxodon limnothrissa. The sequence continues at coordinate 15,535,180 of NC_140617.1, read as the reverse complement.
ATAGCGTAAGCAAATCACTCAGGACTCACTAACCCCCTCCCGACCCCATCTTTATATTTCCTTTTTTATATATATGAAAGTTGCTAATATGTAAGGAATGTCTATTCTCTGAATGTGTAATATATGGTGCATTTTGTTTGTATGTTAATTTTACTAATAAAAAAAAAAAATGGCGCAAAGAAAAAAACAACAAAAAAACTAACCCCCTCCCTTGCTGTGCTGAATCGTAGCATAGACGAATCACTCACTCACTCACTCACCCCCTCCCTCCTGGGTCACGTCTTCTTCTTCTTCTTCTTCTTCTTGGTTGGCAACGAATGTTAAGGCGCATGACTCAGGCTCCACTGCTTCAGAGGTGTTTCCTGTGTGCGCAATTACTTGTGCTCAGGCTCGTAAAATGGGTGAGATTGTGGATTTGTCGGGGTCGTTTGATGAAGACGACTCTTTCGTGTCACCCATTGATTCTGTAAAAATCTCCACATGTGACGTCCCTGAAATGATTCCCGAGGACAAATTTTGATTCAAGATGGCGCCGAGTATGGCAGCCTCGTCGCGAGCTCCCCCAAGCAACAGCTTTTTTCTGTGTTTAATTTTACTTTTCCTTCATTTTTTCGCGAGTAGCACATGTCTCCTTGTGTACGACCGACAAACCTTACTGGACATAAAAGACGGTCTTTCTTATAACTTTCCGGAGTTCAAGTTTTGCAACACGGACGCTCCGTTTGCAGACCCCCCATTCATCTCACCTGAGACGCCTTTGTTCTCTGGCCCTGGAGGCCGCAAACGCCGACGCAGAGGGAGAAGATCTGGCGTTCTGGTTCGACTGAGACGGCGCACTAACAGACCACCGTTACCCAGTTTATTACTGGCTAATGTGCAGTCTCTGGAGAACAAGCTGTACGAGCTTCGGGCACGGATCTCATTCCAGCGGGAGATGCGGGACTGCTGCGTGATCTGCCTCACAGAAACCTGGCTATCGGACAAGGTACCAGACTCCGCAATACAACTATCGGGGTTCTCCGTGCATCGCGCGGACAGGTCACAGGATCTTACTGGGAAAAGCAGAGGCGGTGGTGTGTGTTTCATGATCAACAACAGCTGGTGTGATTATGCGAACGTGCACCCGGTCAAATCCTTCTGCTCACCGGACCTGGAGTACCTGATGATTAAGTGCCGGCCATTCTGGCTACCGAGGGAATTTACAGCAGTGATTATTACGGCTGTTTACATTCCCCCACAAGCCGACACTGACCGAGCGCTCAGGGAACTGTACAGCGCGATCAGCAGCGAGGAAACCGCACACCCAGAGGCAGCGTTTATCACAGCCGGAGACTTTAATAAGCGAAACCTGAAGAAAGTCTCACCCAAACTCCACCAACACATCCATTTTAACACTCGTGGAGACCGGCTACTCGACCACTGCTACACCTCTTTCCGGGATGCGTACAAAGCCCTCCCCCGCGCCCCATTCGGCCAATCAGATCACCGCTCCATCCTGCTCCTGCCCGCCTACAGGCAGAAGCTGAAACAGGAAGCTCCAACCCGGAGGGCAGTGCACTGTTGGACGGACCAATCAGAGTCTGCGCTGCGGGACTGTTTTGATCACGCGGACTGGGAAATGTTTCACGTGGCTGCTAGGGACATTGACGAGTACACAGACTCAGTCTGCGGATTTATCAGGAAATGCGTGGAAGATGTTGTCCCATCCAGAACAGTTAAATCCTTCCCAAATCAAAAACCCTGGATTAACGGAGATGTTCGCGCGGCACGGAGCACCGCCTTTGCCTCCGCGAACACATCGGACTACAAACACGCACATTACCAACTCCGGAAGACGATCAAAGCAGCCAAACGTGAGTACAGGGACAGGGTGGAGCAACAGTTTGACAACCCTCGGAGTATGTGGCAGGGACTAAACACGATCACAGACTTTAGAGGGAAAACCAGCACACCGCAGACCACGGCCTCCCTGTGTGAGGATCTAAACGTATTCTACGCTAGATTCGACACAGCGAACACCATGAGACCGGACAGTGTGCGCACCGCGGAAAACGTCAGTGCGCACACTGTGTCTGAGGAGGATGTGCGGAAGTGCTTCAGGAAGGTGAACGCACGCAAAGCTACTGGTCCGGACGGGATTCCCTGCCGCGTCCTCAAGTCATGCGCGGCTCAGCTGGCTGGAGTGTTCACGCACATCTTCAACCTTTCCCTCTCTCTGTCTGTAGTCCCAGCCTGCTTCAAAATGGCCACCATCGTCCCTGTACCCAAATCCTCCACCATCTCCTCATTGAACGACTGGCGACCTGTAGCCCTGACCCCCATCGTAAGCAAATGCTTCGAGAAGCTGGTCAGGGACTTCATCTGCTCTGCACTACCCGACTCACTGGACCCTCTACAGTTCGCATACCGCCACAACAGGTCCACTGATGATGCCATAGCCCTGACACTACACACTGCCCTGTCACACCTGGAGAAGAGAGACACGTATGTGAGAATGCTGTTTGTAGATTACAGCTCAGCATTCAATACCATCGTTCCCTCAAAGCTGGACAGGAAACTGCAGGATCTAGGACTGAGTAGCTCCCTCTGCAGCTGGATCCTTAGCTTCCTGTCTGACAGACGCCAAGTGGTCAGACTGGGCAGCATCACCTCATCCCCCATCACACTGAACACTGGTGCTCCACAGGGGTGTGTACTGAGCCCTCTCCTATACTCACTCTACACCTACGACTGCACAGCCACTAACAACTCCAACATCATTGTGAAGTTTGCGGACGACACTACAGTGGTGGGTCTTATCACCAATGGTGATGAGACGGCTTACAGGGAGGAGGTCAGCGCCCTGACCCACTGGTGTCAAGACAACCATCTCACCCTCAACGTCGCAAAGACAAAGGAGTTGATAGTGGACTTCCGGAGGTGCAGAGAAGTACACACCCCCATCACCATCAACGGCGCTGCTGTGGAGAGAGTGAGCAGCTTCCGGTTCCTTGGTGTACATCTGGCTGAGGATCTTACATGGTCAGTACACACAAACAAAACAGTGAAGAAGGCGCAGCAGCGCCTCTTCTTTCTCAGGAGACTGAAAAGATTCGGCATGAGCCCCCGCATCCTCAGGACCTTCTATCACTGTGCCATTGAGAGCATCCTCACTGGATGCATCACCACCTGGTATGGCAACAGCACCGCCTACAACTGCAAAGCTCTCCAGCGAGTAGTGCGGTGCTCTGAACGGATAATTGGAGGTGAGCTTCCCTCCCTCCAAGACATCTACAGGAAGCGGTGCCTGAGGAAAGCGGGGAGGATCATCAAGGACTCCAGTCACCCCAGCCATAAACTGTTCAGACTACTTCCATCAGGAAGGAGGTTCTGCAGCATCCGGTCCCGTACCAGCAGACTGAGAGACAGCTTCTTCCACCAGGCCATCAGACTGCTGAACACGTCATAGACACCTCAGCTTCACTACTGGAACTTTAACATTATGCACTCCACACTGTACAGTAATGCCACTGTTTTGCACATGTCTCAACTCTGTATATTTTTATATATTTTATTTATTGTTTACTCTATTTAATTTGTAAAATATGTGTACACACACACACACACACACACACACACGTAGAAAAATATTTAGTATACACATCCAGAAATGCATATACTATTATATATTGTACATATATTTATTAGTTTCAGATGTAGCCATTCTTGTATTTTGCTTGTTTACATTATTGTATTAAGATAAGATAAGATAAGATAACCTTTATTAGTCCCACACGTGGGAAATTTGTTTTGTCACAGCAGGAGTGGACAGTGCAAAAGTTATGAGGCAAAAATTAGAATACAATAAGAATAAATACAGTACACAACTGTACAGAATAGAATAAAATAAAATACTATATACAGTAGAATAAAATAAAATAAATATACAATAAGATAAAAATAGAATACAAATACAAATACTATATACAACTGAGTAAAAATACAACGATGACAGAAAGGATTATTGCACTTAGTATTATTGCATATGTATGGATGTGTGTGCTTGATCAGTTAAAGTCTTTATTATGGAGTCTGACAGCAGTGGGGAGGAAAGACCTGCGAAATCTCTCCGTCCCACACCGTGGGTGCCGCAGTCTCCCACTGAAGGAGCTGCTCAGTGCTGTCACAGTCTGCTGCATGGGGTGGGAGATGTTGTCCAACAGGGATGACAGCTTAGCCGCCGTTCTCCTGTCACTCACCACCTCCACTGGGTCCAGAGGGCATCCTAGAACAGAGCTGGCCCTTCGGATCACCCTGTTCAGTCTCTTCCTGTCCCCAGCAGAGATGCTGCCGCCCCAGCAGACCACACCATAAAAGATAGCAGAAGTCACAACAGAGTCATAGAAGGTCTTCAGGAGTGGGCCCTCCACTCCAAACGACCTGAGTCTCCGCAGCAGGTACAGCCTGCTCTGCCCTTTCCTGTAGAGGGCGTCTGAGTTATGAGTCCAAACTTTTGCACAACTCTGTTGCTTGTGAAGCTCGCACACAAGAATTTCACTCACATGTGCTGCACCAATGTACCTGCACATGTGATGTGACAATAAAAGTGATTTGATTTGATTTGAGTTAATCAGAGCTTGAATATGACCAGAGAAATGTTGATCAAAGCACAGCAGGGTGATCCTTCACTGGTGCCTTGTTTTTCCTCTGTTGTGGACAGAGAGGGATCTAAAGCTCCAGTAAAATATTTCATTTGTTCTAATTTGCTATGACCTCAGAGTAGGGCTGTGCGATGTGACCAAAATCACATATCCCAATATAAGCATCTATAGCCCCGATAACGATATAAATCACAAAAATGTAACATTTTCTGTAAATTCTGTGAATCTCGGGCAGCTCGACTCAGCTGGGCATCGTATACCTGCGATGCATGAAACGATACATAAGTTGTAACGGCCGCCGTTTTCTTCGTGAGTATTTATTCAACGGCGTGCTGCGGGGAAAGGCCTGTTCTAACGTTTGAGTCTAAGGTTTATTTTTAGCACTTGGCGGCTCTTTTTTGCTTCTCATCTATGGGCTCAAATTGTGGTCATAAATATTTTGTTATGTATTTGTGGGGCGGTCGTGGTTCAAGAGTTGGGAGTTCGCCTTGTAATCGGAAGGTTGCCGGTTCGAGTTTCACATGTACTTTTTGGCTAAGTCCACACACAAATCTTTTTTACACATACAAATCTTTTTTACAAGTACAACATATTTATGACCACAATTTGAGCCCATACTCATCCGTAAACACTCTTTCACGTCATTCAGTTTATTTTGAAAAGTCTCAACAGGATCTTGAGCTTTATTGTGAAAGGGAAATAAACAAGCGTACACGATGGTTTTACCGTCCTTGTTGCTAACGACAACACATAAAAACAGTCGCTACACCCTCTCCAGTGACATCACACTCCAGAGCTGACGTCGGTGTCACGTGATACATTTTCAGCTTTGATCTGGTCCTACCAGCTCATAAATAGGGGCGGAGGCAAGGCAAGTTTATTTGTATAGCACAATTCGACACCGAGGGTTTGCTTTGCAGAGACATTAGAAACAAAAGTTATTACAGACACTAGTAACGGGATCAGAGAACAGCACAGAAAAAAAACTCAAATGGATTCCTTTAAAGGAGACAGTCCACAGGAAACCAGGCCCATAGAAATATCTGAAGAGGAGATGCAGACACTTCTCTTCAAATCCGTCTTTATGACCCGTACACGGGCAGAGAGACGAGAAATGGATGAAAAAAACTTTATCGTTCAGTTTGTTGTAAAGCTTTCAAACACCATTACAACAAAAACTAAATTAGTCATAAAACCCATCGACATGTTTTCATTCATCAAAACAGTCACAGAAAAAACTGCAGGAAAATTACCTGCAGAACTGCCAACATCTATAAACAGGGTGGTTAAGTCTGTTTTCCATGGACTGCAGAAGATGTACAACTCCAAGGACTTGCTACGATTTTTCATTGTATTTCGTCAGTCAACATTTGAAGAAAATGTCTCAAGAATTTTAATATCAGAGATCAATAAGGTAAAGGAGAAAAGGATAAAGGGTTCTGTTGTTTGGGAAAATCAGACCAGTCCTGCTGAAACGTCTGAAGAACAGATCCCCAGTCCAGGGCAAAGGGCACAAGAAACTAAAGAAAGAAACTTTATAATTCAGTTTCTTGTTAGGCTGAACAACATGGTCGCCTTAAAGACAGGCACAGCAACAAAGCAGGTCAACATTTTTGCCATTTTAGAAAACGTCATTGAAATGGCTGTGGGTAAACTACCCGCACAACTTCCAAAATCTTTAGGCAAACTTGTTAGAGCCGTTTATAAGAGTCTAAAGAAGACATATAAGTCTAAACTGATGGTACAGACTGCCATGGAATTCAGGCAGTTAAACTTTGAAGATAATGTAGCAAGAACGTTGATATCTGAAGTGAACAGGATGAAGGAGAAGAGGATTAAGGTTTTTGTTGTTAAGGAGAATAACAACAATTCATCTGAACAATCCTCTTCAAAGACCACTAGGAACTGTTGTTCTTTTGGGAAATTTTTGAAAACATTGTTTCCCTACAAAATCATAGTCGAAATCAGGCTATGATTTCGACTATGATTTTACAATTCACAAGATTTCAACAATTTTAAAATCCTACAGTGTTGGTTCTGTCTCGCATCAGCCCCATCCAAACAGGTCGCGGCAGATGGCTGACCCTCTCTGAGCCTGGTTCTGCTGGAGGTTTCTTCCTGTTGAAAGGGAGTTTTTCCTCCCCACTGTTGCCAAGTGCTTGCTCGTGGGGGATTGTTTGGGTTGGAGCTTTAATTTTGTAAGGTTTTTACCTTACAATTTAAAACACCTCGATTCAGAACCTCTCACTGTTGTTGAAATTGTTTGGCCCTTTCTGTGAGGGCACTGCATGTTCTCAATCTCATTGGGAAATGCTAAATTTTGCACATGAATGCAGATTTATTCTAAATTGCAAAATGCATTTGCTAAAAATAAACAAACTAAACTAATGCATGGCTATGGTGTATTTTTATGAATCTCGTACTCAGGTAATAAATACTTTTGTCTTATTACTGAGCAATAATAAAGTTTTAAAAAAAAAAGTTAAATGTTTCCCATGTTTGACCCAGCTAGGACCTACTAAAAGTGCCCACTTGGCATTGCCCATATGGGTTTAATGTGAAGAACCCAAGTAGGCCCCATACAAAAAGCCCAGTTTGAGCCCATGCCCATATGGTACCCATCCAGCCCGAGCAAAAACCAGGTGGGGCCCATATATACATGTTGGCTGGGTACCGACCCTGGCTCACAGCTCAGTGGACATTTAGATGAGAAAATATATTTGACACATTTAAGGAAAATACTAATAAAATAAAAAATAAATAAATGTTCCCTTTCAAATTTTTTATTTGCTCTTTTTTGCTCTATAAAATAGCTGTTTTCTTTTACAATCATTCATCTTAGCAGTAGGATTTACATTAAAAGAGAAACAAATTAAGTTTGAGTGAAAATATAAATTTTTGCACTCTCTGGTCAACTGACTCAGTGACTCAAATGACTCAGGAAATCCAATTCACTTTGGTGAGTGACTCATTAAAGCTCGATTCAGTAAAATGAACCGAATTTGCCCGTCACTACTGCTGCTGACCCACAGCTCCTCCCATACCTGCTTGCTGGCTTCATCTTTCACAGTCGGAAACTACACCCGTCTTTTTAAACGGTCATTGGTGGAGATGAGATGTTGAGGTTCCACCTCAGCCCAGGTGATATGCCAGCTATATGCCAGCTTAAATCACTGGATTTGCCTTGAGCCATCATGAATGCTCAGTCTATATTTATAATTTACAAACTAGCTAGCCACATGTGCATCAACTACCAATTTGCTATCTGGGCTCTTAACATAGTAGTAACGACATGACTTACTATTTATCAGCACAAACTTATTACTGTAGAACGACACCGTTTTTGGTACAGTTAATTAAGGATAAATTGTACAGTTAAGTAAGGAACAGCCCTTCGTCATGTTTGAGTAGAATTCCTGAACATAGCTCAACAGACACGTTAACAACTACTTATTTTACAGGCGGCGCGGGGTTTATGATCTCTACAGCACCTAGCCACCAGGTGCAGTGTAGATATGTTGCCAGTGGCTCTGTTGTGCATTGTCATTAAACAAAACTGACAGCACATGAACTAGCAGGTACAATACCAGGAGCAGCAAAATGAAACGGGAACTTTGATTTTCTTTCTCTGTGCCTTTTGTTTTTATGTTGGTGAAATGAGAAAAGGTAGGAAAATGTTTCCTCACAAACTTAATATATAATAGGTATCATATACATTAAAAACCGTTGCTTATTAATGAGTTTTAACCAGGACAGCAAAGATTTTAACTTGCGAATCACCAACTAAATGCTTACTGTGAATGGTATGCCCTTATTAACCTAATAATAATACCTGCCAATGGATTCTTATTAGTTTTGAAAAGGATTTAAACCAGTTCAATTTAAGTTTTTAAGAAAGAAAGGGGGTAATGTTCTTTAATTGCTCTTAATCTAAATCCCTTCCCAAGGTAAGGTTAAAAGAGTTAAGGTGGTCCAGATTCTGTTGCTGATTGGATTTATACTTTCATGATGTAAAATGAACAATGATCAGTGCAGTCTTCATAAAAACCTGCAGTGCATTTGTCACGGTACAGCATGTTTTACAGCCTTTTTTTTGTTAAAGGACTCAGACATTCAAAAGAATGCACAGCGATTTTACTCAGAATGGGATTTACACCTTTTCACCATGTAATGACTGAATCAGTCTCACAATGCCTTTTTTGGTTTGCAGGAGAACATGAATAAATTAAAGCTACACGTCCAGCACTTTTTGCCTTTCATCCCTGAAACACTGGCTAAAAGAAACCCTTTGATAGAAATAAGGAGGCCTCTCCATGTAATTACACTTGATCATGTTTGCATATGTCACTCCCACAGTCTCTGTCACGCTCCCTGATTTTGGATGCTCCTGGGAACCTCTTCCTAATCCACAAGTTCATGTTTCAGCCCCTTCCTTCTTTTTATTTTTTTTTTTCCAGAGGAGGGATGAATTGAAGAAGCAGAATCAGACATCCTGTCTGGTTTATCTGGAAGAGAGAGATAAGTGTGGATTCCGCCTCTTTCAGGGAACGCACATTAACCATGCCTCAGAGGGAGCGCTGGGTGTGGGGAAGGGTGGTGGGGGATAGAGGAGGTGTCTGTCTGCCGGGAGCACACAGCTTTCACTCACTGTGAAAACTGTGAAAATGTCCCCTTCACACCCTCGGCATCTCAGGCCAAGCTCCGGTGCTATGTTAGTGGTGATAAAATGCCTCCATGCCACAGCCTAGTTGGAAGTGAGACGTGCAATGCTATCCAGAGGTGTTGGACTGACAAGTCTACAATGTGTTAACTTGTATCCTACAGTGACTTCTGACCCTGACCCTGTTACAAAAGTCTGCTGGAAACACCACGCTCAAGTTTGTGGTGGAGAAAAGCACAAAGAGCAAACAAAACTTCACCAGAAAAATGACAAAACCTCCGTTTATGCAACAAAAGAAACTATTTATTTGGGATACGCATTGCCAGTACAAATTAAGAGACCATAAAACCTACACCTTTCAGCTATTTTTCTCCACAGAAAACAAGTTTTGAATCGGAATTAAAAAGACAATAGTTTTCCATTTGATACCTTTTTACATACGCAGAGATCTTAAAAGTTAAAACCTGTCAAGAAAAAGGCTCCACGATTTCACTCTGAAATCCTTATAAAAAAGAAGTTAACATTCAAAACACTGCAGTACGTTATTTTATTGAAGAACAAAAAGACATGCAACAAATAAAACATTTCATGTTTTACAAATTGGTCATCTTTCTTTTCATGTCTCTTTTCCTTTTATATTCAAAAACTAAAAAGCATCATTACATGAAGCTTCGATAATATTTGACAGGCAATGTGAAAAGTAGAGTTAAGCCTTTTTTTGAGGGGTGCAAAAACAATCCTCGTGTTTGCCTTGCATGGCCGCCGCTGTCAGTTCACTCCAATGACTTCCAAAGACACGACTGAGGCAGGTTCTGTGCATCATTTCAATGGTGCTCGCCCCCTCGGCTGTAATACTGAGCAGGTGAGTCGAGAGGGGAGCCGCTCTGAGTCATTCAAATGAGTTTGTCTGTTGCCATCACGCCGTCGTAGATCTCAACGCCCAAGCTCTGAGACATCCATGATTTCATACGTGTGTAATAAATACTGTTAAAAAAATACCTGTGGTTTTCAGGCTGTTTGGGATCTCGGGACTGAATTTTCTCTCAGGGTTCAGTTCAGCTAAAATAAAAGCCAAAGAGAGGGCAATGTTAACGCTAACTTTTCACGTCACCTTTAATGGGACAGTAGCCATTTTGGACGCAGGGTTGTAACATGTGACATGAGTACAAAAGAATAAGAAGGATTTCACCGTAAATCCAACAGGAACTCAAAGAGGCTGCGTTAAAATAGCTACTGTCCAAATTCAAAGATGCAAAAAAAGAGTAAAGGCGCATATCTACATACTGTATATAGAGCATTCTTGGGCAATTCACACATAATGGTAGCATAAAAAGAAAAACAGTCAAAAGAATATCAAGTGAAACAAAAAAGATGACTTATTTGCAAAATGGAGACACATAAAAATATATGCAAACATCTTCTGGATTTGTGTGCCATCAGGGTATTTGTTTTCATTTGAATTTATATAAACACTACTGTATTCCAAGTGCATTTTTCTGGCTTTGGATACAGAGTACTGGAGCATAATGAGATGCTCACTAGCACTGCAGATACTAAAACCATTCAAAAACAGGAAAAAGAAAACCCTCGATAAAGCTGATCCCAATGAGGAGGATAAAATTCTGCCTTTTTTTGGTATCAAAGTATGTAAATGCTCATGAGGACTATTGTAATCATGTATACATTGTACTGTACATACGACAAAGGTCACAAATTTAATTTCACATTTCAGATTGGCATCATGTTCATGAGTGTAGTGTCATTTTAAACAAAGAAAAAAGTGAATAAGTGAGAATATAATTACTTTCTAACGTCAGACGTTCTCTCTGATGTTATCAGAGGTTACAAAACAGGTCAGGCAGATCAAGATGAACACATGCCGATTAGATTTGTGACTAAATCCTGAGGATTCAGTGAGACATTTTGAACAGAAAAAAAAAAAATGAATATTGCAGAGACATATCTATTACATTTTTTAGCATGTTCCAGTTTTACAAACTTTAATAGGAAACGATTATTTATTTTTATCAAATTTTGCACATTTTTATTGACTTTTCCAATTTATTTATTGGAAAAGAATAAGTTGAGCAAAACCAAAAATCTTCTGTTCTCAAAATGATTCATCTCGTGCTCGGACTTTTGGCACAAATGTGATTCCATACATGAATGAGAAAGGACATGCGATGTGTTCAATCCTGATGACATGATACCTTAAAAACTGAATTACTGTTTGGTTACCAGCAGTATTTGGATCCGTTTGTCTCACTGTTAGATTTAAACAGTTTTTCTTTTTTTTCCCACATTTACAAATGCTCCCCTTTGACTTTAATCAGTAGATGTTATTGTGCTTTAATATATACGTCTTTGAGCTCAATTCCTTAATTTCTCGCTTTAAGATTGTAAAGTCTCTGCACTGTTGTGCCATAGTAGCTGAAACGTAGCTACTATGGCACAAAGCAATAAAAGGTCTTAAATGTCAGTGTCTGCTGTAGAAGTTCTGAATACAAACAATACAAACCGAGGCTGAATACTTGGATATCAGCTTACTAATATAAATGGACTAACATAATAATAATAATAATAATAATATGTCACAATGTATGGCATGAGAAATTTAAGGACATGAGACAACAATGTTTTCAAAATTCACCTCCAGAGCTGAACTTTGGCACCATAGGTAAAAAAAAGAAAAGTAATCTGGTATTGAAAACAGACGTGTAACGATAGGGCTCGATGTGGTGTGTGATAAATTTGTAAAAATACGAAACTTTGTAAAACCGAAGCCGTTTAAATTTTGTTTGCTATGTTATTATTTCGAATAGAGGTAGTGTGAAAGCATCTCAATTTACAAGATGTGGGCCAATACGCTGCTGTGAGCCTACTGTGTGAATATATACTGTAAAGAGAAATACAAAGAGGCAACATGGACATCAAGTGGAAACTGTACAAACTGTGTGGTGTGAATATGAGTCCCCTACGCAGGCTGCTAACGGTGCCGCGGTGGTCCAGATAGGAAAAGTGAACAGTTTTATCCGTAATGGTGAAAACGTCATCTCCAGACCCCGACTGTGCTGCGCCGTTTCCCATCCAGTCCCAAAAAAAGGGGGTCAGGGTATAAGTTTTGGAAGGGAGAGTTGTGGTGGATCGAGGAAAGTGGGAATCAAGAGGAAGCAGGTGGGTGGAGGATCAGTTGGAGGTATCGGAGTGAACGCTTCCAGGTCCTTCTGTAGGTGATGTCACTGATGAGGGGGTTGGAGCATCTTGCCAGCCGCCGTTTGCCTGGGAGGGGAAAAGAATCAGAGAGAACCAGAAGTGGGGCGTGAGTGAGTTGCTCTTCTGTTCATTACTCGATGCAGCTCAAACACACTGAGATAAAAAAACGAATAGAAGTCCTGAGGGCAAGATAGTGCACCAACGCTGGGATACTTTGAACTACGCAGTCAAACACAGCCTTAAGTCAAACTGCCTCCTGGATTGGCGGAAAAGCTAACACAGCTCACATTACAGCTAATAATTCAGAATAAGACTGACATTAAAAAAAATACTGCCGTGTTTCCAGCTGAGCAGAAACAGAATTACCCCATCATACACTGCACACTCACTCATTTAAGCAATGACAACAATAAAGAGAGGAAAAGTCAACTTGTGCAAGATTTCGTCTTGAAATAAATTCCTGCTGCTGTCATTTTAAACAATATGAATATATGTAAATTGTATGGAAGGGCGTCTGAAACAAAACATGCACTAATTACGATGCTGACAGTAGGAATTAACATACAATAAGAACTCTGGAGGTCCTTTTCACCGCCAGAGACAGGCCTGTTAAAGAGCATTTAGGGTGTTAATAGCGAATTTAAAACCATCAGAAAAATTGGAAATGGTCCTCGACAGCCTTTCATTTCACAGCTTGTAATGTGTAATCAAAAGTGGAGGGGTCAGATTGTATAATGTAATCACCCGCAGCAGTCATTATCCAGCAGGCTTTTTTGTATTAGACACAAGATTCACTAAAGTCTGTCTTGACAAGTCTCTAAAACTGTTTGTTTTTTTCGGGATACAGGTCGTATATGTATATATATATATATATATATATATATATATATATATATATATATATATATATATATATATATATATATATATATAACTTTTATGCAAAGACAAACCAAAAACCACTTATGATGTATTTTGTAAATTGTACATTACAACAAAAGTGCTTCTATGCCCTGAATTCTGCAAAATAAAGGCCAAAAGAGGTTGAGATACCTCAGTGGAAAAAATCTAGTTTTCTACAAAAGACAGCTTTGTCATAACTTACTATTATCTGCTAAAACATTATATCAAACTAAACTGTCGTGCATGGATTGGAGAAAAAACAGGCAAGTGAAGAGCAGAGATTCCTAATTTACCAGCCTTAGCAACATAAATCACAGGCAAACAGGCTGCCAGACAGATATCCTGCTCCTACATTATGCATTGCAGAGCTTCTTTACAGGGTATAAAAGTGAATAACACAGCATACTGTGGCAGTGTAAGATGTGGTAGAGCAAGCAGGCGTCCAAGGAGAACCGTATCTGTGAGGTCAAAGGACTGAGAAAGAACAGGGCCTGAATACGTTAGCGTCCTCTCAGGGTTAGCACAGCTAGCTGTGGGATGCGCTCGGAGCAGCCAGGAAGCCTATTTGAATACACATACATGTTTTTATACGGGAGACATTTCATCTGATTATCATATGGCCAGTGAGGCACGACGACGACAGGGGAGGAACCCAGCCGCGGCTGTGACCGTCCTCGTCCTCAGCGCGGCTCGCTGTCAGGGCCATTAGTGTGGCAGGAACATGATCTGAGCAATGCGCTTGGATTGCTGTCCCAAGTCCACACTCTGCTCTCCTTGTGTCTGTCTTATCGATTTTCCCCTTTACGACACGGCTTGTCGCTGTGAATTTCCCTACTGTTTGCCGCCGCCAGCTAGCAACCCCCACCCCACCCCTCATACCCCCACATCTAAACCCGAACTCTGCAGAAAAATAAGACAAACACGTCGGGGACAAACCCCTATGGCACATGAGGAGTCGTTTCCAGGAGCGTGAGGTTTTATTTTTAGCGGGACGGTGCTGATGTCTCCTGTGGGGCATTAATGGGAACTTCTGGCCTTGGGGCTGCTAATCACGGGTCAGGTGGTCAGAGGGAGCTGAAGTCCAGAGCAAAGAGGTGTCACCTGTTTGTGCGGCTCTCTCACGGCTGACCATACGTGGCTGCAGGTGCTACTCCAGGCCTGATTGAACATGACAGGCTCAGAAGGCGGCTCTGCATGTGTGTGGCCAGCACCACGCCTGCGTACGGTGGGTACCGTGCTGCCTGTGGCACGAGTGCTAGAGAAGCAATCAACTAGGTGACCATGGAGTGGAGACAAGTCCTACTAAGTGGCATTCTGAGCCCTATGGCTTTGAAATAATTGGTAGGGAGAGAAAGGAAAAACAAAGGGGGAAAAAAGGAAAGCTTACATTGATGCCCTGCGGACTGTACATCTGGTTGGCTGTGAGTCCTTCACTGTATCCGCCTGTCTGACTGATAACATGGCGAAGGGTATCCACCTGAAACATTCAGAAAGAACAGACAAAGCAAGGTCAGAGTCAACACAAGAGAAGCACAAGAGAAAAGAGAGAGATGACAAGACAACAAGAGAGACAACAAGAGTACACTGCTGCAAGTATGTCCTTGGAGACAACAAAGTCCAAAACAAAAAGGGAATTCAGGATAAAGAGATGTTTGGTTTTTGCCAGCTGAAATCAAACTGTTTGTAGGATGAATACAGGATGACAAATCTTCTGCCCTTGAGACTGGGGTATTAATGACTCTTTTCCATCAAGGTAAAAGTAAGCAGCTGGGTGTTTTCTTTTGGAGGGGGTGTGCATGACAAGGGTAAAAAGGAAGTTTATTAGAAAATAAGTTGAACACATGCTCTTATGCCAGCAAGATTAACAATATTTAGATTAAGAAGATTCGTCATTAACAGCATGTGCCAGTCAAAGCAGAAATCATTAAAACATGACAAATAAAAGGTCCCCTATTAGTCCCACAAATGCTATCCAAGTCCCACTATAGAAAAAGGGTCTGAATCTTATTTTGTTAACAAGTAGTGTATGAGTACAAGTAAGTGCACAGAGGTAGAGGGCAATTAAGTCCCGCCCACATCAGAGGGGAAACAAGTTATTAGAAGCCTCCATGTGAGTTTCATCTGTTAGAAGAAAAAAATAAATAAAAAAAATTCCCAAAAGCACCAGGGTGATGGAAAACAGTACCAACAGGTATAACCCACATCAGTTTGACTATTTCAGGCAGGACTGTGCTTAATTATTATTAATGAGAGTAATTATTTGTTGTTAATAAGTCAAAATATCAAAATGTCTAGCAATATTTCTGTAAGTTAAAAGCTACTTGTTATGCATTTCCTTACTTTCTGCTTGTATTAAATATGGCAAACATTTCAGATGCTTTTCTTGTCTTGGCTCGGGATGTTCTCACTGAGAGGGGATACTCTTAATATGATCATAACGTGAACACAGAGGCTCCACCCACTGCTGTTCAGACCTATTTATAAAAGTGGCCAATCAGGAGGAAATTGCAAGGGAGGGAGCTAAACTGAATTGTTTCAGACAAAGCTTGAACTAAAAGGCTGCACAACTCCTAGTATAAAGTAAATACAGATGATGATGTTGTGGTTCATGCAAAGCTATTCTAAGAATAACAAAAAATGGAGTTTGAAATGAGAATAACAGTTGCATAACTTCCATTATAGTGGAATGTGGATGACTCAGAAAGCATAGCTGGTGATAAACTTAGTTGACTAAAAGATATCTAACCTTAGCTTTGTAACTGCTAATTAAATACTGAATGCTAAAACACAAAAGTGTAGCATCAACTGAATCGTTTCCCCTCCAGTGGGCGTGGCTTTTTGAGGTTGAATCAATGCAGTCCATCTTGCTAGCTTCCTTGGAATTGGCTGGTTTGGCTGTAGATGCACTGTCATATTTCTGCAGTTCTTTTAAGCTAATATAAATTAATTTAAGCATTATCAGATGCTTCCTGATACTACGAGGGTGAAATTACCCTAGTTACTAGTTAATTCATCTAAAACCTGTGCATGACGAGTCTGGCGTTACAAAGATCAGTACTCGATCCGCCCCTGTATCACCTTCTGTTCTGCTTTGGGGCCCTACCTGCGACTGCACGTTGGCTCCCACCTGAGCCCCCTGGTACGAGTCCCCATTGAGAGACTGCACGCTCATGAACAAGTCCCCCGAGTTTGACATGTTAAAAGAGCCACCAGAACCTGAAAGGAGAGAGGGAGCAGTCGAATCACAGAGAGACAGAGAGCAAGCAAAGAGGAGCAAGTCAGCCCGTTCAGGAAGCAGCCTGGAGGAGCAGCATGCAGAGGGTTAGCTAGCAGCCGTGCAGGCTGTTAGACCAGGGGGGGTGAAGTGAGGACCGAGAAGTAGTGTATCAGGTATATGTTTTACCAGGTAATCTGTTTACATATTAGCAAAAAAGAATTAAGAAAGGAGCCCAGATTAATAAGAAATGCACTCAATTGCTGTCTCATCCAAGTAGCCTGGACTGCTTTCATTGAAAGACAAAACTATCTTTAGTGATGGTGACTTGTTGTTGTGTTTTTTTGGAGAATACAACATTTAAAAGACATTTTAAGAAGCCCGAAAAAGCCATTCTTCTTCTTAAGTCTGATATTTCATCCATGGAAGACAGCAAATGATAAACATTTCCCAACAACACTGGACTGTAGAAAAAGATAAGTCTGGCATTCTTTCAAATTTTTACTACTTTATGCAATACATAAAGTGTATAAGCACACCTGTAAAGCATTAATATATGACCACACATGTACAGTGAGCATGGATGTGCTGGTGTCAACAGGAGGCAGAGGGTTTGTCTGCCTCTGGAGAAAATACCACAGAAGAAGAATGATATAACGCTTATGCAAAAAGTATGGGGAGAGATGTTTTTTATTTTGACTGATTAAGATGAGGGGGAGCTGTTACTACAATAAACATGTGGCTAGGGGGGGTCACGGTGACAGAAAACAGCCTGGGAATCATCACAAAGTAAACATGGCAACATATCAGAGTCTTAGTGTGGTACTAGGAGGATTATCCATCACCAGAGGGAGCCATAACAAGGGGAATAGAGGCTAATAAGATTTCAAGGTTCCAAGATGGCTGCCACGCCAGTCCCATTAAATGTGTGTCAAGTCTGCGAGTGATATTTAGGCAATTTAGGCACAGGCAGGTGGTCACCCTCGGACCTAGGGGTTGCACATCTTTTGATGTTACTGGATTACTGCTGAACTCTGAAGCTGGTCAGTTTGAGGCCTAGGGCTACCTGGACTCCACATGCAGGAGTGTAGTTAAACTACCGGGAACAGCAGTCAACAGGTTTTTATATTTTTTCTCTTATTTCCATTTCATTTGCCATTTATCTGTTCAATGTTAGTCCTGAATTAAGAACTACTTCTGCTAAAGAGGGATTTGGCAAAGATTTTTAAATCAGCTGCCTTTCCTGACACAGAACTTTTGGGTATTTGTCTTGTCGCAGTCTTGAATGGGATCTTTTACATGTCAGGCACATGTGTAAACCACTACACTATGATTATATAAATTATATTTCTCCTGGCCTGAAGATCATCTTCACTATTCAGGCTAAAGCTCTATATATCTATCTAAACATGCGAGCTGAGCTTTAATGTTGTGGCTTAAAATGCAGAATTACAACTGCTAGACATTAAAGCAAACTAACGCTCTGTTTTCAATCTTAACGTTGTTATTTGGTAAAAACCAAACAATGTTTTTGTTAAGTGTTCCTAGGTCAAATTAATATCCACTACAAAAATTGCTATAAAAATTGATTACATAAATTAACTTTCATTCTTAACTAAAAATAAGTAATATCTCATAACAGCAGGGCATTGCAGTTTTTAATAAAGGCTACTAATTAAAACACGTAGTGTATTTAATTTTAAAAGCTTTATTTCACCTGTGGCTATTTACACATTTAGCAAAAAAAAAAAAGAAAAAAATTGATTAAATATTAATGTCCTGTAAGACTTGAATCCTTCATTCTACTAATGAAAGAGGCAACTTTAACATTTTTCTATATATTTTAGGCAATTTAAGCAAGTGTGAATTGAAATTTATGTTGCAGGTATTTTTCATATGAACATGGTATAGGTGGTATATTAAAAAACCCCCAAACAAACTACAATGTGTGTATGAAAGGTAAAAAAAGGAATGTAGATGTGATGGTTTGATAGAAGGTGGCAACGTTAACCCTAATTCTATATACCGGATAAGGCAGAAATAGACTTTTCTGGAAAACCTGAATAGTTTTGATGTATTTCGGTTGGAATGATACGTTTTTTTCCTCTTATTGGCAGCACTTGGTAACAGTTGTAAAAAAATATGAAGTACATTTTTTGATTGCCTAGGATTAGGTAATCGTGATGAGACGTCAGAGTTAATCATCTCTGTACACTAATGTGGCTCAACAAGAAAAGTAAGTGGGGTCAATTCACTGTTAGTCTTTTTTCCACTGTTATTCACCAAAAATAAGAAAAATGTAGAATACTACCAGACTTATCCTTAGAGTGTCAGCAGAGACCGTGATAAATACAGAGTTTAATAAGCATACATGAAGAACAGGATTAATTGAGACCCAGACAAGAGGACAGTGAGATTATGGAGACTTGGCACGGGGTTCAGGTCGTCTAATCGGACATATTTTAGTACTAGGGGGGTAATTAGAGTCGTGAAGGGGAAATGTTTAATTTGTTCAGCAGTAACGATGGTGCTTTGTCAGGTTTTAGGCATGTTCTGTGTATAACTGAGTTTGCCTGACAGATCTACTTTTTGCTCCTTTACAAATTACCAGCATCAGCAATGAAAAAACTCTAAAATTGACTAAGTTGTAGTACACAGAGGAGGCACATATCTAATAGCTGAGCAGAGCCAGGGACTTCCTGTCTCACCTGCAGAGTTTGGAGTTGAGGGTGAATTTGCTTGGCTTCCATGTGAGGATGCATTAGCCGCATTCACGGCAGTTCTCGCAGCGTACATGTTGGCTTCTTCTTGGAACTTACCAATGTTTTTCTTGTATCTGATTCTTTTATTCCCGAACCAGTTGGAAACCTGAGCAGACAAACAAAAGAATATAGTTTAATTGTCACGACATATTACCACACAGAGGCTCTCAGAAAAACCATGGCAGTGTTTAGCTTGCATGGCCTTAATGGCATGCAAAACACTGCAGAGAGCCTCTGTCAGAGGTATGGGCTTCACAGACTGGTGCTGTGAATCTGCATTAGTGCCAGAATGGAATGATTGCCAATAACAGTCTCATTATGTCACCATGACTGCAGCTATCATCAGAACTCACGCAAGCACCAATCAGTCAACATCCGCTAACACCCATTACGGCTAATGGACTCCCAGATGAAGCCGGGGGGGTAATCCCAGCGCTAATGATAAACAACATTAAAATGAAAACCAAATCAATCCTGCAAAGTTTCCAATGCACAGAGTAGGTAAACATTCTCCTTTATTATGGCCAAGAAACGGAAACTCTACAAATCATTCGGCTACCGAGCTGCTTCCACAATCAGGCCCAGCTGCACCCTCCAATCATTCCTTAGAAATTAATGAAACCAATTGAGAAAACAATCCATTCCCAAATGATGGATTCAAAACACAAACTGCTGTTTACCTTGGTGTTGTCATTGCTTTCCGTATTATCAACTCTCACAGGAGTGAAACAACCTGAGTGCTGGAATGCAAAGATGTTTTAGTCTTCGCACTCGCCATGAGACAGATGTTGGTTAAGTTACCGTTAGATTTAATCATCAAATGCCTCAAATGATCCCAGCGCTGAATTTCACAAGCTGAAAGCAGCTGCTGATTAATCAATTAGTTGCTTTCTCGAAGATGTTCGATTAGAAACTTCAGTCTATTTTATTTTCACTTCGTTTACCCCCCAAAAAATACGTGCACAAAGTATGCTGGATTTCTCACCATTTGTGTCACACTTTGTAAAAGTACTTGGACTGTATTTAGAATTTATGTTGCAAGTGGTGCATGTGATCCACTATAAGATTAGATCAATAAGAACTATGACAGCTGAGTTGTGCTTAGCTTGCATTACTTCAATAGGAACACTGTGTCACTGGTCAAAAATAGCTTTGTCTGGTTTGATTTACGAGATTACAGACTCATGACAAGGCGTATTTATACTTTAAGTCCTTTGTTGTCTCAATGAAAGGCACTGCTAAATGATTAGAGACGCTGTCTGTACTCATGACAGTCACAAAACATATTATTAGGTTACTTGCCAAGACGCTCTGCGCCAGCTTCATATTAAAACTCGTCTTTGTCCTGCTACTCTGTGTACGGCAGTGTTCCTACAGGTGCTGTGAGGTGGCGGTGATCTGCGGTGTACCTGGGCCACTGTGATGGCGCACTTCTTTGCCAGCTCTTCTTTAGCCTCCTCGCTGGGGTAGGGGTTACTGAGGTGCGAGTAGAAATATTCATTCAGGATCTCTGTCGCCTGCTTGTTGAAGTTTCGTCTTTTTCGTCTGCAAAGAGAACAGTGAAGGTTCAAACGGGGATAAAATTAAGTTTAGAGCAACGATAACAACATGGAACTGGTAAGAAACGCTGGGGAACTATCATTACAGAGAGAAGTCATAAGCGCTCTGATCTCAAAATCAAATTTGCTTATTTCTCCTCCAGCCTTTATCCACAAGGTAACAGTTTGGGACTTTTCCACTGCAGAGATGTTTGCTTTCTCTTAAATATAATGGGACGAGACAATCGGGGAAATTGTAAAAGATGGATGGACGTGTCTTTTTTCTTTAGTTAGCCAGCCTCGCCCTCATTGTCTGTAGTTTGACAGAAAGAAAATTGTTCCTCCATAAAATAGCTCATGACAAAGTTTGTGCATTCTTACTGTAATCAGGTCATGACTTTGGAAAGATGCATCGCTGCTGAGTTTTAAAATGTATTCTTGGCACTTACGCACCACAATGCAAGTGTCATTTAGTTCCAATGTATTCATAAGACGGCAGTCATTTCTACAGCGGCCATCTCCAAAACTGAGGAAAAATCTAAAATAAACTGCACAACAACTACAAATGTAACCTTATCCGAAATCTTGGATTCACTTTTAAACATGACATTTCTGCAAGTTCACCCTATTAAATATTGTGGTTGCTTTAATATGGAGGAAGTGGTTTTCAGCACGCCGATACCAACTCAAGCCGGTCATCAGTTATAAGCCGAGCATCCGTGATGTTGGCTTGACACCAGCACGGTCTCTGCGGGTTTATCTGGCCTTGATTTGGATGTACATTACCCCCCTTTGTGAAAACCTCTGCTGCACCAGAAACTTTCAATTTAGCTGCAGCTTTGCACTGAGACACTTTGTCAGGACTCAAGAGAACAATTAGGCCCAGAATTGCTGCACTACAGCTCTGTTTATGAGCATCTGAAGAAAGCATTAGGGCTGGCAATAAAAGCACATAACTGGGTCATAATAATTAAGTCAATATCTACTATTAATTGTGGGGAGATAAAGAAGAAATCACAGTCTCCATTTTTTAAAAGGTTTAATAGCAGTGTTTGCCTTTTGAATATTCAGACATACAGACGTTAAAACCAGCCAGGGTAGGGCTCCGCTTTAAACCGTAACACTGTTTTGGGAATATACTGACTATGACTGCTCTGGATTTGTGTACTTGCTCTGTGATTAGACAGAATTTTTTAAGTTAAGTGTTTTTTTCCCCTTTTAAATATATATGTATAATTAAAGGACAACAATGGAAATCTTATTTTACAGTTTTAAAGTGTGCAGTTTAAACCTAAACCCATTCATTAACATAACATTTAACTCAAGAATTATCACTGGGATGTCAATTAAACGTATCATAAATAATTGTGCATTTGCACATGTCTTTTTTGCATTCATACTCACAAAAAAGAGATAAAATACGCTGAATAGTAATTTGAGTAATCTCTATGTTTGATAATATAATTTCAAATTTCATTGTGGTGAAAATCTGATATTCTGACTGCATTACACCAGCAAATATGGAACAGCTCTAGCATTTATTTTATTAATTACACCTTATCTAGGAGGAATTAACTATTAAATACGTCACTGTTTTCAAGGATAAAGGATATATCTGCAGTATAGTAATGTACAGTGGGTTGATCAATAGTTTTTTTTAAAACAGCTATAAAGTTAGTGAGAATAATAACTAAATAAAGAATTTGCAGGTGACAAAACTACAAACTGAAATATGTTACAATGTTCCCAAACGCTTAGAGGAAGTGTACAGTTCAGTAGTAATGCTCTCGATGGCCACGTTTGACATTGTTCACAGTTAAAAAAACGGAGGTCCACGCTTCAATTTTAGAGCAGTTTTAAATAATGTGTCAAAAACGTGCTCTGGTGTCAACAGTGAAACTTGGGTTACAAATTTTTTTCAAACTGCTGACTTTATCAGTCATAACTCTGCATTCTCTCTCTTTATAAGCTTTTGATCACTTTTTCGATCGCTCATGAAAGGTTTGCGTGGTTACGTTGTTGAGATGCAGCTTCACTGAAATAGCTTTTTAAAGCTCACCTGTATTTTTAACAGCTTTAACTGAATTTTATTGCAACTTTATTGTATGTTGCTGTTTTGTGTGTGTGTGTGTTTACACCCATGTAAAACCTCAGCAGGAAATGCTAACACGCATTCTGTCATGCTTTGAATATGAAAATGAATCCAGCGATATCCTGCCAACACCACACCTTGAAGCAGACAGATATCACATGCTGGTGGCTCATGAGTTGACCGACCCCTCCATCTCTTGCACTCATCAGGTCATATCTGCGTGTGCCACGTCTAAAGAGGGCTTTACATAAGCTGGAGGGGAACCCTGGAAAATCTCTTTCCGTGGATCCACCGGTGAGGAGATTTGTGCTAAAATCTCTGTCCCCCGCTTCGAAAGCCTGGATGAGAATATGTAAATGTGCACAGCATGGGCTCTAGCAGCCAGTAGATTAATCAGTGGAGCTGAGCATGGCAGTGCCTCTCAACCAGCGAAAGCTCTTCCTCTCCCTTCCCCTTCGCTGCTGCACCACCACAATCATTTGCAAGAGAATAGATAGGGAGCTTTGTAAGGCAGTGCATGCCTCATTTAAATGTTATGCCTCCAACTCAGACAGTGAGTGAGATTTATCCTTAGAGAAATGTATGCAAATCCAAAGCACGCATCAAAGAGAACAAGCGATTACATTAAAAAAAAGGAAGCAGTTAGTGTTTTGGATCATGCACGAAGCTCTCATTGGCCAGTGTTGCTGGGTATACAAGTCCAAATGGCACCCAGTCATGCAAACCAGTCCAGCATGTGTGGTAAACAGCATGTGTTACACCACATTTATGGCATGATAGGCCTCCTACATCAGCCATTCATATGGATATCAGGCAGAGAAGGAGAGCACACGTAGAGGATTTTGTAATTTGCAGCACAGAGCGTGCCGTGTACGACCTGAACCTGTATGCAAAGGCACACACCTGGCATCGAGGAAGCGGGAGCGCAGGATCATCACGGCCTCGCAGGTGCTCTGTTTGAGCTGCATCTGGATGGCGCTGAACTTGCGGTGGATGATGCTCACCATGCGCTCGATCTCTTTGGGCGAAATGGGTCGCGTGCGTGACTGCTCTCTCAACAGGTTCATCACATGGGTGGTGAACTCGTTACACGCCTGTAGGGAAGATAAACACACACACATAGGATTACGTTCAAGAGCACACTTCACTTAAGGTCAGACAAAACTGCAGACGAGACCTCAATTTGTCAAATTTGCCGCGCAGAGTCGAGTATTTAAAATTCACAAATCGTGCGCTTTTCTTAATGTAGTTCTGGGGCAAGCTTTCTCGCAGAGCCAAGGGGGAATATAAGCACTGATATATTTCATATTTAACAGAAATGGTGATGGCAGTATGTTGAGAGGAACCAATGACAGCTGTTCCCCTCTCAGACACACTTTTTACAGCATAGCCAACCCTGAGAGACGAACATGCCACAACGTTTTATTCATCGCACCCCCCCATGTGACACCAGCCGTGAATCTGCCACGATATTACACTCCGACTCCGCGCCTCTTACTGCCGCCTCTTCTTTATTTCCTCTCCTCCTGTCGATCTCTCCCTGGATTTCGCCGTGTCAGGCTTTGTCTGTGTCTGTCTATCTCTGTGTTCATCTGTCTTACTCGCCTCATCTGAAAGGGATGCTATTGTCATGAATGCATCGGTTATCAAGGCAATGAGAGAAAATCACCCCCTTCCTTTAAAGCATCCCTTCAAGACTATACTTGGAATACACACAGAGGCTGCATATGATGGACTATTCTGGGGTAAAGACACAGTCTAAAGTGAATTCTTACTGACGTGTACTGAGGAAACAGTCGAAGGGTTGCTACTTGATTTAAGAGTGATCCTGCCTCAGCGAGGAGTAAAAAAATCTGGATTAAAGTTCAGGAGGGAAAAGCAGATATAGGAAGATGGACCAGCTCAGCAATATATAATCAGTTTTTGAACTGATTTTGTACTTTCTGTAGAAGGACTGCATCTTCAAAGTGTGCAGAGCTGGAAAACCCTGAAGTAAAATGTGATAAAGTAGTAAAAAACATGTTTTTCTCGTCAAACTCTTGGAACTTCATAATATTCCATTTTCTATCACACATAAACCTGCAAATTGCCACATTTGAGAATCTGAAACTAAGAAAAGTTTTGGTCATTTTACTTGACAAATAAAATAAATCATTGCTTACTAAACATTATTTTTCTATCACGTTTCACACTTTTTAAAATCAAACTGGAACCTCATCAAGATCCATCTTACAAGGCAAAGCTTACAAGCTGCCTTCAAATAGTTTCATCCCCTGCCAAGTCATCCCAGGTGCATCTCCTAAACTTGCTCATCACATCTTATTGCATTCTTTGTTTTTTGTGGTTCACGCATAAATCCGCGAGGAAAGATATACGGACCGCATAAAATAATAGCTACTCGAAGTATAAAAAGTATTAGAACAAGTCTCACATAAAAACAGCATCTCAAGTTTAAAGGGCTCTTACAAGTACATATAAGATGTTTCATTATGACCTTATTTAATTTAAAGACTTTTAAGGATACACTGAGAGCAGCTTTAAGCGGCAGTTAAGGCCATTGTTTAATTAATCGAACTGTAGCTCAATAACCTTGACTCAAACTTGAGTCGCTTCAGGCTTCGCAGCACAGAATATATCACTGCTTCATTCCTTTTTTCAAAGTTTTCAGCAGAACTTTTTCATCTTTTCCAACTGTTGCAGAAATCCTTCTCCCCGCGCTGTCTGGGAATCTCTTTGCTCTGGCAGTTATGTATCATAAAAAATGCCTTTAGAGACCACCGTGCTTGCAGGCCTGAGCCTCTAGCCCTGCTGTGGTGTGCGTGCCAGGCTACAAAAACGTGGAGATGCACGACAAGCTAAAATGGCATTAAAGTGCACATCGTGATGTTGCTTTTGATGTGTCCTGCTGTCACAGCAAATGCACAGGAAACTCCCTAACATCATTAAGCTGGTCATATGTGTGTGTGTGTGTGTGTGTGTGTGTGTGCGTGCACTAAAAACACTATTTCAAAAAATCAGTGTGTTATGGTTCTGTAGAAATTCTCTATACGTCACAGCCCTATTTCCCACTCTGTCAGGTGTTGGTCTAAGGTGCATCGTCTGCTCTTACCTGTTCATACTTCTCCAGCTCTGTGTGGTAGATCTGCCTGATCTGGGTCAGCTTGGCCCTGTAGTCAGAGTGCTCTGCTGAGTTGTCGGCCCCTGCCCCTCCAGAGGCGGCCGCTGCAGCCGCCGCTGCCGCAGAACCTCCGCCTTTCTCCGGTCCGGACACGCCCTCTGCCAGAAGCATGTTGTCCAGTCGCATCAGCTGGGGGTCTGGGGGCTCCTCCTCCTGGGCGCCGCGAATGCTCAGCACTGCGATGACAGGAGAGGGCCAGAGGTCAGTCATAAAGGTCGCACCTGCAGCGGTGTGATGCACCGTAACAAGCTGTCAACCGTGCAGCTGACACCCCTGAGCTGCACCCACACATCCACCAGCTCAGCGTGAGCCGTGCAGTATAACAAAGACCGACACACAGGCTGAGGGAGACTGAAGTCTGCCTCACTGAAGGAAACATGGGGTCTGCTGTAAAAAAGGACCATTTGAAGATGGTGCTGCCTCCTCTCATTTATCTATTCAACTTTCAAATTCAACCTCCTAATTGGTTTCACGTTTGTTTTTCATCCAAAGCTACTTCCACAAATACCCCAAGAAATTAATGACTTTGACAGGCCTGAAGACGATCTATGGAAAGAAGCTCTCATGATCAAATTAGATACACTCCTTTTGGAGACATAAGCTTCTTTGATTTGCATGTTTTAGATATTTTCCACAATTTGTCCACTCTTCCCCCCCCCCAAAAAATCGCACAGCTCTCCCATCAGGCTTCTGGTCACCCACACTTCCTTTTTTAATCAGCTCAGCTGGCTGCCAGATTCACTTGAGCTCAAGTAATTAGTCCCCTTATTTGGTTAATATACTGACAGAATAATAAGCAACAACTGTTTTGACAAATATTTCCCTATTCTCAGTTTCTAGGTTGTGGAATTCGTTTATTTTTTCTTGGGTTACGTCGTCTTTTTTTTTTTTTTTTTTTTTTTTTACATTTTTTAAATTTTTTTGACAAAACCCGACATCTGAAATAATATTTTGTTTCCTGTTATTTTAGTCAACCTTTCTTCCTTAAATGGATATTAACATTAATTTAAAAACAAACAAACAAAGCAGAAAGAAAACTGCTCTTCCCATTTGATACAGAGTAATCCAAATTCACGGTTAAAAAAGGACCCCAGACTTTTTTAAATAGTCTTTGTTTGTCCTTATATCTTGACGTTTTTCTATGTACGAGTAGGTTTGAGATAATTTCTCATTTTTCCAAAACAATGCTATAATCATTTTGGGAATTAAAATCAAAATGGGTACAATTTGACTATAATCTTGCATTTAAATCAAGTAGAAATTGCACTGAGGCAAGTGGAAATTCTTTTAAGAAATATTCTGAAAGTCACTCTGATCACCCCCAATATTTTAAACTTTTCACCAGGACTTTATTTATTCTTTACAGCACTCATTCAGAGTTGCAGCTGTGTATGTGCCTGTGTGGGTTTTAGGTGTGAGCTGATTTCACACCTAAAACAGTATGGTTTAAGTATTAATAGCGTCAGTAAACAATCTGATCAAATACTCCTCTTTGCCACTAGAGGTCTCCCTTGCCATTCTTTAGGACATCCAAGTCCCCACCTTCCATTTTCTGAGGTGAAAACACAGGCTCAGACTCTTCCTCCTCCATCTGAGAACCATCCATTTCAATATAAAATCCCTTCTCCTGTGTGAAGCGTTGTGCTGCTAGCATTCAAATTGACCCCAGAGTGGACATCGAAGGCACTCTGACGGCAGCTGGTGTTACCGTTATCGGACCTAACAGGAGCCCTGACTCTGTGACTTTGCGCCCCTTGAGTGTCGATAGCCATTTAAAACAATACCACTTGTCATTTGTCTCGTTGTCATTGAATGAGAAGGGACAGGCACGGAGCACTTCATTAATTCAGAGACAATAGGAGTGCTTGGTGCATTAACCCCAGACTGCTGTCCGGGTTGGTAGTCCTGGGCAGGGGGTCACTGGGATGAGAATGAAGCCTGCTGTACTTGTAGGGGAAGAGGAGGGGGGCTCCCACATTCACCCCCACCTTTGCCTTTAAGTGGACTGGAAATGCAAATATGGCAACTGTTGGCGAGTGGAAGAGGTCAGGGTTTCAGGCCATAGACTCAGCGAGAGGTAGATTGAGTGTGGGAGGAGTATTGGAGGAGAAATGGCGGCGTTGGGGGGGGGGGGGGGGGGGGGGGGGGCGTCTCTTGAGATGGCAAGACAGTACAAACATCCTGTCTCGTTACCAAGACTCTTTCATCACTCCAGTAATGTATAGACAGGCTTAGAGGGGAAAATCTCAGATGGCTTCACACACGCCTTACCTCCACACCGTCACAACTGCTGCCACGTTATGACCCAATCAAACCTGCTCCATCAGAAACTCTAAACCCGCCTGTCTGCTTTAGTTAACGTACATCAGCAGTGGCCCCGCCGCCGCTGCCGCTCCCACGGCTCTTGAATGCTCACCAGTACAGAGAGGCACTTTTTCTACATTTACCACCTCATAAATGCCGATCTAAAGTGGGTGTTAAAATAGGAGCACACCACAATATCCCATGGACTAGCTGCCCTTTCTGGAAGTAATTTTTAGTAGGAAAACATCTCACAGCAGTACATACTTAAAGAAGAAAAAAGAAGGCTGACAACTTACATTATGGTAACACTGAACTGAAAACAGGTTGCAGGATTTATAGGTCAAGCCATACTGAAACTATCTATCTGAGTTTTAGACGTAAAGAGTTGACTTAAATAACACCTCTTCAAAATTAAAGCCTGTTAACGTGCTGTGTAAGTAGAAGATTGATATTTAAGTGGACCTATTTGATTAATTAATGTTGGCAATGGCCGGTGTTTCTGTTTTGTTACATCATTTTTCCTCTAGTTAACTGTTCAGACGGTGTGATGATGTATTAGACTTTAAAACCACTCATTAACTCATCAGTTATGAAGATGCTTTGTTTCATTAGGATAAAGGAGGAAATGAAGACCAAAATCAGCAAAAAAACAAAACAATGCTTTCTAATGCTGCCTTATTAGTTGGTTAGTTATTGGTTATTATTAATGAGACATTCAGTTTATTCACTATTTATTAAACTGCTAGCAAAGCAGAAGAACACAGCATTAGTCCAGCATTCTCTGCAGCAGCTCTGGTTTCCCAATGACAGTTCATTTAAAGGAACACTGGGAATGTGCTTTTATTACATGAATATCATAAAATGTTGTTAATTTAACAAAAATATTGCTGTTTGGCACAGCTGCCTGAGATTACTGACTACAGTAATTCTAAAACGAATGCCCTGATTAATTTTAAGTGGGAACTGGAATGTCCCCTCAAGTTGGATCTCCAACTCGGAAAGCTGGAGAACCCCCAGCAACCTCGACTTCACAATCCAAGATGGTCACAGAGCCCCTAAATCTTAGTAAATCTGTGAAACGTGTAATCTGTGCTGCCACTGTTGTGTATTTGCGTCTCACTAAACAAGCCATACACAGAGTACTGTATATGGCAGAGTACAGAGTGTTTTTGAGCAAAAGATTACAGAAGAATAAACATTAGACAACATAATGTGCGACACATCTCTAAAGTGGCTAAGACAAAAACTATAATACAGTTTGGGTGTTTTGAAATTGGCCCAGGACTTTACATTTGGTGCATCTGTAATAAAAATGATCTTTTCAAAATTGACATAAAGCACATGGGACAAGATATCGTTTCCTGCTTCCCAAGTCCAGGAACAAAGAGTAAAAGTCCAGAGAACATCAGCATGTCTTCACAGATGTTTCAGGCAAAAGTCCTAGACTAGATTTCTTCCCTAACCCATAAAATGTCTAGACTGTCAAATGAAAATGGAACATAAAAATTCCCTGTGTCCACAAAAATGATTCAGTTCATGTCTGCCAAGTTCCAGCTTAGCATTCAAAGTGTTTATTTTACTTGGCTTGAAGCTCCTCCAACATCAGTCTTAGAAGAGTGCCTGTTGCAGAGAAGGTCATTTCTTAGGAGATCTCTTGGATGGGAAACAGAAAAAGTTCTAGCAGGCTGACATTTTTTCTCTACGAATAAGAAAGGTCATGGACAAATGGAAAGAAAACGACTGCATCCAGCAATGCTGCTTATTCAAAGCCCTGCATTGTGCTCAAAATCAGTAGGTAACGCTGTCTTAAACTGACAATTAACACAAACTCCGACGTGATCCCCAGGCCTCGCTTGTTGACACGTGTATACCTTCGCTAATCAGCCCGCATATCATATCCTCCCCTCGTATCCCGGCTCCATTCTTGCTGCTGATCCAGCTGTCTTGGAGAGCATCTGTCAGGAGGGACCCAGGAAGGAACAATGCATTACGCCATGTTGGCTGTGTACTGTCATCCCTCATTGACAGCACATTGTCACACTTACAGTGTCCTCTGAGCTGGGAACAAGCTAAGTAGCTGGCTGCCTATAATATCAGCTCTTCCTGGCATCTTATCGCAGAATCTGACGGGAACTCGCTCTGAGTGGGGTTAATCTGGATTTCTGCATTCATTTTTAATTTAAGTGCCTAATCAGTGCAGTCATTGCCCCGCGATGGGTAGCTTCCCTTACGGTGAGAAAAAACAAAACAAAACTGCAGACCTGCAGTATTTGGAAGTGATTGAAGCAAATGATGATTTATTTCTTCCACCCTGAACCTAAAGCGCATAATTAAAACCATGGAGGGATTATCTCAAACAAATACAATTAATAAGGAAAAGAAAGGGATAATGTGCCTCCATAAAATTGGCTTTGCTGTGGGTCATAATTACACGACTCAGTGAGGGCCACTTTATTGGCTAATGGCAGCCTAATTGATTCATCCTAATGTATTTCGAGCCTTGGGTCTGGTGGGCACTCCCTGTCCAATAGTGCTGGTGAACTTACTTAGCCACCCGCAGACAAACACTGAAGGTTCTCTCAGGGATAAACAATTATCTGTGGATGTGTGTGCGAGAGATTTCCCCCCACTGCTCGTCGACAAGCACGCGCTTTTTTGTATGTCTCTAATGGATGCCATTTCTCTCTTGGAGGTGTTTCAAAGATGGCTTGTTGTCAGACGATGCCTTATTCCCCCCCCCCCCCCTTCCTGTTGTTGACAAGCAATTCTCTCAAGGAGGCACGCACCA
This sequence comes from Diplotaxodon limnothrissa, assembly GCF_057381915.1. Classification (NCBI taxonomy): domain Eukaryota; kingdom Metazoa; phylum Chordata; class Actinopteri; order Cichliformes; family Cichlidae; genus Diplotaxodon; species Diplotaxodon limnothrissa. The sequence continues at coordinate 15,503,888 of NC_140617.1, read as the reverse complement.
GGCTTTATTGCTTTGCTTATGCGTTAATAAAAACATGGGATTTTTTTTTACCACAGTAGCTGTTGTTATTAATGAATTTATGAATCGGATGCACAATAGATGATTTTGCCGGGAAGAAATTACGTATTCATGGTGTCTCTGTGTGGATGGATTGGGAGAGGATGGATGGTTGGTGGTTTTACTGCTCTGTGTACATGCTGAGAGACAAAATGTCACCGGCTGAGAAGACAAAAGTAAACTGGAATGGGAGAACACGACATTTGTTTAACTTCCCAACATCTGGCCTTTTACAAATCAAATCGATATTTAATAAAAGCCAAGGGCAATTGGCTTTTGGAGAGGTGGATGTTTAACTGTCTGGTTGTTTCTCTGGGAATATTTATTTCATTTCCGCGAGGCTGAGGGAAAAAGCTTTTGCTCTTTGAGGGTAAGCTCGGAATATCATGCTTGGAGATGATTAACGTCCTTGTTTGGGGGAGAGCAGCTTGCCTAAACCTCCTCCCGCTCCCCCCACGTTGCTTGTTTTTCAGCGAGCACATGTGTAACATTCTCCGTTTCCCATTTATTAGTCATCCGAGAAGACTGGCTCATGGCCTTACATGAAGATGTCTGTGGGTATTGAAATATTAATTGAACAACTTGCAACAGAGATGCACCATTTCAGAGAGGCTCTGAGTTTGGGGTTGGTCTTAATTGAACAAAGACCAGAGAATAACCCGTCTTCTCCCTCTGAAGGAGAACGAACCGTGGCAAAATGAAAGTGGGCCGGTAGCCTGGGGCAACAGAACTAGTGTCTTTGGAGAAATGCTGTGGAAGGACACAGGTCCATTATAGATTGTCACATCATCTCACCATACTTGATATGATTCAAGAATGTGCGGAATATTAAAATTGACAGCAAATACAAGCCAGATCCAAGTCTAAAAATATACTTTTGAGTCAGTGACAATATTTGGGATTGTATCAAAAGCTTGTCAGGGGATTAAGATTTCTTCCAGGACACTGCCTGCATCTTCGAAATGATTCAGTTTTTTTGTGGCATAACAATATCAGACTCAAAGAGTTACTGCACACCATGCTCTGCAGTCCAGATATCTTATCCTATCAGATTAACAGAGGCAAATGGCAGGCTGTCAAAAAACATTACCATATGTAATCCCCTTCTAGATTTCGGAGGCATGTCGACAGGGACTGTTGGCATGGCAGCCTGTCACGGAGATCGGGTGATTGGGGGGAAGCCTTATGTTTAATTAATGACGTTGGGCTGGTCTGTCATAGTTAGCGAGATGGACGGTAAAACATAAAGGCCTCTGACAGAGATTGGATGCCTTAGTTCAGACTGGTGGAGACCTTTGGAGGCCTCCCATTCTGCACCCAGATACTGTGAGCTGCACTGTTACGTCACGAGGAGCGGCACGGGGAGAGACAGCCAAAAGTGACACTCGATACCGGTCAGGTGACAGCATGCTCAGTCAGATCAACAACTGCCTGGTTTGACATTTTGAAGAGCTCTTTGCCAGCAAAGACTTCAGCCGCTCATGTTTTCAGTCAGTTTTTCAGTGGTGCACAGAAGATAGGGCTAAAAACACAGAGTAAATATGTATTTGGGTTGATACTTCTATTAAAATTCAAACTTCTGCTTAGTTTTGAATATAAAACATCATCTTATCTTTCTATCCAGCCTATCTGATGCCACTTAACTTACTGAGGTTTTATTTGCTCAAGCATTAAGCAAGCAGTCAGCAGTAACAAGAAAATGCATAGAAAACTTCACAATTTAATCAGAGTAAAAAATTCCGGTATTTCTATATTGACTAATTTTCTGTATGCATATGCATGAAATATGGCAGCTACTCTGCTCCAACATCTGTACAGCTACGATGCTATTCTGCTACATGTGCTGCAGACAGAGCTGAGCATACTGAATAATGGAGTCCCTCTGCTGGACAAACTAGCCAGAAAGTTTTCATGTCGATCCACATCCATAACAATTTATTATTAATAAGCAAATGTCAACTGAAAAATGCTGTACATCAAGCTGGCTCTAGTTTACAGGCTATACTGCTGGATAAAACTTTCAAATCATGCTGAAAGGATGAGACCAAAAAAGAAATGCCAGGAAAAACTTGCAGTTATATTGGCTTGTCACTCTGGCCTGGCAGAAATTATTTATGGCAATACGACAGTAAACTGCTGTGGATAATTTTCGTTATGTGTGTTAAGAATTTGCTTTAAAATACGGCCTTATCTTGTACCTACAGAGACGTCGTTTTATTCAAATGATATTCCATTGTAAACTTGGCTGTAGGAACTGTATCAACGGTGTACATTACTGTGTATAAATGAATCATAAAATATAAGCTAGTGTATGCACGGTGCTGAAAGCGTGAGCTAAACAGTAGTGTGTTGTGAATGACGTCTAGCAGAGGGAGTCATGCTAGGACAAGGGACGGATTAATTGCACTTCAGGAAAGTGCCTGAAAAAAACAAGTGAATGCTAATGTCATCATCTCACATGGAAAACTGCCATTTTAAAAATATGGTTATTTATTTGTGCCATTTATTTATGACTGCAGTCACTCAGTAGCCCTTTTTTAATCAGAAACATTCCACCAAGCAAACGCGTCATCGTGACCGACTGTAGTTGAAATCCAGTAGTTGTTAACTTATGTCGTTGTGAAAATATTTTAACTTCAGTAGGTTTTACATTTTTCGCAACTGTAAAAATATTCTTATCTTCTCTTCGCTTGAAAAATAACAACTAGATCATTAATTTGGAGCTTTCAAAGAAAATGCATGTGAGTAAAATCCCTATATTTTTAAAGTAATAAACAGAATGTGGTGTAATCCTGCACTAAACAGTCCTTCTTTAAAACATTACTGTGTGTTGGGTCAAAGCCAAACGCTTTTGCATAATTGACCACTGCCTGACCAGAAAGGGTTGAGCCTGTCTGTCTGGATTTGCAGTGACGGGATTGGCCCTATTTGTTTGTATTGGTGCTTCAGTGGACACACTTCATTGTGGTTTTAGCAGTTAATAAATCACAGTAGAAGCCCCCTCTCTCTACACAAGCCTGTGCTGTGGTGGTCCTGTCACAAGGCAGGCACCAGAGCCGAAGCGACAGCTACATGCTAATTCAACATCGGCATAATTCATTATACAGTCGCAAGTGTACTGGAATGGAAAGAGAACCAACATACACCAGGAGGAAGACGACAGGCATCAAACTGTTAAATCCTGCTCTCCTTAAGTCCCCTCTGTTTGCCTTTGTAAGGACTCAAGGATCGCTGCCGGTGATATAAAATTATACTTCATTCATAAGATATGCACAAAAAGTGCTTTGGGATGTGTGAAGAATAAAATTATTTTACTGCATTTACTTTAAATGCATAAAGTCTCGAGATTCATTTTAATTGAGGAAGGTTAACAGACAATATCACAGAGGTTAATGGACAATGGCGACAGTTAAGTGGCAACTGAGCTCCTTTACTGTGTTGTTAAAAGGAAATCTGCCTTTTCATGAAATATACTAATCTATACAGACACTTCCTGTAAGTCACGCAAAAGCCAGTGTAAAATGACATATCAAAAGGCAGAATGGGAGTTACTGCACTAAAGGGGAAATTAACAAAAAGATAAAGAGTCAATTAAACCGATAAGGCCTCGTGCTCTTCAGAAGGTGAAAACCAAGGGGAGTGGAGCTGACAGCCTTCACATTAAAGCGCTCCGCTGCTCTCTCATCCACCATGTGGTCCCTCTGCTTTGTCACCACCAGTTCAGAAGAGAAAGAAGCAGCATTGTCTTTGTTAGGAAGTCCTGATCGCACACACTGCAATCGTCTACTGATACCACTAATGGAGGGAATTAGAATTGGATCCACCGAGGTCTTAGGGCCACTAATAACACAGCAGACAAAAACTTACCACTTAAAATTTACAGGGGTTTTTTTTTTTTTAGTATATAGTTGTTCTTCTTCTGACATTTTAGAAAAAAAAAGTTTTTTAGCAAAACTAAATGCTTGACCTAATCTCCCAGCATCCAGGATGAATTAGTTCACTGACAGCCTCGGGCTTCCATCTAGTTCCGTTAATATCTACTCAGCCAAGAACGGCGAAATTTACTTTTCCAAAGAATATTTCAGTATATCTGATTAAATTAAACAAACCATCTTGAAATCCCTGTCATAGTTTGAGCAGTGAGATGCAATTTCTTTCATGTCATTTAGAAAAGTTGCAGAAATGTATTTTGTTACTAAATTAGAAGAAAAACCTCAAGCTTCAATCTTTTCATATTCTTCATTGGTTTGTATCCACTGCTGGAGATCATGAGGTGCAGACAAAGTTTGAGCTCTTTTTACATGGTTGCATTTTCAGCTCATCTGCACAGTCTCACGAGGTTCTGACCCACAAAGTGTAGAAACATGTATAAAAAATTACCCCTCCCCACAAACTTCTTGTGCTGGGTTAAGAATACCAAACAAATTCAATGTTCAGTGTAGGCAATTAAGAGGAATACCATAAACTGCTGCCTTGAATTGGCTTGGAGACAGTATTATGTCATTAAAAAGGAGCTATAAGAGGCAACTTTCAATGAGAACAATGCAAACAAACTGTAGTGTTTTAGATGATCATAACGGCTTTCTTTGTCTGGAAAAAAAAGCTTAAAAGTGAGACCTGGTTTATTCTTTAGCCTGCTTGTCTCGTTGCCATGTGGCATACAAAGGAGTGCACTGTGTTCCTATTGGTCAGCTAATGGACTTGTGGTGAAAACTGATGCCAGAGAAGATAACTGACTTTCTATTTTTGCTGTGGGTGGCATGAGGATTCAAAGATGTCCTCTATGATACTCTACATGCGATCATATGCTGATGTAGCCATTATGATATAAAATACCCACTGGGTTATTAAGTCCTGCTTCAGTGACTTGATTTGTAGTATTATGGCTGTCAGTATCCTTCTTTTTCTTTTTCCGAGTTAGCAGTGGCCATATTTGGTCAAGTGGGTGAAGTGTTATTAGCAGAGCCTATTGAGTTTGGTTTGGAAGCTGCACACATAAACACTGCAGGTATGCCCCTGTACTGACTTAGACAACTATTCAGGACCTCTTTGTCAGATAACTGCATTAAAAATGCACCAAAAGACACCAGTGCTTAGTGACTTAAACCACCGACAGCAGACAGCTAGTGACTACAGCTGGTAGTGTTAACACACTAATATCAATTAGAAAAGCAATGCATTAATATTGTTCTTAATTTATTTATAACTTTTGTGAGATATAAAAAGATTAACCCTTTATGCTGTGTTCAAGAAAGTGTAAATGACCTCCAAAGACTAAAAAGTCATTTTTGTACAAGCCTGTAAAATTTTTACTTATCCTGTTGCTTTGCTGTGTCGCACAAAGCTTTAATATATTCTATATAACACCTTAGCATAATTTATAAAATACTCAGCCATTTTGCATTTATAATGGTGTACCTTTTGATCATGTGCTTTCAGTTCATAAGTATTCGATCCTGCATAAAATTAAACTGACAAATATCAGTAACAAAAGGCACAAATATAAGCCCATCTGCTTGGGTTCACTCCACTGTGGAACTTTTTCATACGACACTTGGATGGGTAGCAGTTAAAGAGCATCCAGACAAGTGTTCTAAGTGTCCCTCATGAGACACTGAGCGTCCAGCAGCATGCACCAGACTGGGGCCATCCAGGGCCTCGGGCACTGTGTTGACTGGGCCTGCCATGTCATTAACAGTCGCCTTGATCTGCTCCACCTTATTAAAACCATTCCTTCAGGAGAGCAGACGAGCATGTCACAGTGTGAAACCAGGCCAAGGAGGGAAGGTGACCACACTGCCACCCTGAGCTTGTGCGGGAGGGGCGGGGGTGGGGGGGTACAGTGCAGCGGCTTTGTTGTCAGCCTCACCGCGGACCCCCTGATGTCCCTGTGATTCCCTTGTCAGTCTGTGTTAATAGAACTCCCAGTGGTTTTGCTCCTTCACATTCTTATCTCCTGTAGCAGGACAGTCACACGGCCCAGCAGTGTCTGTTTAGCCTCAGCTGACCAGACACAACTGCTGTGTTGAATATTGACAACGCCTCTCCTGTTACTAAGAAACATGCTCCCGCTTCGGTATGCCGAGACTTAACCAATCCCCACATATGTTCAGTGAAAACCAAACTGGCACCACACGACCAGAATTAAGTATTATTAGAGGTTGACTTCCTTATACTGGTGAACTCTGGAGTTAAAAAGCTACATCAGAAATGCACAGAAACCCGGGACTGAGAGGCCTGGCAGCTTCCAGCTCTGTCCCATTCCATCTATTTGACTACACACAGTGATGTGTGGCATGTTTCTCAGAGCACAGCTCTCCTACCGCCAACCAGTTTATGTAAAAGTGATTAACAGTAATTAATCCTTAATCACCATGATTAGCCAAGTCGCAGTAAATTAAGCCACATCTGGAGCAGCTGAGGGCTCGTGAGTGGCAGCAGGCATGCTGAGTGTAAATGCCACTGTTTACTGAGGTCTACCTGAAACATCTGAAAGCAAACAGCACAAATATCACCTCAGTTGCCTTGTTTGGGCTTTGTGCCTTTGAGAACTGATGATATCCTTTGAGTTTTGTAACTTAAAAACAAATTCAGTCCACAGATATCTGTGCTGTACAATGTAATTCAACCTACCGCACTATTCAAAAATGGGTTCACTAACTGAGAAATCTCTCAACACAATGTGATAACAAAGTAGCTTTCAGAGGCTGCTAGTCATACATCACAGTTTAAGTTTTATCCGCCTAAATTACAATTAAAAAGGATTGATAAAGATGCTGTAATAAGCGGGACACTATTAGAAGTGACAAAATCATTTAATCTGTTGATGAAAATGAAATTAACTGGCAATAAATTTGATAAATTATCCCACGTCCATTTTAAAGCATAAATTATTCACAGCGTCTGGTTCCAGGTTTCTGCTTTTCCCAGAGTCTTCACTGATGTTTGAGGCCAACACAGTGAGTCTCACACTGGCTTACCAGGAGTATTTTCCAAAAACACATAAAATAAACAGTAATTTTTATAAGGATTCCTTGAACTGTGACCAAGTGAGGCTCTGTGTGAGAGCTGAAGAGTAGTTTCTCGCCACAAATCAGCAATACGGCATCTTTTTCTGATTTTGGTGATGCGGCTAATGTGTTATCAGTCAGTGTGACAAACTTTGTAATTCTGCAGCATGTAAATGTCAATGCACCTATGAACATATGTGCAGGAAACGCTTCCGTTCTAGTCAGCTGAATGTCACCTTGGCATTTTTGACATGAAAGCTGCTTTGAATAAATTATACTACCTTAAAAAGTCAAACGTGTAACTACAGGAAGTGACAATGAAGTTGAGGAAATGGATTGTTAGGCACTTTACATTCATGGTGGGGCTTTTTGGTTGAGCATTAATTGCTAAAGTTAAAACAGACAGAGGTGTAGGAGCGTGGTCGTAGTAGTAGCTGACCATAATGTTACAATTTTAAAAACATACAAAAGACATTCATTGGGATCTTTTCCTGCTTCTTTCATACTTTTATTTGCAAAGACTATCTAGTATAATTATATTATTATAACATTAGTTGTGAATAAATTATGTAATAAATTTGATTAGTTAGCATACAGCTAGCATCGTTTAACAGGACTACATTTATTAGTTTTCGTCGGTGCAAATGAGACTTTTTCATATGATTTAAAAAAAAAAAACTCATCTAGGTGGTACAAAAAAGCCTCAATTACTTAAACGGTTAACTGGGTTTAGCTTTGAGCATCTACAATAACTACATAGAGAGCACATGATATTTTATCTGTTTTGACTGTGTGAAGTGGCTTTGTGGAGCAGTATTAGCACTAATGTAAAAAAGCGTTGTGAAACAGCTGAGCTTCCAGTGACGGAGCATGTAATCACAAACCAAAGCAACATATCTGATGTTTAATGGTTATAAAAGTAGAAACTTTAAATTGGGAAGGTAATATGCACACAAACACATAAATATGACTTCAAAAATATAATTTTTGTGTTGTGTTGTTAAAGCATAATATATTTACATGCCAGTAAAACACTGAACAGTGATTCAACCTATACATTAAATATCGCAGTAACATGTGCGGCTCTTTAATTACGACTATGTCAATTATTTGAATTAAAAAAAAGAACTTTTGGATATTTGTATTTTTGGATTTATATTTTGCAGGACGTACATGGCGACTAAAACCGCCTTCCAAGAAACTGACCTCCTACATCTTCCATAAACAGACACCAGAACAGATTCTCCACATTCACAAGGACGTGCAGGCAAGCACAGAGTCCACAGAGTGCCTGCCCCTGTGTGTACCCGTGCTGAATTGTTGATTGGCTGAGTTGCCTGAAGATGTCTCGGGTGTAGCAGCAGAAGCGGCGGCGCCTCTCTGTGGCTTTTTTCCTGCCAGATAAATGATGCAGGAGGACTGGTTGTGTGCCGGGAAACTGGTTCCATCACAGCGGGTGTGCTGTGTCTCTTAGCCCAATGTTTCTCTTGTGCCCCCCTGGAGAGATTTCTCCCTGCGCCCCAGTCTCTCCCTGTTACACAGCTCCAGATTAATTACACACTTTAATGAGCTGAATTATTAATGGGGCTCTTACTTGGCAGTTTAAGGAAATGCAGAGGAGAAGATGCCGTTGAGCATCGGGAATCGGGGCTCTCATTAAAACATCACACAACGCCTTTGGGACCAGTGTTATTTAGCCAAAGAAATAATAGGATTTGGTATTTTACATATCAGGAACAGTGAAGCTACTTGAGTGTGAATCCACAGTGAGAGATAGCAAGACGTGCCCTGCAGAGGCCCGTGCACAACATTATGTCATTGAGACTGCAGGCCCGAGGAAAATGAGAGCCACAAAAGAGGCTTCCTTTCTGATTGTTCAGCACAGATGGGAGCAGTAATATCTGAAATGAGGTGGACTAAAGCAGGAGTGAAATGAATAAAAAGAGAAGCAATTTCTAGGTGAATATGTCTTATTCTTCTCTCCTCCAAAAAGGAATGGTTTTTCTCTGGAACGCTTACAGCAGCGAGAATGTTCATCAAAATCAGGATTGTGGGAAATTCTCATTATGAAAGCTGCAAAAAAAAGCTGCAGGAAAATGAGATTATTCACATGATATAACGCATGCTGATAAGAGAAAATCCCACAGTGAAGAGACAGGAAATGAAACCAGGAAACAAGTTCCAGGATTGTTCCTGAGTCTAAATTTATATTTCTGCTGGAGCTAAATTCAATCACCTCACTATTTCTATGTATGATATGCATGCAGGTATTTGTGTGATGTCTGTCTATTCAATAAGATGTTACAACATTAGCAATATTGTACAGCTCATATATCCAATCTGACAGTGCTGTGTAAGAATAGAAAGAGGCCATTTGTTCTCTAAGTGCACTTCAGTGTATTCAGAGCTATTTTTTGACAAAGCATCTTTATCAAGAAAATGTTCATATTTCCGATGTCATGATGCGTGTTTATCAGACAGGTTGTGCTGCACTAACATTCGCTGCACGTCTTGGGAGCAGCAAACGGCTTTCACACTCGCTCGTGGAATCCACACTAGGATCCCAGGGGATCTCTCTCTGTTTGTGTACAAGCTGCTGCCAGAGATGACTGTTCCCGGTGTTTGGGAGGAAACAATAACAGGCTCATTGCACAGTCAGATTATATTACAACCCGGTGCTCTGCATGGCTACGACTCTGAATGGATTTTGGTTTTATTGCCACATTTGAGAAGACACTTCAGGAAAACTGAAGACAGAGCATCTGACAAATAAGATTGAGATCTGAGTGATGATTTCGCTTCTGCGTCTGAGCAATATTAGCACAAGCCCCTGATTAGTAATCACCGTGAAGAGTAATCAGATGACCCAGAATGGCCTGGGTGACCATGCAGGCAGGCGTCTGGATGGGACGGTGCTTTTGTGCAGCCGTGCAGCTCCAGACACAAAGCCCTGGGGACACTGCTACCACAACACAGTGAAACGCAACCACACAAGTTGAGTGCTGGGGATTTTTAAAAAAATGACCAAGCAGCTCATTACGTGGGCCCTTTTTGGGTCACGGAGCAGATGCAAATGTAGGTCAGAAGGAACCCCTGTTGTCAATCAAGAAAGAACAGAGAACAGGGTGGAGTAATAGTAGAGGACGGAGAGGGTGTCTCCTTCGGTGAAAGATCGCGCCTGCTGCTCTTCACAGCCCATCCCCAAGGACAGAGGGGATCAAATCATCCACAGACGAGAGGAGTGGTGTTAAGCTTCAATGAGGAAACTTAATTAGACTCTTGCTTGTGAGGTTAATTTGAGCTAACCGACGCGAGTAAAAAAGCATTAACATTTTTCTGTAGCAGGACTGGTCCAATATCCAGCTCTGTCTCCAGCCTCGTGTCAGCGTGCCATATATCACCACCGCACCAATAAAGCCTGTATCCTGCACGGTTTGCAGTTGGATGATGAGGCTGGTGTGACCTACATGCTGCAGACCTCCAGAGAGTCCAGGATCTGACTCCTCCAGCAGCCTGACAGGGAGTAAACTGCACACGTTAAGTCACCTTGAAGCAAGATTCGCTGTCACATTTCCATGCTTCAATTCCTTTAAGATGACTTGTTTTTTTTTTTTTTGTTGTTGTTTTTTTACCCCTCTTTGAGTGCAGAAACACTTAAGTGCATCATCTCCTCTTACTCTTACACTTTTGGCCAATTCAGGCTCCTCTCGGAAAATCTCGGCATGAGCAGCAGCAGCAGCAGCTCCTCCAACTCTGTAGCACTTCATTTCACCTCACACTGAGCTTAGATGCAGCGCTAACTGCCTAGAGGTTGACACTTGTCTGAATAATGTTATGCTAATGCTCTAGTCTACCTGTATTTACCCCTAAGTGCAGCAAGCAATCTGTTGATTGCGAGAAAGCAATTTTCCTGAAAGAGGGGGAGAGCGGGCTGCGAGAAAGACTGAATGAGAGGGTAACAAGAGATCTTCTTTAAGCTGCGGCAAAAGCAATTTACAGAGGACGACAATTTTCTCTGGCTGTGAAAGGAGTGCTCTCTCTAATTGTGCCTACGCAGAGCCATCAAGATGGGCTACAGAAAATAGCAGAGCAAGGCTGCACGTATCCCACAGCAACTTAGAGGTATAAGCAGAAAACAGGCTATAAAACCCCATCCCTTTTATTTAGACAACGATGGGTTCTTTTTTTATTTAAATGAACTGAGATGGCCATTCATACATAAAGAATAGCTCCCATAAATGCAGGCTAAGACTAATTATGTTTAGGTGCTACATTATATATAACAAACTACAGCAAACATGATGACATGTATAAGAGAGAATGGCTTCCATTTCGCTGCTCTCGTTTCTTTTCTCATAATGCAGCTCCAAATGCTATGATGATGAATGGGGACATTGTCCTTTTAATTTGTTTGTTGGTCCTTGTGTTGCTCGAGAAGGCAGATGTAGAAATTAATTGCTCTTTCTGACAGGGAGCGGGGCTGGTGTTTGTGTAAATGTGTGTATGTGTGTTGGGGGGAGGTTGAGAAGGCTTCTAAAAATAAAGCGGCAGAACCGTGTGTGTGGTGCCAGATTGGGCTCAGAGCTGTGCTCGTCTCGCTCTGGCTCGACTTCTATCTGCCCGTGTGATAAAGCTGCTAACAGGCCTTTATCAGAGAGCAAGGGGAAATATGCTCCTGCCAGATTAGGCCCCAGACTCTGCCAAGGTTATAAACAGCCTGTTATCTGTGTCCCAAACAGAGTAATCCACGCTCTATCAGCACCCAAACATATGGGCCACACAGAGCAGAGATAGCCACTGATGGACACTTGGTTTTAATTGCAATGAGAGCCAGTGGAGCATCTCTGGGTGAGAAAAAGGACATAAAAAAGGTCTGTTATTGTGGACATCTCCCAGGCCCCAGAGTAGCTGGCCAACATTCACAAAGCCCAACCTCGACCTTTCTGCAATGCTGCACCTGCTCTTCCCTGTGCGCCGAGGCGATATCATGAATGAGCAGGGCAGCATCACTGTTACATTTCCAGGAATCTATTAAACCCCTGTTGGATATTTGTTTCCCTCTCAAATTAATATTTTCCCTTTTCATCCTGTGTCATTTGGTGTCTTTGTGCATTTCTCCAGCATGCTAAATTAGATCTTGGCAGCAGCAAGTACGCATTAATTTGGTTAGGCGCTGATGGGCTATTTTCAGTTCTCGACACAACACGGGCTATTCTTCAGCCGAAGCTTCGCAAAACATCAGTTCTCAGATGCACTCTGGCTCCCTAATCAATAACAGACTTAAACTCCCCCGGATGCAGCCTTGGTAAACAAGAGCCACTCAGACGCTCTGTCTTTCAACACAAAACGCACACTCAAACGAGCTCAGAATAAGTCTGAGTGAAGTGAGGACAGCAGACAAAGATGATTGAGTGTGAACTGAGTCTTAAAGCCCTGCAGGAACCATGTAGTGCTTGTGCTGAAAAGGCTGCCGTTAATATGAGCTATTATCTATATTTCAGACACCAAAGAATACCTCATCTTTTTATTCAGCTTGTTTTGATGGGCTGCTAACTGACGTTTGGACACTTGTTAGCATAGACACAATGCAATGACGTAGCATCTTAGAAATGTCATGGATGACCAACAGGAAACTGTTTACACGTCCCACAGAACAAAAACGAAGATTAGCATTAATTTAGTGTCATGATTTTGTTCAGTATTAACTCATTTCTACCTCCTTTTTGATCTTCACCATCTCCCGAGCTGCTAAATGCTCCACCTTGGGACGAAGTTGGTGAGCACGTAGCTGAGTCAGGAGTCAGGACCACTAAAATCAAAAGACATTAAATCTTTCCATCTGTAGTACTTTATATTTTGCTGCATAGTTCTGGGATCTTGCTCCTTTTCCACATGCAGGTCCAGACGACAGGAGAGCACACGTTTCCGCCCTTCCGTGCGCATAAGGGAACATAAAACCCACCTGGTGTAAAACAGAGCAAATTTATCACTGAGTAGCAGGGGTGGAGGTGGGTTGCAAAGTGGCTTGCAGATGCAATTGCAGGGAGGCAGGTTAAATAGGGGGCCCACTGTAAAAATTGCCAGTTACGTGATTGGAGGGCATCAGCTGAGACGTCAACTAATGCGGGCTTTAATTAAGATCAGCTGATCTGCTGCAACTGCCTGAACGAATAAATAAACTTCTCTGTAAAGATGAAGGAAACTGCAGATAATTGTTAGTCGATTCATGGCAACAAGAGAGCCCTTTGACGTTCCACCCAGTCATGTGATCCACTATTAATATAACTATAATTGACAAGGGCAGTTTTTAGCATAATTGCTTTGACAAAACAGGAAATTATGCTGCCCTTTGCCAAATTTATGTACAAAGGATCCCATAAGTTTTAAGGTAGTATTTAAAAGAACTTTTCACCATCTAACAACACTGCATTCTGTCTGCATCACTTTGACGATCAGACATTCACATGCACTTCACTGTGTGACGTGTAGGTCATAAAAGAGCTGGACACTTTACATCTTTTCATTGTTGCTCGGCTACGCGAAGCACTTTTCATGCCTACGACGCTATCAGCATCTCCATGAAAATGCATCATTCTTCTGTTTTTTTTAAGCATTACCATATCTCCACCTGCCCTCATCCTTCTATATAATAGCAGTGTTTTCATACTGCTCTCCACTGTGGCCACTGGCAAACACATTTGATATCAGATAAGGTTGCGTGGCACATCTCAAAAAACTATTTGTGAAAGACCGCAACATGGCTCTTCCCAGCTTCCAGCTGCCATTACTGGAGCACTTCGAAGTAATTTAAGCTCAAAGATCAAATGGTTTTGACCTAATTGCATCTTGGGAGTTGTAGTTAATGTTCAGTTTTTAAATACACAGTCTTACACTTTGATTGATGTTGCTTTCAATTTAATGAATTCATTAGAAAAAGTTTTAAGTACATCTAACAAAGCTAGTTCTCTAAGCTGTGTGGGTAAGCTGCAAACACATTGCCTTCTTTGGGATTAACAGTTATCTGAATCTGAATCTAAAGTATGACCAGCTGCAGCACTTGTAATCGTAATGACACGGTCAGACATATTGCATGCATTGGTTTTAACTGCTTGATACACTTATGCCAGTATGGTTCCAGATTTCATCAGTTGTGTTGAGGAAATGTTACCAGTGTGAAATAATGACGTGAATATATGTATTCAAAATATAAAAAATGTATTCTTCCTTAAAAAGGATTGCATTTAACTGATGTAGCCCATACGAACTGAAAAATGCACTCAAGCGTTACCTCGTGTGGATGCATGTATTCCTACATTGCAGCTTAGTTTTGGCATCGCATTATAAGAAGCTATACATACAGCGAGTTGCGAGCTGTAACGAGCAGCAGCTCCTGCGTTAATGAGGACTGAGGTAAATCTGGGAGAGATTTAGACCCTCTACTAGTCTCTGTCTCCTCATATAAGCAGCAGCCTGCTCTTTCTGTCAGCAGAGCTGTGATCTGAATACCTCTGCCTTCATAAAAGATTCAGGCTATATTGACTTCCTACTTTGGTTTCCCCGCAGAGCCTACCTCCCCGCTTCCTTTTAAATTCTGCTCTCGTGGCTAAGGATGCGCACCTGCCTCAGGAAAGAAAGAAAAAAAAAAGTCTCCGGCTTAACATGGTGCTTTTATAGCCTTTTCTGAACCACATCTAGAAGATATCATTCACTATGCAGGATGTATACGTCTCGGCTCGGTGCATCATGGGAAGATGACCCTGAAAACAAAAATAAAATCCTGTATATCTGACAAGAAGGTCCTGGCTCTTATTGCTGTTTAGTTAAATGTACTAATCACACGGCTGTTACAGGCTTACAGGGTCAGTTGGGGATTACTGGCATTATAAAATGCCGTATCACATCTGCTATGCTAAATATTGATATATCATGTTCCTTTTATTTCAGCATCTGTTACCTGCTCTTTACTGCACATCATTACAGACACCGGCTGGGCTCATCTGTCTCGCTATACAATATTTCAAAGAAAACCTACACAAAAGGGCACAAAGTCTAATAAATTCCTCATTTTATATACTGCTCCCAGATTTCTTAGTCCTGTCTAATAAAGTTTTAAATGTCATGAAGGACCTATAATATGGATAGTATAAACTAGAGCCAAGGAAACCATACAGTGCTCTGTCCCGTATCTTTTTATCCAATAAAGTTTTATATCTTTGAATCAACTATAAAATGGTTTTGAAATAGTCAACAAGGGGGTAATTGGGTGATTTTATTGTTGTGGTGATCTGTCCCAACAGGCTCATTACTCTTTCCTGACAGTAAATGAGAAAACTGTATAGAGTAGTCTTTCAATAAGCCTGTGCAGTCTGAATTACACTAATTAAGATGTATTTAATTTGTCTTGCAAAACAAATGAAGTGAGAAAAAAGCAAAAATCAATGATATGTGATAAGGATATGGGCTCGGTTGGTCGCTTATCTTAAATCTTATATATATCTATATAAGAAAGGCTGGATTGAAGCAGCGCAGCATGTTTTTGACCTCTAAAAGCAGCGATAACCTTCTGCCCAGGATCTCTGAGTTGAAGTGGTCGAACAAACAAAAGCAGACCAGCATCTCCAAGGCGCAGCATTTCACACTTGGGTAGAGGCAGAGGACGGGCCTTTAATGACACACACACACTCCCCCAATCCCCCCACCCCCAGTCACCTAGAATGAACACGCTGTGCTGGAAATAGACCGGAAACTCTGCCTCCACGGAGGCCAGAAACCTGGTGATGCCTGCCTGCCAAACAAATCCTACCACCCTAGCCAGAGACACACACCCCCCCTCTCAACTACATCTCAATCATCCAAACCAAACATGATCGAAGCATGTTATCCGCTGAGTTATAATGCAGACACCAGCACTGAGCAAAATGTGCACACACTTCCATCAGCTGATGTGCTGTCCACTGATGTGTGATAACGTTGTGGATGGCACAAAGCCCAGACTTGAATTTTCCTGTCGTGTTGTGTGCAGCTACCAACAAAACATTACACTCGCTGTACAACAAAATCCTCATCAAAGCAAAGAGACTATTTCTGTAGCAGTGCATCTGCTCACTTTTAAAATCCAGGCTGTGAAGTTTACAGTTAAATGAACAAATTTCGCAATATCACAACAGATATCTGAGACTATGTTTTAAACCTTTTAAAATGAACTGGCCATTAATACTGAATGGAAACTACTTTAAGGGAGCCCGTGCAGTATTCAGTATAAGTTTCAAATTATACACACTGAAACAATAACTCGGTTACAGATGAGCCAACTGACAAAAACTGGGAAGTATTTTAAAAATCATGCAATCATCAAATTACATTTAAGTAAAAGTGCCAAAAACTGCCTAATTCTAGCTTCTCGATTTTAAGGGATTTGTCTCAAGAGGTTCTAAAGTGAATCTATTTATTTTTTGAATTGCAATAAAATGTTTGCTTGGCATAATCTGGTTTGCAAAATAGCACAAAATAGTGAAAAATGCCCTCAAAAGTGAATGCAATTAAAATCCTTAAAAGCCTTTCCATAGTTGGTAGTTTCATAACACTTGAAACTACCAACAACTAAAATTATATTATTTAAAAAGACTAAGTTAAGGCATTCCCCTGTTGGCTTAACTTCTCATGTCCTTTGTTGTTGTTGGTTACACTATTTTAACATGTTCTAATAATCAGTTGACACCCACACAGCAAATGTAACTGATGATAATTCATCGCTCGCCCTAAACTAATTATTTGTATTTCAGGTCAAACTTCTTCTATTGTTCTTCTGTTGTAACCTTGTTCTGTTAGTAAGGCTGCATACTTTTAACTGTTTTTTTTTTGGACTGGTGAAACTACACATGCAGTGTTTATGCCTGGGTGCCCACTGAAATTACACTTATTGCAGATAATGTTTCAAAATAACTGCCAAAATAGGTGCTCAGAGGGGGTTTCAATATGGCTGCCAAGTGGTGAGATTTGCTTGTGGAAGGAGTTTAGTACTACAGACACATTTTGATTTGCACTAAGCACTCAGCTCCAGCTTTTTCTAAGCAGTTATTTTTAAGATTTTGATTTCAATCACTATTTCCATCAACCTTTTTTGCACATTTAATATGACATGTAGGTTGCTTATATAGTATTAATACTGAGTGCATTCTCACTGATTGCGCTCCTTGCCAGTAAAAGTGACATGGCTAGTTTGCTGCTTGGAAACAGGCCATTTCATACATAAAGCAACTCACCTGTGCCTCTGTGCAAAGGCTCCCAATGTTAAATTCCACCTCCCAAAATGGATCCAGCCCCCCCTCCCGCCACTCCCGCTCCGAATTCCCTGGCTTCCACCAGTCTGTTATGACAAAGGGAGTAAAGGCAAGCAGCACTGGGGTAAAGGCTCCAGTCTCCTAATGAGCTTCTCTGTTCCAGTATGTTGCATAAACCCATTACCTCCCAGCACATTACCTCATTCATTTCTTATATGTGGATAGCTCTCCTCTCCCAAGAGCATGGCATTTCAGACACGGATCGTGGTATACTGCATGAACATACACACTTGTAAAGTCTCAAAGTAAGAGTCTATAATGTTTCTATTTCATATAGCTATTGAGTTGACCCTGAGATATCAGCAAAACACAGAGGGGGGAAAAAAGAAACTCCACTGGCAGGAGATCTATTATTCGGAGAAAAGACAAAGAGAGAAAAACAGAAAGAGAGAAGGAAAGAAAATGTCTCCTCTTGCAGTAGCATTATCTCAGTATGTGGCAACTATTGCAGTGTGGGATGAAAGACACAGGAGGGAGAGAGCGCCACTGTGCCTCAAGCTAATCTGTGGATGCAATCCAAGATGATGGGGTCCCCAGATTATCGTGCAATTTGTCTGATGGTTGAGTTTAGTAGGTTCTCAGATAAAAACAGGGATTTCAGTAATGAACAATTCTCAAATTATAGCTTGAACAAATAAAGCAGATGCTAAACAACACTAGGGTTCAGAGGAATTTCGGGGCCTTGTAATGGCACACATGATAAGTATGGAACAATGCACATTCCTCAGCTCTAATTTCACCAATAGTCATGCATTTCTAATCGTGTCTACTTTGCCATTTTCTTTTTCAATCACTGCTGAACAGCGGTCACTTCCTACGGTCGTCTGTATCGCATTACTAGAAAAGGAACAGATTTTGCTCCTTAAACTGCTGGAAGTCTTTAAGCATCTAGGCAGGACAAACAAATCCATCAAAGAAGAAGCAACTGGAATTTCCCCATTCAGCAGATGAACAATTTTCATTCACTAATTATTTTCAATGGCAGTCACAATCACTGTGATGGAAAAAAAAAACCATTCTGCAGAATGTGTTACTGGAATGAGTGGGATTACGCTATTCGAGCCCTTGGAAGGCTTTTAATGTGAAGCAGCTAAACAGGAAGTATTGCAGTAAAAAAGATCAAAGTAGTGGTAGTAACTGAAATTTCTGTGTTTTTAGCATAAATAATGTTTTCATTTACTAATTATTTCTAATTTTACCTTGCAACTCTGTTTTATCCAAAACTCTTCCATGAGTCTTCCGATTGCAAAAGATGGGCATTCGTAACGCTACATTTTGAAGACTAAATATTAGCATTTTCACCATCACCTTGTTGGTTTTTGGAGCCAGAAGAAGAGGGCGGGGTGTTGCCCGCTAAGTTACCCATTAATGCTAGCATGCTCAACAAAACTGGAGCACAGATGTCTGGGGCATTTGTCAAACAATTCAAATAATCAAATAGTCAAAAGTCAAATAACGCCATAAAAGTGTTTGAGTGATTCAAATGACTGTAGTTTAGCACACAGCGGTCGAGTCCTGCTCTCTATGCTAGCTTGTATTTCAGTTTAGCAGCCATGTCTCCTAAAATGTTTTAAATGAAGGACTTTTTTTTTTTTTTTAAATCGTTTCTGTACAGTTGTTACTGTGCAAAGGTGAGATTAGCCACAGAGGTCAAATCAGTTTCTTGTCTGTTAACATTTTTCATAACATTGTGAATTAATATGGGGATTGGTTTTTGCACCCAGCCTCTTGCAACTTGGTTATATCCAGCACATTTACAACACTGAGCAGGATGTACTGAGAATTAATTCTGGAATAAAAATGAAAAGAAAAGAAAGACAGAGAGCGATTATAGGAAGTTATTATGTTGTACTGATGTAAGTAGTGCTATTTGTGTGCGGAAAATGTATTTAAATATATAAATATACTTGTAAAACAGGAAATACTAAGACTAAAGCTTGTCTCCATAGTTCTCATGACAATTTACGCCATTATATTCAGGCACAGAATCATCAACGAGACACACGTCTACCTTAAAGAGACGCAAATGTGCACATAATCTTTCCAAAGTCTTCGTAAGCATGTATAACACACTTTGACCCACGCTTGTGCAAATCAAAGATATGACCGGCTTTCATGTAACAAACCACTTTAAAGAGTGTTGTCTTGATTGATTGTGGAATCACAATGAATAAATCTTGTCAAATATCAATTAGGCCATACTAATCCTCTGTCTTTTCCCAACCAGAGAATATTTATGCCCGTGGAAGACAATATTAAATTACTGCGACAGCCGCTGCTATTCACAGCAGCTTCACATGTGCCGTAAACTGAGAACACGCGTGTTAGCTCGCACTCTCAGAAGCATTTATTCAAATTCTCCAACACCTTAGTGGGAGATCGGGCGAGTCTTAATTCCAGCTCCGTGTCAGAACACTTTATTTTGTCGCCATAAATCAAAAATGATCCCAGAAACAATGGGCCTATTTCTCAAGCGGACACCGGCTCGTTCCATACTGCAGAGGGAGACTGTGGCTCTGAATAAAGCACTCAATATGGCACAAGTGTTCACATGGATATCAATATTTAATCAGAGTTAAAGGCAGCTGCAATTCACAGAGACAATAGATGGGAGTTTATATGGAGTGCCATTGCCATCAGCCAAACCATTTTTGGAGTCTGCATGACTTCCTTGGCACTTAAATGGAAAAAATAAACAATGATCCAATCAAGGCCAAGTGGGGATTCTGTACCATGTTCCTGAATGCAATAACTAAATCTTCCTACATTACACGTGATGAAGAGAATAACGTGAGATCTTGTCTTGTACTTAGTTGATTCATCGCTCATATTTACCACTTCTATGGCAACGAGCACAGAGGACACTGATGTCTGTTGTCGATGTTATTGTTTGTCAGGCTGAGTCAATAAGTAATGTTTCAATCTGAGCCATTTGGACTTCGTTAGAGGGCCGATCACAGCCCTCACACATCAATCAAAGGAAACACTGTGAGCAAATGTGTCCCCTGTTATAATTGGATGCAGCCCTTTTTTCTATCACACAGT
Source organism: Diplotaxodon limnothrissa (assembly GCF_057381915.1). Taxonomy (NCBI): domain Eukaryota; kingdom Metazoa; phylum Chordata; class Actinopteri; order Cichliformes; family Cichlidae; genus Diplotaxodon; species Diplotaxodon limnothrissa. The sequence goes on along the minus strand of NC_140617.1, from coordinate 15,483,436 downwards.
GACAGTGTACGCAGCGCTGGAAAACTGTAATGCAAGCCGCAGTGAATCATTCTGTTTGAAGCAGGAATGTCTGCAATATGAAATCCATATGAATGTTTCAAAACCTCCTCCAAGTTTCCATTAAAAGAAAAAGAATCTTCTAATAAACTGCCACAGAAAATTGTCACCATCTTTCTCCTCCTTCTAAAGGAGGGATGTGAGGTTTGGTTTGGCTACTGTCCCCTGCATGTGGATCCCTTCTCGCCTTCACTTTCTTCCAAAGCTAAGTTAGAGAAAGAGCATCAAAATCCCAGCTTTAATAATTGAGGGAGAGACTGCAGGGTACTCTGCTCAGGCCTTCTTGATGTGAACAGTCCTTAAAAGATGCATGGATGCCTCCCCAGAGGGAGATGGAAGGGCTTCATGGAGCCAATGCTCTGTACACTTAAAGATTATGTGTGCATCCGCTAAAGCAAGATGACCAGAAAAATGCTCAGAGGACCATTATTCTCCACAGAGTGGTTTGAGGGATGGGCACCGAGCTAATAAGATGCTATCAATATTCATGCCTCTAAATCAATTATATCCACATGTACTTCAAATGCAAATCGTTTGGCAAGCGAGACATTTTCAGAGTGACTGTGCAGACTGCAATAATTGGATCCAGGAGATACAAAGCTAGGTAAACAAGCACTTAGACACAGACTTAGCTTTAGAGGAAGCGCAATAAGGATTCCAGTAAACATAAATGTGTCAGCTGTTTACAGCAAACACATTCAGGGGTTTCTAGTTAACTCCGGCTGGAGCTCAGGCTGTGCCTTTAAAATGTAATCTCTGACTCAGATGTATCGCTTTCTTCTCACCCCACCATTAAGGCTAGGGCCTAAATTATTGATCCCCTGCCTTCATCAGCATAGCAGTCACGTCCGAGCGCAGGGGATCTAACTCCGGCTGTGTCCCCACGCTCCAGCCACTGAAATAATTAGGAGGAGTTCTCATTAAGGGAGAATGAAAGGTTGAGAACGAGAGGAGGGGAGAGCAGCCTGAGGGGCATTCTGGGTGTTTAATGTCTTCCCCTGGGCCTCCAGATCATTCTGATCAAATCCTGAGGCTGTGTCTAAAGACGACAGGCCGTGCCTCAGGAAAATATGTGCTCTGCGTGGACACACAAATAATACATCAAGACATCAAGAGAGAGGAGCAATGCATGAATAAAAATGCAACCTTGTGCTACTAGATTAATAATAAATTGTCACTATTTGGATCAATAGCATGAATGCATAACCTCATCTGTATACATAAGACTAAAAAGGCTACTATACATGCAGTGTGTTTAGCAGTGTGAATGAAGTGGAGCTCAGCTTGTTTTATTTTTGCTGCTGAGGGAATCCACAGGGCTTTGGTGCCCCAAGGTAGTTTCCTTCTTAACGCTTAGTGAATCATACAGCCAAATATTCCACACGCTATCTGTATACATGTGTGTGTGTGTGTGTGCTGTACATAGAATGTAAAATGTTGCCTCTAAAGAGAGGTTGAAAGTATAAAAAGAACATGAATTAATTGAGAATGGCAGCGTAATGAATATTTGATTTGTAACTATTTATAGAAGCCAAAGACATTTTAGACTGTACCGAAAATAACAGCATGCTATATGTGCCAACGCTGCACAGGGGGAAAAAAATCACCTTTGATTCTAGTCACTCTAGGACTAGATTAGACCAAAGAGCTGGCAATATGGAACTTGCCTCATTCATTTTTCAAAATAAGAGTGCATTACAAAGAAACTGCATTGTCATGTCTCTCTGTAGAAAGACACACTGAGCAGTGCCTGTAAACTGAGTTTGTGAAGGAGCGAGCACAGGAATTTGCATGCTACAGTTACATTCGTGCCAAAATGGCTTTCCCAACAACTAGTGAAGTCCATGAATCTTTTTGTCACATTGTGCTTTCAGTGTCGGCTCGCCTCATGCTGCGACTCCCGAGCTCTCTAAGTAGCTCAGTGTCGAGGCCACACCCCTCGTTAGTGGGGAGGGTTCATTATGCAAATGATCCTGCTGGAGCGGTATCAACGAGGCGCACGCTCCGTTATCATTTTCTGCCGCCGGGGCTCTTCTTCTCCCCGATCGCTCATACGGAATCATGGCCTAATAGCATCCCATTAACATAATTGCCAGCACAACTAGTGTTCCGTGTCTCAGAGCCACTCTGCTGCTCTTCCAGCCGAAAAAGAGGGAAGACGATGGGTGAGGGTGAGGATGGGGGGGGTTGAAAAAAATTTAATTAAGCCAACGCATAGGCCACTCCCTCCCACAGTAAATGTGTGTTTTCCTTTCTTCTTTTTTCCAAACAGGCAAGAGGGCAGAGCTTTTGTTTCCAGGAGACCTTGAGAGTCTCCCCGTGCTCCTGAGGAGCCGGCGAGGTGCTCAATATTCCACTGATGAGCTCACAGCAGACGCCAGAATCATGCCCAAACCCAGTCTGCCAGGCAAAATAAAATCCACATTATTTTTTAATTAATCCTTAATTAAAATATATTACAGCGCTGATTCCGCAAATCTCTCTAATGTGAAGATGCAGCCCATTCGAGCATATTTACACATCTTTAATTAACGCAGCACATTCTTTTAGCCTAACAAGCCGTGGACTAAGTGCCGAGGTGGACCAAAACACGGTCGTGACTGTGCAGCGTACGGAGATGCTGTGAAGGAGGCCCCTTCAAACACTCCCACGACACAACACAACGCCATCCACTAAGGATGCACCACAGGGTTCTTTTGTAGCCGGTGGGTGTACCGTCACTCAGTCCATTAAGGGACTGCAGCATCAGCTATAGCAGTGAGGGGGAATAGTTGCAGCAGGAAGCCACAATCATGCGCTGCGCTCCTCCTGCATGCTGCCATTACCACGCCCCCAGCTCTCCTCTCTGCACAGCCACCCGTGCTGCTCTGATGAATTGATTGACACCATTTTCCATCTTCCTGCGCTGTCAGAGAGAGAGAGAGTGAGCCACACAAGGAGGCCTGCTCCTCTGGCTCTCAGGCTGCAGCACTGTGGTCACTTCTGAAAGGTCTCCACTGGGAAATAGACCCACACACTTTGACAGAGAACCGGCATCGCTTTGCCTCAATATGTGTCTTGTATACTCATAAAGTAAAAAGAAAAAGAGAGAAACAAATGATATTGCAGATTTACCAGAAACACAAATGCTCATCATGAAGGCGCTATCAATGTGGGCTGAATGTAAGAAATCTGTTTCCCCACTGCAGCCTCACAGCTCAATAACACGTCTGGCCTCGTTACGCTTATCACAATGACAACTAAATAAGCACAATTAGCAGTCACCCGGGCATCCACACTGCTGCCGATTTCACTCCCCAAATTATCCCGGAGATCCCGAATCTTAAAAAGCAACAATTCCTCATCAAGTGAGGCTTAATAATCACACACATCGAAAACCAAAAAGAAGGTTAAAGCAGCATGTCGACATCAGACACAGCTCTTGTGTTGTAGCATCAAACTCATTGCTGCGCCACAGAGGTGTTTTTGTCTATTGTTGTTGGCTCATTTTTAATTAAAAGATTAAAAGTTCGCTTGTTTCTGGTGGTCAGGAAATCAAGGCTCTCTCAGTAACAAACTTAAAACAAACATAAACACACACAGACACATTCAAACCGTTTCCTCTCTCTCTCTCTCTCTCTTTTTCTCTCTCTGCAGCCTGCTTTAATTTGACACCTTGAGCTGGGGTAACTAGGTGGGGAGTGAGGAGCCGCAGAGGAATTCATTAGGCGCGCCACTGCAGGGTCCTGGCTCAGAGCGTTAATGACATTGGAGGATAGGGAAACGAGACAGCCCAGACGTAAAATGAAATAAACATGAGGACTGTCAGTTCTGACAGCACCAGCAAAGGGGACAGAGTCATTTGGGCCGGAGACCTTCAGCCCGCAAGATCAGACCAGACGGCTTATGGACCAAAACAATATTAGTGTGGGAGCACAATCATCCTCACCAGGCACTTAGATTAACACTGACAGATACTGTGTGTGTGTGTGTGTGTGTGTGTGTGTGTGTGTGTGTGTTTGCCTGCATTGATCTTTCAGGGTTTCGCTCTTCATATCATTAAAAATATCCATCACTTGGTGCTCCTGCAGCATTCAGATACACGACTGCAATTAAATTATTAATGTCACAGCAGCCCCCACCCACCCCTTCACCTCCCACCACCACTGCCATACAAATGCACTCTTAATGTGGCTGCTGAAAGACATTAAATATACAGCAATCTTTGTCTGGCTTCACCCTGGATCAATTTAGATCACTGCAAAAATAACACATGCAGGGGAAAAATAGAGATGCTGGCCGCATAGCATGAAGACACGAGAACGGGGATAGCGCTCACTATTTCATGTCACTTCTTTGAATAAAAATGTCATGCACTGGCAGGTAGATCAGGAACAGAACAAGGACAAATTTGCTTCTAAAATGAGGCGACGTTACCATGTTTTTTTTCTGCTCTCTTTGTCTCTCAGCTTAAAAAAATCCAGAGAATAATTTTAAATGGTAAATGGACTGCTATTAATGCTTTTCCAGTCTTAACAACCCTCAAAGTGCTTTAAAACTACACATTCAGTATTCACACTGACTCACACACAGTACTTTATGCACTTACATGCTTTATTTATTGCACACATTTTTATGCCAGGGGAAATATAAGGTTCAGGATCTTTTCCAAGGACATTTCAACATACAAACTTGAGAAGCCTGGATAGGCGGCCTGCTCTGCCTTCTGAGTTGCACCACCCACAGGTCATTTTATGGCCATGTTCAAGGTGTACTAGACTCATGATCAGTGCTGACTCCACAGTCCGCTGAGGCCCTGAGCAAAGATTCATAATAAAAGAAATGCGCACTTGGCTCAGTCACGTCACGGCCAGCAGGGCTTGACTACTACGCTACGTTGCTAGCTATCTAATGTTAAACGTCAAAGTAAATAAAAGAAAACTTGATGATAGTGAAAGTTACGTTACTGAAGTGTCTCTCCTCAGAGTTACTATTAGAGTAGCAGCTTATTTGACTTATTCCGCCTTATATTTGATTGTTATCATCAGCCACGCCTCTGGTGATGATGAGTCGGCAGCCTGTACTTTCAAGAACTGCTGTAAGGTTAAGTGATTAGAGGATTGCATCTGCCATCAATGACTGACATGAGTTTTATTGTGTAATTTTTGCTAATTTAATAGTTTGCCTCCTTGAAAATTCAAAACATTAAATAATTAACTTAAACTGAATAACACTCCTTCTCTTTGTATTGGCCCATAACATACAGAGATACTCACTGGGATTCTCATCATATATGACTAGTGATTATAGCCCTGTGGAGAACTGCCATTGCATGGTCACGTCACATGGTCTCATAGTTAAGTAGTTAAATGGAATAGAGCACCAGTGTGGAAATAGGTATTCCGGTATCTTACTAGTTTCTGAGCTAACATGCTATCAGAGCTCCTGCTAGGCTAGCTTGGTAGTTTTTAACCGACACTACCATATATTTAAGGTTTTCCCTCTTGATCATCAAATAACACATATTACCCTCACATCTCTGCTCATGTAAAGTTGGCAAAGCTCATTCATTTAGGTCCTTAGGGATGCCAGTTTTCTCTGATTTAGAACAAAAATAAAGCCAAATATGTCAGTTTGTACTAATTTATTACATTAAATGAATATGTAAGAGTGTGAGCACACAGAGGGAGTACTTGTACACTTGTATACTGGACCGATGGTGGATGATTGGAAAATTTTAACATAACGCCCAAACCTACACTGTAGTACAGTTACACAGTATTCTAAATGCTATTCCTGAAGCTTTGAAACCAAAGCTAGTCAGACTTCTCCATAGCTGCTTTTGGACAATTAAAAGAAAATCGTGTTGTCAGCTGAAAGACCTGGACTCTACACAAAGAAACAACAATGCATACAAAGAAACGAGTAATTCTTTTCGAGCACGACCGAGTGCGGTCTGTGTTTGGAAGGCCTCTTCATAAGAGCCTTTTATCCTCGTTCCTCAAAGGACACAATAAAGCTGTCAGTCAGTGTGTCAGTCAGTCAGGACTCAGCCCCAGTCTGTAATGCTTTCGGACCGGGACAGTCTCCTCTGGTGGATGCTTCGTATCTGACACGAGCGCTCTCACACAGCTGATGGAGCTGCGGTCTCTTGCGATATGGCGACTGTGAATGGGTGGCACAGATGACCCTTCTTTCCAAGCTGCTCAGCTTCAAATATAAGGCTCTGTTGCAGCAGGCATCTGCCTCGACAAATGTGTGTGTGTGTGGGGGGAGAGGTGAAGGGAGGGGGGGGGGGGTACGGAAGGGGGAAGTTGCTGACACCTGTCTCTCCCAGGATGAGCCCGCCTTTGTGACGTGGGAGCCTTGGTTGGCTGCCGGGACAGGCCCGAGACAGATATGACAGGGCCGCTGACAAGGGCCAGGCTGCACGCTGGGAGCAACACTGCAGTCCAACACAAACAAGACTCCTGCTCTCTTTGCTGGGCCTGCAGTGAGAGGCAGCTGAGAAGCTTCAGTCAGCGTGCATTGAAAGCAATGCTGGAATCTCAGCGCTGGTAATCAATGTTGCATGGATGAGCCTCTAAAACACAAACGCTGAACATCAAATGCGGCTTTAGCTGTGTTAGTGGCAAAGGATCCGTGCTTCTCTGAGACTTCAAACTCAACAAAGGAGTGCTCTCCTCTGTGCTGGATCTGTTCGTTATGTCAGCCTCGCTTGGCACGGTTATGTATCTGAGCTCCATTCCAAAGCAGACGCCTCCTAATTGTTATCGGGTTTGTGCTGAGACAGTCTAAGCAGAGAGACGCTGATAAAAACTCCCCCGGAGCTGATGAGACTTCTCACAAACAGTTGTAGAACTCAACAAGCTCTAGAAGTCAAGGTACAGTGGCGGGTGGGAAGGCAGCAGCAGCGCAAGTCGCCTTGCTCTCTGACCACAGTTAGAACGATATGACAAATCGGCCTAGTTTTTCTTTTAATTAATCATGCCTTGCTGACAGCTACCTGTGCCACACATCATCATTAGTCAGGAGGAGAGGAAGCCCCAGCCACATATAATAAGAGAGGAGGACACACCTCATTAACTAATTTTCCTCCATTTATTTTTCAAAGTAACAAAACTATGATAGAAGCAATATTTACACCTGAATCTGATTTACCTTTTTGTTGTCTTTTACAGTGAGTCACATCACTCTGTCCTATTAATACTAGCGGACTATGCCACAGTTTTCACATGTTGTCTGACTCCAAGTTCGATGACCAGTATAATAAATCAGTGTAAAACTGATTTTTATCAATAGTAACTGTTCTGTATTACAGCCCTGATTTTTAAATTCGTTAGATTAGCTAAAATAGGAAACTACTCTCAGGATTTTATCATTTTATTCATTTATTTTAAAGAATAGAGTTACGACAAAATGCAAAATACACTAATAATGAGACAATGACGATTTAAAATAAAACTTTTGAAGCATTCCAACATGTCTTTTCTTTATATAATAAGCAATTATTCCACAGTCAATTCCTGCTATATAGACAAACCTCTACATTAGCCACAATTAGCTGTATTTTGGTATTGGGATATTTATTTTTTAGACTAAAGTGAAATCGAAGTCAAACCTTTCTCATAGAAATTCTATAAAACAAAACACCACAAATAGTGATAGAAGAAAAAATATACCCTTGAATCGACTCCATCACTATATACATCTAAAAATGATGCTATGCTTCTAAATTTAACCGAACCATTTATGCACCACTCGCCAAAAACCTGGGAAGACGATTTTACTGGATGTCTAAACAATGTGGGATTTGGTTAACCAGTGACCAAGGTTAAAGCAGCCAGTGGGTTTGCTGTGAGACACCATTCATCACCATGCTGCACTAGCATGTAGCAACAATACGTTTAGACTGTCCAGAGGATAGATAACCTCACCATACAACACAGAATAAGCTGTAACACCATGAAATCCATAACATTGCATGCAGATGTAACCAGCAAAGCAAGTCTTTATATTTAAAAATAAAAATGCTGCCATCTGTAATGCTACTCTGTGTATGAGGAGTAAATGTTGTGTGGCTGTTTAATCACAGTCGTTTCGCAACCAAATAAAACGTCAATCAAGTGTTGCATCAAAAAAAGATACATGATTTAAGCCAGACAATGGCTAGGTGTGACGTGGGCGTCTACTAAACCTTCATTTTTAGATTTAAATGGACGTGTTTTTAAAGGGAACAACTGGCCAACCAGAAAACAACATCCAAAGACATCTGGTGCTTTGTGGGCAGCAACGTGATTTCTAGGAGAAACGGTTGCCCAAGTTGTAATAAGCTGTCAAAAAAAGCCCAAAATGGCTTGTATGTCCATCTTTGTATTTGGTCTGTTCAATTATTTAGACTCTCATCTGTTTGACTCCTTCCAGACTGAAAGAATGAATTTAATTAAAGGGCAAAACGCTGTCCACAGACCGCTCCACAGAAATGCACATGTGTGACAACAAAAGTCATTGTTCCAGTCTCTCACAGAGAGCTGATGCTGCCTCTCAGCACTGGGAAGCCTGCAGATGATTGACAGCTCCATCTTTATAGAGGCCATCCAACAAAAAGGCAGAGAGAGAGAGAGGCCAACCCCGCCCACTGAGCTGAAGGCGCTTGGAGACCAGTAGAGATAAAAAAATAAAAATAAAAGCAAAATCAACCGTCTTAAAGGCAAACAAGAGAAGCATGGCACCTCTTTTAGATTCTCTTTAACGCTCGGTAATACTGATCCTCAACAACTTATAATTGGACTCATTGTTTATCACAGTCAGTCCAAGGTTTACCTTCCATGCAGACATTTTAACAGGCTTCCATATGTTGTCTAATCCACAGTGTTTTTCTTATTTTACCCATAAGGAGATAATTACCAGCTTCATAAGGCAATAAACAGCTTCTTACATCGAAGCTCTTGTACCCAAAGATCACGTATCCAGGATGCGGTAGGTACAAATAAACACAATCGAATCACTTCCATTTGCAAGGCAAAAATATTTGAGGTGAGATAGACTGCATGAATTTGGAAAGAGGGTTGATGGATATCATCTACAACATTGGAGAAAAAAAAAGCTGTTAGGGTAATAGCCTTCCTGAACTCACACAAATAAGTGTTCCACAGCCTGTGCTGACACAGTTAAAAATGAAGAGAAATGTAGCAATGTAAAATTCTCTACAAGCTGTTAATATTTCATGAGTAGCCATTCTGACACTGTCAGTGCCTACCTAATTTGTATGGCACGCAAGGAGAGGGGAAGGGAAAGCTGGAGAAGGGAAGAAAAAAAAGAGGGCGAGGCGGATGGAAGTGGGAAGAAATAGAAGAAGATATAAGATAAAGGTGGAAAAGTGTCTCCAAAAAGATTTCAGTCTGCGCTGAGCTGGCTGACAGTGAATTTTTTGGAAGTCAGCATGGTACAAAGAACATTTGAAATGGCCCATTTAACAGCACCGTACTCCACTCCCAGCCGATGCCACCATTTGCATACTTCATATCAGATGAAGATGGATGGTGAAAATCAGTGTCACTGAGATGAGCGTTTTATCAAGGTTACACTATCCTCCAAACTCCTTAAACCTCTTTATCTCATCTCTGTTGTCGGAATATTAACTTATCAACACAATCTCTTTACAGCGGAGGCAGGAGCAGAGCGGATTTATCAGCTAGAAGAGCAATGACAGGTCGGCCAGTTGGCTGTTAGGTGTAATGTTGGAATAACGGTGCAATAATACTGCTAGAATAAATAAGAAATTAATCCAAAAATGATTTGTCACTGGTTGGATTTTTTTTCTTCTTCTTCTTCTTTTAAAATTGGTTAGTAGGATTATCATAGGCTAATGGAAACTGCAATGACCCCTGCACCTGATGTTTTCCAAGAGGTCTGTCAGCGGTCTAACTTCACTTTGTAAAATGTAACTTTGTACAAGACAAATTGCAACATTAAAATACTTCCTCTTATTAAGTTACCAACAGAGTCTGTCAGATAGCTTATTTTAGCTAGTTTTGTAGCCTTTTCCAGTTATGCTTCTTGTATCTTGTATAACAGTAGACACTAAACACCATTCTGAATTCCTTGGTAAAGAAAACCCAACTAAAACATGACATTAGTATTGGAATTACATAAAGCACATTCACGTTTCATATTCCTTTGGCAACGTTAGCATCACAGCTAAAGGTATGACGGAGCAACAGGATAAATGTGGATGAAATCTCATTTAGAAATGATTTATTTGGTATATTTATTTAAAACAAAAAGTGTAAAAAATGAATCCATCTTCAGTTTTATACCATGGACTGTTCAATCAATTAAAATTTATTACATTTGTCAAGTCGTGTAGCTGTCACAGTGACAGTGTAATAAAACGAACGTGATTTAGCAAACTGGTTTAGTTTTATTAGAAATAAAAAACGTCTTTTATGCTGACTTCCTGTAAAATTCAAATATTAGCCTCGAGAATTAGTTGTACTTTGAATTTTAGAAAAATCTTTTGTGTTTTGTTTGTACTGAAAAACAATTTTTAACATACAAATGTAACATTTCAGAGCTCAGTAGGTGCACGGCTTTAACAGAAGTGCTTATTGTCTCGCTTGGATGGAGCAGTGACCCCCTTGTAGAGTATTAATGAGCCCATTTCTCCTCCTCCAGACAATCCTGGCTCAAACAATGTTCACATCACAACCTTTCCAGCTCTGCAATCCATGTTTAGTGAAACATCATTATACTTTTCGCTGTCAGCCTACAGAAGCCTTCCCTTTGTGTGCATGATTAGCTTCTGGTTCCTCATTATAGAGGTGCAGATCCATTTCAAGCCTTTGTGACTCCCACCTTTACTTCAGTCCACTAGTCATAAAAATGTCATAGCAGCTATAGAACACACTGGCCACAGCGAGATCTAGCAGGAATCACACACTCAGGGCCAAATCCAACAGGGCAGACACGGCTGGTGGTCACACTTTAGAGGTCGGTAAGGAATCTCTGCATATGACTTTCCGCATGCTCACCCTTTCCAGCCTCCTGACACCAGTCTGAAAGTGACTTCAACCAAGAACACATCCTCCGCTCACTTCCCTGGTGTGATGTTGCACCGCAGAGAGAAAATGACAGACCATTTATAAAAACAGGAAGAGCAGCTAACTACAGTAAGCATAAGCTATTTCTGGAAGAGGATGTCTGCAAGTAACAAAGAGCTGTCAAACTCTAACAGGTCCACAGTGAAATGAAATAAGTTGAAATAATTGCAATTAAAAAGCTATGTCAATGCAGAGAAACTTCACGTTTTACTTCTACGTTCCCACCTGCTGCGACCCCTGCTGATGCTGCAGACAATCACACTCCACGCTTTAAGTTTCCCTCCACGTCGCTGGTGTCGGTGCTGGGAAGGCATCCAAAGCCACAATACATTTCTGCTATGGAACATTTGTTTCCTTTCGGGGGGGCACAGGGCCCCAACATGCTCCTTCTACATTTTTCTGTCCTGCCACATTGCATGACAGTTTATTTTGGGAAGCGCAGGTTGGCACCTGAGACACAAAGCTGACAAAGCACTAGGTGTCACTTCAATGAGGCCAGTTGGTTCCATGACAATGCCTCTGGCCGTGCAGTCCTACAAGATGGACAACACTGCGCTGAATATCTTGGCAAAGTAGGAAAAGAGGCATCAGCTGTTTGCACAATTTCATCTTCAGAGGGGGATAAAGCGACACGCAGATTCTAAATCTGAGACTGTCGCAGTAGGGGTTCCACCTCAGATTACTGGACATTAATAAAATCTGAACTGCTGTGATGGACTGTTCACCCGCTGAGTGTGTTTCCTTGGCTCCCACCCAATGCCTGCTGGGAATAGATCCAGCACATCCAGCTCCCTAAATAGGAACAAGTGGGTAAGACAATAGCTGGATGAATGAAAATCCAAATGGTTGTGAAAACAACGCACACAAAAGAGGACTGTAGATCTGAGGGAGGGAGGGGGTGGGGGTGGGGGGGTGTTTCAGCACCTTACTTGAGTGACAAATAAGGACCAACTGAGAAATTCTGGGCTGATGTCAATCTTTGAAATAAGCTTAACCAATATCCAACGCCAAGGTCTATTTTTCCCATCTGTCTTTTTTGTTTTTGTTATAAATTTGAAACTTAAAGAAACTTATCATAAAGAAATAATTCTTTCACAGCTGACAACTCATGGTTAAAAACTGGCCAATCAGCTTCAGATATAAATGATTCTCTGGTGATCATATTAACCTATGTCACATCTCCCAGGCACTAATTGGAATCACTCCAGTTGGGAACTGATTTGGATAATGTCTCCAAACTTGCTTTCTCATGATGCTAACTCTGTAAAGTCAGTAATCTGGCAGTGTAGCATTTCCTCTTTCCTCATCTTCATGACTGCCAATCAGTTAACTGGTTCTGAGGTCTTCTCTTTTCTTTCTCTTTTGCCTTACTCTTCTTTAATGTTTATTAGCTCCAACACTGACAGCAATCCTACCGCCAACTCATGTTTTGAATTTGTAATTACAACGTAATGAACAGGATTTGGGGAAAAAAATGGAATGAGGAAATCAGACTTTTAGAAATCTAAACAGCAGTGGGTGCATCTATAGTGGCATGCTAATATTACTAGTAGGCTGTTGTGTTTTACAACTATGGAAACAAACTTACTTGCATGACTTTGTATATTTAAGATTTTTCCATCTACAGGTATTGTGTCAAATCTAAAAATGTTATGTTATACGACCTGGAAGTGCTCGAGGTACAGCATCTGACAACCACATCAGCTAAATTAACATTAGTCCTATATATCCAGATATCAGGAAGTAATGTCAGGAATTATTTTTAAACTGGAATTTTTAAGTGCTCGGTTTACTGCTGATGGATTAACCAGAAATATCCATAACACTATCGGATCATGTAATAATTTTCAACAATTTTAACAGTCCCTAAAATTTAATGATGGTGAATCGTTACATCATCCAGATGTAGTTCTCCTCATTATTTCCTTCCTTTGGTTGAATTACTTTGTCTGTCCTCAAAACTTCCAGTGGAAAAATCACACTGCATGAATAAATACTATTATGTACCAAAGCATCAGAATCACAAGAAGGAAAACATTAAAATTTCCTTAAGTTGCAGCAGCATGAGCCTCAGTCAAGATATAATGTTTTCCATGTTTGCCCCATAGTTACAGTCAGGATATAGATGCTGTTTAATTTTGTTCATATTTCTTATTAATCGCCCCTGTGAGCGTTTTTTTATCATAGCTGGTGGAATGACAAAGAGTCGTGCAGCATCAGTGGAATTGTGACCTGCATTAGCTCGGCCAATTATGAGCCTTCACGGGACACTTATTGTTGCTGTGCGAGGCTGATGGTGGAGCTGAAAGAAGAGTCAGCAGATCCGAGTGCCAGTCACTGAAATCAAAGGGAAATTTACGACGCGCACGATAAGCTGAATGGATACTCGGAAAATGCACACGTGACACCTCGGAGTTCAGTTTACTGGTGGTGGGAAATCTAAAATACTACTTTCCAGCAAATGAAGTGCTGTATAAATACACAACTTGAAACGTGCACACATACACACTCCTGACTGAGCAGTGAATGAATATCCTGTTTCCCATAATGCAGTGGTGACTGAGTGCAGATAAGATTACCAACTGCTTCAAAAAGACACACGCGTACAAGAGCCCGCGTGCACGCGCTCATACGCTTGTACTGTAAAGTGACAGAGCAACTGCTTTGCTGTGTTAAATATCAGATGCAAATGAAAAGAGAAAATCTATCATGACTCTAATGTGGCCTGATAGGAGGGGGCGCACTCTTCTCTGAGGAGCAAAGCGGTGTGAGGAGGGTGATGTATGGAGGAGCTGGATGAGAGGTGAAAAGCGTAGCGAGACGGACGGAGGGAGGGGTGGATTGCTGGGAGGGAAGAGAGGAGGTAAGGGAGGGGGGGCAGGCAGTCCTGCCAGACTCCTGAGAGCCCAGGGCAAAAGTGGAATAAATGTTGATTAGTGTTGATTTTGTCCAACGAGCACCCGGCAACTGACAGTGGGACTAAGCTGCAGCGAAAGGGAACCATTAATCTTGGTCTGGTTTAAGTAGTGTATATTAATTTGTGTCATTTCCACTACGTGGAGAGAGGCCTCTCTCTCCCTCTCTCCTTCTTTTCTCCCTCCCTCCAGTGTTTGAAAGCTGTGGCAGTCGAGCCTCCTTCGTGGCGAACATACAGTGGAAGCCTGGAGGTGGCGTCTGCAAGTAGCAGCAGGGGAGAGTGGAGGAAATGAGATTCCAAACACTACATTATGGAAAATGAACTCCTGGGGGGTTGGTATGGCAACCACATTCGAATGTGCCATTGCATGTTCAATTTAACGTGCATAACAAATTTGTAGACTTGATTAAATTCGTAACATATTAAGGAGGCCAGTATAAAAAAAGGCAGAGCAAACCTGCAGGGACTGAGATTGCAAAGAGAGCCTTGATCGAGGTAAATGGCAGAACAGTGATATTTAGGCGCAGGAGTCGACATTCAGGTAAAAGATTGAGGCCCGCGCTCTTTTACAAGTCTGCTTGGATCTCACCTTCAGTCTGTAATCTCCACACTGGCAGAGCTGCTGGGAGCTAAATGTAATTTTTTCTACAAACTGCATTCCAGTAGCCTTCAGCAGAGAGGAAGAAAATCATTCATCAGTTCAGGAAATTCAAAAATATAGCTGCTGCTTCCTTTTCACAAGGATGAGAAGAGAAATGTGTCCTGGAAAAAAATAGATCACTTTCCTTGTACGTGTGATGTCAGTGTTAATTACCAAATCGCAGCACACTAAGATTCCTATAATTAAGCTCCTTAATATGATTAACATGTATCAATTAGGCGACTGACAATTTGCATAATGTATAATGTAACCACATTGTTCTATACTGTAATGGTATTAGCTCGCCATTTACAATGCTGTCACTCGCTGATGATTCTGTGATTACGATTCTGCATCAAATGCAGCACCGAAAAAAAAAGTCTGCCTTATGTTGGTTAATCAAAACACATTTTCCCCAGTCGTCGACATCCTCAGAGCAGAATTAGACTTCAGCTCTTCCTCTCTCTCAGTGGATGATTAAGCAGAGCGATTGGGGAAACAGCTGTGGCGGCGAGCTTGGCATTTCTCTCCTGCTGGATGCTGCTGTATCAGCACGGGGGAGGAAGGATAAGAGGGAGACAAAGGCTGCACGTATCTGCGTCCACCGGGAGACGATCACGAGAGGGGAGGCACGGCCCCGTGACATCCACCTCGACATGTAATACAGTACGCGGAAGGTAATGTGTACTGTTACTACCTGCTGCTTTGCACTTGCAGTGACTCCCAACAAGCCCTACAAACGCTTAATTGCTGCTGTAATGTGGCTATTTCATATATCAAGTCCATGTGTATCAGTTTGGTAACCTGAAAACAGAGCCTTCAGCTAACTCCTTTTTTTAACAACCTTCTAACATGTAATAGACCAAACCGTCAGTTTATCAGTCAGGTACATATTCAAGAAAACAGTTCATAAACAATTTAATTGTGATTGATCTGTCAATTGCTTCATTTAGTGGACTGAAAGGTGATCACAATTTTCCAAGATTTTTTTCAGATCTCTCTTTTGCGGCAAACTGCAAAGACTCGTCAATTATTTGATTAATCGGCTGATCGAAATGTGTCGAGACCTGTTTAAAGTAATTGTTTGAGTATAAAAAACCAATAAATCGACAACTCTGTTTGCTCGCATGGGAGAATTTACTCCTTTTCTTGTTCTTAAATTACAGTAAATTGAATACTTTTTGACTGATCCCATGAAACTGCATTAAGTCACTGATTTCTAATAAGTCACAAAGCTAACCAATTCATTAATAAAAACAGTCAATAACAAAAGCCATTTAGTGGCAAAAAAGCAAAAGATATTCCTTTTATAAATGGATCCTCACGTCGGACATACTTGTATTGTTGCTTTAAAGGTGATTGATCACATATCAATGCCAGCGGTGATAGATTTTCTGTCATCTTACCAATTTTTAAGTATTGACCAGCGGTTTCAGCACTGCACCAGCTGTATCACGTTTTAAAGGTTACATCATACCCGATCACCTCGAAGGCTGCTTCAAAGCGTTTCGCCAGTGACGTGCAGAGCTGAGCCGAGTTCAGCCTCTAATACAAATAGGCAGATGCCAAGCATCTGAATGGTCTGACAAGTCAATGTAGTGTAGGCTTCCACGCACCTTCCATAATCAGACCTCTGGCTCATTTCATCCTGTCAAACACTGCTCGGCTGCCCTCTATAAAACACCCTATTTTCACCCTTCAAAAAATAACATTACATCACTCGGCTAGTCATTTTTATAAATGGAGGATCCCCTAGGCTTGAAACCTTACACTACACAAACACGGGCCACGAGAAAGCTGGCCTTTTGTTGAGGTTGAGAGGAAAAAAATTAAACAGCGAGTCAGCGCAGCGCATTTACTGAGCAGCTCAGTCAAGGAGTGGTTTTGTTTGACACTGCCAGGGATTTACGATGTTGATGAAGCGTTTACAGAGGTCAAGGCGGCTCATTTTCCAAATCAGTTTGTCAAGCCTTTGCTTATCTAAAGAGGCATTTTCATCAATCATAAAAAAGTAAAGGAGAAGCCCAAGAAAAAAACAGGGCACCTTACAAATACCTGTGATAAAGATACATTAATAGACAAATAAATAGCTCACTTGATATATTCACCTTTGACACCCTGCTAATTTAAAGAAATCGGTTAGTGAGAGGTAAAGATTATATCGTCCAATGGCAGTGGAGTCCAACTGTTACGACATATTTTTGGAAAGTATCTATGTGAAACTACAAGAGCTCAGCGGCACAGCTACGATGAGCACTAACACAGAGAAGCTGTGCTGCTTTTACCTTTGCTCCACATTTGAGATAAATACAGTCATATAATTAATATGCTCTATATATTTTATGCTTTGTCTCCTCTTATTAATGTATGATGCTGCACACACGCGCGCGCACACACACACAGCATCAGGAAAACAGCATTCCTTTGAAGTAAAATAGACAGCCCAAATATGCCCGGAATGAATCTGGGTAAAGTCAGAGCCGCTGCCTGTCAAAAAAGGAAGAAAAAAAGCAACTAAAAACACTGGTTTAAATAAAGTGTTCCTTCCTCCTCTTTTTCCTCCCTGGTGTCGGTGTTCTATTGTGCTTGTTTATACTGCACAATATTTCTGTTGGCCATCGCTCACTTCTTCCCAGTAAAAATACACAGAGCAGGTCACAAGTTCAGGCCCTAGATCAGCACTGGCATTGTGTCCTGCAGGTGCTGTCAGCGGCTCCAGGGATGGAAAATATACACAAGCAAACAGCAGCTCTGTGGATACACACTGTCTCTGCACTCTGATGGTTACTGAGGACAAAGTTACAGCCGCACACTTGCAGCTCCGAGCAGTTGCTAAAGCTGCGCGCTGAAATATTTAAAAGTGGCTCATACTGATTTAGTAGTAATTTCAATATTGAAATGTGAAGAACATCTAAGCAAAAAGGTGTGCCAAAAAAATGTAGTAAAAAGAACCAAATTTACACTTTACAGTAAACATTGAAGCACCTTTGAACATAAAAGCCAATTCAGCTACTTTGTTTTGCCAGTATAGCCTCAGATTTGTGTAAATGTACATTAAAAAAATTCTTAACTTCAATTACATTACAATAAAAAAGATATTAAACACTCAGTAATTCCACTACTTTAATTAGATTTCAAAAGAAGGGAAAACCACTAGATGGAGCAACAAGCTACGACTTTTTCACAACACAGCAGAGAAGCCTTTTACAGCTGAAATTCAAAAACTGACCCAAGAAATATTCATTCATAATATCGCTCATCGTGTACAAATGCACACTGCTGGTCTCATCAAGAAAGGCAAATATTATTGAAAGGATTAAGTCAAAAGAGCGGGCACAACCTTTGTATAATGGCGCCTAATCTGTCAGTGACTTGATGTGTTACATGGAAGGAAGTGTTTTTCACACTCCATACTTTATTTACACTAAACTTGACTGCACAGCTGAGGTGTGAGAAAGGAGAAATGCACAGTTACTCTTTGCTGTAGTAATCTCTGAGCTTTATTTCTACTGTGGCATTTAAAGTGTATCCGAATTAGTAGAAACTGCAAAAATGTTTCTTTCTAAACTAGAACAAAGCTGACTGGATAAAATGAAAAAAAAAACTACAATAACACGACAGGCACCAGATCTCCAGCACACAGCTCCTTATGCTGCACCTTGTATTTATAGGTTACCAGCTGAAAGCGAAAACAAAAGGGAGTGCAGGCAGGAAGGGGTCCAAGTTACTTTGTACTCTCAGAAGAGCCGAACTTTAGATGAACTCCGAGAAGCGCCAGGGAGTAAAACACTATGCATAACTGTGTCACTCCCCTTCGATAAAACCTACCAAGACAACAAAACTGAGAGTGAGCCAGCAGGCTTCAAAAGGCCCCCCTGCTCTCTCCTGAGGCAGTGGCCGATTCAAGATAAACTGCCACGCTTGTGGGGGGGGGGTGAGCAGCGAGGTGATCTTCAATGAAAGCCTCAATGAAAACATCCATGAAAGCACCAAGCGAGGGTGGGATCACACACACGAGAAACAACACAAACAGCACCAATCACCGCTACCACAAAGGTCAAGTATAAGCAAGTGCAACTTTGGAGACAATGAAACAATATCTTCTCCCCCCCCCCCCTTCCATTTGATGTCATGTACTAATGAGTGGGAAACACAGAAACCCTGACTCTTGCTGCCATGGTTTTGGCAACTCGGTATCTCAACAATGTAAGTTTGCAAGAGTCCTAAAGCACATCGGTGTAAAGACAAGGAAATAAAAGACGAAGTGCACGCTATCAAGCTGAAGTGCACTGAATTCTCTCTGTGCCAATTTCAAAAATGTCACAGGGAGAATGATTTGGAAACATGACTTACGCCTCCTATGTTACGTTATTTCTCTCCTAGCAATTATTCTGCTGACATGCTCTCTCACAACTGCTTTAATAGAGAGACACAATACATAATAGAAAGAGACGTATTCAGCAGACTTGACAGTTAACTCACAAGGGGAGACATCAACGTGCTTGTGACAATTTTTGCTCAATACTCTCTATTATTCCACAATAGCATCAAAAAAGAACCTCATTCATATTTTGACACAATAATTGATAAGGACTGTTGGAGGTAATTGTCCACAGTTCCTATTGTGAAACCGCTAAAACACGCAGACTTTGGCGCTACATGAGGAAACACATGTCTTACATGTCACTGAAATTTATATGGTGAATTGTGTTGTGACTGAATCGAGCCTTCCAACGTGAATTTGAGCCTCAATAGCAAATTAGACTCTGGTGATAAGGAGAGCAGGTACTGTGCCTCTGTGGGTTTTTCAGCTACTTAATAATACAGTGTGTGCACTTTTGAATTCCCTTCACCTGCGTGAGGATATTTGGAGGCAGCGACAGAGCAGTGGTACACACTCCTGCGAAATTAGTATGAACATACCTGTTTTTTCTTTGATTTCACACAAGACATTGAAAAGAGCTGGCTTCATTCTGTGACAGTTCAGAGCGTGTTTCCTGAAACAGAAAAGTGGCTTTATGAGCAAACCACAGCAAGGAAAAGCATAGATTTTATCCTGTGTTAAATTACTGATTAGAAACTACCGATTTAACTAATTTAGCAGTTAAACGCTGCAGAGCAATCACAGGGGAAAAAAGTAAATTATTAACAGCTGTATGTGTACACATGTGCTATAAACCCTTTGATAGTTACCTTTATGTACGCTCCAATATTTACACTAAGAAAATAAAATTATATCATTATACTTCATCAATTTAAAAAACAAACAAAACAAAAACAAAGATTTTTTTTAATGCATAACTTCATCTTCGCTGAATTTAAGGCGGAACACACAAGATGGGTGAAATCCTGAATTATGTATCACAAGTAAGAAAGTTGCTCTGCATTTGCTGTGAACTGCACAACACTCCAGAGACAGCGCGGGCTGTTACTCGCTTACTCCATTTCATATTTAGAAATAAATGATGAGCTTTATCTGAGTGCACTAATAAAAGCAGCTTGACTGCGCTAAAGTAAAAGTGTTTCAAAAATACCCTCAGTGGGCGACACGTTGGCAATAAACGCCATATTCACACACTTTAATTTTCTGCTGAAGCGCGGCTGTCGAGTTATTTTAATTGGAGCAAAATCGGTTGTGTCGGCTTTTGCACAGAAACGCACCGCCTTTACGTTTCTACTTTCCTCTTCGCCGTAGCGCTCAGGAAATTTGAAAATGTCCGCGCATATATTTAGAATTTGTTTCTTTATTTTTAATTTCACCATCTTTTAATTTTAGTTTTTTTTTTTATCTACTTTGCCGCCGCCGTCTCTTGACAGCGAACCAGCGTGTGTCCTTTACCTGGCTTGGGCTTCATCCAGACTTTGATCCGTGATGGTCATAATTTGCTGTAAAATGTCTCCAATGTCCTGCTTTCTTCCGTCACCGTCCGTTCCTCCGGTGCCTTCTTGCATATGCTGCGGCAGGCCGGGGTGCCCTGCCATGCCTACCCCCGTGTGAGAGTGCATCAACCTCGGCTGCTCGTCCATCTCTTCTTCTTCTTCTTCTTCTTCTCCCCTCTTATCTAATTCTCTGTGGTACTCTCGCTGCTGAAATCCTGCAAAAATACATAAAAGAAAAAAAGGAGGGAGGGAGGTAAAAAATAAAAATAAAAAAAATCCCGATAACTGCGCCGCACACCCGGGTTTTTCCTCGCTGGAACGGTCAGTGGCGCTCAGGAAAAAAGGGGGTTTCGGAGACGAAAGCGGAGAAACGAGCCCTCCTGCTCTCTGGCTGTCTCTCTCTCCCTCTCTCAGCTGGTCGGGGTTGAATGTGAAATCTGATCTGAACTGCTGCTGCCTTCACTGGAGTAGGATATGCGTAAAAGAGACAGGCAGCTGCTTTCTACTACTAAACATGCGCGTTTTCTTGTAATGTCGCGCAGAGATCCAAACCCCCCTCTCCCTGCTAAATTACCCCCCAAAAAGTGGCTGTGAGAAACACGAAGTGCAGGTTTATTTCACTCACTCCATCCCCTTGCTTTTGTCATGTAAGCTATAGTAGAAGCTGGACAGGCAGCAACATAGCAAAGAGCATGAGAGTCAGACTCCGCCTACGCGACATGATTGGGAATATACTGTAAGACCATTTAGCCCCACCTTGAGGTGCCTCTCGTGAAACGTCTATCATTGGACTGTAAGAGTGGGATTCAGTGGAGAAGCTGGAAGATGTGGTTGCTGCCTTACAATTAGGGAGACTCTGAGGACCCGCAGTGATGGATAGAGCCTGAACTCCAAATAAATAATAAGAGGTCTGCTTTAGCCTCTCCTTCTGACCTCAACAAGAGCCCCAGCTGGCCCTGTGGAGACCATTTCATCTCCATGCTGTGCCAAGATAAGGGGCACCAATCAAAACTATTGGCCAGCCTTCTCATTTGTTATAAATATTAGATAGATAATGTGCATAAAGATTTACGACTAGAAAAATCCATCTACTGATGAGACGCATTATGAAAAACACCTTTCTGATGTCATTAATATTTCATTTTGATATCAGAAACTGACTTCCCAGTCAGACATGCTTGTTTTGTTGCAGTAGGCACAGCGACTTTGTTCATTCATTTTCAGGTATGTTGCAGGGCTCCGCTTGGCTGACTTTGGCAGGGTCCTCCTAATGTAAGGCGGTGACCCATGTTGCGCAGCCAAGCAGCAAGGCCTGAGTGTGTCTGGCCAGGCTGAAAAGTGCCCTTCAGGCCCAGTGCTGCCTCACTGCTGCTGCTTCCCTCCACCACTGAGAGTCTTTCAGAGGGAAGAGAGAAGAAGGAGGCAGAAGAGGAGGGGCAAAAAGAGCTCCAGAGTGGAACTAAAGTAAGGACAGTGCTGTGCAAATCACTGGCCCGGATGTATACATGTGTGACACACATAAAATGGAGCGTATTTTAATACATAAGAGTGTCTTGGTGTTTTATTACAAGCAGAGTTAAAAGACAGCTACCTGCAAACTCATCTCCACTCTGAATTCAATTCAGCATGAAACATTTCTGCAAATCTTTGCAAACAATGTGCACTTGAGCCAGTGCATTAGTGGACCGACCAACACATTTCATATAATAAAACAAAACCCTGAAGCCTGCATGAATACATTGCATTATCATCAGTATGTTAAAAGTAGTGTTTTCTCAAAATTTAAAAATAAAAAAATTGCATTCAGTGTCAATCACCAAATCGCATTGAGTTCATTCAAATTCATTCTAGATTTTTCTTCATAAAATATTTGCAAAAACACCCTTACTGACCATTTAGGAAAGCATGTGGTGTTCGTATGTCTATCTTTGGTCTTCAGCGGTCTTTTTCAGCCCTTTGACAGCTTTGACAGCTTTATATGTATAGTATAAATAAACATGAATAGCTGCCATCAGCCATTAGTTATGAAGAGGTGGTTTTTGCATTTTGGCTGGTCATCTCAGTTTTTCGGAGCCAGAAATGAACATATTTGAATGAGAAAAGCTATTTTTATTTTTTTACTTTTCCCCAAAATCTATTTTTTAAAAAGGATTTTCTCCTGAAAGTTATATATATGTCTTCCACTATCTTTGCTGTGCCGACTGCAGCCATGTGTGTATTCTTAACTTTCAGTCAAAGTAGCCACAACCATAATAATTCATAACGTAAAAGGACAGTACACCCTCCAGTGGAATTTATATAATATTCCTCAGGTTCGTAGTGCTGTGTATACATCTATACTGTTTGATTCGACCTGGCCAGTTTTGGATTTATCTGCTGCCTCTACTTCATATAATGGAATTATAGTTCTAACAAATAAAAACCTAAAAAACAATGTCTCTCCAAATGTCATGATGTGTGCCAAAAAAACCAAAAAAAAGTGTACATTGTGTAGTCAGTTATACACATATTTATTTACACTCTATATCTAAGCATTTTGAAATAAGGATGCATATTACTGACTTGTTTATTATATATTTATTTTTTGGAGCCAGCCGTAAGTGGCTATTTGAGGAACAGCAGTTTGTGGCATCACATGTTGGTTTCAATTTTCAGCCCTGGCGTTTGCTGCGCGTACATGCACAGCTTGTACAGCTGTGTGTGTGTGTGCATGAGACCAAACAAAACTGGAATTTATGTAAAAATACACTGGCCCCATAGTGCTACTAGTAATCAAAAACTAAATTTGGCTCCTTTTAAATATTCACTACAAAATATCCGGACTGGAATTAAAACGCACTCACACACAAACTATAGATAATCAGATAATACTTAAACTCAGACAGTCACAATTGATAGGACAGCTTGATTCAAAGTGCCTATTCAGAACACACCCATTTAACTGAACAACACAGTTTTAGCTCTGGCAGACAGCTGTGGACTTGTGTAGGAGACCATGGATAATAGAAAGAAGCTGAATGAGAAAATAGGTCTTCGGGGCATTTTAATGTTAATTTATTTTTGAAATGCCACCACATGTAAATGCATCATGCTGGAAATTTGAAAGCCTGATAAGTGATGGATGTAATAAAATTGTCTATTTTATTCATCTTATTAAGGCTGTTTCATCGTAAAACACTTCCTGAATGATATGAAACTATTTAAAAATCATCAGGCTGCAAATTTTTCTCCCTCTCAAATCAAAATATACAAAGTGGAATGCACCCATTGGAATTCCTTTGTACAACCATTAGCATATTTGAGCTTGAGGTGTAGTGGCAGTGACATCTCAGACTCTCTTCCAAAGCCTCAGGTGGAGCTGCAGTGCAATCCTGGAGCTAGGAGCTCTCCCTGTAGGAGCTCCCTTGAAGCACCAGCTATGTAAATTGGGAGCAGAATATGTATGATGGATAATAGTACGTGTGGTAAGTTTCCTTGCCATCTGCTCAGTAGTAGAATAATGAGAATACCTGAGGGGGTCTCTGTTACACCAACATCCATATGACTCCCCAACATCTGCTACGTTATGTTAGCAGGGCATTTAGAAATCTAAATATATGCTGATACTTTCAGGCTACATGGCAAAGCAAACAAATCACAGAGCTGGCAGTGATCTTCTTCCATTTATTGCCAAGCTGACACACGATCAGCTACACACTAGTGATGAAACAGGAAATGCTAATAGATGTCCTGTAAAATGCTTAATTTTCAGCAGAGATGTAAGCAGTGTATTATGGAGTGCTGAGCCGAATGAATGAATTTTTCCATACCAGAGTGCCATCGACCCTAGTGGGATTCTGTGAAGCCATCACAGCTATTAAAAGTAACAAAGGCAGACTCTAACAGTGGTGGCAAATGTAACGCTCAGGTGTAGGACATGACAGCAGCTTCAGCTCTGACACCTCTGCTCTGCAGATCCTCAGGAGCACCAGCAAAGGACAAAACCGGACATAAAATGTCTTGACCGTGGAACCTCAGTCCAATAGTTGGTTCATAAAGTATCCTCAGCCTTTGGATTTTGCACAGTTTATATAATAATGAATAGACTGCCTGTTAATCTAAATTCAGTAAATCAAAAAGAGATAGTGGGTCTTCCCATATGGAAAAGATATATATAAATCTTATAAAGTTTTTATCTGTCTTGTATGAAACTTGTATGAAAAGCATACAAGAGTGAAAACACATATAAGATCCCTTGAAAAATTATACAATGAAACTTGTATGTTTTGTATACTTACTAAAAAAATATATGAAAGTAATGAGAAAGTGGCCACTTTCATGAGTAAATCATATATGTTTTTACTATTTCTTTTCCATATGGGTTGAGCCATTTCTGTAAATCAACTAGAAATCAAAAACTGAAATTATTCATATACAAACATATCAATTCAGTCATTTCAAGCCCCTCTGGGAGCAATTACAGCAGCTTTTACGACAGTATTTTTGGTTAGAAATACTATCTTCAGATGTTCTGTGAGGTTTAACTCTGGATTATAGTTGGGCCACTCAAGAACAGCAGGAAAATTGACCCAAAGACATTTCCAAGCTGTCTTGGTCATGATTACACTCAAATGTGGACCATCTGCGCAATCTCACACTGTCTGCGCTGCTGAGCAGACTTTCTTCTTTCTTTGTCTGGCTTTTCCAGTTATTAGTCTCATGCACTCAGTATGACCAGTTTCCCTACCACCACCACTGACCAGTACCTTCATAGCATTATGCTACCACCAGCATACTTCAATCTAGAGGCAACATGGCATTAGGTGGTGTCTGGTGTTATTTGTTAACAAAAGTTTTAGTTCAAGCCCACCTCAAAATCATTGTTCTAAAGCTCTTGGCATTCCCATAATACAATTAGAAATTCCCAACAGGTTGTCATTTGTATTTTACTTAGATTTGCTTTTGTCTGTTTGCACTACCTGGATGAGGAAGTGCTGCAGAGATGCACATCTTTCCAGCAGGTCCTATCATAACTGACTTTTTAAGCAGTGAGTGACCTTTAAGTTCTTGGTGACCTCCACGATTAAGGACCTGCCTACTTGGTGGTTCAGACAACTGTCTCTAGAAAGAGCCCTGATGGTTCTAACTTCTTGCATTTCATAAGTACCGAGGCCACCGTGCTCAAAGCCCCGATCTATGCCTCACCACTCCTTCTACAGAAAGGTCTACAGAGAGTTCCTTATCAATGGCTTAGATTTTATTCTGACATGCAGGGTGAGTCATAGCACCTTGTATACACACACAGGCTTAGCTTCCTAAACTAGAAGTCCACTTCGGAGTGAGCGTCTTCTTTCCTTGTTTTTAGAGAAAGTGATTTGAAGCCACATCAAAATTTAACGGGTTCTTCTTTTGTCAATATTTCACCTCTCCACCATGTTTCATGAAATTTGGTTGGGTAGTTCTAGCAGTAATCTTTCTGACATACAGTGAAATGACAATGTTTACATGTTGCCACTGGTGGCCAGTTCCATTCTACACATAATTCATTATCACAAGGATAATTAAAGGAAACAGGATGAACTTGATGACAATTTAGAGCATTAGTATCCGATTGTTCTTTTTTAATTAGAAATTTTGCGAAATTTGAAATTTAGAGATTCATAAAAGCATGTGTTAAAATTCTTACAGATTTGGAATAGCCTTTTAAAAAACTCAGACATTCAACAGGCCTCAGAAACCTCCACAGGAGAAGCACAGAGGGCGAATGGAGGACGAAGCAGGACAAGCAGCCAGAGGTGGGCTGGTTTCCATGGCACCTGAGAGAGAGACCTTTCTGCTCCAGGCCCTGGGTCACATCATGTGATGAGGTTGTGCAGATAAATCCTCCCTTTCATCCTGCACAGCTTTTAGGCTGTGTGGAGGCAGCTCTAATGGAACAGATTCAAACACATAACCCTCTCGCTGATTCTAACACACGTTGATTCGGACAACTGCAAGGCCACAAAAATGTAAAAAAGTTACTGCAGTTGGCTTTTCATCATTATTATCTGTTTTGTTTTATTCCTAATAAATGAAAGATTTGCCTCTGTGTAACACTTCTGAGTTACTATGGGTGCAAGTGTAATGGCATGTTAATTATACCATGAGTAACCTGGCAAGTAGCACTAACGGCCCTAAATGCATTCACTTTATGAGAGAATATAAAGTGAGACTGTAAGATTTTCAAATGAACTTTTTTCCAAACAATGCCTCTGCATCTTAAGACACGTTGATGTGGAGAGAATAAAAATGATGTAGTCTTCTAAAGATGCAGATGATAAGATGGACAACAAAGTGTAAGGGCTGGGTAGCTTTAAAAAACAGCACGTTTTTAATTGTTGTTAACATTATTACTAGAGTAAGAACTGTGGTGGAGAGCTTAGTCTTTGGGTTTTGCGCAGACTCTGTTTCTTGCTGCTGAGTGAGAGTGAGCATTAGAGGAAGATCCATGGCACAAGCTGGTTTGAGCAGAGTGAACACCAGTGGAGTACATTCGGGAGGAGGTCTGAATGGATCAATACATCACAGAACAAAGGGGAACTGTGCTTCAGCAGGGGCACCAGAACAAGACAGGCCCATTGCTCAACTACTGTCACTGTAGTGTATCACAGGCATCTCACATGCACCTTTTCAGAGCTCGAGCCTCTGGTTACAGACTGGGGATAAAGATAGATGTGAGAATGGGTGGATAAACAGCGGAAACCTGGGACACAACCAGCAGATTGACAGACAAACTACTCCATGACAAACAAACTCAAGTCAACACACTTTATTTACTTTTACAAATCTCCTTCCAATAAAGTTGGAAAATCAAATAAATTGTAAATATAAACCTAATTGGTTTCCTAAGATCAAAGACAACAAAGACTTTTTCTTTTTCTTTTTAATAATATCTGAATTCGATGCCAGCAGCATTTTTTTTCTCCTTTTTGTAAAGCTGTAACAGTGGAATTTTTTCCCACTAACTTGTGGCTATAGGTATTATAAGATTCTTTGAATTGATATTTTATTATCGAGATAGTAGAGGGGCTCAGTCATTGGCACTCTGTCTCCTCACAGTGAGTGGGTTCTGGGTGCAAATCCAGGGCCTTTCTGTGCTGAGTTTGCATGTTGCTTCTGTGCTTGTGCTTGTTTCTCTGGGAGCCCTGACTTCTCCCATGGTTGGACAAATATGTTAAGTTAATGCTTCCTTGTTCAAATAACTATAAAAAGTTAATGGTGAACTGGACTTTACGCCTAGGCAAAGCGTAAAGTGATTTACGAGCCAGCTGGACACGTTTGCAAAAGAAACTCTTAATATCATGAGTTACCCTTCCTGTTTAAATAAACACTCTTTTCCTAAATTCTAAAATTTGTGGTGAACTCCTCCCCATCCTAATTTCTGAAAGACTCTCTGTCAGGCTTTTTAAAAATACCCAATCATGTTAACTACCCGTTGCTTTATTAGCTGTGATATGCTCCACCATTTTTTTTTTAGTGTTATGCCATTGGAAGTAGATTACCAGCATCTATTCTTAAATTTTCTCACTTTCAATATAGGTTTTAATATTTTTCTTTAAATTATCTAATTATTTCCTTTAGATTTTACAAAATGTTTCAGCTTTCCGTAAATAACAGTGTTTTAACAGTGGCTTAGTAGCAGTACCATACTCAGTGGCATGTTGCAACAAGGGTTTATTATGTAACAAGGCAGATTATAACTTTGATATTTTGGGGATTTCCTTTCTTTAGTTTCATCTCAGGGCAGTGGAAAGTATTCTGTATTTTGTTAGGTTGGAATCTCAGATATTGGACATTCTGACTCGCAGACCCCAGACCTGCATCAAATCAAAAACCTCCACGGATAATGTACCCGACCTGTTTAGACCGAACAGACTTTGTTCTGTTGCCTTTCTGCTTGATAAGCAGCAAAACTCTCTAACACAGACTAAAAAAGGATTACCATACTAAATAACTGTAAGTGTGGTAGTCTTGTAAGCCCTGTTGTAAGTGTGTCAGATAACTAACTTTAAGTATTATTTCTTTTTATTATTTCAATGTTATTGATCATCTTTCTTTGCAGTGTGACCCTCGTCTACAACTGGTTGCACGCGTGAATATATTACCTGAATCTTTCAGCAATTCCAACTTATATCCAATGTAAATGGAATAGCTGGGTTTTTTGATTATTTTTTAAATTGCACTTTGTAATTTTTTCTTTGTTCTTTTTTCTTCTGCTTCTTTGTTTTAAATGAAATTTTATGTTTTACATTTCTGTTGCCTTGACTTTAGTCTTGATTCTGCTTTGTTCTCCCATGTGTATGAAAGGTTGTTTAAATAAAAAAATACTAAAATTGCAGCAACTATATCACTCTTTGTTGAGAAATTTCAGAATTTCTGTTTCAAATCAATGACGTTCTGTTGGAATTGTAAATAGTTAATGTGATTTTCTGTGTTTGTCCTGTGTTATACCGGTAATTGTTGAATAACTTTTATAGTTTTTCAGATCTTTGAATGCCTATACAAAAGACACATACGAAGGCCTTTAAATGTGTGATATGTATAAAATATATTTCAATAAGAAATCACGTTTCAGGTCACAGAAAAATAACTGAAATGTATTTCATTCATAAAATTCCCTCCTTTGGTGCAGGATATTAGGCTGTGCCTGATCGCTGTGTTTCCACCTGACCAATCCTTAATGTGATAGATACAATGTCAGCCCATCACGTAAAGGTTACTGACAGTTTAGTTACCCTTCACACACCAGTAGCTGCATGCCCTTTCTCTCATTCATTTCAAGAAAATTCTTTGTTTCTTTAAACCCCCTGTCATGTTTCTTACAATATTATTTACCTTTTATGTCAGTTCAGGTCTGCCGTGTTTTCATACAACCTTACAGTCTAACCACCGATATATCATAAAAGGGAAAAGGGAAATTTGAACAGACTTATCCTTTCTTTTAAATCTAACCTGTTAACTTTTTGCTGGTGGACTCCTGCAGACATGAATGAAGCTATAATCAAGCCCAAGATAAATTAAGAGAGGAGCGTTGACTCAGCGTTTTGTTGCCCCAGCGATCCATTGACCCTGAGGGGCGGCAGCGGGAAAATTGAGGAATGCTCGTTTTAATGCCTATCCAATATATACGGCATCTACCTCGAGATGGGGCTGTGCAATCAACCACTAATCCATTAGACAGAGATGTTTTTCAAAGATTGACGCGTTATTGTGCTGCTGTCTGCACTGGCTCACGTTCAAGGTTAACCTTTTAGAGACGCCTGATTGTTGCTAGAAGGTTAAACAACACATTAACATGCATTAAAATATTAAATTATGGCTCCATTTACTATATGAGAGAAAAACAACAACATAAAAAAGGCTTTTAAAATTATGAAGGCAATTGATAAAGTGGGTGGCGATCAGAGGCGTTCACTCTCGGGGTAAAACAGGGTTGTGGGAGTGAGATAGTTTTCACATGGGCAGAGCGGGTGCATTTCTGGCAGAATGAGGGCTTCTTTTATTGCTGGGTTAATGAACTGATGGTGAGGTCAAGTATTGAAGCCTTTGCAATTAAGGTGACTTTTCCCAGAAGACCTGGCCAATACACCGGGTGAAAACAAATTGAAGCAGCCACCTCTCTGGCTGACATTTTAGTCGAATTTTTGCAGCAGCCCGCATCGCATTGGAGCCTCACAAATAGCAACAGTGTGCGGTGGTTACATATAATACATCTGTCTTCAGGCAAGAGTAAATCCACACTGCAGGAGACCAGACAGAAGCCCTTGTGTGCCACAATATATTGACAGTGTGAGGACTTTGAATAAGCGAAGCCTCCTGTCTGCTTCAGTGAAATACAGCCTCTACCATGTTGCAGAGGATAACCAATTAACTAATCTAAATGTAACAGTAGAGCTACAGTGGCAACATGCTCTCCTTTCCTATCTCATCCATTTACGTAATTGAAGGATCAGAGAGGCATTCCGGTTTTGAACATTATAAGGAAACAATCCCATCATGCATGTCTTCACCCCGGCATCTTGAGCTGTTTCTACTTTGTGCAGTTCCAATAGTGGTCAGGTTTAAAATTCACGTATCTGCAGCGAGGTTTGGAGGAGAGAAAAAGGAAGGGATGGGGTTATAGTGCAAGTGGAGAAATGACCAAAAACAGTGAAAAAGAAGAAGAAGAAGCAGAGTGGAGGAGGGGGGGCTGGAGAGAAAAGACAGAAAGACAGAGAAGGAATAAAGAGAGGAGACCCTGTCACTTGGAATCACCATCAGGGAGCAGGTGAAGAGAGATAAATGTCAAAGGACTCTCGGCGAAATAAAACAACAACTCGCCTGCACTCATCCAGGCAAGCGCAAGTCAGCCACAGTTCGTGAGTCCTGTGGCCTCTGGTCTAAACAGGCACACAGACATGCAGCAGAGAGAAAAAATCCATATCCCAATTCAAAAATAGAGGGTAAAAGGTTTGGCCAGTATGCACCTATTATATATAACAATTCAATAGTTTAACCCCGATTAATGCTTGTAGACGTACTAGTTTTTCCTACTAGTTTATCTTTTTGAAAGCAAATCTCAAAAACAGTATTCACTGTTGTGATATGAGCAATTATACCTGGAAAGGGCACCTAAAAGTGCAGGAAGGGCTCCAAAATTTGGTCCCATGTGTGTGGAGAGTGTCACAGCTGCGGTGTGACAGGTCCTCCTGCAGGCCCTATTCTCACAAACACACTGAGGCTGCTTTTATTAACACCCCCCACCACCACCATCTTTTACCCCCCCCACCCCCCCAAAAAAGAAGAAAAAACAGAATGGAGCCAGGACTCTGGAGCCAAGTAGCTGTTGCTGGAATTTTTCTGGCCTAATTTGCATTAATAAAGAGGCTGTTCCTTGTCGGAATGTGTTTTATCCAGCTCAAAAAATCCCTGGGCGATCCCTCTCCGCAGAGCACTGGGAGAATCCGACTGTCAGAGCCGACAAGACAAATGAATCCTGGTGTCAGCGCAGAGTGGCTCCGCGTTGACAGATTGAGAAGAACTGTCCCTCTGTCAACAGGCATGCTTCATTTTCAAATTAATAAATCTGAATAAAATATTTTACCCTTCATTATGAGTGCTGCCGCTGTGACAGCTTTGCTGAACAGGCCTGGGATGTGGCTGGGGGGGGGGGGGTGGCAGCGGTGGGAAGGGGGGAGTTGCTGCCAGTGAAAACAGCTTGCACCAAATCCACCTGGGTTTACGCTGTGTATTTATAATGTTTGCATGTGTGCGCCTGTTTATGATGTGTGGGTGTGTTTTCTGTTTGCCCTTTCTGTTCTTTTGTGCACATGGGCTTATGCTTTTTTCTTCCCATTGATCCTCTGCTCGCACATATTCTGCTCCACGCGCTCCCTGAGCCCCCCCCCCCCGTGTTCTACCAAAGAGGATGGGGCAAACAAAAATAACTAGGGCCGCTGCGGTACAGTAGTGATAGATTCTTCACATATTCTCCCCTCACACCTGTACAGCCATATGGAGGCACGTCAACATGGCAAAAATAACTTTTCAATGAGATTGTTGGGCATGACGTAAATACAGCAGCATGTAGCTTGTGGCTAATAGCAGCAAAAGAAATGTTTTATTTTACGGCGACGCCTGCTCAAATGTGCTCTGCATGGAAGTATATTTAACGACTCACTTGCAAAAATTACGTCTTAATGTGTGCCACGTGTAGGCTGCAGTCAAAATCTTCTGTATTAACTAAACGAGGGCTGATCAAAAAGTGTTTAGCTGTGAATGAACAGATGAGTCTCCCGGCTAAACAGTGTGGTGGGTATAAGTAGATGTTGAGTGACAGATTGATGGGATGAAAGACATAATTGCTTGAGATAAAAAGGAGTAGAAAGAGGAGGGGATGGGGGGGGGGGGGGGTATAAATATAACACACAGGACTCATAATCTTGCAATATTACCCCTCCAGGGTGAGAGAAGAAGGCATAAAGGAGCATGGAGGGTTGAATCCAGTCAGTCATCCTGGATGCTAAATTAATATGCAACAGCAAACACTAATATGCCCTTTGAGGAGGCCCGGCATATTGTGCAAGACTTTAAGCTTGTGAAATTGCCTAAAGGCAAATTCATATGAATAAAATAAAATACAATATCCTGCTCTGTAAATTGTGGGAATTTTATAGTGCTGTGTATCCTGTCAGTTGCTTTTTGCTCTCTTCTGTTGACTTTTTCTAGCGCATTTAAACTAATTTGATAAAAAATGAGGCAATGTAATACCAGTAGTAAATAGCTGCTAGTATGCCTTCTCCAGTAATATAAACTGCATATTAGTGGAAAACACAGAGACAAGAGTGATCTGTCCAAGGTTCGATGTCTTTTTGACCATACACTTAGAAAAACACCTGCACAAAAGCTACAAGGTATCCCGTTTCCTTTAATCAGTGTGCAAAAAAAGAGTGCTATCCAGCCAATTAATTTGCACCAGCTGACATGTGTATAATAATGACAGGCAGCACAAAGGACTCCATGTTCCTCCTTATGTAGGCCTTCAATATTTAAAGAAGAGTACATGTTTTTGGCAAGGCTACGGCGATGCTTGTCAGTTGAACTTCTTAGACGTCAGCCCTCCCTGTGAACATCACATCATCAAAGATGACATTTCATCAACTAACTCAATAAATAATAGAACATGGTGTCTGCCATTTGAACCTTGGGTGACAGCCTCTGAGGAAATTGTCACCCTGTAATTTGTTTTCTTATGTCTTCTGTCATCTTTTATTAGAGTTATCACCTGTATTTGAAACATCCCGAGTACAGTACGTTTGCGGTTACATACATACATTTCATCCAGTTACTTGTGACAATTAAATTAGATCTGCAAGGAGTGGGGAAAAAAAGCTGCCCTCCTTAAGAATATCAATAAAGCAAAAATATTTAAAGACATCCCCAGACTCTGACTCGATTTGACATTCTTGCTTTGACCATAGATAGATAGAAATCAAGTAAACAGAGCGGACAGGGAGTGACAGCACTGTATTTGTGATCTCTTTCCAGTGGATGGGGATTGTAGGGGAGGGGAGCTGGAGAAATGCGCTAGCCCTAATGCCTCATGGCAACTCGTGCTCAGCTGATAACACAATATTTCATGTAGGGTCAGGGCCAATAAGAAGCCTTTTCAATACCACAGAGATGAACAGGGCCTGACTGCGATGATCAAAATGCCAGCTACACATCACAGACACACACATAGAGTTTGAACAACAGCTTTCTTTACTGTAATGTAGAAAGATGGCAGTATATACAGGCAAGAGTGTGTGTCTCCGGGGGCCTCCCAAAATACTGCTTTCAGTTTAGACTTTGCCAACTCTGTGTTGGCACCCTCCATCGAATAAATGCAACGATGCTCTTTTTATGGGATTCTTTGATTAATGTAACCTCCTATTTTAGTCTACTGTTGATTAGCTTAAGAAAAATATGTAGGTCAGGTCTGAGGTACAAAATCTATTTTTATTAGCTTCTACATATGGTAATATTAAAAATTTTTGGGGGGGAAAGATTAAAATTTTCATCACATGGACTCAATATTTAAAGCTGAAGCACATCCTCTAGTTCATTCAAAGACTCCATTGCCCCCAGTTCCCTTAAAGGCAGCTACTCCTGCATCTGTAACCACATAAATATTAATGAAATGAACATGATGCATTTGATTTTTTCATAGTTGCATATGAGCTACATAAAGTACAGGTACATCACTCACAGAGTTGAGTCAAAGTGATACTAATTATTGACATATTAGAGATTTGAATTTGAGCTCATAACACAGAAGTACAAAAACAATTTAGACTGACTTGAGCTTTTTCCCCCCACAAGAGTCAACACAAATCTTTGAGCCAGTCGTATTTGCAATTTGATGGTCTGGGATGGTATCCTCCCTAGCGCAAAGTCATTGTGTCCGTCCAGGTACTATCAGACATTTTCAATAATTAGAATACATCAGATGTGAGCTATCTCCTGCTATGTGTTACATATGAGAGAGGAAAACTTCAGACAATGTCTCACCTGATTTTAGAGACATTGTACAGAATTCATGTGTGAAACAAATTAATATACAAGTGCTTTGTCATTACTTTCTAGTTCACTGAAGGCACAGCTGGAAACAAGGCTGAGAACTGGAAGAGTCAACTAAAACGTAAGGCCACAACAATGAGGTGAAAAACAGAAATGGTTCAAAGAAACAGAAACATCTCTTTTTGAACATAATGCATCTTTACTTTCTGAAGCTTTAAATTTGGTGAATATATAATAATTACTATAACTCCCTAAAAAGCATGTGAAGGGTACATGCAGATGGACATGTACAGTCAGACTGTAAAACAGTTGCTGGGATGAATTCACTTCTTTTTGGCTGCAATGAAGTGTTTTGAAGATCTAAAATCCATCTGATAAGTTTTGTGAGAATTGATCTGAAGATCTGTGGAAAAAAAACTTTCCATAATTGAATTATGACAGAAATCAAAGGAATCTGTGAACCCTTTCTAACAACACCAGATTTTCAATATCAGAACCTCTAACTTTGATCTATTTATGATACTGGAATAGTTTAGTCCAGGTTGTGGAATAATCTACGTGCTTGATTTGAAAACTTTTTAAAATGCTATGATTCCCAATGCAATGGCAGAAGATGAGCGAAGAGGATAAAGCTATAGAAGCCACGGGTGCCTACGCAGCTTTGCTGTTTGGCCCCCAGTTAGACCCTGTATGTGACTCACAACCTGGTTTTCATGTATTCATAAATAGTGTCTGTGTTCACGGATGATAAAATGCAGATATCAAAATAACATTCTGCCCACATGCTGGTTTTGTGTACTGATAATTGGATTACAGGCCAAGGAAGGGTTAAACCTGTAAAGAGATATACGTACCACAGCTGTGACCCCTTGCTCTCCAAGGTATCTCCCCAGTGCAGGATTCTTATTCAACTTCAAACTGACAGTGTTTTTAATCTTTTCTTTGCTTCTCTCTTGGAGATTGGGGAAACAAAAATCAATACGCCTGTGAATTACAAAGCCGGGCCCTGGCTGTGCCGCCTGCTCGGCAGCCTTGAGCCAGGGACCATGGGAGTATCATCAGAGACCAAGGGGAGGTCACAGGTTCAGGTCAGGAGTACCTGGAAAAAAGCAAAGTATTTACTGTCTGCACACGAAAATGAGAAATAAGCTCCACATGTCACCAGGGGAGCTTCGAATCTTCTCTCCTAATTTTTTTCGCCTTCTTGAAATTGCAGCGGTCGCCATACTGCTCTCCTGCCACACTTCTTTGCTGACTCCCTTCGGATGATATACTGGGCCCGAGCCTGTGATAATGCTCACACCACAAATCTGAGCGCAGAACATATTGACACCCGGGTCTGTCATTATCCGTTAATCACGCTGCTGACGTACGTTTCAATCCAGGCTTCTTGGCAGCTCACCAAGCTACAGAAATGACCTCAGATAAATCCACAGGGCTACAGAGCACATACTTTCATCTGAACTCAAGAGACTAACCAAACTTACACACTGAAAGTCATCAGCTGATTCATATAAAATGAAGGGAAATGTGACTTTATTTTTTTACTTTTGGAAGTTTTGTTAAGATTGCCAAAACTTTTAAAAGATTCATGCTTTAAATCTGTTATTGCACCTCTCATATTAGCATTGCATGTGACCATATTTGAGCAACATGTTTAAAAATGACACAGCCACACAACTCCGCCTAGTATTTAAATGTTGCGCTGATCCATCCAGTCAAAGAACACAGAAGTTCTTTGACTTTTTTTTTAAATTTAGTTGTGCTTTGATTATCAGCAAAAATATATTTAGTTATAGTCTTGTTGCTGAAATGACAACACTATCATAAAGCATGTATAAAAAGTGAAGCCAATGTGGAAGTGTCTTACACCTGTATTTCTTTCTAGTGACCATCAGGTGGCGACTCCTCTGGTTGCGGTTCATCATGATAAATGACTCTGCTGCACAGTTGATCTATGACCTCAATAAACACTTTCCTGATGAGTTTATCATCTCAGTTGCTTGCTTGATCACAAAGGGGGGTGTACGGTTTAGTGTGTAGTCACATTGTGATTGACAGGTTGCCACTACACGAGCTTGAGGCATCCTCAATTCCAGTGACATCTGATTTAAGACAAACAGCAGCACCCCCCCCCCCCCCCCCCAAATAAAAAAAAAAAAAAAAAAAAAAAAAAACACAACGACAACGCAACAATAAAAATGCTCTTTCGAGGGTTACTAACAAGACTTGAAAAATCAATAGGTAATGCACGGAAGCTGTTTTTTATATACAGTCTGTGGAGTGCATGGACAGGGAATCATCAGCATGTTGTGCAGAACTGAAGGCTGTTGATGTGATGAAGAGGACTGTGTTGCCTTCACAATATGCTTGTACATTATATTACTGTTTGCTGTTGTTTTTAAAAAATATCAAAAACTTTCTAGACAAAAATCTTACCATGGTTAGTATGGGTTAGACTTCTTTTTTTTTTTTTTCAAAGGCAATAAACCATAAAATTAATTGTCAGTTTCTTAGGTACACCAGCTCCATTCAGTACAATCCCATTCACAACAGCCCTGCAGTAAATCTCTACGGCGCTCATAATGTTCGGTTACACTCTTTAGATGCAATTATTTTCAAGCCAAAATTAAAGCCTCATCAATAAATCTGAGGGACTGTTACTAAGAATGTATCTCAGATACATTCTTAGTAACAGTCCCTGTCTTTCTTTCATTGCATTTGCTATGCAGATACAGTATCTGCATAGTGTCCAAAAACAGACAGACCAGCTTTGGTTTTACTGATAGCCCTTTCTGATATTTTGCAATGTTGAAATCTTCACCCTGAAGGTGGTGGTATGACTCAGATGTGGAATGAACTGGAAATCTTGTACCGAGTTGTTAGATGTCCAGACATCTTCAACTCGCTGACTGGATTGTGATTAGAACCAGTCCTTTACACTGGATGCCTCTACGTCACTGCACAGTGATTCATATTCTCTGATGTCATCTTATGTTTAGCCAATAATCTAGTAAAAAAAATTGATTTGTAAACACCACATCACGCACATCACATCAAATACAGAACAGTTTGATATTTAATATTTTTCCTCAGCAAAAATAATGCTTGATTAATTTCTGCTTGAAAGTCCAGCCTTAAGCACTTTGATCAATATGTGTGCAACTACCTGCCAATGCTGGACTCGCTGAGTAATTAGCCAATGTGCTTGGCGGGCCTGACGGGGGTAATGAAGTCACGCAGGCTAAGCGCTGCCAGAAAGAAAATCAACCCAGTCCAACTAAAGACAGTTTCTCTTCAAAGCTCTGCATGTATACACAGATAAATTAAGCGAAAACCATAAGATGCTTTAACATCACAACAGCACAAATCATCTTTGAGCCACATACGTTGACAGAAGTAAAGAGCCCATTCATTTGCTCAAATATTAATTCCATCCAAGATTGAGGAAGAGTGCTATAAATATCTGCGACCGCCTGATTACTCTGGGAAGATCAAACGGAGACAAACAATGTACTTTCTAAACAGTTTGTTCCGAGAAAATTATGACAGAAATAAGTGACAGCTCTTGATGAACAGGAACATCCAAAGATCAGACAAGTTTTTATTGCATCAGAAATTAATTCTAAAAATGATACATCACTCAACGGGTGTATTAAAAGCATTCAGCTCCCGCTTGAAGAATTTTTGATTTCCCTGACAACGGAGTCTAATTAGACCAAACACATCTCTGTTTGTCTGACTGAAATAACTCAATTATAGAAACTCCAAACATCTGGCTGCACACTTGCAGAATTGATTAGAACATTTTCTCCTGAAATGATTAAATAAGACAGTAATCACTTTAGAGCCAGTTCCATCTCCATTAGAAGTGTGTAGAAGTCAAAAGACGTAGAACCTCAACTAATCCAATCACTGCTGAACCCACACTCCTCATTATGTGCCGTTGCATTGGAGGATGACAAACAGTCAAACGCAACTGTGTGCACAAAACATCAGATCCAAACTGGTTATGTTTTACTTAGCTTGGTCTTTCATCAGTAATGCGATGACTTCTTACTGCTTTTATTTTTAGGTTGTTTTGCTTGTTACAGAGCAATTGTCGGATTACGATTATACAAAAGTTACTGTTCGCTATATATGTGTCGTCCAAAGCGTCCCAGGGCATCAAATGCTGCCATTCTGTCAAATTCCTTTGGTGTTCATAGATATGAACATTGTGTCCTTTGGTGTCAGTGACTTGATGAACTGGCAGTATCAATATTAGGCACCAAGATTTGCTTTCAAAGAACACAAAGTCTGCATTATAAGGCTGGAGGGTGGCGGCGGAGTAAGTCATGAGTTTGTCAGCTAGGAGACTGCGGTTCATGTCCTGTTTGGGAGTGTTGTGTACTTTGTTTCACTTTGGTTTCTTCAGAGGGCAACCTCCAGGGCTGAATAATGAAGCCAGCGCCAAAGACTGCAGTTTCATGAGTGCCAACTGCAGGGTGGCTCCAAAAGTGAGTCAGTCACCACAGACCCCAGTTTACAGCAGAAATGAAACCCCAAGAAGTTTTGTCTCTTACAGATACAAGGCCGTAAGAAGGTTTATGACTCGTCTACACGCTAACACAAATCCCTATCCTAATGATGACACATGGGATCTTTCTTTTAGTGTTTATGCATGAACACAAAGCCAACAGCACAAAAGAAAGCTGAAAGCCAGCTTCGACTGGATTGCCAAAGTGATTCTGCTGTTGAACCATGACCACGAACACAATTAGAGGCTACAATGCTGCAAGTCTGACTGCGCCAAACTGCCTTTGTTACCTGCACAAGGATAATGTGGACAATGGTTTAGGACTGCATCACACTTGCTTTTTTCTTCACTTTCACCCTCAGTGGAGAGTTGCTGGGAATCACCTCATGTTACTTGTCTTAAAGTATGCCCCTTTCACAGCAAAAACCATGCACATCAAAGAATGATGCTTACCAAGTGTGTGAGGCCATGGGTTCTTTTATAAGCGTCCAGGCATGATAAATGTTGCCATATCCTGGTGCGTCACAGCACAGACACCAAGAACACATTGTGCATATCTGTGAAACGCCACCAGATTCCACATAGCAGCAGTACTTGACACTCTGGCAATAAGAACATACTGTATTGAAGATGTATGCAAAGATTGCTGTGAACATTTTTAAACACTAGATCTTCAAAATGCTTTGGCTGTGGGTTTGTAACTGGTTCTCCTCACTGTGTAGCCTCGGCCTCCAACCCCATTACCCATGACAGGACAGAGGAGAGGAGGACAGAGCAGAATCCACTGTAGCCTTTAATTTCAGGAGAAGCAAGGAAAAAAAGTAATTGAAACTTTCTCTCAATGATTTGCTCCTTGATTTGACACTAGACTTTCCCATTGTCACAAAATCAATAGCGGCAAGACAGGCAGGGCCTAACTGGAAAAGGCTTTTGGCTTTTCATGCCGAGTGAAGGCGGGTGAGAGCGTCAGGGTTAAGTGATGTGTTTCTGACGCTGAGTGGGTCTGGGACACCCCATTCGCTCAGCAGCCCTCTGGAACCTGTGGGCCTAATAGCAGGGCAAATCACTGGGGGGAAGGGGACTGACTTGGTGTGATGTATGTGTATGTGCATATGAGAGTGTGTGTGTGCTTATCTGTTGTCCATGTCTGGATATTTGTTTGTGTGTGAGTGGAGAAGAGAGGAGAGGAGAAAGCCTCTGGGGAATTTGATTGTTCATAAAACCAGGCTAGGGCTGCAATATAATGACTTCACTCACCTCCCAAAATCAAAATTAAAAAGTGGGGCACCACAATGGATACAGCCATTATCATTGTCAGAGTGTAGACATAATCTGCCAGCTGTTGTGTGTGCAAATATACAATATGTGTGTATGGGTGTGATAGGGCAATCTTTTTCTCATCCCTTGTGTCACTTTTTATCTAATAAATAAATACAAATACAAGACAAATATCACTGTTGTCAGGCAGAAAATCTCCAAAATGTCAACTTGACAGGCTGTGTCAGTGAAGTCGAAGCTATAATTCCTTAAAATCCTGAAGATTTTTATTACATTAAATCCATTTTTTACTATTTATGGTAAATATGGTATTTATGTGTGTTTGTATTCTGCTGTTATTATTGTAACTGTCTACAGACTAAGATGGATGTCTGGCGGGATTAAAGCTGGAAATAATGACGCATTAGAGGGACTAAAATTGTCTGTTTGTTCAAAACAAAATAGTTGGTACAAAACAGGATGGATGTAAAATTGTTTATAGGTGTGGTGAGAAGCAGCTGTAGTGGAAAATCACGGAAGAGTTTGGGACAACGTCTTCCTCAGATTCATTCATTAAATGAAAAATTAGATATGGAGCTTGAAAAAAATAAAGCGTCAGGCTGTGTAGCAAGAGACCATTGTTTATTCCAATTTCCTACAGTGAATAGTTCCTTCTTTCAGTGACCAGGACCAAGAAGGTATTGTCTTAACTAGGTATGAAAACATACTTTTAACTAAAGTGTCACATAGATAAAAAATCTATGTCTGTACCTAAACAGACCTTAACCACAAAGGTATCAGACAAAGTTCACATGAATCATTTTGCATCAGTCATTCAGCTCTATACGGGTGTCAGCTCAGACGTAAAACACTCATCACTCATGAGACGTTTTGGGAAGCAAAACCTACTTTCGACTGGTCCCTTATTCACACGGGGTCACCACAGCGGGTAGCTGCGCATATTTGATTTAGTAGATTTTTCAATGGATTGCCCTTCCTGATGCAATTTCAAGGGGATATGAGCCATCCTGAAAAACAATGACCTAAAATGTATTTACATTTAGACACTTTTGGCTCATTCATTATATAATAGTGTTAGATTTTACCAGCAGAGTGATAACGGGTGCATGCAAAAAGATTTCTGATCATGAGCTCAAAGATTGCTCTTTTTTTTTCATTGTCAACATTTGGGACATTGGTGTATTTTACTGACACAAACTTCAAAAAGAACTATGGAAACTGTACAAATGAAACAAATTTGGTGTTACAACTTAAGAGGTCTGTACTATGAAGCAGGATTACAGGCTAAGCCAGGTAGCTGCAGGGTTTTCTTTTCAATGTTACAAAGGTACTTTGCACTGGGGCAGATCATCACGGAAACTTATCCTGCAGACCTCACTTGTTCCAGAAAACAGCCTCATGCCCTCAGATCTCAATGCATAAAGTTTTTAATTACCATCTTTGCCTTTCCCCCGCCATCATCAATAAGAAATATGGATTCTTAGGAACAACCTTTTTCCTTGCTTTTCCCTCTGTTGGTTGCAAACAGCTTTAAAGCAAGTTTTGCTCCACAAGCCTTAGTTATAATCACAACATTTTATGATGTGAGCTCTGGATTTGAAGTTTTGATTTTGTGCTATTTGAATGTTTTTAGTCCCTATTTTGATTTCTTTATCATTTTAGTAAATTGTATGTTTAATTCCTTGAGACTTTAGTGAGTCTTTGATTTTTGTTTTTACGTCGTGGTAACTCTAGTGCAGAGGTTTATCTTTTTCTGCATTTTGCATTTAGTGGTACCCGTCTCGTCGTCCCTTTGGCTTGTCTTTCCTTTGGTTAGCTTTATGTTGTATTTTGTTCTAGTTTTACTTTGTTTTTTTCCTCCCGTGTGACTGTCAGCGCATCCTATTTGCCTTCACCTGCATTAATTACTTTCAGCTGTGCCTCGTTCCCCACCTGTCTCCTGCTGTCTAATCAGCCCTCTGTGTGTATATAGTCTTGTGTTCCTCTTTGTGACATTGCCTTTTTTATGTCCCCTCTTGTGCTGTCCTGGTTTTTTTTCTTCTTTAAGTTCCTATTTTTCGTGATTTAACATTTCTGTTTCTTTACCCTTTGGACTTTGTTACTAGTCTCTTTTTTCTTGTTTTTGAACCGTCACAAAAGCAGTTACCTCCTGCATCTGCACCCTCACCTCTACTCTGTACACTTTATGACAGCCTTAATACAGCGATGTTACCCTAAAACAGCCTTAATACCGTAAAACCTAAGTCTTCTTTACTTGCCTCTTTCTTACGTGCTCTTGCATCTAAAATTCCTG
This sequence comes from Diplotaxodon limnothrissa, assembly GCF_057381915.1. Classification (NCBI taxonomy): domain Eukaryota; kingdom Metazoa; phylum Chordata; class Actinopteri; order Cichliformes; family Cichlidae; genus Diplotaxodon; species Diplotaxodon limnothrissa. The sequence goes on along the minus strand of NC_140617.1, from coordinate 15,440,713 downwards.
TCACACACTGAAAAAACAAACATGCTAATATATGGGAATGCAATAATAATCAGATATCGAAGAGCTTAAATGTCGGCTATGGAACTTTTACATTTGACATTAATTTCCAGCTTTCTAGCTTCAGATAGACTTTATTTATATACCTCTTTTTCAGCCTTACACTCCAATGTGTCTAGAATGCATGAAATGCATGCATCTCACTGCAATGTAGAACCTATTTTTAGCAGCATCACTATGATTAAAAACAAAATGGTTACTTGGTATTATAGAAACTAACAGAATGATGCATTGCTCTATTTTAATGACGTGAAAGATTTGACATATTAAATTTTCTTAAAAACCTAAGGTCCTTTTAAAACAAAGGGGAAAAAATCAAGTTTTTCCCATTAACAGCTACAAGATGCAAAACAGATTCGGCTGACCTTACTATGAATGAGTGTAATGAAGCAAATGACACTGAGTTCAGCATAAAGAACTAGTCAAAGAGCTTTGAAACAGAAGCGTGAATTCCCGAGAAGCTTGAGTAAAGGCTCTTAGGCAAATAGAGAAGGCCATAGCCATTTGGGTAAGTAGAGAGCAATTACACATGGGCATGATTTAGGGGGATGCTGTCACTGTGGTTAGGAGGCAGGACCTCTGCAGATGAAATGAAAATGGCCTGTATAATGGCAGAAGCGACAACGCACTCACTTTAGATGGACTGACTATTAGAGCACGTCAACACTGGCATGAAAAAGAGCAAAACTATGAGGACGGCAATTAGAGAACATGAAAGAAAATGGATCGCAATGGCATCGATGCTGAGGGGAACCTAACAGCGAAGGACTTCTGAGCAGGAGCTAATGCTGTGATTTATAGAATTTGTCATCACAGACATGCATGTTATAAATTTCCTCACTGCAGTAATAGCCATAATGAGGTCACCAACTGCACAGTGTCATCTCAGCACTTTGGGGTTCAGACACAGAATTGAGAGAGGTTACCTGACCAGCATTTGGAATCATTAGAGGGTGGCATCAGTCACCAAACATTACCTTAATGCAAATGTCAGTCTGACTTTGAGCACGTCTCTGCTTTGTGATAACTCTGAGTCACGCAGATTCGAGGAAATGCAGCAAGTGATCAGTAAGGGAGGGTCATCATTCAAAATCTACAGCTGAGATAGGAACACTCATCAGCAACATCATCATTATCCACACGACCATCATCATCATAATCATTATGTAAATACGCTCTCAACATTTTGCAGTTTGGATCCTGGACAGCACAGCAGGGCCTGTCTTACATTTGCATGTGCATATTTCAGTGTTTTACTGAGAATGCGCTGCAGCAATTAACACAGGATTAATTGGCATCTTTATCTCATTAGGGCCAATCTGATCAGAGTATGATGAGGTTTCGGCACGCTCCCATTTGTTTAAGCGGATTGTGGTAATTGCTGTCATTATTATGGGCTCTTTAGCGTCATCCGTGGCCCTCCTCTCCCTGCCTGGACCCCATAAAGCCCAGCCATGTGTCACGGCTCAGTTTAGTTAACCCCTGGAATGAGCCCAGTGGTGCCTGCGTGTGGTTAACGGCCGAGTGGTGATTAGCTCTCACACATTAGCCCATTAACACGTCGCCCCTCCCCTCCCAAACTGCCTTTGTGTTCAGTTTTAACTGCAGTCCTACCTTCTCAAATAAAGTCTTTACAAGGCCCACGTGGGAGGGGAGGAACATGTATGCACACTGTGGAGTTTGTCAAACCTATGTTAACTTCAGGGTGGTGTGTTTTACAAAGCCCCGAGGCCTTGTTTGTCAATCCTGGACCGAGTGTGTCATGTATATGTCATGAAAACAACAGCTATTACATTATAGACAATAAGAGGGAATTATTGTCACTTCATGCAGCGCTATTAAGAGTTGATATTTGGAAGGAGCTTTTCTACTCCCAGAATGTATGCTTTACAGCATTCTCACCGTAATAAATACAAGGTGGATCCAAAGCATATAGCATCAAAAGACAGTATTTCTGAGAGAGGGAGCTATTACTTCAGCGTGAACTCAGATCTACTACCCACCAGAGAGAAGTAACAGACGGAAATTGAGATATAGTGTACAATAGAAAAAGGGAGCCATTGATCCCACAGAGTGCAAACTTTACACTTGCTGCTAAGTTCTCTAAAGGGGGCAATCAAATTTTATATGCTCGTAACTATTTCACCCCCTCTAAATGTTAACAACTGTGCACTCACACTATATGGCCCGTCCCCTTTGTTGATCCATAACAGCGATGAGCCCCATCTTCATGGATTTGCAATATAACAACAATCTCTGTCTATGCAATATAATGATCCACTCACAACCAGTGTCTTAAAGTACATTCATAGGGCCAATATATCGTCCGCACAAGTCAGTCAACTCCTTTGGGCCCTCTACAAACACAGGGGAGAGGATTTATCTGTCAAAATCTGTGAATGAGGACAGAATAGAGAAACCTGAGAGCATTTGATAGATTTTTAACTTCCACAGTAACTTTACATCTCGGAAAGGCTACAGATCTGTTATAAAACACAAAAACAAAGAAGTAGTAGGAAGTGTGACTATTGTTATACAACCTGACTTTTGATGCAACCATAAAATATCCAAAAGAACATCGCCCCCGCTATGAAAATGACTTGAAATCAATGGATAATGGCATAAAATGAAGTTACGTCTTTCTTCAGAATCCCCCCCTAAATCAACCACCGTGCCAAAAAGATACTCTGCACGCCCATGCGAACGTATGAATTCAGAATTTTGGTAAGTTAATTGGTTGCGACATCCCTTTAAGACATCCTCACATTTTAACTTCTCTGTTTTGTGGACACTTTTGGCATAAAAAATTAAACCAGGCTTTGAGGCAAAGAGAAACAAATGCCACTTAAGTGTGTCATGAATGAGAGCCAGTCAAAATTAGACAACCATGAGCTCTATCAGAGCCCTGACAGTCTGTCTTTATGTGACAGCAGCTGCCACCAGTTGTACCCACTCACCTATGCCTCTGAGCACAAACAAAGCTTTGATTTTTCTCAAATTCCCCCAAAAGTACACCCCACCGCCACCATCCCTCAACCTCCACCATGTATAGAACGATGACAACGACAACAAACTCCACCCTGCCGCCCCTCATCTCTCTTAACACAATCTGAGAAGGCACATAGCCATCTGTACCTCCAGGGAAGCTGCTTCTTCTTCAAAGAGCAACATGATCAGCATTATGGCATCTGAAAGACTCCTCTTTGACTGGGGAGAGTAAATCAGTCACAGAGTTGAAGACTGACAAACTGAGAAAAAGGCACACTGACATCCACAGCAAGGCTGGAAGCCCATAAGAACTTTAAATGCATTCTGCCCTGTTGCTGTCACCAATCCTTTTTATTGTCTCATTCTTCAGCAAGTGTTACTACATCATTTAAAAGCACTTGCACTGAATATTTTTTAGATAAGATCTACAACAATAGAATGAGTCTCGATAGTGTCCTGATTGTGTGTGAGGGTCATATAGGCCCATGTACTACCCCATTCCTCCAATTAAGGCACAACCAATTTGAAAACCCTTTGGCTAGTTTTAAGACTTATAGAAATGGGTAATGTTTCAGTGTTTTGGTGCCTCTAGTATAGACAGCAGAGTCTGAAATCTGTATTGATAGCAATGTTGAATATTATTACACAGGAAAAAAAACAACTACACACACAAAATAATCACACCGTGACGCCTCTGCCTTTCTAAATGGAGGGACAGTAACTGCGTGTAAAACCTGAAGATAGTCAGATTAACAGTATTTCGTCTCTATCTGCCACTCTGCAATTCATCTCATGTAAACGTGACGCACAGCGTGACGTGAAAAAAGGCACATACCTTTGACGTTGCGTGACGAACTCTGTATTCCCCATCCACACGTAAACGAAAAAAAACGAGTTTTAAAAAAATCTCCGTTTTCGGTGATTCGAAACGCCGTTTACGTGTGGACGAAACAGCTGCGTTTTCAAAAATACCCGTGTAGGTGTGGACGTAGCCTAAAAGAGTTAGTAGTTTATTTTCTTACTACCTGTCATTTATTGCAGATTACTTGTATTTGCTTAATTGTTTACTAAATGTTTGAGGTGTGAAAGAAACCGCAATGGAGCAAAATGTGGGTGTGTGTGGTTGGAGGATATGTTCGTGCATGTGCGTGCGCGCATGCACGCGTGAGGGGGGGGGCGAACATTTTTCTTGTAAAACAAAGGGGGGCCTAGCAAAAAAAGTTTGGGAACCACTGCTCTAGACAAAGGAGGAGATAGAAGCCACTGACATTAAGACAAGAAAGCTCTTTACCATGCATGGAGGGTGTCACTACAAGTCCAGCACCCTGAGATATACTCTAAGTGGAAGAAATGAGGCCAAAGACTAGTGAGTGTCAGAACCACTATTCAGGATGAAACAACATGTGTTTAGTGAATATCTCAGACAGCAGAAACCCAAGAAAGAAGAGGAGCAAGAAGAGGAACCATAATGGAAGGACAGGTCCTTGCACAGTATGTACCACCGGCAGATAGAGGAAGTGGCGGATATCTAAGAAACCTATCAATGACTGGATAAAGCTGGACTTAAAGACAGCACAGAGGCACTAATCATGGCGGCACAGGAACAAGCTCTAAGCACAAGATCTATAGAGTCTGGGGTCTCCAAGCTGTGCAACGATGCTCTTACATGCAACTGGCTGGCATAGTACACAGGAACATCTGAGCCGAGTATGGCCAGGAAGGCCTGAGGTCGAAATGGGATACGCCTCCTGAAAATGTTTGTGTTTGTGTGTTAATAAAAGTTTTTTGTTGAGACTGCTGGGGCTTCAGTAAATTCGACAGATGACTGGTAAGGTGTCCTTTTGGCAATGATATGTTTGGTAAATGGTGCACAATTTTGAAAATACAATTCTCTTAATGAAAAAAAACTGTTTTTAGCACTGAGGCTCAACTTTTATTAGATACACCAGACAGCAGCATTGCAGTCCATAATGCAGCCAATATTGCAGTCAATAAACTTTGTGGGAAGCTTCAGGGATCATGCACTCAATTACAACTGAACCACTGCGAAGCACCTACAGCAAATGTCTCTGATGCAGCAGAAATATTCATGTCAGTAGTGCCCTGCAGAATTCAATAGGCCCTTCTGCCTTTGAGGAGAGACAGATGAATAATCAGAAAAGGGGGATGGGGGATCAGACACAAGTGAAGCTTCGATGGAAAAAAGAAAAAAGTGAAAAAGCTAAGCAGCCTTTGCTCTGCTTGGCCTTTGAAGTCCTTCCTCTAGCAGACATTGGTATACAGACACACACAAAGGCACACAGGCTCTCTCTCCTCTTCCTCTGTTTTCTCTCAGCTTCTCTCGCTTCTCCCTCTTTCATCTCCTCCACATCCCTTCATCTTTACCCTTTTTTTGCTCCAGGGATCCCCCGTGTCCCCCCACTACTTACCACTCGTTTGCTTTGATATCAGCTCACAGAAAGATCAACAGCATACTTTGGGTCCATTTCTCCAGCTACCACGACTTTAATAACAGCAACAAAGACAAGGCTTTTCAACTGCACTGACTCACATCTATTTGTTATTCATAGCCACTATCATTTCCCCAAAGCACTGAAACATATGCATGTGGAGCTGACTTCATGATTTCTCTAAAACATGAAAAGAGAGCATACGCTGTGTGGGTTTCTCAAAAGTATTGAATACCACTCAGAACTCAAGTTCTGCAAAGAAAAAGTTCACTGTGAACTGTGTGTGCTGCACTCCAACAGTGAGCTCAAGCCAGAATAAAGTAAATAATGTGGTTTACACAATGGATCAAAACAGATCCTACAAAATGTGGTTTTAAACATTGATAAGCATCAAAAGGCAGAATTTTAACCACGGGCACAGTTATATATGCAGTATACTGTGCTCTCTGGCCGTGCAGACAACCGCAGCCTGGTTCTGTCTTAGTAAAGGTTCTGTGAGCCTCCAGGCCAGCCATCACACCAGGCATGAATCATGGAAATGTCAAGTACGAAGTCTGCCACAGAACACAGAAGAGCTTCTGCACTGGGAGGCAACGACCACGGCGAAATAAAGCACAATTCCAGGCATTAAAGTAGTAGTATATTAGTAATTATCTTATAATCATATATAAACAAATTGATCAACAGAATTACAATACAATCAGTGTCACAGGGGCACGCTAAACAGCCAATAAAATGAATGCAATTCTATTTTAGTTTTAGATAAGTGCATTGGAAAGGAAGTCTACCTCCTATCAGGATGTGCAATAGCAAACTGAAAGCAGAAAAAACAGACAGTTATGTTTTGATGGAAAACATAATTGCTAACAGGACTATTATTACCCTCTGACATAGTTTTCTGATACAGGAGGTTCTGAATGCTGTAACCGTATAGAGGTTCCAAGGACGGACAATAGGTAGACATAATGTGAGAATTTGACGCCACAGGTTTGCATCCTGTGTGTGGTGAAGTTAAGGCTAAAAAAGCACTTTGGTCATGGTTAGGGGAAGATTGATTCACTGCAGCATGAAAACAGAAAACATGCTTCCCTGTGTGCTTCAAGTTATTATTCACAGATAACCAAGAAAAATGTTTTCATAAACAGTTTTACAGATACATTCGGTATGAATATTTTCAGATTTTTCTTTTCTGTAAAAATTCAATCACACAATCGTATACAAAAAACTGGGTGTTGCAAATCTAGTGATACACCATATGGGCCAAACGACTGGGTCACCTACACACTACAGCTACATTGGTGATGGAAAACCCATGCCATAAAGCTGCCAGGTGCAGAGTTTGTGTGCTGATATTCATGCTAGAGCAGGTTTGGGGCTCTGGAGTTATTAAGTCAGCAGGACATTGACGACTTTGTTTGCTAGGGGTCTCAGCGCTCAGGAAATATATTATGGGTTTATTGCTAAATTCAGGCCTTTCCATGCATCTTGCTGATGACGAGCTTGTATCCTTGTTAGTTGTGCTTTTATTATGTTAATATTCCTTATATTTTGTATTCGTGGTTGTCTCTCTGTGTACCAGCCTTGGGAAATGTCCAAAGTAAAGTAGTTAGGGGAATACATGGGTGGATATCTGTTTTATCGTGTTTTCAATATCACTCACCACGTGAGGTAGCCATAGTTTTTATTTAATTTTGCTTGACAATAACGAAAAAGTTCTTAAATGTGGAATCTGAATATTGTAAACCCTGAGAGAAATTACATTATCATGCATGTTCAGTAGGATCCAAGGCCTTTGATCGGGAAATGCTTTTTTGAGGACATATACAATACATAGAAAAGACTTCAAAGACAGTTCAGTATTTTATGCCTGTTTCATACTGCAAATCATGGCACTATATTACATTGCTGTCATTGCACAGATATTTGTCAAGCCCACTTTTTGGCTGTTTTACAGAGGGGACCTTCTGATCATTCAGTTTATAGCAAATGGTTTTACAAGGCCTAATTTCCATAAATATGAAAATTAAATAGTCTATAACATGGCTTGTGACAGAAACGGAACAGAAATAGCTTCTTCTTTCTCCTCTTAGTATTATGCATATTACTTCTTACTTCTTCAGATTTCTGCCTAGCACTAAATGGCTTAGTGCAAAACAAAAAAAGCAGCAATAATGACACATATGACAGGTCACTGCAGGTCAGAGGATGACATTAGGACAACTGAGATGTATCTCAGAGCTCTCACACTACACCTGCTTTTCGCTTTGTAAAAACCTGTTGATTAAAGCTGCTATGATTAAACCAGAGGTGATACAACGTCTCCTTGCACTCACCGAGGACTTACAGTTCTAACCTTTATACCATATCACCTTGAGGAAATGGGCCAGATGATTAGGAGGGTGTTCGTGGGCTGCTATTTTTACACCTCAGTCTCCCTTTCTGTCTGTCTTATTATCTCTTTCTTCTTCTTTCTGGAAACAAATTGTTAATAAGCGCTATCCAAGGTGGTATAATGACCTTTCAGTTCACTTACTTTAAAATATTCAGAGTTAAAGAGGATTTTACCTGATGTACTGTGCCATCACGGAGCACAGAAAATCGGAGAAAAGCTCGCTGGGTAATGTGGAGTCGAACACCACAAGAGCCAAACTTCTTCATGGTGACAACAAATGTTTGAACCATCAAAATTTGATCTGCGACAGATTGCCAGCAACTGCAGCAGGTACGCTTTGCCATATATGAATGCTCCTCCAACAGATGGATGAAAGATGTGCAGTGCACAGCAAATCTGGAACTCTTAATAATTCAGCAACTTCTTGTGTGACATTGACTGCAGTTTAGCTCACTCTGAAACTGAGCCCAGATGGAAAGGCAGACTTGTGTCTTACAGCAAACACTACACTAACAGGAGAAGTCCCCAAAGAGAGCAGAGAAGAAGTGAAATAGGTAAGGACAGACAGACTGCTGCACGAGCCCCCTGAGACCTAGAGAGACTGCTCCTCAGCTGTGCCTGTTCAGCTGCTAACAGCTTGAGCTGCTGTGCCACATGCTGCTGGCGACACTTCCTCCTGTTCACCAGTTTAATTTGTGCTGAAATTAGAGTCCAGCCAAAATCTGCCAGGTTCAAAATGAATGACCGGACCCAAAATAACAGAAGTTATTCCTGCCACATTTAAAAATCTGCAGTTTCCATTATATTAGCACATGTGCAGAGCACACAGATCCTTTTTTTGTTTTAAAAGAAAAAAAAAGCGTGTAACTTCTCTGCACAACAAACTTATTCACTTCATTTATTAACAATATCATCAGTTTTTGTGTATCGATAGGCAACTTTTTCAAACAGCTATACGCAGGTTGAAATATTTAACGCTTAAACAGATTTAAAACAAGCAGTTCTTTGAGTGATAGGTTTTTAGGGAAGGAAAACAGACCCTGGCTGGGTAGCTTTATTTATGCAAAGCTTGACTTGCGTCTGTTAAACCTACCCTAATCTAATTGGCGCATCCCATTTTGTTGCCAAGGAAACCCACTGGTATTATTCCCCTTGAGCATAGAGGTCTACTGGTTTCCCCATAATAGCATTTCATCTCTACAAACTTTGCTGTACGTTTATTTCTGTTGCACTATGTCCCATTTTAATTATTATTGTTCTTTTAGTAGGTTTCTATTTATAATAACAGGGTAATTAAAGTCATGCTATGGGCTCTTTCAGATATGCCACTGCCAATGCCACTGTTAAGTAATTTTTCCAACAAATTTCATATTGCACAGTTAATTTTGATAAATTACTTATAAAATACTTGCATTAAAAATTATGTATACCCAAATATATTAAAGAGGTCTGGTTCAGTGAATTAAAAGTGAAGTCCAGCCTTCCACCCTTTTAAACTGAACTTCAGCTTTAATTTAATTTTAATAGACAAGTGATTTGAAAACCATATATAAATATAAAAATAAAAAATAAAGAACAAAAATACCACTGAGCAGTTGTCAGGAAGGGGGGAATTAGCTATATGGACCAAAAACACATGTGAACCTTGCTGTTAACGTTTTTATTTCTGCTGTAAAGTTTAGCATGTCAAAATTGGAGTCTGGGGGTTGACTCGTTTTCATACATTAAATGGAAACAGGAGGAACTTTAATCTTTTGCACTTTAACTTTAGTTACAAAAACCGAACCCACCCCAAAACTAGAGCAACCTTTATTTAAGGTTCGGTTTTGGGTCCATGTTTCTTGCATACTGTACAGTAATCAACAATTCATGATGTGCGCATGACTGCAAGGGTCCATATGACAAAAAACGATCAAGGTGCTGCACGTTTTGCGTATGCTGGTGCCAGAACAGTGCACTGGATGCTCATTGCGTGCTTCAAATACATTTGATGTTTTTGTACTGTATTCCACATTAATGGAACTTGTTAAGCACCTGCAAAAGATATTAGTTTAGATTGTTTTTATTTTGTCCGGCCAAAAACAATAAACAAAGCTGCTCGTCTTATTGCTGGCATCAGGTAAGCGTCATGTTTTCCAGAATATCCTAGAATCTACACTATCCTGGATGTGAGAAAGTGTAGAAGACTTCACAGAATAGATGCTTTACTTGAATGTAAAAAATGTTATCTGTTCCAACCTGCAAGGTAAAATGGGGAAAACTCTGTGCTCCTCACAGGTAGGACATTGACAGCATAGCAGACTGTATCACAGACTAGATTGAGGCTGGTCTGCAGTACGGGGGCCCCGCAGGGAATTGTGCTGGCAACGTTCTTGTTCACCCTCTATACTGCAGACTTCTCCATCAACTACTCAGGCTGCCATCTACAAAAGTTCTCTGATGACTCTGCCATAGTCGGCCTCATTACAGGTGAGGATGACTCAGAGTACAGACAGTGGATTCGGGACTTTGTGGACTGGTGCCAACGGTACCTTCTCCAGACCAACACGGGGAAAACCAAGGAGTCGGTGGTGGATTTCCGTAGGCACAGACCCACCACACCTACACCACTGAACATCCAGGGATCTGACATTGGACTGTCACAAGTACCTGGGTGTTCACCTGAACAATAAACTGGACTGGAGTCACAACACTGATGCTCTTTACAGGAAGGGTCAGAGCAGACTGCACCTGCTGAGGAGACTAAGATCTTTTGCAGTGGAGGGGGCGCTTTGACTCTGTGGTGGTGCCAGCCATCTTCTATGGTGATGTCTGTTGAAACAGCAGCTTATCTACAGTTGAGAGGAGGCATTTGGATGAGCTCATTTGGAAAGTCAGCTCTGTCCTAAGATGCCCCCTCAACATAGTGCAGGTGGTAGAAGACAGAAAAACTTTGGCAAAAATTATTATATAAGATAATGTGTTCATGAAAAGATTCATGAGCACATACTCCTGAGTCTGAAGGGTTTGGTATAAATACAGTTAGTCTATTTGTAATTCTAATAATCAGATGAGCAGAGCTGACCCGTAGGAAAACACATGACACACCATGTGTGGGAATCTTTTCAAAAGATGGCTTTCTTTGCCTCTTAGACACTTGCTCACTAATTATGTCACAGACGAACAAAAGCATCACTTGTATAATTTGCCAAGTCTTAGTCACAATGGGTGATGTTGGCTTTCTTTCACTGAAAAGTGCAATAATAAGCAAAAAGAGAAATAAAACAGCAGCAACAACAAAAGCAACAACAAAAAACTTTAAGCTTTTTAAATATTGTTTCCCATCGTCATAAAAGCAATTAAATTTGATATTATGAAACTGTTGACTGTTACTGGAAAAGGAATGGTCAGTGCAGCTGATCCTTATGATGAGTGGTGGGCAGACAAAATCTCCAGTGGAAAAAATTCTCAAGTTATCTGCATGAAACAGTGACAAAATAAGCTTTTTGGAAGTGGGCAAACAAACCTTTAAAGTGCATAAATACTGGATTCGTGTTATTTTGGGACTGTTAGCATGGAAGAAGATCCCTATTGTTGTGACTCATGTTGAATAAAGATAGTTACTGCCAGCGTTATTTGCATGGTGAACGCATGTTACCAAAACTCTCAGTTTACTCTCAGTTTCCAACCAATTTACAACCTGTACTTAGTGCAAGATGGTTGTGACATTGATAAAATTAATGTTTGAATTTCTAACACTAATGTTTCAATGGCCAAACCAAGCTATATCACTCACCTTAATCATGTCAGAGTGCAAATGGTAAACTGGTACTTGCTACTGGTACAAGTGGCTGTTTGGGTGAAAAAACTGTTTGGGGCTCTGTGTTGTTTTTGAGAAGGATGTGTGTTCTGTCATTCTGCAGCTTTACTGCAGAACTTAAAAGATTTTCCTTCTTTCTCTCCAGCTGCAGACCATTTAGTGGCCTGAAATCATCTGTGCTTAGTGAGAAAATACACCAAAGAGTATGTATTTTGTCAATTTTTAATTCAATGAGTCTCTGATTACATGGACACTTGGATTACTCATGAATAAAGATTCAACCACTCTCTGTGTGACTGCAGGGAGGCTTGACTCCCCAGCGCCTTTTGGCAACAAGAGAAACTTCCACACAACTTGGCACAGCTCCTTCAAGACCTCTGAATACCCCTGGCAGTGCATGAGTCACACACACATGCACACACACTTGATGAGGATAACTTCCACTTCAGCTGGTTAGGTGGACTGCCTGGTCTCTCTTTCTCTCTCACACTCATTTTTCCCCCCATTTCAGTCTTTCTTTTTCTCACTGTGTATCTAACGGACATCCCTGGGGCACCAGTAGTTGTTAGTGTCTCGTAGTGGAGGTGGCGGTGGGGGCCGAAGTGCAACACGGTCTCATTACCTCCACATGCTCACCCTGCAGCCCACAATGGGGGTCTGAGATGAGGGGTGGCGGACAGAGCCTGATTCGTTTTGATGTTGCGCACATAACGAGGCTCCCTAGTGTTACTCCCTGTCCCTGAGTGGAGCCCCGAGGAGCCTGACGCGTGGCCCACGCCGTGGCTGCATGAATGCCTTGCTGCTGCATCCCAAGCAAACCTCACAAAGGTCATGGAGTAATGTCTGCTGAATTTCTGTGTCCTCAGGGCTTTTCTCATTAACAACCCGGAGTGGGTGGATCTCCAGCGTCAATCAAGAAACACTCTAAGGATCTCCCAGTAGGATAAAGAGAACAATACCACGCTGTACTCTCTCTGTAACAAAGCAGATATAATACAGTTGGGACTATTCTGCAACCAAACCTCAGGAAGGCATCTTACCCTTCTATCCCCTAACTCTCATTCTCATACACTTCCTCCCAGCCCATTTCCCGACCACATGCATCGCACCGTCACACATATCCTGCACTTAATCTCCTCAGCTTGGCCTCCAGACTGACAGTTAAGCTTGATAAGGTATCTGGTTTTCCATTATTGTGTCTAGGATGATGACTGAGAGCATGTACACATGTACGGCTAACACCGAGCTGTGTCTGCCTCACTGATGCTTCTAACTGGTAGAGCCTAATACCACCTGATTGCCAGCGCTCAGAGAGGCTTTACTCCCAGTCTGCCACCCTCTCCACTGCCTCCTCTCCCAGCTCTGTTGTTTGGTCTCTGGAATAATCTAATAGGCACATCACGCCTGAGATACTTCGGCCTAATATTTTCTCTCAGAGTCAGCTCGGATGCGGCTGGGAGTGAATGCCAGCTGACTGTCTGTTGAAGTATTCAGTCATGACAGAGTGCTGGAAAATTTAGATGTATTTTTTATACATTTGAATTATAGCTTAAAAAGGTATCTGCATGAAAAATACACTTCCTGTGACCCCATATCTGCACTGCACTGCACACAAGCTGATATTAACATCACTACTAATGTTACTGTTAAGGCAAGTTCTAATAAAATAGTAAGAAGTAATAAACAAAGGGTTAGGTCATCGAAATAATGAATGTATTCTAGATGTAGGATAGAGTCTATATAGAGTTAGGGAAATAATTATTTGATCCCCTGCTGAATTTATAAGTTTGCTTTATTTATTTCATTGAGTGAAATAAGTATATAGCCAGAATCATTAGACACTGCTGACCTCAGCGTATGTGTATAAAAGACATAACAAGGATGTCAGGGATAAGGCTGTGGAAATGCACACGTCCAGAATGGAATGCAAGACCATCAACAAGAAGCCTGTTGAGGTGATAACTGTTGGTGCGATTTTTTGGCAGCGGAAGAGACATAAAAAGAATCAGTCACCCTCAGCCAGGAGCTCCTCATGGGGTGTGGATGATCATGAAAAAGGTCAGCTCAAAACCACATAGAAGTAGTCTGCTAATTATATAAAGGCAATTGGGGACCACAGTCATCAAGAACACCATTGGTAACACTCTTTTTTGTAATGGACTGAAATCTTACAGCACTGGCAAGGCTCCTCAAGAAGGCACATGTGCAGTACAGACCAGTCTTACGTTTGCCAGTGAACATCTAAATGATCCAGAGAAAGCGTGGGGGAAAGTGCTGTGGTCAGATGAAACCAAAATCTAACTTTTTGGCATCAAGTCAACGTGCTACATTTAGAGGAATAGAAATGCTGAGTATTGCTCAAAGAACACCACCCCCACAGTCCAGCACAGAGGTGGAAATATTATGCTTTGGGTTTGTTTTTCTGCTGAGAATATGGGATGATATTTTGTCTATCGAGTGTCTATCGAGACTGAGGTTTTGGAACAAGCCATTTGAGGACCTAGTTTTAGTTTTCTTGAAGGACAGATGGATAATTTTTAAAAAAAAATTATCTGGAAGGCAGAGAAGTAGCGAACATACAAATGCTTTATTTTGTATTTAACTATCTGTATTTCACTTGGGTATTTATTTTTCTGGCAACTTTTTACTTTTATTCCCTACATTTTTACACAAATATCTGTAATTTCTTACATTTTCAAAACAGACCCTTTACTTTAGGTTCAGCTGTGTCATTTATAGCATTTATAGTTAAGGGTTAAAATGGGTCAGAACAAACGGTGTCTGTAAGTTGTGTCACTTTAGAATCTACTTATTGCTGCTGAATAAAGGGAGTAACATTTTTTAAGTGGCAGGTATTTTTAAATGCAGCTTTTCTATTAGCTCAACAAACATCAGCAAACACACAAATTGTTCGTGTGTAGTTTGTCGCATAGTGGGCTGCTAGCTAAAGGTCCCGCTTCTTTATTCCCTAAGAGAGAAAAGAGTGTGAAATAAGTTCAATCAGAGATGGAGAAAGATGTAAGAAGACAAACAGGACAGGACAAGAAGAACAGAAGTTATATTTAAAGGTAAAGACTGCTCAGTGACACTTGCTAAACTGCAGATTTAAACATTAAATGCAGTTTTAATCACATTTTGGATCTGTATGTGATGTATTATGATAAATTATTTATTTCCATATTGTAAAATGTCAAAGCAGCTAAGTATACAAATTTTGTGTTATTCAAATGTTGCATCATAGCAGGATAAAAAGGTTAGCTTGTACTGTGGTGAATTTACAGTAAATCACTATGTTCGGCTGGTGCACGGTGGCTGTGGTACTCATGGTCAGTATTAGGTTATCGATTTGCATTTACACCGATGACACTAAAATAATTCACTTAATTCCACCTAGACAATATACAGTATACTGTCAGTGTAGGATCAGCCAACAGAGCTCGTGAAACATCTCGTATCTTGTTGAATTTAGTTGTCTAAGGAAAGTAAGTAAAGTTTACTTATTAAGTTCTTGTCACCGATAAACAATCACAAAGTGCTGTATGTAAAAAAGAGTGAAATAAATAAGAACATTAATTGCCATAATAGTCAATAAAAAATACAATAATACACGAAAAACCCCTTTTAAAATAAATTAAAAATTATGAAAAAAATCTCAACAGAAAACCTTTTTAGACAACGTTTTTAAATGCTGAGACATAGCAGGTTTTCCTATCGGTATGTTAAAATGAGAATCTTAAAGCTTCCATTAGAAATTATTGTGATTCTTTTTCCCATGCTTTGCTACTTGTGGAGGCAAAGTCAACCTCTACATAAGAAGTAGAGAGAAGTAGAGAGCAAATAGTATTATTTTTAACACAGGCATCTGTACTTCTATTTAAGTAAAGAATGTCTGTATTTGCCACAACTAGAACACCACTATTGATGTGAACTGAGTTAGGTTGGCAGTATATTCTAAGCAAATTACTATAAATTTAGCTTAAAATAAGCCATTATTAATGATTTTTAAAATTTGGATTTACTAGTAGATGCAGATTTATTCCACAGATTACATAAAGATGTCTAAAAACACGTATTATTTAGTAAAAAAATACTAAATAATACAAGCACTCAGCAGAGCCATAATAATAGACCTAATAATAGCATGTGATAGATACGAAATACCTGAAATAATAAAGTAGGAAGTATATATAGCAGCTTACAAACTGTTAGATAAACAACATTGAAATCAAAAATGCACATATATTTGAAACGAAGAAGTGATATTTCATTTTATCACGTGAAATAGGCAATGTTTTACTTACTATGTTTCAGTCAGGACCACTACAGCTCAAAAACTTAACTGAATTGAATTTTCTTGTGCACTAAGAGCAGCAGCAAGACCCAGCAAAGACTAGATTACATTAGATATACCATTAGAGGAGGAGCTTGAGATGGGTTGCAAAGGGAATGACTCAAAAGTCAGCTGTTTGATTTCTTCAGGTCTTTCTGAACTAATGTTGTGCTCAATGTCTGTCATATTTAAGTCAGTCTAATCTTGGAAGTTAAACCACTTGAATGTCAACACTGTAGTATTCCACCAGCTCCACCAGAGACAACTCTCTCTAACATGGAATAGATTATATGTGAAAATAACAATATTTTAAAAAGGCTAATAGCAAACAAACAGCAAATAAAACAAGGCTGATAATGAAGATATCACTCCTTTTTCATCAGGAGTAAAAGATTAAAGAGCATTACTGTTACTGCCTCATCAAGAGCTGAGGAGAAGAAAATAATCTAATTTTAACCGGCTATCAATTTCAGTTTGCAGAGACTGCAGGAGCAAAATCAACAAGAAAGGGTTACAAAGAAGCCTGTCTAATTTCTCTGTTTTTCACCTTTACTTTCTTTCTCCTGGAAACCCTGTAATGTATGTGCCTCCAATATACTGACTTCAGCAGAACCGTGATTGGCTCCTTTGTGCCTGTCCTATCAGATGGGAGTTTAAAAAGAGAGGTCTCCCTCAGCCTTCAGACATCTATTCAGTCCTGCTCCTCTCCCCTCTGCTGTGCCAGGCCAACAGAATGAGAAGCTGCAGACAGACAGACGGACAGCAGCAGGCAGGTGGAGATGGGATGAAGCACACTCGAGAGTTTCTTGTTGATCACTATCTGACACACAGGCAGGGGAAGGCAATCAGCACAGCAACCAATTCTTACTTTTCTCCTGCAGCAGCGTTTTATCACAGCAAATTTTATCTGCACCTGATGCTTAGATACTCAAGGAGCTGAGGACATGGAAAGAGATTACCCAAAATATACAGCCTGGATGAGACTAGATACCAGCTGCTCACAATGCTCCATACATATGCTCAAAATGTATTTGTTTGTGGAACAGGAAATTTATTTTGTGCCTTCACCTAATTTTTTACCAAGACTTTCCTAGAAAACCTTTTGAACATGTGGTAAATTTGTGATGAATATGCAAAATGAATGTGCATATGCAAAAAAACAAAAACAAAAAGAGAACAAAAGAAAGAAATGTATGTCCATGACCATTTCACAACTGTGAGGGTTTCTATACATGCACTGTTTAGAAAAAAAAAAACTTTTCCCCATTGGCCGCCATTCTAAAAGACATCGCTAAAACAGCTGCCTTCCAACAGCAAACAAAGTCTAGAAAAATAGGTTTTAAGTAATGATTCTCCAGAAGGGTTCATAGAGTGCAAAAGGCAGAAGCAAAGCTTGCTCATATGACAGCTGTGAGTCCGGGTTCAAATGATGTAAATCAGTAAATCAGTGTAACATAAACAAGCTAATGCTGACTAACATTTTTGCAACCATGTGCGATGAACTTGTGAACTTATTGCCTTTGAAATGGTTGCATCCAAGCCAGGGACCATGTAAAACACCATTTACGATCTTCAGAGCAAATCTGGTGTAGCAAAACAATAACACAACCATAAGTCTGGTATCAGTTTGCTGTTGAACAGGATCAGGCTGGTAATTACATGCGGTCTGTTTGTGGTATTGCGGAGATTAAGTGTGATAAATCTATATTTATTTGGCAAACCTGCTGCGAACTACATACACAGAAATTCACATTAACTATTTGTGTTAATGTTCAAGCTGGAACATTATAGTTGGAATGAGAATTGATGTATTTGCTGCATTATAGCAACTCAAATGCGACATTACATAAATGCTAAGCAAGTTTTATATAAGAATTATCCAGAAAAACTCATTTGCAGACAAACTGGTGAAGGTTTGTGAATAATTGCTGTTTAATTTATAAAAGCAGAAATAATTAGCCAAGCTTTCTACTTTGTGTGAGTAGATGCTTAACCTTGTTGGGTTTAATTTTGCAAAGGAATGCTTAACTTAAATTTCACTATGTTTTAACAAGCTCAGATAAAAATGAATGCCAGTGGCAAGCGTCTTTTTTCAAAGTCTGTAGGCTAATAGGCTATTCAATGGAACACAGAGGTACTTGACAAAGAGTCCCACTACAAACATCAGCTGTCAGATGTCACTTAGTCACTATTATGGTAGATATCATAGCCATAAATATGTCCACAAACTATTGGCTATTTTTTAAAAGCACGGAAATATATGCAAAGGATTAAGTAATAGTTTTGTTTAGGGATAAAGAATTCAATTATTTAAAATGCAAATATGCATCAAAAAATTATAACTGTTTGCTCATCTTTAGTGCAAATACTTTACTTTTGCTTGTTTGCAGGATAAAACAGTTTTTGTCTATGCATTTGCATGACCATGCCTGCTTTTTAAGGCATTTCTGCAGCAGCCTTTAACTGGCTTGCAATGTGCTCTGGGAGTACTGGTCTGTTTTCTCTTAGTCCAAAGCAGGAGATGGGGATCAGAGGGTGAAAAGTCAGAGGGAGGACAGCTTGACAGATAGAGCCGGGGTGGTGGAAGGGTCAGCGCTGGGAGGGCCATTTCCTCGCTGATTTTTATCTGTCTATTAACACAATACACCACCTGGCAGCTATAAACACACATGAATAAGAACACGGTGAATGCATGCATGTTCAAGGAACAAACTTGCAAGAGAAAGAGACTGCCTGATTGTGGATCATTTAAAAACTCACAAACAGCCAGGCTTGCAAAATAATATAATTCAGTATGTTCTTTTTAAAGCACCATTCCAGGAACAGACTCCCACATTAATCAAAATAACTTTGATGACAAACTTTAAAGGTAACGCTTTGTCCCAAGGAACCGTCTCTTTGATTGCATTTTCCTTTTATTCTTCAGTTTAATCAGAGGAGCCTTTTCAATAGAGAATTCAATTACTCCATACACCTGAACACACAATACTCTGGACCTCATTCAGAGTGGGTCATTGTTGGTCTAAGCATCAGCGTCTCTAATAGGAAATATTGATTCAAACTTCCTCGCCTTCTTTCAGTTCAGGCGCCAGCATGTGTTCTGGTCTGCAGCTGAACAGATCGGAGTCAAAAGTGAACGGGTGTTTATTTCATTTGGGCGTATTTCCCTGCGGACAGCCAACGCCTCTTTGCAGTTTATTGCTTGGATTATCATCCTGAAAAAGCAATTAGTATGAAATGATCCCTTCAATTCATTACTATTGGGAGAGAGGGATGAGGATTCAGGGCAGAACACGCTAACCTTTCTATGTGGCTTGAATACCATTTGTAATGAAACCTGAAGCACTGAGAGCTGCTTAATGTTACACACTTAATAATCCTGACAAAGGTAACCATGTCTCAGCAGCAGAGGATGTAAAGGAATCATAATGGCAAAAAATACTTAAAGGAATGAATGCCCTTTTGCAAGAGTGGTGGCATATTTTGTTAAAGGTCAACGCGGTAGAGTCGACTCCCAGAATAAACAGGAGTGCTCCATCCAGCTCTGGAAAAAAGCAGCGTTCTTTGGACAGCACCAATTTCAAATTCAGCAGTCCAGCCAGAGCCAAGTGGAGTATATTCATCATGTCCAGGTCTAAAGCGAACAGCATCTACAAACGACTCCTGCACAGATCACTTCATAAATCTACTAAAGCGCACTTAATGAAGGTCTCCGATCCCAGGCACAGAGATTTACATACAAGTTATGACACCGAAGAAGGCTCCGAGTCGATGCTGTTATCTACTTTCATTTGGTTTTAGCTGGTGCAGAGGGCACTTTCTATCCAAGTCTCCATATGCCAAGTATATCAATTTAATATTACAGGCAAGAGACACTCACTGCAAGACCACACCATAAAAACCATTCAATAGATATTTACCGTCAATGGCTGTACTTCTATTGCAGTACTACTTACAGGATCGTGCGCACCCAATGCACTTTAAGTTCAGTTTTCATATGTGTTATATGATATTTATTTAAGAGTGGATAACAGATTTTCTCTTTAGGTTTTCACAGTTTTCTCTAAAAGCTAATTAAGATTTAATAGGTAGAATTTAATATTTACTTCAAAGCTGCAAGCAGAACCTCAGCGATATGGTATGATCAGAAAGTCAAGAGCATCTCTAAATAGGGTTTAAAAATGCATTCTTGGGGGGATTTGTATTGTAATGTCCCCTGTCTGTGTGTTCACTCTGCTGCTTTGCAGCGCTGCAGACTTTTTGCTTGAATCAATCAATTCTCCCAGTTTTAAATGGTCTCTTAGTAAGTATACTTCTCTATACGGGGAAACAACAAAAAACTACACTTGTCCACATGACAACACTACTAATACTAATACTTGTGGTTTTTTACACTGGCACGCTTTAGGACATCTAAAAATGGGACTTTGAGAAACACTCCTGAATTTTATAAAGGCTTGTCTATGTCGGCAAATTTTTTGAGTTGACTGGGTAAATTTGCTTCAGGTGAGACCTGTTTATTCAATGTCGAAAATTCTTTCTTGAAGCTTATTTTCATTGACTTTTTTATTTCTTAATAAGGTCAGCCTAGTGATGTAGTTTACTTCCAGGGCATCAAGGACGAAACCATTTCAGCCCAAAAGTTTAAAGAAAAAATCCACTTATTACCGATTCTGACAGGCCTGGAGGGCTCCAGATCAGTTGAAGATGGTTGCACTAGCTGGCAACCATAAAATAAAAATTCTGGGAGCCCTGAAAAGTTGAAGAAAAATCAAGCAGATAAACAGAAGCAGCTAAAAACTGAACGTCATATATTTAGAACAAAATTCCCGGTACAGATTAGAGGAGAGAAAATGAAACATACTAGAACAGAGCAGATATTAAACATTAAAGTCCTCATGGTGCTTCAAAACAAAAATATGAGTACTGTATATTTTTTACTGCTTTTTAATGGCAAGTTCATCCCTCATAGTAACATAAAGAAATACAGTGTCATGTCTACAACAGAGCCTCCCTCTGTGTTTTCCATCTCGGAATAGAGGCACTCTACAGAGCATGTAGTCTTCTCTCTGTGTATATCTCTGTGTGTGTTTGTGTGCGTGTATGCTGTCTACCTGCGTCTACCACTGAACCCATTGCAATGGGAGGGAGGAATCCGTGATCTCCCATCAAGCGCTCAGGAGAGCGCAGCCACGCAAGATTGATGACACCCTCCGGAAGAAACAAAAGATCTGCCGCCTGCGAGAACCGGCTTATGAGACCTGATAGACTCGTCTCTTAATAAACATCACTGATATGTCAGCCACAGCGTGTTTCACCCACAGCTGCATCGTGGAGGGTGCAGCGAGCAACTACACCCTTACTGTCACTGCACTCTCACAGTGAAAAGCCATAGTGGTTACAGCAGATGAGACAGGGGTAAAATACTAAACCACTAATATCACAAGTTTTCCATAGGGATTCTGGGGGGAATTATTGAGGAGTAAAAGAAAAAATGCCTCTCTGTCACAGCACTGCTTTAAGGCAGTTGACCTTAAAGCTCTTTTATTTAGAATTTCTAAATAAAAGAGCTTTCACTCTTGGGACTTCTGGTTTCATAGTGGGTGTCCAGGATATCCAGGATACATCGGGTCCTAGGGAGGCGGTGCCAAGGAGTATAACATTTTATAGGTTTCCTTGTTAACAGGGATATTGCATTAGCCATGCCACTTTTTAGCATTCACCATTGATTTCAATTACAGATAAGAATTTCTAAAAAAGCTCCTGGCTAGCTGTCAACACCGACCACCCAAAAAGCTGCTTTTTATGCAGTCATGTCAGCGTCAATCGCAATTGTATTTCTATCGCATATTCAAAGTAACAGAGCTGACCAAAGTGTTTTGCAAGTTAGTTAGTGGACAAGAGAAAAACCATAGAAAAATAAATACAATAAAATATAAGACTGTGAGATTTTACTTATGTTGAATAAGTCATATTATTCATCATTAGTTTATTTTACATATTTGTGTTTCCAAATCTATTATTTAAATCTTTAATTGTTTATATATGTGTGTATGAACCTGATGAATCTGCTTTTATGGTTCCGTCACATTTACCTGAGTCTAAGACCTAGCTTGTGATTGGCTACTTCAGTCACATGTTACTGTTTTGATTTCACTACATACCCAATGTGTACTCTTGTTATGGTTAGTGATAGCCAAAGCGGGGCTTTGCTGCCACTCCTGCTGCCACTTTGTAAGCCAACTGTCAAAACTGGGGTGAACTACACCAAAAACTTAAACTAGCCATCATCACTTGGCATGGGTGTTCTGAACCACACTTGGGCTTTGTAAGCTCAGCACAGCATCAGGCCATGAGTATTGATCATCCAATATCTAGCCATTATTTGAAAAAGTGCACCAACCGTAAGTCATGTTGGAAATCTGTCAGTGTTAATTTCACAAACTGTACAAAGGTGCTATTTTATGTGTTTTATGGGGAAAAAAATCCAGTTTCAGTTTTCTGTAAGAAAAACTGAACCATCTTAGTATTGTTTAATTTCATTGTCACTATAAAATCAAGACAATATTTGCAAAAACTAAAATAAAAAGTGGTCTGTAAATAAATTTTTTTGCCATTTAGCTCCATTCAGTATTATCCCTTAAGGACTACCTTTACGCGTCCTGAGGATGAAGTGCAGTGAATTTCAGCAGAATGGTATCAATAAGAAGTGAAGAGGCTTTCCGTAGATCAGCTCAACATTTCTTATTCTAAAATTGCAGATTTCCATACTTGCCTGGTTATGGTTTTCTAATAGGACCTTGAAACTAAATCACACATAATCAATACTCAGTAATCACTCTGTGAAATAGAATGTTTTATTTGAATGAATAAAACTGGAACCATTGCTGCTCCTACTGCTAAAAAGCTCTAAATAAACAGTGTTTTGCCCATGTATGTAATTTCCACAGGGAAGAAGAAACTGAATGACATCTATACATACATGAGCAGCTTTCCTTTCTGAACTCTGCCACATTTATACACTCTGCTGTTTACAATATTCTGTATTCTTGCCGTAAAAAATGTTGTATCTGTCACAATTCTATCTCCCAGACCTTCCCTCAGTGCTGTATAATGCCTTGTTAAAGTCAGCCGTGTGTGAAATGGCGTTTTAAAATAAATGAAACTGAGCAGGAAAGTGAGGAGAGGGGGAATATTGCGATGTCAAGCTGACAGACAGGCAGTGAAAATGTAACAAGAGCTATCATCTTAAAGGAAACTGGATTAAATAAGAACCTAGGACCGTCGGTGCATCTCCAGCCCTGATATTGACATGTCTCCAGCTAGGGCCATTTTTCATTGTCTCATCAAGACAAAGCATTATGGGAGATCAATCTCCCCCTCTTGCATCAGATAGGCACATCCCGCTTAAAGTGCTGGGTGTTGGTTTTATTATTCCTGGTAATCCACTGAATGTTTTGGACACTGCGAGAACAGCGCTGTCACACTAGCATGCCAAGAGGAAGCTTAATTTTAACCTGGAAGGATTCATAGCATCTGTTGTCGCCACACAACCGGATGTTAATCAATAAAATACTGCTGGAATCATTTTGCATTTACTTAGCCATCACGCTGGCCCTTTACTTGTAAAAGGTCGAGTCAATTTAGATAACAACTGTGAAAATCAAAGGCAAAAGCTTCACTTTTAACCACAAACTAATGGTTGTAAAATTCTTCTCTGTGTTGCAGCGCATGATAACAAATAACACACTGAAAATTGTGCCCAACGATGACACGAACATCTACATCATGCCTTTAAGCGCAAGTGTTTGTATATCTTTCAGGGTCATTAATTTTAAAAGTCAACCATTAACCTGTGGTAATGTGGGCTGAGAGATGTAGTAAAGCAGGTCTCTATAAAAACAAACACAGATTGCAGATGTGCCATCAGAGCACAGACACGGTCAAAACTGCTTAACAAGTCCAGCAGTCTGAATACTTGTTACACAAAAATTGCTCATTTTGCAGCTTTTGACTTAAATTTTAATCTTTCTTGTGCAGCAGGTCTGAATGAGGGTGATATCTGCATATGAATATGCAGAATCTGTAGGCAAGGGAAAATATTTTTGGTAATGGAGTTTCTTGGTTTCCCTTTACATTCCAAGTTCTATTGACCAATCAAATTTGATTAAGGTCTTGCATGCTTTTGCATGCAGGTGAACAGTCACTGTGTAGTGCAAAAGAAGCATGGCATTGCTGAAATCCCAGCCCATTGAAAAATGTCTAATGGTAATCTGTATTTTATTTGTTTTTTTGATTCATTTGCATTATAAACAAAGGCCTGCAGATTAAACAGGAAGTCTTGGCCCAGATAGCCGATGCCTAACTGGAAGCCCTGAAAAATGGTCTGTTACTCCCAACGGCTTCCCAGATTGCATGTATTTTCAAACATGACAATTGAATTTACATTTATTTAATCAAATTAAACTGAATCTACAAAGTCATTTTAGTTAGTAATAGAATTTTTCCAATTCGATTTACCACGCTTAAATACTTAAACATTTCTTGTTATTGAGCAGTGAAACTTCTGCATAATTTACTTAACCTCATTAAAGCTTAAATCCACAAAACCTGGGTTAGGGTTAAACTGCCTAATAGTCTTTAAGATAGAGTGTACGGGTTCCATCTCAACTAACAACAGCAAAGACTATGTAAGCATTATTGAATCAGGAATATGTATCCAAACGTGATCTATAACAGCATAGCAGAGCTAATAATTGTCATTCATTTTGTGTGCAGACTTGTGATGGTATTTTGTTAGGTTTTGGTATTTACTTAAATAAAGACTTCATCAAAATTGAAGTTGATATTAGGAATAATAGTTGGAGTAACACTGTGATGCGTACTCACAGATCACTTTATCCAGAGATGTCAGTGAAGTGCACAACAGCTCCGCCTGAAATCTGACTTTTACATCTCTCTCATGTATTTTGTGTTCTGTACACTAACAACAACAAGAGGAGCATCTTTCTCAGCATTTAACAATGACAATGTTCAATGCTGGTAAAAGTATAAGTCACAGCAGAGGTGTACTAAATACTTGTAATAAACAGAACAAATACCACATAGCAACAGTAACCAGTTTTGTAACAGAAAGACAGGTCCTTGTATGTTGTCCTGTGACAATAATACTCATGTGTGATTGGTTGATTTACTCCTTATGAGTTGGAAGATTTGAGCAGTTATATTTTTATGATTACCAGAAAGACAGACAAGCTGTTCATAAGTATAAAAGTCTGTTTACTCATTGTCAGACAGCAATTAAATTATTTTGCATTATGAGCCCCAAGCAATGAAGTGAATAATTACAATTTTTAAATAACAGCTTTTTGCAAGAACAATAAAGAGCGCAGCCGAAACAAAAACAAACTGCTGTGCTCTTCTGCCTGAGCTCTCCCTTAGTGAGTTCAGGGCTCTGTGATTTTACCTTCATGGCCCCGCAGGGAGTTAGGTATGAAGTCTTGGCTTTGCCTGTTGATTGCACTTTGACCGATCATTTCCTTGAAGTGCTCCAGAATGTCACATACAAAAAGCATTCTTCATTCAGTGCAGGGAAGCCAACGTCCACTGAGATCAAAGAGACTAATGTTTTCTTTGTGAAGGAAAAAAAAATGTATAAAGTTTATTTCCCAAAATACAGCAAAAAATAAAATAAAATCTTTGAAGCTTTTTTACCTTTTGAAAACATGTTTGACATTTCACACAATGGTAAGGAACAACAGCTAAAATCAGCAGAGATTTAGCGCAGTGCACCCGAGTCAAGAACAAAAAGAGAACCTGATGTATCCTGCCCGAGGAGAAAATCAGACCCAGAGCTGTGTTTGCGAGGATTAAGATGTTTGACGACCAGGGCCCCCTGACCGAGGCGGTTTCTGACCACAAATAAACATCAGCCTCGGCGGGTCCCCGTGCTCTGGCCTCTGCACGGTCAGCAACAGGAGCGCATCAATCACAGCTGGAGTGGGGGCTCCCCAAGGCGGGTGCATTGAAAAAAAGCCTCAGCCAGCTGCCGCCCCAACCCTTCACTCATACAGTCATGCACACGCAAACACACAGAAGCTTATTCTCCCAGCACAACACAAGTGTGATAGACACCCCATAGTGTGGCTGGAGCACACGCGAGGCTGAACAAAAAATGAAAAGAAAGAACAGAACTGTGATGTTTTTATTTAATAAAATACTTCATCTCTTTTGTTTACTTAAACTATCCAATAATTAAATGCAATTAAATTCATACTTTTCTGGTATTTAGCAAACAGTTTATTAAAAGTTGCTTTTAAATAGGTTTAAAAGCAATGGTAGTGGAAGTCCCATATTAAAAATCTTACTACTTTATGTGAAAAGCACAGTACTAACAGCTAAACAGGCTTAATGAATCAAAGCATAGGCTTAAATGTTATATACTATTGGGATATTATTGTCAATGCTTTAGAACTTAGATGACATTTAATATCTAAGTTCAGTCTTTATTTGGATTATTCAGAGTGTAAGAGACAACAGCACAGTCCAAATTCTGAAGAGGCAGAAAAATACACATATACATAACAAATGCATTTACATCTAATTGAATATATTTAAAGTCACATTTAATCATGTCTGAACTAGAGGACATGATATGGTGCTATGAATGATCTACTAAAAATGCTCCATATTAAATAATTGCTGTGTTGTAAGATAAAATCTACTTTGCAAACTCTCGGTTATAGCAACGTTACATTGAATTTAGCAATTTTAATTTAAATTGAAAGAAAATGCCTCAATATTGCACTGAAGTCCCTCTAATTGGTTACTGTTCTCAGTTACACTGTTGAGAGACAAAAGTGAACTCGGCAACATATCAGTAAGTTATTTCTATGTCAGCAGCCTGTATTATGTCCTTCATCTGCAGGTAATTATGTGGAATGATTTTGAATTTCTGCTGCTAACAATTCTGAATAACTGCACAACACTTTCACCAAGGTGAAAATACATTATGCAGTGGTAATAATCCACTGCTCATGTGGAAGCAGAAGTATTTACATGTGTGGTTTGTGTGAAACATCAGTGTGTTTATCTGATATCAAAGTGCCTCTTGTGAATCAGGCGTTCGTTTATTTTGTGCGTTTTACAAAAAGGGATCTCACCATTTCGAGCAGCCGTTGCTCTTCTGCAGCAGCTGTACAATTGAGTTGGATTTCCAACAACATTTTATCACATTAGGTTGAACACTTCCGCATGTTGTGATCAGGGAGCCGGTGTGTTTGTAGGCCATCAGCTCAGAAGATCATACTTAATCTGTTTCTTTTCCTGGAAAACAGTTGATATGATATGCTTTGATTTTGTCTCCCAGTTTTGTTTTTCAGTAACAAATCTTCACCTTAATTTCAGTCAGCGTTGGCTTGTCCTCCCTCCTTGGTTAACATTGCCCCCTGCTGGAAGACAGCAGACTGAGCTTTAATTTTTAGCAAACTGAGCTGCAACTCAACATATCAACATATTATTTTTTTTTTCTGACAGATGTTCAAAGTCCAGAAAATGTAAGAAAATCACCAGTCACTATTCTTCAAAGCTGAATGTGACATATTAAGTTGTCTCAGGTTTTTAAGCGTTGCATAGAAAAGAAAAGGAAGAAATTCATACACTAAAGAACCTGGGAGATTTGTCTTTCTTTCTTTCTTTTTGGCTGTAAGAATGAACAGTTAACTGATAACATATAGATAATAAAGCCATTGTCAAAAACACTAAGGAAAGAAAACATTTTACAAGCAACAATGACATTTTTCTTTCTTTCTTTCTTTCTTTCTTTCTTTCTTTCTTTCTTTCTTTCTTTCTTCCTTCCTTCCTTCCAAAATAGGAAAAACCATTGAACAGAATAAGAACATTGGTAATATTTAAACATTAAAGACACAATATTGTGTGTGTTGTGTTTGTGAGGGAGTACTTGCACAGTTATTTACAATTCAGAAATGGCAGGGAAAGGAAAACAACAACAACAACAACAAAACCCCCGGAACGTATACAAGAGAAACAGGGAAAGTACTTGGAATCACTCACACTATTTAAAAAAATAGAATTAAGTGTCCACAAAAGGGCCCATATAGCATAACAGCAGGGTGAGGTTGGCCAGTCCTGTTTCATCATGTCCTAACCAAGTCCTAATTTACGATGATTGATGTTATTTAGTTGTTATTTTCTTCATTTCAGAAATGTTTTCTTACATCAATGCTGTGGTCTTATGCATTATAGTAAAGACTCCTAATTGTATTAATAGCTTTGCTTTTTTCTACATCAAAGTAATACCACATGTAAAAATTTCTGAATTCAACATCCCTGCAAAGGATTATTAGCAAAGTGTCAAAAGTAAAAGCACTCGTGCAGAAAAACGGCTGCTTAAAAGACTGAGGTCACTGTGACCTCAGAATTGTATGCCACGGAACAAAGCCCAATGTTAGGAAATATGTTTAATAGGTAAAATATAAGGAATTATGTGTTTGGATTGTTATTTCTGCTGTTTAGCTGAAGCTGAGCCACCAACCTTGACCTCTTTGTTTTTGTGTTTATTGAAAGTGCAAGACTAGGTCTTAACAGAAAGACAAAGGAGAATGCAAAGATAAAAGGGAGATAACAAGCTTAAGTTAAGGACAGAAGGTGTCTGGCTGAAAGAGCATAATTATGTATCTTACATTGCATGAAGGTCAGTGCGAAGCTTTGTGTAATGATAAAGGGGGAAAAGAAAGTCAGGTCACCAGCGTTTGAGTCTGAGCGCAAATGAGGAAGTTGGTCCTGCTTTTGTTTTAAGATAAATGGGATTAATTAAAATGACAAAATGTGGCGTGAAATGTAACACATAATGAAGTAAAGTTCCTTCTTTGGATACTCAGGTATATAATTTAGATTTGTTGCCAGGGCCACAAGTCAGTCTTTAGATTAGCAATGAATGTTACATTTTATTACTGGACTATTTCTTACCCATAAGATTTTAACTTTGTCATGTTAGTGATCATGCACCTCCTCGATTTGTTGCACCAAACTGAATATGAACCAGGGCACTGGTGGAAAAAGCAAACCGATGTGGGTAAACAAGGAAAATGTATGCGAGGCATCACTAAATATTCATATTTTCTGCTTTTTAAAAAAAATGTTCTCAGCACAACTTTTTCCTGTTACGGCCTGCATATTATAAAAACGCCGAGGGAAAAAAAAAAAGAGCAGTGGTGCCAGCAAATTAATGTGTGCTTCAATGTGCATAAACAGCAAAGCTCTATCATCGAAGTGCTGAATATTCATTTCCCAGGACGCAGCGTGAGCAAATTAAAACAGCTGACCTCATCTGTTGGATTGATTGATATCTGTCAAAAGTGGAAAAGCAGCCAGACGGAGCAAAGATTCACCTGACAGTGTTCAAAGCACCACTCGAGTCTTACAAGTACACACGGTACTGTAACTTTAAACGAAAAATTTCAATAAAACTGTGCTGGATGTTGGCTTTGGTTTGGAAAAGACAAATTTTCTGTACTAAAACTCCACATTGAACAAAGGCTCAGAATCCTGACCTACATGTGTGTTAGTGCATGATTTGTGTTATAATTGAAAGCTGGTTAGGGATGCATTAATTAGTCAAGGGTTCTCTCCTCCTCTGCCATTTGCAGCCATTATGAACACTGCCTTCACAAAGCTCTCCATGTAATTGATATTGTGAACAAAGATCATAAAATCTACCTAAATCAAATAAAAAATAGTTAATTGGTCGACATATTACATTCCAGAGTCCATTATGAAGAATTATATTATATTCCTTTTCTCTGGGAGGTAATTGAATTTCTAATAGAACATTTAGTTTTTGAAATGACCTTTTTCAATTAAGCCTCTTTTAATTGAAACTATATCTTTTTCAATCACTGGATGTCATTTAATTAAACTATATCAGAAATATATAGGACATGCTGGTTCTCAAATTGTTTCAATTTTTTTGACACTTAACTCTTTCTGGATTTTTGTGCCTTTGGCAAACTGCCATCTGATAAAATAATATTCACATCATCTTGTCATTAATATTAATTGCAGTAAAATGGGGATGTTACATTAAATCTCTAGTTACATTATAATATATTTATACTGTGATACAACTGTAGACTTATTACAATTTTAGACCAAAATGGTTAAAGGTGAAAAGAACAGATTGGACAAAGAAAGAGATTATACTAATGTAATAACAGGGTTATTAAATAAATAAGAGAAAGACAAATCTAGAGCTCACAGAAAAGACCGATATCCAAAAAAGAAAACATTTCTCAAAAAAAAAAAGACAACATGCAGCAAGTATTTAAACACAAAAAGTGAATTTCTAAAGAAATTACTTAAAGTACAACCATCAACTGGAAGATCCACATCAGCACACGCATCAATACCTTCTTGTCAAATGGTGTCAAATACAGTCAAACCTGAATGTGTCTAAAATGGGTATGAATGGGTGAATGCTGCATGTAGCAAAAACACTTTGAGTGCTCAGTTAGAGAAGAAAAGTGCTGTATAAGCACCGGTCCATTCATTCCATTACACTGGATAGACAACAATGTTGTTATTGCACAGTAACTGTGATACAGTAGTATATCATCAGCATACACGTGAAATTTTATAGAATTGTTTATAAAATGTGGTCCAGAAGCAGCCAAGGCAGATCTCATATCCTGAAGGCCCAATGGCTGAAATATTTTACTAAGAAACAAGTTGCAGTTTCATTATTTCCACAGATACCAGCATACCATCCCATTCGCTTAGTGCTGTAAAGCTTAGCTTATTAAGCAAAGTAACTGGCAGCACATTCCTTAATTGATATCTCTCAAGCAAAAACACAAAAGCATTGATTTACCAGCTTCTTAAATATGAATATTTGTTTGTTTCTCAGGTCTCTCTGAGGGTATGCTCATTATCTGGATTCCTTAGAGTCCAAAAGCACTGGTGGTCAAGGTTTTGAAATAAAAATCCAATATATTATGCCGCATTATTGTAGATAAGGCTACACAACAGTACATAAGTAATATCTGTGCTTGAGCACTTGAGCCTAGAAATAGTGCCCAATCTACATTTCTGCTATATTTATTTCAACAACCCTGCAAACTCTGGGCATCTTGCATGGTTGTCCTTTGTCATCTTTCGTGTCCCTCAAGTATCAGCTTTGGGTGCTCTTTTATTCTAACTTTATTCACTATAATGGGCTCTGGAGACAGACAAGTCCCAGGTTTCCCCTTAACATCTTGGTCTGTTTAATTAAAACAATACAATAAAACAACTGAACTAACACTTCTAACAGCTAAATTTTCACTTTTGCACATAAAAAAATCTAAAATCCAATATCAGGTCTTAAATCCTGTGGGTTGACTGACAGAAAACTCTTCTGTCAAAATCTACTTTTAATACCTCAGTTGTTTGGTCTTAAGTTGTTAAGTTCTCTGATCATAAAAACAAAAAATATATATATTATTTGAATAATTTTTTCTTTATCAGTTAATTAATACTAAACAGACCTTTGACAAGATAATGTTACTTCACCAATGAAAGCAGCAAACAACAAATTTTCATTTTGATCTGTGAATTATTCGTTAATTTATTGGTAACTTTTATTGTTTAATGTATAAAACTAAAATAGGAATCTATCCATCTACATCTTATGCCAACACCTTAAAAAGGACAAACATTTATACATTTTTCTTAATATTGTTTAACTATTCAATAGTTAACCTTTAAGCTGCTTTTTAGTTTTCTAGATGAGCAGTGAGCGGCAAGCTTTCCACTTTGTTGAATCTGTGAGGGGAGCACATATATTTAATGAAGTGTGTATTTTTTTTCTTCTTTAAAAGAGAAAAACAAGACAGCACAATGAGAAATCCATCAGCCATAATAAGATTTGACAAACAATGTGCACACCTTGCCCATTGCTGTTGTTGCCCTGGAATATTTTTGTCTTTTACTCTCACCTTTCGGCGTTGCATCGTAATGCTCCACTGCTGTCTGCTTGCTTTCTTGCAGCAGCTGTCGTTGTCCCCCGCGCACCCACCTCCCTCCTCCCTTTTTCCCCCAACCCCCTCAAAATCACCTTTTCTTTTCGAATCAAATTCAACATCTGGAGGAGAAAAAAGTCCCCCGAACCGCTTTTGTTCTCTGCGTCAGAACAGATTTCAGGCTAGCTGAGGCACAATGTAGGACCGCTGTAATGATTTGTCCTAAATATGTTATATTTTAGCAGCAATGACCAACTAAGGAGAATTTTTTTTAACACCTTCTGTTTTTATTTACATGTTTAAAACAGAATTTATTTTTAAATAAATCACATTCAGTCTGCAAACAGAATCTTCATCATCTTGTTAAACATTTTCATCCACATTCTCCTGACAGACGAGAAAATTTGAATATATATAAAATCTGTAATGATATCAGCATAAATACTTTGGTGTTTTCAGGCTCTGTTCAATAAAGGGACCAAACATTACAGTCGACACTGGATTATGTCAACTTGAGGCCAAACCTCAACTGCAAGCGGTGCAGATCTGTGACAGTATCTGACCAAAAGGGACTAATAAGTAGGGGAAAGAGACAAACATCAGGGCTGCACAGCCGAGCGGCGGTTGTTTGTTTCCAGGGTGTATCACCCCTCAGAACATGGGATGCCTTTACATCCAATGTGACAAGACTTCCTCTATTCTTGACTTCTGCTTCTGTGGCTGCTGGGTTGGAGGAGAGCAGGGTTAGGGTGTGTGGGGGGATTGGAGGGATAGAGTCGGTGGGCTCCTGGCAGTGGCCTTACAGAGGATTGTCTGACACAGCTTCCGCCTCTTCGCTCCACGAATGTGTGCCTGCAAGACAGCACGCAGCCATCTGCTGGATCCCCCACCATCACAACCATCGCCACCACCACACCCCAGACCCTCCATTCACCCACCCCCCGCCATCCGGATGCTGCTATAACCACTGACAACGCAACAAGCTAATTAGGAGATTTACTGCGCTAATTACACATGCACAGAAGTGTTGCTGGAGATTTCTATTTGGGGCTCAGCTCTGCGCACGATTTCCCCTCAATTAAAGGCAAATGTAGCATGTAAAACTGTGTGATTGTCTTTTACACCCCTGCGTGATGCTGATTCACAATGACACTCGACAGACAGCTGGAATGGCTGAGGGCCACCTGACTTCTGAGGGCTGTAAGAAAGAGATGCGCTCCAAGCCCCTGCAACCAAAGTGAGAAATGAGTTGTGCAGTGTGCCGAGGGAATGCCAGACTGGAGATAACACCCACAATCCATAACATTGTGGTCTACTTTCTCTGTCAATTAAGAGACAAGCAACAAGATGACTACAAAGGCAACAACAAGCCTACAGAATGGAACAGCAGCCCAACGCACCCAGCAGTTTCCTTTGATATCAAAGTCAGGTTTACTGCAAAGCTTTTCAAAAGTTGCATTGAGCCCCAAAGGAGGAAAAGAACAGTTATCAAATTTATTCTCTGTAACTGAAAAGGCAATGTTATTTTGAGCAATCCTCCCCAGAAAAACTATGAAAAATATTTCACCCAAATACTAAATAAAGTTTTTTATATTGCTATATTCCACCGTGAACTTGCTCAAGGTAAAGCGATCCTCTTAAAATATCCTCCGATAAGCAGACAATGTCATGTACGGTTGCTACATCTGCAGAGTTATCTCGAAACTTGTTATCAGAGAGGTGCCTATTAGCACTCTCAGCAGATAGAGAGCCTTATTAGCATTCAGTCAGAGCTGCGTCTGTCCTGATTAATTGTGTGGATGCTTTAAGCATCCACACTCTTGAGTTCCTCTTGGGACTTCCGTACGCTTTTTGGCACTTAACTACTTCCACAATTTTCAGCCGATTTTCACCGTTCAAATTTTAAAATATTCTGCTATTTCTGCTAATTCCTGCTATGTCTTTTGGTATTTTTCACTATTATACTTTTTAAAATATTAAGCTTAATTTGTCCCATTGAAATGAATGGGAAACTTCTGCAATTCTGCTAAAATTTGCTTGTTTCTGAAACTTAACTACTTCCTCATATTTTCACGTAGAACAACCATTCAAACTTTAAAATGTTCTCAAATTATTGGGCTATTCAGGTATGATTCAGCTTTTTCAAATCTTTTACCGTTTTACCTTTATGCCTCTTAAAGTTTTCAGTTGCAAAATTGTGATTTTTCACAAAATACATGCGTTGTTATGGTTGCTATGCACTTGGCTTCCAGTGTGCCACTGAAGGTTTTGCAGTCTTCTCTTCATGTCCGAACAACTTCTTGCTACTTGCTCAATCTTCACTCAACTTCCACAAATTATACATCAAAACATAGGTATTTTTGCTGGGTTTCCGAAAATGTCACTATCATTGTTGTGGTATTCATAGAACTTTCGCAAATCTCCTCAGACCAACACAATGTCGGAAAACTCTCCATATAAAGTCAATGGAGAGTTTGTTCAAAATCACCGCTGCATTTCTGTAATGAGAGGCATATTCGAATCGTCATATCTCCTTAACGAAGCAAAGTTAAGACATGATGCTTGTCCCGGTATATCTTCAGACACTCGTGACGCTCACAATTCAAGAATTTCTTTCTCACGTATTACCGTTCTGAAATGAGTTGGACTTGTTTGAGGGTAGGAAATTCGTCCGTCGCTCAGATTTCTTCAGATTTCAAACCCTGGAAATGAACCACTTTTTTCTCTCGTCATAACTTTTTGTTGGATTTCCACAGAGACCTGAAAATTTCCATGACTGTTCACCAAAGCCTGCTGTCTCTTACGGTGAAAGAATGATATCGATACTCCAAATAGATTTCGAGTTACAAAGCGTTGTTTGAGGGCAAGTCAAGCCAGTTTTTGCTTCGCTCTACTCAGTTATGGTGCATTAGAAGTCAAATATCTTTAATAATTCACATTTTAATGATAAATTGTCAACACTGGAAGATTCCCCCATCTCTTCTGAACAAAACGGTGTAAGAATGACCGCTCTAGCCCCTACGGTTAGGAAATTATGGTCATTTGTTTGAGGGGAGTCGTCACTATGAGAAATAGGCTGCAATAATCCTGTGCCTCTCTGTGCTGCGTGTGTAAATAGATGCACCTGTTTTGGCGGGAAAAAGTACACAGGCTCTCTGATTGGTGGATTCAAATTCAGCAGCTCCCAGGCTGACCTAGAAACTTACTTCTCTCTCCCTGTGCATTTTTTTGCTGATTTTTTCATTTAACAAGTATATTTGAGGGACCCTCAGCATGTTCAGCATTTTTTCAGCTGTCCATTTTGCTTTTCCAATTTTTCTGTTTGACTTATTACTATTGTGCTAAATCATACTATTTCTGCTATTTTATAAGATTTGTGCAAAATATAGTATTTCTGATTATTTATAGTTTTTCTACTAAATCATAGTACAGTATTTCTGCTTTTTATAGGATTTGTGCTAAAACATAGTATTTCTACTAAATGTAGTATTTATGCTTAATCATACTATTTCTGCTTTTCATAGAATTTGTGCCTAATATAGTATTTCTGCTAAATTACAGTATTTATGCTTTTTATACTATTTGTGCTAAAACATAGTATTTCTACTAAATGTAGTATTTATGCTTAATCATACTATTTCTGCTTTTTATAGGATTTGTGCTCAAACATAGTATTTCTACTAAATGTAGTGTTTATGCTTAATCATACTATTTCTGCTTTTTATAGGATTTGTGCTTAATATAGTATTTCTGCTAAATTATAGTATTTCTGCTTTTTATAGTATTTGTGCTAAAACATAGTATTTCTACTAAATGTAGTGTTTATGCTTAATCATACTATTTCTGCTTTTTATAGGATTTGTGCTTAATATAGTATTTCTGCTAAATTATAGTATTTCTGCTTTTTATAGTATTTGTGCTAAAACATAGTATTTCTACTAAATGTAGTGTTTATGCTTAATCATACTATTTCTGCTTTTTATAGGATTTGTGCTTAATATAGTATTTCTGCTAAATTATAGTATTTCTGCTTTTTATAGTATTTGTGCTAAAACATAGTATTTCTACTAAATGTAGTATTTATGCTTAATCATAGTATTTCTATATATTTCTGCCAGGTCCCCAGGCAGCCAATCCTCTGTGAGGACTGAGACATTCAAATTTTCAAATCAGGGCCTGCACGGCTTCCCAGCCAATCATATATGTGTCCTGAGGCATTCAAATTTGCATATTGGGGCCTTCATGGCTTCTAAGCCAGCCAATCATATCTGAGGGCTGAGGAATTCAAATCCACAAATCAGGGCCTGCACGGCTTCCCAGCCAGCCAATCATATATGTGGTCTGAGGCATTCAAATTTGCATATTGGGGAATTCGTGGCTTCTAAGTCAACAAGTCATCCATGTCATGTATCTCTAAAAATTCATATTTTAATGATAAATTGTCAACACTTGAAGATTCCCCCATCTCTTCTGAACAAAACGGTGTAAGAATGACCGCTCTAGCCCCTACCGTTAGGAAATTATGGTCATTTGTTTGAGGGGAGTCGTCATTATGAGAAATAGACTGCAATCCGGTTGTTCAGTGATGACGCGACGAATCCTACTTCCGGGTCTAAAGTAGTCTGCGTTTAATATGGCATTTGTGTTGTTAGCTGGTGAACTCTGGAGTGGACCATCACCTCACTACCTGGATCCTGGACTACCTCACCGACCGACCACAGTATGTGAGGACTCAGGGCTGTGTGTCGGACAGGGTCGTCTGCAGTACGGGGGCCCCACAGGGAACGGTTCTGGCTCCGTTCCTCTTCACCATCTACACTGCAGACTTCTCCCACAATTCCACCCAGTGCTTCCTGCAGAAGTTCTCTGATGACTCTGCAATAGTCGGCCTCATCACTGATGGGGACGACAAGGAGTACAGAGGTCTGACCCAAGACTTTGTGGACTGGTGCCAGCTGAACTACCTCCAGATCAACGCCAGTAAAACCAAGGAACTGGTGGTAGACTTCCGCAGGCACAAGCATTCTCCACTGCAACCACTGAACATCCAAGGTATGGACATTGAGGCTGTGGACAGCTACAGGTACCTTGGTGTTCATCTGAACAATAGACTGGACTGGACTCATAACTCAGACGCCCTCTACAGGAAAGGGCAGAGCAGGCTGTACCTGCTGCGGAGACTCAGGTCGTTTGGAGTGGAGGGCCCACTCCTGAAGAAATTCTATGACTCTGTTGTGGCTTCTGCTATCTTTTATGGCGTGGTCTGCTGGGGCGGCAGCATCTCTGCTGGGGACAGGAAGAGACTGAACAGGGTGATCCGAAGGGCCAGCTCTGTTCTAGGATGCCCTCTGGACCCAGTGGAGGTGGTGAGTGACAGGAGAACGGCGGCTAAGCTGTCATCCCTGATGGACAACATCTCCCACCCCATGCAGCAGACTGTGACAGCACTGAGCAGCTCCTTCAGTGGGAGACTGCGGCACCCACGGTGTGGGACGGAGAGATTTCGCAGGTCTTTCCTCCCCACTGCTGTCAGACTCCATAATAAAGACTTTAACTGATCAAGCACACACATCCATACATATGCAATAATACTAAGTGCAATAATCCTTTCTGTCATCGTTGTATTTTTACTCAGTTGTATATAGTATTTGTATTTGTATTCTATTTTTATCTTATTGTATATTTATTTTATTTTATTCTACTGTATATAGTATTTTATTTTATTCTATTCTGTACAGTTGTGTACTGTATTTATTCTTATTGTATTCTAATTTTTGCCTCATAACTTTTGCACTGTCCACTTCCTGCTGTGACAAAACAAATTTCCCACGTGTGGGACTAATAAAGGTTATCTTATCTTATCTTATCTTATCTTATCTTATCGTAACATGTTTAATGTTTTGTATTTTCTTCTATTTGATCTCAAAAAGCTCCTAAAACAGTCAGCGATCACTGTTGACCTCCCTCGGCTTTTATTACCGCTAATCATTTATTTAAGCTCAGTTTTTAAAACCTTAGGATGTAACTACAGCCCAGCCCATGCAGCAGTATATGAATGACTAACCTCGTATTGTGGATGGATTATCTCAGTTGTTCTCCTGGCTGAAGTTTGGTCCGTTTACAGCATCCTGCCATGCGATTACATTTGTTCCTGACCACCGAGAACACTCACGGTAACTTTTATCAAGTGGAAAAAAAGTTAGCTTGTTTATATTATGCTAACATAGCTATGTCGCTAGCGGTCACGTAGCACATCATTATATACCAGCTAGCCAAACTTCAGTAACCCTACAAACGTCACTGCTGTTTAGCTTTCTGTCTTCATTTATGTTGGAAGTGATAACAGAGCTGTACGTTTTAATTTGTTTCCAAAACCCCGCAGTCAGGACATGCTATAATGTATTTAGATAGAAGCTAGCGAGCTAACTCCCTGCTAACTTCTAACTCCGTTAAATGTCATAAATTCTGTTTTCATGGATGCCTGGATGTTAAACTCAATTGTTACACCTGGTAGAGCAGAACGCTGATCATTTTATTAAAGATGAAAGACTTTAGACAGTTTTTCAACTCACAGTAATGCCATACTGATCATTTGATATATGGACCTGCAGCGGAGTTTAGACCCAGACACGGCTAGTGACGTCAGACTGAACAACCGGATAATCCTGTGTCTCTCTGTGCTGCGTGTGTAAATAGATGCACCTGTTTTGGCGGGAAAAAGTGCACAGGCTCTCTGATTGGTGGATTCAAATTCAGCAGCTCCCAGGCTGACTGAGCTAGAAACTTACTTCTCTCTCCCTGTGTGTGTGTGTGTGTGTGTGTGTGTGTGTGTGTGTGTGTGTGTGTGTGTGTGTGTGTGTGTGTGACAGAGAGAGAGAGAGAGAGAGAGAGAGAGAGAGAGAAGGCCTTTTAATGGGATGATCTCATTCTAAGATTCAAATTCAATATATTTAGACTGGTTGACTGAATTGGATCTTGTGTGTGTGTCTCTCTGTGCATGTGTGTTTCCTTATGTGTACATATTTCTGATTGTGTGGCTGTTATATATTTTTTTTGCTGATTTTTTTCATTTAACAAGTATATTTGAGGGACCCTCAGCATGTTCAGCATTTCTTCAGCTGTCCATTTTGCTTTTCCAATTTTTCTGTTTAACTTATTACTATTGTGCTAAATCATACTGTTTCTGCTATTTTATAAGATTTGTGCTTAATATACTATTTCTGCTTTTAATAGGATTTGTGCTTAATATAGTATTTCTGCTAAATGTAGTATTTATGCTTAATCATACTATTTCTATATATTTCTGCCAGGCAGCCAATCCTCTGTGCGGACTCAGACACATATCACATATCAGGGCCTGCACGGCTTCCCAGCCAGCCAATCATGTCTGAGGTCTTCCGTTTCCTCTCTCGTCATATCTCAGCGACGGTTGTACAAAGAGCAATGAAAATCGCAGTCAAAGTACACCAAAGTCCGCTGATTCACCCAGTACAAGAATTATGCCTCTAGTCCACCTAGTTTTTGAGTTACACAACGTTTTGTAACTCCAAAAAACGGCGTTTTTCGCCTCTCACCGGGAT
Organism: Diplotaxodon limnothrissa; assembly: GCF_057381915.1. Taxonomy (NCBI): domain Eukaryota; kingdom Metazoa; phylum Chordata; class Actinopteri; order Cichliformes; family Cichlidae; genus Diplotaxodon; species Diplotaxodon limnothrissa. The sequence goes on along the minus strand of NC_140617.1, from coordinate 15,401,101 downwards.
CTAATTCTGACTGCTCATCACCCTGTTTTTCAAAACAGCTCCTCTCTTTCCCAGTGGCGCAGTTGGTAATGACACGGGTCTGCAAGCCAAAGATCGTGGGTTCGATTCCACCTTGGTCAACATGTTTTTTTCCCTTCAAATTACTACACTGTCACAGACCAGTAATTCATATTCATCATTTATTACAATTCTGCAAACTTTTATGATTTTACCAGCTTTTCTAATATGGACCTCACATTCTTAACACTCCATGGCACAAATACTCTTCCCTTTAGGCTCTGTGTATGTGTGTGTGTGTATCAATATTTCTCCCATTTTAAAGTATTACTCCTCCATAATTGTATTTCTGTTAAATCAAAGTACTTTTACTACATCTTAGTACTTCTGCTCAATCATAGTATTTCTGCTAAATCATTGTTATTATGCTATATTGTAGTATTTCTGCTCAATCATACTATTTCTACTATATTATATTTTTCTTTCTAAATATAGCATTTCTGCTATATAATTGTATTTCTGCTATGTTATAATATTTGTGCTAAACCAGAGTATTTGTGCTGTATCATAGTATTTCTGCCAAATTATAATATTTGTGCTAAAACATAGTCTTAATTTAAAATTACAATATTCATAGTTCATCACAGTGTCTCTGGTAAATCACAGTATTTCTGCTATGTTGTACTATTTTTCTAAATCATAGTGTTTCTGTAATGCTTAAGTATTTTTGTCTAAATATATTCTTTCTGTTATCTTATACTATTTCTCCTAAATTCTTGTATTTTTGAGAAGTTATGTTTCTGGTAAGTTACAATATTTCTGCTAAGTTCTGCTATGCTATTGTATTTCTGCCAAGTATTATGTTTCCTCTAAGATATTGCAGTTCTGCTAAGTTATTCCATTTTAGCAAAGTTCCTTTGCTTCTGCAAAGTTTTTACAATTTCTGCAACTTTTCAGCTTTTTCAGCTACTTTTTGCATACAGCTTCAGCTTTAAAGCATCCACACTGCATTTTCGCAGGAAATGCAAATTTTTCTAGTTTAAGACTAATTTTCACTCTCAAAATTAAAGTTTTCTTGCTGAGAGATAGATTAAAAGATTAAAATATTCTTAAACTCTCTCACATCTGTTTATTTAGTATGGAGCTCAAGAAAGTTAGCTTAGCTTAGCACAAATACTGAAAACAGGGATAAAATGCAAAAATCCCCCTGTCAGCAACAATAACTGTAACTGACACATTCAATATTTTGTTAATGCTGGACCAAAAACAAATGTATTCTACTAGTGTTTTTGCATGTTGGATATGTATCTTATACACTGATTCCAGGAAATATGCATGCATTGTTAAGTCTCATGTCAAAAGCAATTGTCTTACTGATCCTTTTTTAATAATGTACAGCCACAGAAATGAAAGTGTACACAGCTGTGTTTCAAATTTTGTCAGGTACAAAGTTTAGTTTGCTTTAGGCAGTTCGGGCTCGCTGCCTGACACTTTCTGTTGATACAAAACGTCTGTCTGTATATGCCAAAGACTACAGTAGAGATAATAAGCATTCTAGAACCAACCAGATTTGTTTTACCAGTCATACTGCATATATGTTATATGTGCTACATGTAGACTTTGCTCATTCAGTTTATTATTACTTTTGCAACTTTTTGCTTGCATTTTAATTTTAAAATTTTTGGCTCAAAGTTTCGTTTGGTTTATTTTTAAAATTATTACACATCCATAGCATCAGCACAAATATCACTTGCATTAATTTTTTACCTATTAAAGCCATTTTTTACAGCAATTTGTAGAGGCCCAAATAATTGGACAAACCAACAGCGTTTTAATATATGGATAGTTTGATGAAGATCATCTATCTATCTATCTATCTATCTATCTATCTATCTATCTATCTATCTATCTATCTATCTATCTATCTATCTAGCCAGTAGACCTATAAATGGTGTATGGTGTCCTATAAATGCCCTTAAAAGCACCAAGATGATGAACACATTCAAGAAGTCCAGTTCAGTGACTCAGATTTGCAAAAATGAAGCCTAGGTGACACTGATGGGCATCCCATAATTTCAGTATTTACATGGATGAGTTATATCAAAGGTTTTGGATCCTGTTAAATGGCCACTAGAGGAAATGTCTTTAAAAAAATCTGTACAACACATTTTCACCTGTGTTCACAGTGTGCAAACAACTATCATAGTTATGATGTTTGTTTATTCCTTAATGTCCACGTAACCTGATTACGGTCTTATTCTGATTTTCAAGAGTCCATCCTGTCCTCTCTGGAGTACTCCAGTAAAATCCAGGATATTGAGACATATGATCATCTGATTCAGGTTTCTGGACATTTAGTCTGCTGCTAAAAAAAACCCCCAGACTGGTTTACTTGACGGTTTACAAAATGAAACACAAATGGCAGGCAGCACGATGATACAGCGGTTAGCAAAAACATTTCTGTTTTGAGCCTTTCTGTGTGTGAAATGTGAATTTCTCTCTGTGCCTGTGCTGATCTCCTCTGGGTAGTCTAGCTTTGTCCAGCAGGTACAAGTCTATGGAAGATGGAACTTGTTACCAATACAGATGACAGAGAACCCAGTAAAACTGAATTAAAACAACTTTTAAAACAATATTTATTTGGTCTGGTTTTTGAGCATGGTTAGAAATTCCAACATGAATTTGAAATTTTGTGTGTGTGCTGTAGTAATGATTGTAAATCAAATGTTATGTTATGTTATGTTATGTTATGTTATGTTATGTTATCGTATCTTATCTTATCTTATCTTATCTTATCTTATCTTACCCTGATATGATGCCAGATTTGTGACCCCAGGAAGTATGCTTAGTTGCTGTAAAAAAACCTAAAGGTCACAGACATGCATGTTAGATTAACAGTTGATTCTAAATAAGCCGTGGATGTGAAGAAGAGGAAATGTGTGTTCAACAAAATGAAGTATGAATAAACTTGTATTGTCACGTGTTTTCAGTTGATTTTAAAATGTTATTGTTTACTTATAAAATCCTAAATAATATGGCACCTGATTACTTAGCTGATCTCCTCTGTCTGTATAGCCCTAAGAGAGCACTAAGATCATCAGGCCAGCCGCTCTTAGTGCAACCTAGGTCTCGGCTTAAGACCAGAGGAGACCGTGCCTTTGCACCCAAATTATGGAATAATCTTCCTCTTGATAGTCGCGCATCAGATTCTATTCAATCTTTTAAATCACGTCTAAAAACGTACTTGTTTAACCTGGCATTCAAGGCTAATTAGGGTAATTTATATCTGGCTCTGCATTTAGATTATGCAATTATTTTATATTTTATATCTGTAATTTATATTTTATATTGTGATTTTGATTGATGATTGTGATATTGTGATCTGTATCATGGTTTTACTGGAAAGCACTTTGGTGTACTTCGGTCTTTAAATGTGCTATATAAATAAATTTGATTTGATTTGGTCAGTACAACTAGAAATGCACATGATGAGATACCTAAACATCGCAGGCAGCAATGAATAGAGTCCATTTTCAGGTAAAAGCTCAAAGATGGTGCCAGGATGAAACTCTGGGAGATCCTGTCTCTTATAATAAATGCCAGTTTCAAAACCTTTCCAGAAATCCTGAATTGGTTATTGAGAAAAAATCCACAAATCATGTTGTGATAAGTTTTGTGTAGAAACTATTTTGTCGTTTGCTGAACAGACGGATGATGAGGGGACCATGCTCATAAGGCTATGACAGTATGCAAACATTAAAGGTGTCCCCCTAAGCCGAACTGTAATTTCAGCTAGCTGTGTGCTGCATTCAGTTGGATGTAGACAGTGGAAATAAAGTAGTTTCAACATGACAAATGTTCACGACAAGTTCTATGAAATCTGAGTAACCAGGTCATGATTTATGGAAGTTTGGGATTTTTTTGTTTTGTTTTGCTTTGCTTTATTTTGATTTTTTGGAGTGAAACCAGACAGGTACCATCTTCCTTCGTTATACTCAGGAGAAGGCAGACATCTCTGCAGCTTATATCTCCTAAACGGTGCAATCAAATCAACTGAGGCCAAATGAGTAATTTGTGAACTCAGTTTTGGGGTGAATTGTCTCTTTAATGTCAGTGCTACCGATTTCCTCTTTTAACTGTTGGACAAAAAATAAATAACAAAGCAAATAACGCTAATCACAGTAGTCCAGACTATACTTGTGTCATCATGTAGTAATTTCACCTCTAACCAGGCCTGGTTAGAGAGTGGTCATTTAAACAATGCTGTACAAACATGCTGCCTGCACTTTTCCACCTTACTGAAGGCCAAGCAGAGCAGCAGATAATGCCTGGGAGCCCACAGGCTCTCTAAATATTAGTGAACCTCTGTCTCACACGGGAATAGCAGGAGCATCTTTTCTTTTTCCTCTCCTTTAGTGTGCTTGTTTGTTTAATTAAAAGAGTGTGTTTTAGGGAAATGAGCTGCTGTCAACCACCTCTGGGGTGGTTCTCACCAGGAAGTGCATTGCTGGCATTTCGATGGAGTAGCCCGACACTGTCGTGAGACCTGGTGGAAAATTACTTTGTTTTTAGCCACGTCTCGCTATTATTTGTCTTATTTAACAATCTAATCATTTAAATATGTAAATGTAGGTAATAAAGATAGTTATTTGTAACGAAATAATCCTAAATAATAAAAAGTAACCAATAAAATCATGCACTTTTTTAACAATGTGCTATAAAACAGCCGGAGAATGTGTGGCTGATGTGTGGATGTGGCCTGGCTGCATAAAAACATGGCCTGAGGCAGCTTTTAAATTCAAGCTGCACAGTCCTTCATCATTAATAAGAGTGAGGTATCAGATAGGCTCATCTCTTCCATAACAATAACACGAGTAAACAGGACCTCCTTTGGCAAGAATGATCCAGGGCTCTGTTAGAGCTTCCAATTTCTCCATACTTTATCCTTTCAGAATCCAATTCACTCAAAAAGACGACATAAATGAGGCTGAGCTATAGTTTGAACAGATAGCAGACAGAGAGCTTTTTTTTTTTTTTTTTTTTTTTGGATTTCCAGTATAACAGTGACAGGTTTGCAGAGAATACGACCACACTCGAATCCCTGTTTTAATTGCTTTTCAACTGTGGTAACAAAGGAGTAATTTAGACCACATACAATAGCATTCTCAGCTGGCCTGCCCCAGTTATTCCAGAAAGAAACTTTTAATTCAAAGTGCTGTGTAGATTAATTTTCTGATATGTTAAACATTGTTCTGCATACTAATTGACACCGTTTTTTATTGTGCAAAGTAAGTCTTTTCATGGAGGCGTAATTAAAAGGGCTGCTGAGGCTTTTATAGCACACGTTAGAACGGAAATTAGCCAATTACCATTTCTGTTTGAGGGGTGAAATGACCATCACACTGCCTGGCACTCTTTTATGTGTCCCACTTAATGGTTTTCACCCCCCCCCACACTCACATCTCTCCACCCAAATATTTAGTATTCCAAGCCAAAAGAGAGATTGGAGAGCAAATTACCCAGCCAATATATCACTCCCTGGACTGCAATCACTTTGAAACACAACACACTGGAACGGAACATGCGCTAATTTCCAAAATAAGTATGTTTTAAATTATGAGTGATGATTTATAATCCTTTTGATTTCCATCCCATAATGAGTGAGTCTCTAATTTTCACACGTGCTATAGGGTGTATTGTTACTCAAAAATGCCTCTGCATGTTTATAGTCGCAACAGGGATGCAAAAGTAATCTTCAGATTAAAATGCTCTTTGCCTTTGACCTTAAACTGTGTTATATAGAGTAATGCAAAAAGTGACGCTTTCAGGTTCCAGTCGTGGTTAAGAGTGAAAATAGAGTATGTGGAGTTATTGCGCCACCCTGTGGTTAAAGCAAGTGTAGAATATATAGACACCAAATGCAGTGGTTCCATGTGAGACCGGACTCACCACATCACTCGCCACATCAGGGGCAGTCATCATGTCAAGGCAGATTTACTGATAAAGTGCAATATCACAAACTGATGGGCTTCACAATCTGGACTACAGATAATCTACTGTTCTTTAATCACAGGTAGGCATGCAATACATGTTGTGTATATAAAATAGAAGATTTACAGCAGAGGTGTTAAACTCCAGGCCTCGAGGGCCGGTGTCCTGCAGGTTTTAGATCTCACCCTGGGTCAACACACCTGAATCAAATGATTAGTTCATTACCAGGCTTCTGGAGAACTTCAAGACATGTTGAGGAGGTAATTTAGCCATTTAAATCAGCTGTGTTGGATCAAGGACACATTTAAAAACCTGCAGGACACCTGTGATTTACAGTATGGAAAGAGTATAGCGTATGATCCATGAGGACTTTAAGCAATCATGCACATCAACGATGAGAAGCCAAGCGCAGTATAGACCATATGTCAGGGACTGGCAACTGTTACTACCAAAAAAGCAGTTTTTGAATCCATTTTTAACCAACCAGCCTTATAATGAAGGTGACGCAGCCTGTTAAATGTGGTGATTTGTAATTATATATGTGCACTACTTTGCTGTAGTGCAGCCTATTTATGATTATTCAGTACTTTAACTTGACATTTTCATTGCAATGATAACACTACATAAATGAAACTGCAGTGAAAGCAATGAAAGCAGTTTATGCATATTACAGTATGTAAGAGGGATAGGGTAACAGCTGCATGCGACTCTGGAGGTGCAGGTCATGAAATCAGCCTTAATCTGTTCAATATCTGGTATATACAGTGGAGTCCAAAGAGCTTGCATTAGATTTGAAAATAATGGATTGGTTTTGAAGCCAAATTGTTTGTTGCATAATATTTCTTATTTCTCTCACTCGCCTCTCATTTCATGTCAGCTGTGGTTTCTGAAACACCAAGAATGTCCAGACGTATGTAAACAGCTATTTAAAAAATCCCTGAAAATTACTTTTATGGTAAAGTGTAAACGATCCAAAATTCACATTAAGAAACACAAAATGTTTCTATGTGTAAAATCAATGAATGGTGGTAAACTTCCATTAAAGCAATGTTCAGGTGACACTTTAATTGACTCACTACAGGCTTGTTCAAGTTGCAGCCATTGTTCACCTGCCATGAATATAACTGTGTGTCAAGCGTTGAATGATTGCTCTGATCATTCAACACAATGAGCACGCTGATGGTGGAAAACAGGACGTCAAACTTTTATTCTCAGTGTCAGTTCATGGCTAAATTTTCCAGGTGGTGGGTCATGACTCGTTCTCTAAAATACCTTGGAGAACGAGAATCAGTTTCTATGCAAAGCATTGGGGAGAACTAAATTTACCACAGCTTAGTCGATTAACATATTCAAGTTTCTTTATTAAGAGACAGAAAATCTGCTTCATCGCAGAACACAAAACTCCAGTCAGCACATATAACGCTGTCTAAGAGGGTCGTAGTGCAGCCAAATAACTCTGGACATATGAATAAATAATAATAATAATGATAATAATGATAATAATGATGATAATAATAATAATAATAATAATAATAATAATAATAATAATAATAATCAACTGACTGAATTTGTTCAAAACTATTTTAACTGTTTGGCCTTCACAATGACATGACCTCCATCTCACTGTCATTAAAATAAAATATCTTTTAAAATGTAAAATCTAATTTTAAGTCCAGTTGAACTAAGATGCTCATTAATGCGAGTTTTGGTGGGCATCAATTTATTCCTCTGCAGTAAGTTTAATTGAAGCTGTGATTACGTTTTATTATTATTTATTAACATGCGGAGGGTTCATGACAACGCTGGGTAAACTTGGGTAAAACACGAACAATTTCAGATAGATCTGTAGATGTTTTTGGAGAGACTGCACAATTCATACAAGTGTTGTTCTGCATATGTACCACCAGATGTCGCAGTCTGACCACATCTAATGGTGCTCTTAAACTTGTTTACTTGCACGCATTATTTTTAAAATCAGTCATTTTGTCGCTTCCTTTTGACTGTAGCCCATCTTAGCTGTAAGAAAATAAGTCAAACTGCTTTAGCGTTCAGTTTTTGGACTCCAGCTTTATTCCACATACAGCAAACTGTTTTTCCTTGAGCTCTCTGGCACTACAAAGACCTCAACCTCTTATCTGGGCCTTAATCAATTACATCAGCTTTTTTTTTTAAGAGGGGCAAATATTTATCTATATTTTATTTAAAATATTTTGTACTAAAATTATTTTTTGTTACATCAAATACCCATTTAGATGTATATTTTAATTAGCAACCCTACCGGTATAAAGAGCTCTGGAGTTTTCAATAAATGGAAACACTTTTCATTCACCATAGTCTGCGAAAAAAAATGACAGTGAAAGAATGAAAGAAAGAAAGGGAGGGAGAGAGAGAGAGCGACTTGGCAAGAAAAATAGGCTAAGCTGTACTTTTGCTTGTACTGGCAGACCTTCTGCTAGCCTTCATGATTAGTTTTTAGTAGTTTTGAATGCAAAGCTATAAGTAGAAATAAGGTTTTGGTCTCACTGTAGTACTGTAGTATATGCTTTTATTTTGAAGGTATACCGTTGCTGGGGAACATTGTATGGCATTACATACATTGTGCATTCAAGTAGTTAACTGATGAAAAATTCATGTTTTAAGATATTCTTTTGCCAAGACACACAAATTGTGATTCACATCTTAATTTTGGGACTGCAGAGAGTTGTTTTGCATGATTCACAGTATAAATTAATCCTCATTTCTCTAATATTGGACCTTGGTGGAACCCCTAACTTCAAAGCAAGCTATTCTAGTGCCTCTCCTTATAAGGCTGTCATCCATTAAGGCCATTGTTCTTCTGACTGACTGCAGAAACAGAAAGTTAGGCTGGGAAAGGTGGGTTGGTTTGCTCTGCTCACAGACAGAGCTCTGTGCCTGAGACTGGAAGATTAGGAATATCCCCTTAAGGACTTTTTCTTTTTAAAAAGTTAATATTTAAAGCTGGTGACACGGTGATGCAGTGGTTCACACTGTTACCTCACAGCAAGAAGGTTCTCGATTTGAACTTGCCAACTACCTGTAGACTTTCTGTGTAGAGTATGGACAGAAGGAACTCCAACTCCACAGGCCAAAGACAAGAATGTTAGGTTAACTAAGAGTCTCTTTGTGTTGGCTCGTTAATAGAAAGATTGTCTGTCCATGGTGTACTCACCTGCAGTTAAGCCAAATGGATGAATGAAACACTATGTTTCGGAGGGTGTCACCCCATCACCTCCTGTGGTTTTGTTTGCTTGTTTTCCTTGCTTAATATGGGCTTAATATGATACTTTGTAACAATGTGGCAAAACAATTGGAAATAATAATATGTCAGCTCTAAAGTTTACACTGATTCTTGTTTGTTTGTTTTTTTATTATTTTTTTTTACAATTTTAGTAAACAAATTCTAAAAAGAGGCACTGAAACCTCTTGAAATGACCTAAAACTTTTAAAGAAAGCAGTTTAAACCACAATAGTTTTGATGGTCTTTGAAGTTTTTCAGTTGTGTTTCCATTGTCACAGAAAGAATTAGTTCTATTTTGTAGTTTCTTTGGCTCGACTGACTTCTGTCCCCAGCTTTATCTAAGACAACTCTGATTTCAACACGACACACTGCTCTGAGCATGTGAGCTCAAACCTCAGGAGCCCGTTCTCACTCCCGAGACGTAACATCCCGACGTTTTGTCACGTCCCGCGGCGTTCCCGAGGAACGCGAAAGGTGACCCTAACCCAAACGGTTCTCATATGTCCTCAGTTTTCCGATGTCGTCACGTAAGAACGTGTTAGTTGCCCGAAAATGTAATATGTTGACGATTTGTCACCTAGCGTAAAATAGGCTGCCTCACCATTTCAGGGTCTGCAGCCTTTTTTTTTTTTAAATATTAAACTTTATTAAGAAACAGTATACAGAACATGTATACAATCAGAATAAAATTAACATAAGCCAGGGGGTGTAATACAAAGAATTACAAACATTCAAATAATTTGTAATTACTACAAATAGTAGTTTTCATAGCCTTTTTATTAAGTGATCCACTAATCAATTTTATGTAACATAAAACATCATTATAGTAATGTTTAAAATTAGGTTTTTTGTTTCTGTATTTGCATTTTTGAAAATAAAATTTAGCTAAGATAACTAACAAGTTTATTATAAGGTAAACATCTTCTTTTTTTTGCCTTCGAAAGAAACAAAATACAACATTTTCCCATTTCACAGTAAAGTCTTTATAGAGATGTCCAGCAATGAATCTACCGAAGTCTTTCCAAAATGTTCTAGCGTATGAACAGATCCAGAAGAGGTGTTGCACAGTCTCAGGATGGCTTCCACAAAATTCTATTCGAAATATGAGAGGCAAGAATTTGGGTGCAAAGTAAAAAAAGATAAGGGCTAATCGGGCAACCTTGGCGTACACCTCGATTAAGACTAAAACGAGAAGTGGTGCCATTTTTCATTCTAATAGAACTATTAGCATTGGAATACAGAGTTTTGATAGCTCTGCAGCCTTAAAGTACGCATTTCAAGGCCGATTACGTCACAGCGGCGCGCCGAAGGCTGTCCCAATTCAAAGGCTGCTCGAAATGCGGCCCTGAAATGCGTCCTTCATTTCCCTGAATTTTAAGGCTGTGGCAGTGTAGACTTCGTGGTCCCATATATCCCACAATTCATAGCGCGGCAGTCGGTGTGGAGAATTCTGCCGCAGACGGCAGAAGCGGAGTGGCCGAAGAGTAAACTGTGAAAAGTAAGTACTGAATATTATGTCACTTATTTATGTGCAAATGTTTAATAACGAAGAACATTAAACATTACTGTTGGCCACATGTCGGCAAAGTTATGTGGCATTAGTGACGTTTGTACTAACTTGGTTTTAAAGCCTTTACTTTAAAATACACGCCGTTCAATAGCTGAGCTTAATCCTACAGAGAATGATCAGAGCTCATGTAGAAACAAACAAACAAATGAACAAAAGATTTTCTCCTTCATTTCTGTCAAACAAAGCTATGACACGTTTCCAGTGGTTAGTATCATGGTTGCTAGGCAACCTGGGCAGCGCAACCTGGGCTTTTTTTTTTAAAACTTTATTGACAAACAACAGTATAAGCGCAACGGAGGCTAGACCGTCCCATTTCACAAGCCTCGCACTTCCGGCCTTAGCGGTCTTTGAGTACGCGGCCCTTGAGGATCGTTGAGGCTGCGTACTTTAATAAGGCTGCAGACCCTGAATTGGGAGACAGCCATAGGCTTTGGGAGTGAGAACGTGTTGACCTCAGACCTGCTCTGCCTAGATGACTTTTAACAACAGATAAGGCCTTTTGTTTTTGACAGGTAAACATGTAAAAACATATCTGAAACGTCATATAATGTGTCTTCCCAATCCCTGTTTTTATGCACAGTGACAGGTCTAGATGCGTTTTACTGGTGACGTGTATTCAAATTAGATGTTCGTGCTGTAATTGTTGTTGAAACAGCTCCAATTGGAAATACTTTTTTTCTGCTTGCTGGAGCACTCTGACCTCAGACCTGTTTTCTTCACTAACCTTAGTTGTAATCAGGGGGGATTCTAGGATCAGAGCTTTGGGGGTGCTGAGCACCCAGAGAGCTGCCCAGCCAGGCAACATAAACTTTACTCATCACAATGAGACTTCTTCCCTGAATCTGTCGGTCCCTGCATCCTTAAATGTCTCCAGTTGTCCTGAGTTCTCTCTGACTGTCTCCTTGGTGCTTGGTGCTGACTGTCTTTCCTTTTCTTCTTGTTTCAATGTCAGCCTGCTATATTTTTATATGCTTTCCTCTCTCCCTCTTTGGACTGACAATCATACACATATAGATTGTATTCAATTAGATGAAAGAAATACATTAATATGAAAAAAAATACTATTAATCACTAATAAAGAAGACCTCTCTCAGTGTACTTTGAACCAAAAGGCAAATAACCAAACCACACGTACATAAAACATATAAATATTGAAACACTGATGCAACTACCTGCTTGGGTTTTATATATCTGGACTTAATAAAAATCAGCTGGTCCCTACTATGACTTAAAATTAGATAACATGTGTGGAAAAATAAAGCCTACCTTTCCTGCTTCCATCAGAAGTAAGAGGATAAGTAAGGATAAGGATAAGTAGTAACAAGAAGTACTTGATGAATTATTATGATATTTTGCCATAATGCACAGCACCATGTTTATAGAAAACCAACAACAGCATTTTAGAACAAAAACCTCATATCAACTGTAAAGCATCTGGAGGGGTGATGATTTGGGCTCATTTTGCAGCCTAGGCAGATTGCAGTCATCGGTGCCTAGGTCGACCATGAACTTCTTTTTTCTCTTTTTTGTTCTCGAGTCAAAGCTGTACAGTTTTATCAACTTTTTAAACGTTTGTTTTCAGTTTTTCTTTTCAGTGAATTTTAATCCAAGCTAGTTCTAGAGACAGTTGCTTGTGTCACTGTTGTTTCAGAGTTTTATTCAAACATGTTTAGATTTAATTTAATAGTTGCCCTGTTAGTTTAACTATTTCTAAAATTTGAAATCAGGTTATGCATATGTCACAACATTTCTTCCATGTTTTTCCACACATATGGATAATTCTGGCACCAATAAAAGACGTTTGGGGCTGACAACCAATATAAATTGGTTTAGGTTATTAAACCTTAAACACATTTTGTAATATGATGGCCAAAAATAACAGGGAAATGCATACTCCTGCTAAGTGAGGTAACAGAGTGTCTTCCTTAACTACGCGTGAACCAGTCATGGTTACATTACCTCCAAATAGCCCTTTAGAAAGTGAAAACTAAAAAATATTTATTATAGTTTGTTTTGTGAGTGAATATAATTTCAGTCATTTTTCATTATTTCAAGCCTAATATGGGACTCTCGTGCAATATACGGGAAGCTATAGCTCCCATTTTATCAATAAATGAGGTCAATAACTGTGAATCTTCTTTTTAAATTCCTAACATAAACTATGAATCCAGAAGGTGGATTGTGTTGTCTACAGTCTTATATTATCATACGATTTATTTATTTATTTTGTGGTTGAAAGAAAATGCTAGCAAGGGTCCATATTGTGGTCTGCTAACCACTGGTTCAGACCACTTAAAAAATCAAGTGCAGATCCCAAAGTTGTATGTCATGCTGACTGTTGGAAAGATGTATTTAAGAAGATAGGCATCTAATGTATCAAATGTATAAGTTGGCTATTTTTTTAACAGAAAACAGAAAGTCTGAGGTCTAAATTTAAAAAGACAGCATGTTTGTTGCTGAGAAAGTCCCTGCAGGCATATACAGTACTATCCAGAAGTCTTGATACACCCCTCCTTTCTTTATATTTTGCTTCCAAGGAGTCAGACTTTCTTGTCGTTTTCAAAATGGTCTTGAGAAATACATCTCCAGGCTTTCTGAAGGTCTTTCAAAGTGTTCCTTATGAATATTGGCTGCTTTTTACACTCATTTTCATTCCAGTTCTTCTACCTGACCATTTTCAGATGAAACTTTTTGTATGTTAAGCAGCTTAAGACCTGTACTTGACCTATGAATCATTCAAAGGCATCTACCTCAACAACTAGTTATGTGTCTACATATAACAGTCAGTCAGCTTAGCAAAGAACCAATTCTCAAAGGTGCACTTTGCTACAAACGGCCTGTTACAAAAACACATAATTTCTTCCTCTCATTTTTTGGAGACGGGTTTTCTGTTGATCATTGCAGCTAGGATTGTCCCACAGATGCAAATGATACGATTCTGTACTGGAGCACGGCTAGATTAACCTCATAATGTGCCCTGGAGCAAAATGTTAAGTTCATAATTTCCCCAGGCAACCAGGTACCCGAATGAAGAGCTGAAATAAATGCTTAATCAAAATAATAATTAACTGACAAAAATTAATTAGGAACATTTGATAATCTGATAGCGTCTTCTCAGTAGTGAACATATGCTGGTTTCCAAATTTTCTGTTACTCTTACATAGAAAAACAAATCCTCTCAAAGTTACAGTGGATCTGTTATGATGGTCATCTCAGACACAAAAACTCTGGCTCTAAGAGACCCACCCATCTTCTGCTTATGAGGGGCAACCAGTCAGAGGAAATATAGCTGGCAGTGATGGTGGAGGGACTACCTTCAAAGGGACAGGAGCTAAAATGACTTGTTTCAGACCGAGGATGATTTAAAGGGCTGGACCAAGGAGTATAAAATAATGATTATTTCAAAATGTGAATCATGCAAATCCACATTAGTAGAGTTAAACAGCAAAAACGGTTTGCTTTCGAAAGTGGATGAACTGAGATACCACAACTAGGCCCAGTATAAGATAAAGATTATTTTGAACTGTGAGTCATGCGAAGTAGAGCACAAGAATATAAAAATGTTGTACATATGAACATAATATGCACAATGTAATATGCAGTTTTCTTCTTCTTCTTCTTCTTTTTTTTTAGAACTGTATACATTAATCAATCAATTATCAAAGAAAATTCTCCATACTTCAGTGTGACTTTTGCTGCACAACAAATAACTTCAGTAGAAACTGGCACATGTGGGGCATTTGAGCAGTTGTATTGAAGATTTACAAAAAAAAAGAAAAAAAAAAGATTACAACCAGGGGCGTTTTTAGCCCATTTCAAAGCACCCCCAAATATTTCTTACTTTTTTTGTTGTTGTTCCAGCTCGCCTCTCCCCTATTCTGGCTCTAGCCCCTTTCTGCCAGAGCGGTGGTGGCTGAGATGCAGCGGAGCAGAGGTGTAAGTGCCTGGCTTAAAACAGGACATGTTAGCTGCATTTAACCTTCAGTTACTCTTTACATAGGTAGGAGTCGGACCATGTTTCTTTTTAGCTGAAAAACATTACACCCAGGTAACCTGCTGTGTTGAAAACGTGTTTTCTGACTATGTTTGCTACCCTACAATCCGTCCTGCTCTGTAGTAAATTCAGCGACATTTGACCGTCCTGTTGCTCCCATTGAAATTTATATAGCCTATTTAAAATCGAAAACTTGTTACCACTGGTTATTTTGTCATATGTACATGTGCCGATATTAAACCCAAGGTAGTAACTAGCTAACTGAGTGTTATAAATCCCACAATATTAATTTCAATAGTACTGTACTATATTTACATGTGTAGCACGTAGGTGTGGTAAAGCATTGCAGCACAGCATGTAAGACAGTGTCAAACAACAGAACTGCTCAGTGTTGCTAAATCTTTTAACCTCCCATAAAAACAGCAGTGTTTGCAACACCGCAATCAGCTTTTCTAGGGCGTCACTACAAGGTCCAAACCTTGTGAGATATTTCACATCATTAAATGACAAAATGCATAACATGAAACGATTTTCATGGGTTTGCAAATGCGAATTTCATCGGATTTATAGGTCACGTGTGGTAAATGGTCCCTATATGTTACCTTGCTTTAAATGATTCCCAAACATGTGAACCTTTGGGAACAGCCTGATCTTTTCAGTACACCGAGCAGTCGGTGGAGGGCGCAATGCTGTTTATCGCTTCTCCAAGGCCAGCCGACACTCATTGTGGATGAAAACTGTCGTTTTACCCACTTTGCGTGTTACAGTTTAAGCCGGTTTGTTTTGTTTAACCACGGGAGTGGCGTGTTACAGTTTAAGCCGGTTTGTTTTGTTTAACCACGGGAGTGCCTTCACGCGCTCATGTGAGAAACATGAACAAGTAGTGATTTTTTTTCTCCTTTTGTTATCTGCTGCCACAGCCACAGAGAGCAAACACACTCGCTCACACGTCTCCTCCGCGTCACGGGCTGATCACGTTTTCCTTCCACCAATCAGGTGGTTCGAGCAGGACTATAAATCCAACAGGGGACGCGGTGAGGGGCAGCAGGAATGAACAACAATAGAAACCTACACAGGAAACACACATCCATAGACTCTGTACATCTTTTAATATTTTCTTACACTTAACATTAGGTAAGTCGTTTTTTTAATTGAATCGAATCGTTTTTTAAATACTTTTAGAATTTGTGCGTGCGAGGAAAAACAATGATAGTAGTGTTAACTTGCATCTAACGTCCATTTGCGCTTGTGTTGTATTTTTCCACTTGCGCGAGCTCCTAGTAAACAGCTGTTTGTGTGAGAGCAATAGTCGATCAGGCCGGTTGATCACAGATGAACCTGTTGTATAATCAGTCGTGATGGAGATTTCAGTTGCATTTAGGTACTTAGGTGTACTTACCTGTGTTCTGTGTATATTTTTGACATCCTGCCTGCTGTTTTACACATGCCTTCATACACATTGATCTGAATTGAAGCTCATCATGCGTCCATTTATCTCTGTAGGTTTTCAGGGTCAAGAAAATGGCCACCTCAGCGAGTTCAAAACTGAACAAAGCAGTTAAACAGCAGTACATGAGCCTCCCTCAGGGGGAGAAGGTACAAGCCATGTACATTTGGATAGATGGATCTGGAGAGGGACTGAGATGTAAGACCAGAACTCTGGATTCTGAACCCAAGACAATAGAAGGTAAGATGTAGTTCCAGTATGATCAATATGATTCAGGAAAATAAAAAAGCACGGATGGCGACATGTTTTAAGAAGGTTTTTGAACAGGGTTGTTGTTGTTTTTTGCCAGATCTCCCTGAGTGGAACTTTGACGGCTCCAGCACCTACCAGTCAGAGGGTTCCAACAGTGACATGTACCTAATTCCTGCTGCCATGTTCAGGGACCCATTCAGAAAAGACCCTAATAAGCTGGTGCTCTGTGAAGTGCTCAAGTACAACCGCAAACCAGCAGGTGAGTGGAAATTTACAAACCGGGGCGTCATGAGATTTTAAGCAGTCTTAAGTTTTAGCTAATTTCTGACTCTGTTCCAACAGAGACCAACCTCCGATACACCTGTAAGAAGATTATGAACATGGTGGAAAACAACCACTCATGGTTCGGTATGGAACAAGAGTACACTATCCTGGGCACAGATGGACATCCCTTTGGTTGGCCTTCCAACGGCTTCCCCGGTCCACAAGGTGAATGTTGGCCTCTAACTTGGCTCATTTTGTTGAATTATAATACATCAGTAATCCCAGCTGAGTGTTAATGTTTAGTCTCTTTCCACTTAATCAGGGCCTTATTACTGTGGAGTCGGGGCAGATAAGGCGTACGGACGAGACATAGTGGAGGCGCACTATAGAGCTTGTCTGTATGCTGGGGTTCAGATCTATGGAAGTAATGCTGAAGTCATGCCGGCACAGGTAATTTTCCATCATGACAAAGGCAGTGTGTAAAAACCGGTAATTATTAGTGTAACTGTTAATAATGCCGCCTTTGTTGTGTTTTAGTGGGAGTTCCAGATTGGGCCTTGCGAAGGTATCGACATGGGAGACCACCTGTGGGTTGCTCGCTTCATCCTTCACAGAGTCTGTGAAGATTTTGGTGTTGTGGTGTCCTTTGACCCCAAGCCTATCCCAGGGAACTGGAATGGAGCTGGCTGCCATACCAACTTCAGCACAAAGGAGATGAGAGAGGATGGCGGGCTTAAGTAAGGATGAATTCAAAGTCAGTTAAGTTTAATAAATGAAATGTGGGTTTTTGGTGTGTTTCTAACTCTAACTCTCATCTTCAGAGTCATCGAGGAATCCATTGAAAAGTTGGCAAAAAGACACAGGTATCACATCCGGGCCTACGATCCCAAGGGTGGGCTCGACAACGCCAGACGTCTCACTGGTCGTCACGAAACCTCGAGCATTGATGAGTTCTCAGCCGGCGTGGCCAACCGTGGGGCCAGCATCCGCATTCCTCGCTCAGTGGGGCAAGACAAGAAAGGTTACTTCGAGGACCGTCGCCCATCCGCTAACTGCGATCCTTACGCTGTCACAGAGGCACTGGTGCGCACATGTTTGCTCAAAGAAGAGGGCGAAGAGCCCGCAAATTACAGCAAGTGAACGGTTTAAAACAAAAGTATCATTAGCAGTACTGTATTTAGCTCTGTCTGTTTCAAGACTCGACAAACCAATCTTTATTTTTTGAAATTTCTACTTGAAACATGAAATAATGATTTAAGTATTCCTGCATTCTTTGTGAATTCAACTGACACAAACACTGCCACATTTTGTCTTTGTGTCACAGTAGCTGATCGTTTGTATAGATGCACACTAACACAATGTGTTTAACTTGTACTAAAGGAAATTTAAGTACAGCAGAGTTTTCCTGGAGCTCATGTTACATTTCCCCAAAGGACAAAAACCCAAAGGCGTTTGAATGTTTAAGCAATCTTGGCCTCTGTCTCGATAGTGGTTGTGGATGGGTAAGGTTACTATGTAAGCCAGTTTACTTTTGTAGGTTTTATAAAACTATGCATGTCTGTTTTTATCTCTTCTTACAATTGTAATTGTTGCGCTCTTTAATAAACTGCTAACATTTTTATGTATGCCTTGTTTGCAGCTTAATCCCACACACTTCATTTTATCTGGAGTTCTATTCCAACAGGAACAAGTTCGCATGACACAGGACTGTCAGCTGACACGAATCCCTGAAATGTGACTGTTATTAAGGGAAAATGCACTGTAATGTTTAACAAACTGTGATTAATTTAGACAAATTACAGCCACACTCCCCTTCTCAGTTTAAAACCTCAAGCACAAGATTACGCTGAACCTTTAGAGTGGTTTTGGTAGGTTTATCATTTCATGTTAAAGCTTGAACACACTGATTGTGCTAAGGACATCACAGTAGATTTCACTCTAGCACAGGCCTGTCCAAAAATAGTGTGTGATTGTCTTTCTGGTCTGTTTTAATCACAAGCTTTGATAAGCTAGAGGCTTAAAGTAGGTTGAGAAAGTAAAGACAGGATTGCAGCCTTTGTACTAAAGTCTGTCTAAAGACCAGCAATTCAATGGAAAAGGGAAGGCGCTTCATTTCGAGAAGTTGTACAATACTATTTAGCTATCATAATAAAAAAGAAATGGCTCAAATTGTGTCACCATTACACAACTTGAACTAATAAGCAAGGCTGACTACTAATCTCCATTGCTCCATTAAAAAGCACATGCATACTGTACTAAGGATTCAAATTCAATTAAAACCTCCACAATGTAGACCCACATATGGTGCCTCTCATTTTGTAATAAACCTGAGCTGATGAGAGTGAGTTATTCCCTACACGCACATGCCAAACGTGTTTACTTGCCAAAATAAGAGTGCTCGATGCTCAGTGTGGATTTGATGCCAAACTTTTAGTCCTGACATGACAGCTCCTCAGGTCATCCTCTCCCCATCTTGTTCATGGTTTACACAAATCACTTTCAGTTCTGCTTTGCACGACTGCTTATCGTTTTCTCAAAGCATGCAGAAGTGTATTAAATTTTTCTGTCGGGCAGCCGCTAGTCTGTTTATGTTACTCCCCCATGAAAATCAATTTGCAAAGATTTGAAACATGCATGGCTTTGGATAGAGTCCTCCCTCCTTTCGTTGTTCATAAGGCCCTATTGTTGCAGTGACAGGAGATTCAAAGCAAATATGAAGCATTGATAATGTGTCACACAGCAATTGTTATGAACAACACACATATTATTACTGGATGCATTAAAATGCTTGACTTGAATTAATCATGGTAAATGTTTATCAAGTCAAAAGCGTGAGGAATCCTCATGTATCAGCTATGGAGCGTGTATTAGTGGAAAGTTAGACTGGGTGAAACACATCTGAACCTTCCTAGTGACCAACAGGGTCTGAAAGGGTAAATACTTTTTATTTACATGTGGACGATATTTTCCAAATGTACAGAACTGGAGTGACGTATTTACCATCTGATGTATCATACTTTGATGAATTACTCTTGTTGTCTCCTAAAAGTTGGAACAACTCCCCAGAAACTGTTCAGATTGTGGTTTGTAGTATGGTGTTATTTAACTTTAACTGGGAAGCAATCATAATAACGATAATATCCAACTTTTGTACTTTCGCTCCTGTAGTTTGTTTTTGTCCTGTTTGCTGATCATGATCTTTCCATGCTCCTCCCCCCACCTCCAACCAGTACTCCCAGTATTCTCTAAGTCTGATTCTGTTGGTGATCTCTTTTTGTTAAAAGGGAGTTTTTCCTCTCCACTGAGGCCAAGTGTTTGCTTTTTGTGGCTTTTCTCATCTTTGGTGTTCTCTCTTCACCTCACAATATAAAGCACCCTGAGATGTTTATTTATCCGGTATTGTTGACAACATTATTTGAAAGTTAGACCATGTTGGGTATGAGTTTTAAGCACAATAGCACTTTTTTTTTTTTTTTAAAGGACACCGTCAGAAAAACAAACTTTTTGTCACTTCTGTACAAGTAAACCTTCAGGTGCTCAAATTTTATTAACCAATTTTAAAATAGCCAGTTTATAGCCTACCATTCACCACTTTATTGTAAAAAACTGCAAAACTTCAGCTGAGATTTCATGACACATTCATGATCCTGCTAAAAAAAAGAACATGTGGATGCCACATTTGTAACTAGAATCGTTTCCACCATTTATCCTTTGCTCATGAATCTGTTGCATACATTACTTTTGACGAGTAATGGATTGTGAAAATGTAATGATAAGGGCCTTTACTGAGAGACACATAGTATTCCTCTTCTGTCTGGAAACACTGGAACAAATGACCTTATGTACTTATGGTGTTCTGGCATTTATGAAGTGCTTTTCTAGTTTTACTGACCACTTAAAGTTTTTTACTAACTCTATTCACATTATCAACCCTGTAAACATGTCTGGCCAATTAATAATCATTAGTTGACCTAACACGTGTGTCTTTGCTGCAGGAGACTGCATACACAGGGTGAAAACGCAAACCAAGCACGCCAGGAGATTCAAGCCCAGAACTTTCCTGGTGATAACTTATTATAAAACATACAGACAACAACATTATATCATTGTTGCCATTATGTTGTTGGAGTTCGTTTTTACTGTTTTAATATTTTAGATGGATTTTGACTTGTGTGTCTAAAATGACTAGGACAGAACTAAATTGAAACATAGTTTAGTTTAGCTTTGAGGGGCTATATCATAAACACGGGTGGCCTGGGAAGTTCGTTTCATGCCATGCTTCACTTGCTGAAAATTAAACCATGACCAAGAGCTGGTCTGGAAGAGTGCTCTGGTCTGCTAAACCTGCTGTAAAACATACTTTCTCCAAGGTTCATGGGGTGAACACCTGGGGCATAAAAGGTAAAACATGTTAACTACCTGCTTCATTCAGTGAGGATGCTTTTTTCAGAACAGATGGCCAGAACAGTAGCGGTTTTCACAGTTTCTTAGACACAGTTTTCCCCTTAAAATAATGGCTCTTTACATTTTGCATCGAAGTGGTCAGATTTTCTTGTAATTTTTTTCCAAGTTTTTCTGGACATCGGCTGCTTTTTCACTCATGTTCAGTCCACTCCTTGCACCATAAAACAAATTAGCAAAAAACTCAGTTTAAACTGTATGCTTAGGCATTTTGTTACCAGCAGCCTGTCACAAAAACATGTGATTTGTTCCAATTTCTTTAACTGAATCTATTAAAAAATGCCAAAGATTATACAGTTTCACAAGAATAAAACAGAATGGTGCACCAACAATGTGTTTCATAAAGACCTATCAGCTGAAAACTTTGTATATCTCAGTATGGTGTGCAATGCGTCCTTAAAAACATGTAGAAAACTGGACAAGCGGAAGACAGAAGAAGTGGCAAGTGGGGAAAAAAGCTATCTACAGCAGACAAACAGTGTCTGAAAGTTATGTCCTTAAGAAACAGGAAAAAAAAATCCAGCAAAGACCTGACACATGACTGGAGAGATGCATCTGGCTCTTCAGTCAATCTATCTACTGTCAAATCTAATGGAATTATGAACACATCAAAATATCATCAAATTCTGATCCACGATGCAATACCATCTGGAAATTAGAAATGGCTTTATTTTTCAGTGTAATCTCAAACTCACTGCGAATGCATTGAATGCCTACCTGGATTTGAGGCAGCCAAAATCTAAAGAAGAGCTTTGAATGCCCTTCAGTTAGCCTGGAGAAATAGTGTAGAAGACTATTTAAAGAAATTACAAGCTGTTTATCTCTCTGTATAAGCCCTGAGATGGACTTGTGCCATGTTCGGGGTGTGCCCCACCTCTCTACCTGTGACAGCTGGGATAGCCACACAACAATGGATGGATAAGCAGTTAACGTATATGGATTCAACTGTCAGTTTCTATTCAGCTCAATATGGTGTTCTGAGCTCAGATGCCTTTAAGAAAAGTGGAGCCAAAGTGCATGTAGCTTACAGTAATACACGTGATAGGAGTTTTAGAACCCACCAAATTCAATTTAGTTAAGAGCTTACTGCCAAACAAGAACTTCAAATCACACGCATTGGCCTCCTTAAATCATGCTCAGCAACCAAGCTCAGGAAATGTTCCAGCACTTGTAGAGAGGCATTTTAAGTTACTGCCTTACAGCATATTTTGTCTTTTTTTATATAGTTTTTGTTTTAGTTAAATATAGTGGAGGAAAAACCAAAAAATCTGTTTCCACAAACAAGCCTTACAGCTCGAGACCATCAGCACATACTCAAGCTTCCTTGTACGTGCATATTTATTCTGCTGCATATATACTGTTTCATAACCTATTGAATTGTCCTATTGTATTACAAGCACAGCCACTCCTTATGTTATTTAACCCCGGTGGACTGTCTGTAGAAAGGTGTGTAATTTTGTCAGTTTTCCTTCAACAACATGACGATATTTGAGATAAACTGGTCAGAAGGAAGGTCTCGTGAAGAGAAAGATAACGCCTTCGGCTTTGTTTCCATGGCAGCCACAGTGTAAGCTCAAGCAATCTGGTGTGTGTAAGAGAGGTGGGGGCTGGGTTTCCATACCAGGCAATTACATAACAGCGGCAGTTGAGGAATATGTATAGTACACAAAACAAATAATAATAGTGTAATCCCACTTCTTTCCATAGAAAGAAGTGGGATTACACTATTATTTGCAATTCAGCCAGAGGTTCACAGTTTAATCAGATATCTGTAGTCCAGACAGCAAATGAAGCACCATGCTTGTCCGTGCTAGGTCTAATCTCATCACATAAATGCAATCTCCTGTTCTATGGAGGCCCTTCAAGCCTAGCTATCAGCACTGTCATTGGTGACAGCACACTGGTTGTGACTGCCGCCCCCCCCCCAAACTCACGTGGTGGTGAGTTTTGGGGACATGTTCTGGAAATCGTTGCAATGTGGTTGGTCTGATGGTTGGAAAGTTGTGCAGCTGTGAAAGCAGAGCAGCACAGTGAGACAGAGAGGTTAGAGAACCCTGGGAGAAGGAGCACGGACGAAGCCTGGACCACCACCAATTGTGACAAACGTCACTGCCATTTTAAACAAACAATCAGCAGTTGCACAAAGAGAACCGGCTTCACCACCAGGATTAAATGTGACCTTAAAGCGATGCATCTTCTTCCACCAGACAGTTACTAAGGTACATTCTCCAGCTGGATAATGGGAAACAACATGGCTCAGTTCAAGATATATCCAAACTCTGCACAAAAAAGTCAGTTATGGTTGGACAAGGAGGTGCTTTGTGTTTTTGTATGTGTGCCCTAATCAGTTTTGCTCTCTTGCTGCACATCCACCACAGCTGACCTGCTGATAGGAGACATGGAAAAGCATAAAAGTGACAGTCCCAAGTATAAGCTGAATACATTGAAATGTAAAAAAATAAATAAATCAGTTAGTGTTAGTTGTTTCACAGAATGGTACATGCGATTGGAAACTTTTCTCAATTTAAAACTGATACACCTGAAGCCTGACTTGACACTTTCTGCAAGACTGGTACCTGATGAAATATGTATAAACAGCTAGGGGGGATTTTGTCTGGTTTAGCATAGACATTTGGAGAAGCAGCTGCTAGGTGTTTACCAGCTTGACTGTGAAAAGACTGAAAGAAATAGTTCAGAATATAACCAGCATTACAAAATGACTCAGTTTAAAACTTTTTTTTGTGATTTACACTAAGTAAAAATATGTAAAATGTTTATAATTTTACAGTGGGGTGCCCAACTGGGTCCCTCTGTGTGGGATCCACATGTGTCCCATACCATCCCACAAAAGATTTATGTCTCCTTCAAAGCTCAAACCAGGGAACTTTTGCTTGATAGTCGAACTTTCATGGTCCCTGGGACTTGAATTTGGATTCCATGGCTTAGTCTCTCACTCTCAGTCTCATACTTCTGACAGAATAACTACATTATGTGGTTTCCTCTTCTCCACAGTTCCCATTTCCCTACATGGTGTTTACACATTATAAATAATGTACCAGCAAACATGCCGGTGCAGGCCCATAGTGGGTAGGTGGGTGAACTGTAGTGTTGTGTGTGCAGTGCAAATTCACACTTATTCTGCATGGGTCGCAACTGGGTGTGCCTATACACCCACTATAGGTATAGCTGACAGCAATTTTGCTGTTTGGGGTCCCTATATGGGTTTTCTGTGAGCAACACCACTAAAGCTTGCCCACAGAAAACTGTCATGGGGCCCAGAGGGGTAACCCACGGGGGCAATGAGTGAGTCCCTCTTGGGGACCCAATAGTACACAACTGCTATGGGCTCCACATGGGTTAGCCCATATGGGTATTTTGTGAGCAAGTCCGTAGTGGATTTGCCAAAAGAAAATCCATATAGGAGTCCAAAAGAGCAAAACTGGTCTGTGTTTGTTCACCCTTTTTAGCCATACCCACTTGGGGCCAATGTGAGATAAGTGTGGTGTTTCCCTGCACACACATCCCCACAATTCACCCACATCCACCTTTGGAGAATGCAATGGTCTCATGTTGTTAGTATGCCACTGAGACACAGTGTTCTGTCTAAGTGTGTGTGTGTGTGTATGTACGCATGTGTCTATGCTTTTGTGGTCTTTGGAAAAATGTAAAAAAAACCCTGATTAGATCTATTTTCTGTGCTTACTTCAAACAACAGATTAGTCTTTGCCCTGACAAGGACAATCAGCAATAAATTCATCCTTGGCTATATTTGTTTTTGTCACTGTCTATCCAAATGTAGTTAAAAAGTGTCAATCAATGAATTAATCACTGCTAACAAATGGGATGGATAAGTTTGAAACAAAAGCAGCTAACTGAGTTGTGAGTTGTTTTCAAAATGGATTCCCTTACTCTGATTGGTTTTCTGGACTCTGTGGTTCTCACAGTGCAAATTCTCCCCTCTCCCCCTAAAATCTCATCCTGCCATTGACAATGCCCCATTCCAAGACCTACAAGAAGTACAACACCACCCCCACCCCAGAGTTAAAGGCTGTGGAATTTTACAAAGGTCACACAAGTGAGAGGAGGGTTAGCACGCAATCAGATGGAGCCTGTAAGCCTGAGGCAAGTAGAATAACATGAAAGCACTAAACAAAGCAGTTTTGTCACTATTACAGTAGTAAAAATTATTTTCTGGCCTTCTTAGAGACGTACATTTTTATACACATTTTGTAGGATTTGATGGATTTTGTGGCCATTTTTGGAATTCAAATGTCCCCTGGCACTCAAGGTCTTTACCCTGTTAATGATCATGACATGTTCTTGAACCAGTGTTCTCAAAGTGCAACCCTCAATGTGCAAACCTTGGAGAAAAAACATTTCTAGTGCACATTTCATTCATACATAGTTCATTGTATACTTTGATAAAGAAGTGCAGAGCAAGATTTTTAAAAAGCATGATCCTTTTTTAAATTCAAACAGAGCCAGGAAAGTAATCCTTTTTCAATAATGAGTAAAACTGGTATCAAGTACTGTAACAGCTGCCTAATTATACAGCTGTAAATGTCAATAAATCATCATCCTCTGACATATAATAAACACTAACTTAAAGTGTTTTTATTATATGTCAGAGGCTACCTAAATACCTCAGTAATTAAGATATTTGAGACTTATTTGTCTGCACAGTAAGCTCAATAGATATCATTCTATCCTGTCCTAAGACAAAAGAATCTTGTGACAAAAGTTCAATCTTGCTGTTTGCCTTAACTCATCCTGTCTTCAGTTGACCTTGTCCTTTAATATTTCCTTTGGTTTTGATAACCTTTGTCATTTCTTGTTGTTATGTTAAAAATCTTTGTTCATATAAGTCATGTTATATAAGTGATTGAAAATAATAAAATATTTGGCGGCCACAAAATAAAATCTAGATGACAGCAATAATCCGATTGTTTATGTCCCTGTAAAACATTATAATCAGATAACATTTTGGGAACCATCTTCTTACAAATAAGAGCTGCTTAGTTTTGCTTAGCTTATCTTAGCTTAAGTTAATGACAATTTACCAAACTACAAGCTACATATAAAGCTCATTAATATAAAGTCAAAGTATCCAGGCTACACATAGCATGGTATGCATCAAGCCTTAGTTGCTGGTAGATGTAGCTGTTTTCCTACTGGTAATTGTCTTCTGTTGGCTTGTTGAAAGGTCTTTGAAGCACATATTGCAGGATGACGACAGTTTTATGGCAATTTTGTGTCATTACTGCTCATTCTCTTTTCTGGGGTGTGAAATGCTGGACTCGCTTATTTGGGCATAATGTTTCCTTTGGCAGTTGTGCCTTGATTCACTGGGATACACATTGCAGAGGACAATGGTGTCACTCCTCACTCATCAATCAATTCTAAAGTCGCTGAAAAGACGTTTTTTTTCCTAACTTTTCATATGCAGTGTTACGCCATCACTAGTATTTTAACAACTTGGTTTGGGCTTGGTTAGAAGTGACAGGGTGGTCACTTTCAACTCGTCATTTCTCAGCAGGCAGCAGATGTGGTAACTGGGCAGATTTTTGACCCAAAAAACAAATGGGAAATAGAATCGTACATGGAAATGCAGTATATAGGGGAAAAACAATTCTAACAAACTTGAAAATCTAGATTTGGTATGATTAGCCTGAACTCTTTGAAGCAAGTGTTGTTGTTGTTTTAACATAGTCCTCAGGAGTAGTTCTGCAGGATTACTGAAGGACATTCAAAGCTCTTCTTTGGATGGTGGCTGCCTTTTGTTCCCTTCTTTGGTAAAATGATCCCACACTGTTTCAATAATGTTCAGGTCTGAGCTCTGGGCAGGCCAATCCATGACTGGTGGAGTTACCTTGACTCTATCAACACACTGGTAAAAGTAAAATTTGTCTTCATCACCCCATCAGAGGTCCAATTTTGTTTACCACAACTTTTCTCCCTGTTTCCATTTTTTAAGAAAATGAGGCTTGAGTGAGTCAGTAGATTGATTCACTTGAATGGTCAGCTGATGTCCTTTTTCCAGTGTAGTACACAGCAGGAGATATTCTCTGACTGACTCCATCAGTGTCATGGTCCTGGGTCGAGCGACCCAGTGTTTGAGTTTTTTGTATCTTTTGTATTTATTTGTGCCTTAGCTTAGTTCACCTAGTTAATTTCTAGATTGCTGTTTAGTCTTGTTGTCTCCCCCTGTACTAAGTCTCCCTGGTTCATGCGTCATGTCTGCGTGGTTATGTTTAGTTCATGTCATGTCTAATCTCCATGTTTCCTGTTTTACTTTGAAAGTCTGTATTCAATGTCAGTGTATTTAGTTTCTCCTGTCCTGTCGTAAGGTTCATGTGTGTCAGCTGTGCTCCCATGTGTGGCCACTTCCCCTGATCATCCCTCATGTGTATTTAGTCTCTGTGTTTCATGTAGTCTGTGTCGCGTCGTCTGTGTTCCTACCCTCCATGTTGTCACAGCCAGTCTTAGTATTCATAGTTATGGTTTCCTGTGTCTTCTTAGTTTTTCCTAGTTTTACTTTCCCAGTTTAGTCATAGTTTAGTTTGTCACTGCGTTTCTGCCTTGTCTGCACTCCTTGTCACCAGCCACAAAGGCTCGCTTTCAGTTAAGTTTACTCCAGTTTACTCCAGTCTACTCTCGTGTGTTCGCACCTGGGTCCACCACACACACCACCACACGGTCTGCCTCCTCAGATCGTGACAATCAGATTGTTTTCACTTTTGGAAATACACAGTTTAAGTTAGGTGAGAGCACCGAGATGCAGACAGTGCAGGGGACTAGATACATTAAACCCGCTCGCTTGTTGGAAATTCATTGGACTGTTCTCACATGTGACTAACTTGTTTTTTGGAAACTGGCTGAAGAAGTGAATGCCAAAATCAAAGTGCCTCAGACAATTGTGTTCTCCCATGCACATCTGTTACATAACATCTAGAAGAGGTAAGGGCTGGGGTGCTTGTGGGAAAACAGATTAGCAGTATGGTGAATCAACAGAAGTGGCTCCTTCCAAATAACAACTAACAAAGTCCATCTTCCAGCACCTCCAGCTCATCTGTTCTTATCTCACTCTTGCATGCAAATAAATAAAGGTTCCCAAATTGTTGCTGTAAAGTTGGAGCCCTAAATTTTAGCCACTTCCAGAAATAAAAATTTCCCCAGACTCAAATGTTGTAAGCGTGTGTACTTTAAAAACAGTCAAGACAGAGTGGAATTAGGAGTACTGTTGATAACTTTGTACACAAAGGAGATGTTTACAAAATAATCCATGTCACAAAACAAAACAAAAAAATAATAATTCACTAACACTACATAAAAGCATAATCTAAGTTTTAGTATGGGCAGCCTAACAAACAACAAAAATAAAAATATACCAAAATATACCATGAGCTGGAACTTGCTTTAAGTGGATTAGTTGTATGGGCTTTGTATGCGCTTTAAGCCTTTAATTATACTTATTCAACAGTACCTGTCAAATGCAATTGCTGATGGCAAACTATAATCACATACTAAGGTAAATTGGACTCATACAAGTCCACTTCTTAATAGACTCTAATTTAAATTTTCTCAATTGCAGAGAAATAATAGAATGAAAATCCTTGTAAACTGAGAAACTGCAGGTGTGAGCTTGAAGAACAACCAAATTCACTTAAAAAAAACTACTAAGGACAAAGAGGGCAGCTTTTAGTCTCCCAATACTGTAATATTCACCCTAATGAATGGTATAAGTTTAGGGTCCCATCTTTCTGTGACCTTATGTCCACAGATAGTAAATAAGATTAGGAAGGATACTTACCAGCAACAGGTTAGTAAACACTTTCATAATAAGCTAGTACCCCTTTCAACACTAAAGTCATTCTAACAGGATGTTTTTCGACAGTGCATTGGTACAACTGTTCCTTACTATATTTAGAAGCACACTGAAGTTATGAATCCTGCATGCCAACGATGGTGCCAAGCTTGTCAGCGCCATACAAGATGCAAACATACTGAACCACTAATTGTGCACATGAGAAGTAAGCCTGCAGCTTATGTGACTACATTCAAATAACCAGTGATCAAATCAGGTTTGAATTAAATACATTACAGTTTGTTATCATTTACAGTGTTCAGCATCATAAAGAATCTTAATTCAGCTCTTTCGGGTTACTGTTGTGCTTTGCATTGCACTCTATTGTAAGCTGTTTTCATTTTGTTCTCCCCCTGTACCTCATCACCCCATGCACGAACCAATTTGGCACAAAAAGAAAATCTACATGGAAAAACTTTACTGAAAAGTGAAACCACACCAAATTTATATTGAGTGGTACAATATGTCCTTTGAGGTAGAACTTATGTAAGTGGATGAATAGTGAAAAAAACCAACAATTTCCACAGCCACAGAGTGAAGGTCTGTGGAAAATTCCCCATTTGGGTATGTTCTCAATTAAGGCAGTTTACTCTCCAGCATGAAATTGAAGAACCACCTCCAGGATGACTCTGCACTTTTTCAGTGCACTTGAATGAGTTGCATGGAAATCAATAAAATGTTTATTCAAGTGTAACTTCCAAGGAAAAGCAGGTCAGTCAGAGCGAGTAGAACTAAAATTTGCATTTGGAGGAAGAGTCGCTCTCTTTCCATTACTTGCTTTGAAGGAATCACAAGGGGATTATAACACTTTCTTTACTGGGGGTCTGGAAAAAACACAAACACAAAGTAAACTAACAAACCACAATCTTTTTACTCCCAACAGAGACTTCCTGGGTGATGCTCTTCATGCTGATTGTTAGTACAGCTTCGGCATCCGGGTTCACGTCACTGCAACCCACTTATGCAACATCCACCAAAGCTTTGTTATGACAGCTTCAAGTTGATACATATACAAAGAAAAAGAGTAATTACCAGTTTAACTCCTGATCTGATTTTAACATTATGTAGAGTTAGAGTTACTTTTTCAAACTTGGAACTTGATGAATAAACTTGAAATAAACTAAAAATGATGGTTTTCACAAAACTAAATGTTGGACAACACATAAATATGCACAACTCCAGAGATTATTTTCATTGTTCTTTTTGTTTTTTCTTTTAATTGTGATATCTATGAAATTGTCCTAAATTGGTGTATCAAATCATCCATTTGTACCTACTGTTCAACAAAGGGGGCAATATCCCTGAAAGCTTACGTGAGAAGACATGTACAGGTATTCTTGTGGTGGATATGTGTGGGAAACTGAAGCCAAAACTTTGTGTTGAGGTACAAACGAATGGAAAATGCAGCCTTGTAAAGGTGATTTGTTAAGGATCTGATTTCAATCTGTTCTCCTGGGAAAGTGCTCTGAGTGCAGACTACAACTGTCAATTTAATTAAGATTTAAGTTACTTAACACATGCAGGTTTAAATCCTGTCAGTCCCTATAGTGTAAAAAACAAAAACAAAAAAAACCACCATTAATCTGACAGGGAAAAATAGGAAAGCTCTGGAGGATTTTATCAGGGAGGGGAAAAACACGAGTTCTCAAAAATAATAAAGACATGTCCTACTATTGAGTATGAAAGAAATATTATTATATTTTGATTACAGGACAAGTGGATTCCCTTATTTCCTTTTCCATGATGACTCTGTTTACTGAATGGATATTTCGAGGCCATCTACTGGCAAAAAACTGGACTGCAACTTATTTATCACAAAAGCTGTACACAGTGTTCTCTAAACAAGGGGGGGCACTAAGTTGAAGCCATTCTCCCATGTTGATTTTGTTAAGCATACCTCGGGCACATATAAGTATCCTTCAGAACTTCTGTTGTTTCGAAATCAACAAGATTCATCTGTTGATATATCCATAGATATTTTTTTTCATTCAGAGACTGAGCTGAAAACATCGTGTTTTTTTCTAAAGCAACACAGATGTCTACAATAAGATGCATTCTAAAATTCACCCTTTTTTCTCTTTTTCGTAGAGCTGGTGATTTTCCACAGTTTTGGCTTCTGACTTGGCAAAATATCAGGTGAACAGTGACATCTTGTGGTCGTTACCCCAAAATGCTCATGGACTTAAAATAGAGGTGAAAATAACTTTGCTGTGATCTGAAACACCGTCATCAATGTGATACTTTATAGACTTTTGGACAGTACGGTGCTCACTCTTAGATTATTACTAACGGTTAGAGTTTAACGGGGAATGAAAATATACTTGAATATTAGCTGTGCTGAAACGGTTAGTGTTGGTCAAATGTTTTCAGCTCAGTGTAATTATTTAACAAGCAAATGGTTTAAATTTCTGTCCGTCTCCACCTGACCTCATAATGCATTTAATTAAAATATCAATGCACTAGTCGCATACTTACAAATACGACCATTATTTTATACCCGTTCAAAAACAAAATATGTCACTCACTAATAGCAAGGGCGAGTAAACTTAAACTGAGCAAAAATGTTTCCAGGTCTGTGATATGTAATTTAAGTAGAGTGTTGCATTTTGTTTCTTCCTTGGCTTAAAGGTAATTTGTACGTTTCATTAACGCCCTCCTGAGAGCGTAACCTAAATATCAATGCGCGGACGGCGGCACTAACTCACACATTATCAAAAACATTTTATTTTCTTCTTTTTTTGTTGTTGTTGTTGTTTTTATTTCTATTTTTTAAAGCTGTTAAAACAAATTAATAAAAAGAAAAGAAAAAGAGTCAAAAAGAGTGTTGGTAAACTAAAAGTTAATTAAAAGTTAGTCTTTCCAGTTCAAGGATCCAACTTAAGCGAGTAAACTGTTAAAGTTTCCGACTTTCTACCGTCCAACGCAATCTGAAAGTCTCCGTCTGATGCAATTATACTCAACAAGTCGTATGTAAAACGGGTGGCAAGTTCAGTGAGCGGAGGGTAAATTGAGCCCGGCTGTGAAGATATAATTGCTGCTGCTGACTTGCAGGATAGATGCTGACCTACAGAGGCTTGCTGCCAAACTCCGCCCGTTAACGCAACCGGACATCTCTCATAGAGTTATACTAGTACCCGGGCTAGTATATCTCCCTGGCATCTCCGGGATCTGACCTGCTCGCGTGGAGACTCCAGGGTAAGCTGCTCTATAAAACGATTTAATGTGTGAAATTACAAAATAATGAGTTGTTTTTATTTTTATAGTAATATAACGCTGCGGGAACACATAGTAAAGTTCTGGTGTCATATGACGAGCATGGTGTCAGAGCATGTGTGGGATATTTACATGATACTGGTGCATGCAGCAACAGCAGACTTGCTGCAGAAAGTCTGTGTGGCATCAGTTATGAGTAAAAAATAAATAAATAAATAATTCAAAACACATTTCTGACAAAATCAGTGTCATTCTGCAGATGTCTACTGGGACAGATGTTGACAAAAAAAGGAAAAGGAAAAGGAAGGGAAGTGTCACTCATTTTCCCCTGGATGGATACATCTTGAGTAACACTCACAGTGTGAATATAGAGTCTTCATTTGGCAGTAATGGTGTAAGGATGGAGCCATTCCCAGAGAGAAATGAGACTGGAATCCTTTATCTGAATCCTCAAACACCAAACTTCTCTCTTGTGGAGAGGTTTGCAGGGCTTTCACCAGGAGAAGAAACACCAATCCAGGATGAGCAAGAACACAAAGGGGCATCGCTACGATGCACTACATACACTAAGACCAATGAAATATGTAAACCAAATGACGTGCTCCAGGATGCTGTGACACAGAATGAAAGCATGTTCTTGAAACAATCCAAGAGCCAAAGTGATGTCTCAGACCAACAGAGGACATCTAAGCTAGAGTTAAGTAGTGAGGAATCTTCTCCAAGCGAAGGTGAGAATAAGACCAAACATCTGAATGTAAGTAGTCCTTCACTTATGAAATTGCTTAAAAAGTGTAAAGACGACAAAATCCCTCGACTTTTGGTAGCAATGAAAAAACGCAATGGAGTTGACACTGACACAGAGGAACGTCCATTCAAATGCACGCACTGCCAATGGGCTTTCAAGAAGCTGTGCAACCTGCAGAGTCACTTACAAACACACACAGGCCTCAAGCCGCATGTATGTGATATATGTGGCAAGGCTTACTCTCATCAAGGCACGCTGCAGCAACACAAGCGTCTGCACACGGGTGAAAGACCGTATCACTGCCCCTTCTGTGTCAAAACCTATATCTGGTCCTCAGATTACCGTAAGCATATCCGTACACACACTGGTGAAAAGCCATACATCTGTGACACCTGCGGCAAGGATTTCATCCGCTCTTCAGACCTGCGGAAGCATGAGCGGAACATGCACACCAATGACAAGCCCTTCCCATGCACGCACTGCGGCAAGACCTTCAATAAACCCCTAGCTCTGAAGCGCCACGAGCGTAAGCACCTGGGAGAAAGACCCTTCTCCTGCCCCGACTGTGGGAAGAGGTTTGCCCTGGCTAGCCGCATGGCAGAGCACCAGAAAATCCACAGAGGAGTGCGTCCTTTTGTCTGCTCTGTGTGCTCCAAGTGTTTCACAAAGTCCTCCAACCTGACCGAGCATGAAGCCATTCACAGCGGAGTGCGGCCCCATAAGTGCACAGAATGTGGCGTGGCATTTGCCATGGCTTCCCGTCTTGTTCGTCACCAGTTCATACATAGTAAAGAGAAACCCCACAACTGCGTGGGCTGCAGCAAGAATTTTAGCCACCCAGCAAAACTGAAGCTTCATCAGGAGCAAAACTGTGCAGGGAGGATTTTTGTTTGCACAGAATGTGACAAATCTTTCCAGTGTTCCACAAAACTTGCACAGCATGTGCAGAAACATGGGGACAAAAGTGTCGCAGCCTGTTAAAGACAAGAACTGTACATATCCATTACTGTGCTACAGCTGTTTCATTTCAGTTATTAAGGTCAAGAAACATTGGACAAAAGGTTATAGGGCACCACTTTACATATGCTAATGAGCAATATTTATTTAGAGTGCCACGAGCTTTAAATCTTCACTCTGTTTCCCCAGGGTGCTGGGTTCCCACGAGAATGTCTTGGGATAAAAATTACCGCCAGCACAGCACTGACACTGGAGCTGACAGTTTAATGGTGTGATATGAAACTCATTAAAAGAGCACTGAACCCTTTTTTAAAACTGTGAATGCACTGTAAATGTAATTAATGTTACCCACAATATAGCAGTTTTGCATTTAGGCATTTAGGCATTTTATCATACGACTTCTTCAATCATGCACTACAGCCATGAACTTTACGACACATTTCCCAAAGGAAGTGTGGAAATACATAAATGCACCACCACTCTGTAGCAACAGTGGCAGAAGCCAAACATACACTAGACATACCAGCTTCAAATGATAGGCAGCTTATTGTTCTTAACCCTTGCGAAGAATAATACAAATACAATTACAATATTTAAGTACTGCTCTTGAGTAGATAAGATTTTGCATCACTGATACTAAAAACATTACTGTGACAACATTAATAGACCAGTGCATTTGTAATCATTCAGGGAAGCTGGATTGCCAGTCAGTTACTGCTTACTCTTTTTGCTGATTTTGACTTTTTGGATGTGAATTTCACGTACTAGTACTTTGTATTCATAGTGCGCTTTATTTATTCAACTACAGCATTTGTCATGCTTACTTTTGTAGTTTAATTTCTATTTTACCAACAGAAATACACATAGTGAGAAAAATTGAGTTTGCCCGGATACAGAGTGTGATATTTTCTAAACACAGTAATAGCATTTATGATATTGTACTAGATGTCAGATTCCTATACGTTAGGTTTAAATGTATTTTAATCATGCATGCTGCCATCTTCTGAGTTTTGGTTCTTTGTAATCATATTGCTACATGTACAAGAAGCGTAGCATGTTTGGAGTTTATCAGTGAGTAAAAGTGAACTAGCATTTTACTGTGAATCCGAATCTCAATAAAGATTTTGTATAAGATGTCTGCCTGTTGAGGTTTTTTTATTTGTTTATTTTCCAATTATCAAAATATGTAACTTTGTTCGAAATATATTAGGTTCTAGTATAGTCTCATCTGGATGCCATTTTAAGCAGTCTTTCATAAATCCACTCTGATAATTTGTATAGTGACACTTTATTGGCAGGACGTATGCCGTAGTTCACATGCTGCTCATCTGCATGTGTGTGTTTGTTTGTGCGTGTGTTGAATTCAAGGCCAGCGTGTGCCACTCATTCTTGGCTACTGCAGACTAATCGTAAAAGGAGACGGCACCTGCCGTGTTGTCACTTGCTCTACATTAATTGAGAGGCTCTGTCGGGAATTGCAGCTATTTCTTGGCAAGATGTAATTATTCAATATGTGACTATTAACATGACTGCAGATACAGCTTTTAATAATACTTTCCTCTGCTGCGAGAATCTGCTGAAAAGCTAGAGAATAAACACATTTCATGTGGTCGTATAGAGGTACAAAAACACAATACATTGAAACTTAAAGTCAAATGACTTAACAACATCCCAGTTACATCCAAACATGTTTACACGGTGACACAGAAATAAAAAAGGTCAATCTAAAATCAATTACAAGAGTATATATTACTGTTTTTTATATACAATTTAAAGAGCAGTGTGTAAAATCAACCTTTTATATGCTGAGCTCCATTTCATTACAAATAAGTCATCAGCACATAAACAGTTTGGTCCTGGAAGCGTCTGCTCTCTGGTGGGTGTAGAGGCTGTAAGAGGGTACTGGGTATTTGGCTGGTAGAGGTCTTCCCTGAGCTATCCTCCCCTCTCTCGCCATGTGGTATCATCAATCTTGGCAGTATGACAACATGAGAAGACACTATTCCAATTTTATTTTCAGCATTTATTTTCTGTCCCGTGTGCAATTTAAAATACAACTGTTGCACTTTTCAGATGACAGAAAATAATCAAGTACTGCCCATGATGTGGTACAGCTCTGCAAAGCTGGGCTACAAATTATGCTTAAAAAGCTTCTGTGACCACAGCATTTATTAGTGTGCGTCTTATTTCTGTTTTAAAACAGTGGTTGGAGCATAGATAATATAACTGCAGTGGTATATGTGTGTATATCTTTAAATATTTTCCATGCTTATATTTAGCTGGATATTTAATTGCAGCATATAGCACAGATGATCGTGGCATAGTGATCACAGTTACACCAACATTTTTTGCCACAGTAGAACTTCAGCCCCAGTGTCGCTGGCGTGATTGCTCTGAGTTAAGCTATCCCTTTCCCAAGATATGTACTGCGTCTGCTGGTAATTTCCCCTAAGTCAGCTTTTAGAACACACCTCAGCTGTTTTTGTCACTGCAATATGAGTTGATATCCAAGTCGATGCAGAGTATTCCTGTAACTAACAAGGAACATCATGGTTTGCAAGCTCTAGGATTTTAAAGGGCATTACTAAAAAAGAACTAGTGAGCGGTATGCATCTTACAGTACACGACATGTGGTGTGACATTGTGATATCCTCACTTTTGGTGCAAGACGCATGACCCTGCAAACAGAACATGTTTAGTTAATGTGAATCCGTAAAGAATTATAAAGAATCAATATGCTTATCTTTAACCTCCTAAGACCCGAACTCTTCCACGACATGCATTTTTAATTTCTCTTTGATATTTGGGCATATTGGGGCCAGATGAATGTAAAAACAAAGAATTACCTGATTTTTTTTTAACCTTATTTTTGTTTTTAAGAAAATTAAGAGCCACATCTGAGGATATTCATTTAAAATTTTGATAGAACAGTAGCAGTATAATGCCCTCGTAAGTGGATATCAGGCCCATGTAGAGCAAAATTGAGTATTTTAGTCTAAATAACCCAAAATGTGATGTCCACATATGTGGACGGCAGGTCCTAGGAGCTTAAGTAACGTCATTTACCTGTGACAGAGGTGAGTCTCACGGTTTCTAACCCAGCTGCTGGCCTATAGTGAAGACATGGGTATTTAAAGAAAATGCTCACAATTGTAAAGTTAAATGGAGGTAAAATGTCCTCAGTAACAGCCGAAACACTTGCAATGTTTTAAGTTTCTGCACTAAAAAAAATCCAAGCGGTGTCCATCATGACTGTAATATATGAAACTGGACACGCTAGCTAAGACACTCATTGACCTCAGAACATACCATAAGAATGTGGAAGCTGACAACATGTTTATGTTGAAATCTATTATTAAAATAGTGATAAGTGACTAACACTGACACAGAGCCAGAATATTATGTAACTGATCACGTGACCCACCTGCTTTCCGTGAGAATGGATTAATCCCAGCAGTGGAAGACTGTGGTGGAAACGTGCCAGGAGGGATACTGGCAGGCGGTGGAGGAGGACAGACGTCAGCAGATGGCGAAAAGTCCTGTAACATACACAGCGATTAGTATCATTAAATGAAAACTGAGATCACATCTGAGCTCATAGTATGCTTGATACTTACTGTGTGAGCTGGGCCTCCCTGCTCTGAAGCCTCTTTTTGGACCACTTTAGGTTTTGACTTGAACCAGCCACTGAACCATCCTTTCTTTGTGTTCTGCTTTTAACACAGAACAAAGTGTGATGCATGTAAACTAATTCTAATGTCACTGAAAGCTGTGTGACATATGATAGGCAGCCCACCCACCTGTTTAGGAGGCTCAGTGGTGTCCTCAGAAGCTTTCAATCCTTGAGGGACAATCTGCTCGACTTGTCCCGGCTGACCGAAGTTCGTCTCAATCATCTGACCGTGCATCTTCAAAGGCAAATAAAGGCAAACATTTTAACTTATAAGCAGCACTAATCAATGCACAGCACAATACATTTGAATGTAATCTTTAAAATTATGCTTATGCGATAAATAAATCAAAGCGAAAAGTTGCCAGTGGAATATTAAAATGCATTTCTCACCATCCCTGCTCCAGAGGATGCTCCGGCCCCTGTAAAAGCAATAAAAAGAAAATGTCACACTGACTCACCGCGGGCCATAGTAAATACCTGAACAGAGAAGGGAATGATTGCTGTCTAACATTAGAGTCTCACCCTCTGCTATTGCTGGCAGATTCTTTGGAGGACAATGTTGTGAGGCACTTTTGACTTCACCACTATCTGTGTTATGATAACTGAAGTTCTGGCTTGGAGCCACTGTGGGCAATGAGGGAGTATAGGCCACTGTTACTGGTGTAGCCGGGCAGTGGGCCTGTGGCCTAGACAAAGAGGCAGAGAGAGATCAGTGACATAATAGACTCTGTCAGGACTCAGTTACACATATCAAGTAAGAGTGTTGTCTGTGTGAAAGAAAAAGTAAATGAGGCACACCAGTCCTGAGCTGCTCCCATGCCCCATGACCTCACTGCCATTTCCTCAGTGTCTCCTCCATCTTCATGCAATATGCTTTCTTGGTCCTCATGTCCTCTATAATAAAGGAGTTCAGGCTCAGGACTCTGAATGCCGTGGCTCAAATCATCTAAATCTGATTCTGCATAGGGAAAAAAAGCATTTTATTAAGGTATACTTCTGCTCTACAGTGTGAAAAAAGCTACACAATGCAAAGTTACCTGAGGGCATTTCATGTGACATAACAGTATTCCCAGGAGCTGGCTGGTATGCTTCAGTAGAGTCGACAGTTCCAGTCTAATAAAGATAACACCATATTAGTTACAGAGTTTAAGTTCCATTACAGCTATGTTAGCAGTGTGAGTTTGTACCGTGTACACTCCACAGATGCTAATATTTCCCAAGTACAACATTTACCATGTGATGAAATTAATTTGACAGTCATTTTGTTATAAAGCCAAAATGACAATAGTTAAAAAGAAGTGAAATATTGGTGGTGCTAGACGAAAGGAGCTAGAGCTGTCTTTGCAAAATTCAGAAGCAACCATTCAATATGTTCATCTTATGTCAAACTTGTCATCATAGGCTACAGTGCCTGGGATCCCTGCATGTCTGTACCAAATTTCATGGTAATCCATCCAATAGCTGCTGAGATATTTTAGTTCGCTCTACAGTAGAGGAGCAACCACCAGATGGGATAACATTACCAACTCTACTGACACAGTAACATGACTAAAAAAGCTTTGCTACACAACTGGCATAACCAATATTCAATACATTTTATAATGATTAATAATTATTATTTTTAGTAGCATAATCAGCCCTGAATGTTTACATAAATATGGAAACTGAAGCAATTTAAGGGACCATTTTTATTCCTTTAAAATCTATTAAAGTAGTTTTTTTTCTTATTAATGAGTAAGTAAAGGGATTTGAAATGTAGAGAAAGATATAATGAAAATATTTAGCGGTCTATCATAAATGGCTGTGAGGCAGGATATGAACCCAATACGCTGGATTCAGGAAATGGAACATGAACTCAAAAAACAGCTCTAATGGTGAAGTCTTCAATTCACAGCTGTAACCAGGAATCAAAAACCTACGAATCTAGGGTAAAATTCAGAACAATGGAGCACATAACCGAGAGTAAAGCAGGAACCGCAGGAACCACAGAAAGCATGGAGCAGAGGAGCACATAACACTGAGAAAGGACACAAAAAAGGGCAAGAGGAGACTTGAGTTATAAATACACACAAGGTACTTAGATAGATGGGAAACACCAGGGAACACAGCTGGAACTAATCAGGGAAATTAGACTCAGGAAAGTAAAACTGAACACTAAACACGTAGGGCAAAGGTTAACAAAATGAACCAGGAAATAACTAAGGGAGGCAGGAATACACAGAGACCCTAACCAAACCTAAACATGAAAAAACTAGATGTGAAATCAGAATTTTGAAATAAAATAAAAAGAAACCAAGAAACACTTTAATTTAAAAAAAAGGTATCCCAGACCCAGGGACCATGACACAACCATCAGAACAATGATGATTTGCGAGCCTAATTCATGAAACAACTTCCTACTACTTATTTTTATATCACAGGAACGCAACAGTAACTTATGTGTGCAAATAATACCACTGATATCTGAAAAAATATGCCTCACTTACCGTTTTGATTAGGTACCTCGTATCACTCCTGTTCAAGGTGTGATGAGGGAAAAATGTGCACAATAAAATCACAAGTCACTTGTGAGCAGTTGTGATTGCTGACAGTGCTGAACTGATGCTAAGCTAAATTAGAAACCCTCATATATCATACATTTCCTCCACGATTTAATTCTTCCTTGTACAGCAGTGACAACGGAGACATTTCCTCTCACACACAGGTAAACATAGTATGATGTGAAAAGACTGAAGAACCTGATCACCTGTAAACTGTGGTGCCTAGCACGTAGGTGCTTCAGCCAATCAGGTTCTTGCCCGTCTCTATGGAGCCCTGCTTCACTGAACTGACCCTCTGAGTATCTCAGTCTGTCTGACAGCTGCAAGAAAAACATACATACAGTATAACCATTGTGTCGTAATTGAACAGATCACTGATAGTTAGTCAGATGTGTAAGACAACCTGTAGGTTTACCTTGACGACTTCACCAGTCAGCACAAAGAAAGGCTCCTGATGCCTGAGGATCGCCTGTCCGACCACCTCACAATAATGAAAGGCCTGAGATGAAAGCCCACAGTCCAACAGACGATTGGCGTACAGGAACTTATACACCTGACCAAAATACAACAATAACCACAGTCATGCATTTATTGCAGATTTAATGGTAATGATTCCAAATATTTAAGTCTTTGCTAAGGGTTGTTTGATCTAATGCAGTGAGTCTAAAATAGTGTCCAGAGATACAAAAGATGGGCAAAGTTTTGCCGGCAATCTTTATCCTTCAAGATCAGGTCCTCTACCAGAGGTCTAGGACTTGAGGGTCCCAAGCAGTATCTTTGCTGTTCCTAGGACTGCGATCTTCTGGACAGAGATCTTGGAAGTTGTTCCTGGGATTTGCTGGAGCCTCTCAACTAGCTTGGGGGTCACTGCACCAAGTGCTCCAATTACCACTGTTACCTTCACCTTCCAGATGTTCTCAAGGACCATACATTGCAACAAAAAGATATTCTGATTCTGAATGAAATGTTAATGTATTATCTTCCTGTATTGAATCCAAACTAGAAACCTTTTGTTAAACTGTGTAAAAGTGTCTAATAAATTGATGGGGGGAAATGTATTCTATGTGCTAGTGGAGCTGTGTTATAATGGAAAAATGTTAGATGTTAGATGACACAGAGAATATTCGGTGCCTTTAAATTTGATATTTCCATTTGGTACACCATTAACACAAAAAATATAAGTAGCACCCACTTGAAAGGAGGGTATTGAAAAGCTTTTGTTCCCAAGAGTCTGGCAATACTCATATAGTTCAGTGCACTGGATGGCAGTGTTTGTGGCAAAGCACTCAAACAATTTCCTAGAGGAAATAAAAACAGACAAATTCAAAGCAAAGAGCTGACAGAAATTAAGATCAAAATAAGACATGCACGTGTTTCAGCAGAAAATTAAGCTTGTGCTGTCAGTATAACCAGATGAACAGCACTTGGACTGATGAATGGCAGCAAGTCTGAATCACAGCTCACCTGTGGCTGCTGCCTAGAAGTGCCAGTCTCTCAGCCTTCTGTGTAAACACCCCGAAGGGAACACTGGCTGTCAAGTAGCACACATGGGCAGCATGTATGAGGCCTCTGGAGGCTGCACAGGGAAAAGCAACACACATCAGTTTGTATGTGTGTGCATGACAACCTGTCAGTCAGTCGGTGTATCAGTACCGAGTGTATCTCCCATGGTGACGATGGCCTTCTGTTGGATGGCTGGATCTCCTGTCTCATTGGAGAGCATAACAGCCAGATGGGGCCTCCAGTCTCCCCATTTTTCATTTCCACAGCACTGAGCACAGAAAATCACTATTAAACCTTAGTAATAAGATACAGGCTATAGCATAAGCTTGTCTTCATATAAGAGTTTTGTTAGGTTCTGGATATTTTACCGTGGCTGCAGCAGGAATTCTCCCAGAAAGCAGCTGGAAGAGAGTCTGGAGGGGATCACTGGGCATTAGCTGGCCTGTGAACCTGCCAACAGAGCAGCCTGTGTCACTGCACGTCTTAAGCAAGGCTTTACAAAAACAGGAACTATCCCATTTAAAGTGCATCTGTTCTGCTAGTATGCACACAAGTG
The DNA here is from genome assembly GCF_057381915.1 of Diplotaxodon limnothrissa. Classification (NCBI taxonomy): domain Eukaryota; kingdom Metazoa; phylum Chordata; class Actinopteri; order Cichliformes; family Cichlidae; genus Diplotaxodon; species Diplotaxodon limnothrissa. The sequence continues at coordinate 15,358,815 of NC_140617.1, read as the reverse complement.
AAACACCACACTGATAGCTCAGATTCTGCCCCTCTTGTCAATTACAAATCAAAATCAGTCTGCCTATCTGCCAGCCTTCTCCCCAGACATTCCTCTACTGACAACCTGCTGCTGGGCTGCTGAGACATACCACTTAGTCTGTACAAATAGTCTGTAAAAACTAGACTGGGTTACATGATAAATAGCTCACGGGAGTTTAATGAGAATATCTGTATTATAATGATTTCTGTTTATTACTGTTAATGAAAACTAAACAAAAAAGAAAACTAGAATTAAATGATTTTAATTACGAGGCTTTGGTACCGATTTTTAGTGTATGAGGGAAAGCCAACTGTTCTTCTCTAATACGTTTGGTGAACTTTTCAAACGTTTCCACTGACAAACAGCACCTATATTGTCATTAATTAGTTAGTAAATAAAAATGACAGTGAAACTAAAAAAACAACAAAAAAACTAAACATTTTGAAAACAATTAAAACCAACCAGCGCGGTTAGACACACACACTCTGAAACTCTGAAAAATAGCTGACGCTCAAATTAATTGAAACAAAAATATAAAACAAAAAAATTAATGCAATATGGTGCAAAAGCCAAACGGAGTATTTATGGCAAACTGAGTTTGTACAATTATAATGATCTTCAAAGTTAATATCAGGCATGAATATCTTTATTTTTCAAAACAACCTAAACCCCCTTAAGCAGCTTTCTCATAATTTCTTTAGGTAGTCTTCAGGAATACTTCTCCAGGCTTTTTGAGGGACACTCAAAGCTCTTCTTTGGAAGGTTGATGGCTTCTGCTTCATGACAGAACCTCCACTGTGTTTTCAGAATGGTGGTGGATACTCACTACAAGACTTGTTGCCACTGATTGTCAGTCCATGTTTTGATTAATTTAGCATAGTGGAATGGCTCATCCAGTGGGATCAATTCTAGGGAAGCTTCAGTAGATAGATCAAATGAAGTGACAGATGTAATTCTGAGGTACACTTTCAGCTCTTTGCTGGATTTCTCCCCCTATTTCTAAAGGATATTGCTTTCAGATGCTGCTTCATCTGCTGTAGATTTTAGGGCTGCTACACCTTATTTTATCCCCCCTTTGTCAAGTTTCCCGTTTTCATTTTTTAGGATATGTGCCAGGTTTTTGATTAAATGCTCTATAGGAATCACCTTGCTGGGACAAAAATATATTATATGCCTGTGAAACTGTGTTTTCTTCAGTGTCCTTTATAGATTCAACTACATAAATGGGAATAATTTAAACCTTTGCGACAGGCTGCTGGTGACAAAGTGATTAAAGAAATCATTTAAGATTGGTTATTTGCTAAGTTTTCTGCTATGTGTAGACACAAGACTGGTTCATCTCTTGAGTTCGGTGCCTTGTTATGTTTGAATGAGTCATAGGTCAGTGTTAAATGTGTTAAAAAGAAACAATCTCAAAAATGGACAGTTCAGGACCACGACTGGACTGAACTGGACTGAAAATGAGTGAAAAGCAGTCAATGTCCAACGAAAAAACTTTGAAAGACCTTCAGAAAGCCTGGAGAACTATTGCTCAAGACCACTCCAAGTCTAGTTTCCTGTTCTGGAAGCAGAATATGTAACCTCTACTTTTAAAAAGTAACCTTCTCATCACTACTCCTAATCTTAGCTGTCCTTGCGCCTAAAGGCAGGAAAGTCTGGGTACTCACTGTGATTGCTTTCAGCAAAAACAATCAGATCTCATTTTAAAATATTTCTATCTAGCATATCAGATCACTAAGGTACTGTTGGACAAATGAAAAACCTCTTGGGAGTGCTAGAGGAAGTTACTGGAACATCAAAGTTTCTATTTTTCATCCTCTGAGGATTTGAAAGTCCACATTTTGTGGAAATATATCAAATAATTTGAGTCTGGACCAAAATGGACCGACAGGAACATTTCTCACACTTCCTAGTAGTGCTAACGCAAGTGTGAAGGAAGCCATAAATATCTAAGTTTAGCAATTCTTGACAAATTACCACATAGAGCTGTGTGCTGATTTCTCTCAGCTGTCACGTCTCAGAGGCCATGAGTTTTCTCACCTGTTCAGTACAGTCATATAGGACCTGTTGTCCATTTTGCTGGCCAGAAAAAGTGCATGTCCCCACAGGCCGCTGGTCATAGCCGACTCCAGGGCCTCCTGAAAACCACATATGAAAGATAGAGACTGAGCTACAGTACACAGTACAGACTGATTAATATTTGATTATTTTATCCTGACTAAATGTGACTGACTAAATTCTTGCATATATACACATGAATTTAACTTGATTAGTTTCATTTTATGCTAATTTATATATTTACTCCAGAGCATCCCAGAGGAAACATTGTAAATTTGCATTCATTATACAATATCATATTACCTGTTGCTCTAAAGAGGTCTCTATAATGTTTCACGCAAAATCAAACATTAGAGAAAAGTGCAGAGGATTAAAACTAAAATCATGTCTCATGGTCACATTAATTTATCTTGGCTCTGTGCAGTGGGCCTGACGTCTTTTGAAGCCACTAGAGTTAAATGCTAGACTTGTCAGCAGCTGTTAAAAAGCTAATTCAAGGTGAATGTGGAGACCTTCTTTCTTCCAGCCAGCAGTAGTTGAGTGTAGGTCTGCAGGCCCTTCTCAGAGTTCTCTGAGCTAAAGCTGCTCCGGTTTCCTGTGAGCAGGTCGTCTCCTTTGCAAGGTGGTGCTTCAGCAGTTGTATCCTCATTGAAGTCAATAAGCGTGGGGGCATCTGATGGGCAGCTTCCATCTGAATGTGAGTCCTGCATCAGCAACTCTGCGATATCTGACCCGACTATTTGCTGAAATACCAAAATACAGTGACAACTGTATCAAAAATAATCACAATAATTGCCCTGATGTCTCTCTGATGGCAATGTGATCCCTCTACATACTGTGTAATGCCAACACATAATCCACTTACTCCATTCTGTCTGCAGAGCAATATCAGAATATTCCACAAAAGGGCAGCAGAGCTTTTATCTTGCAGTTTGTTGTCCCTCGTGCAGGCGCCTGCCATCTGGTGGGCAAACTCTATAGCATCCACTTTGTGCAAATCCTCCCTTCAGTAAAATATACATAACATTCAAACATGGAAGTCTCACAAGTCTAATAATAATCCTAGATCTGGCATACAGCTGAATGCAGTTTGTTATTGTCAGAATTACAAAACCAAAGACTATTACCTGGTTAAAGGCCCTGGGAAGCTTCTCATTTCATGCTGCTCCTGTGTCTCACTTAGAATAACCTATGTACATTTAAAGACAAAAATAATGTCTTGAAACCTTACTGGAAACATTACTGCTAATGTTTTATTGTAAGGGCCAATTTACTCTCCTGTAGCTGTAAATTATAAAGGTATTTCTAAAACAAAAATAAAATAAAAGCCCATTTCTGCAAGATTTACTATTTAGTACAGAAAACTGGATAGTATTAACTACTGTAGTTACTAACGTACCTAGTGGTTATATTTAAGATTATAAGGTGTCAGTCTGCTGAACCAGAACCCCAATACAGGAAGTCTGGATCAGCCCTCTGTGTTAAAAAAAAAAAAAAAAAGAAAAAAAGTCCAGCCTCTGACCCCGAGTATTACCCAGCAGGCTAAATTTCATGGGGAAGCGTTTAACTGTTTGTAGACTCATATCCACTGTTTTACTATAACTTTTAGTAAAAATAAAAATAAAAATTAAAAATTAAAAAATTAAAACACTAGAGGTACATTTGAAGAGAAAAATCCTCCATCAAGACTTATTCTCCCATGTGCAGTTTCAAAACATGGATTTATACTGATACTGACAGCAGACAAAACAGAACTAAAACCATGGTGGACAAAATGTGCCACATCGAGTAGAAATATAAAACATATATTTGTAGCTACTGAGTAGTGGAAAACTTAAAACCAATGTGCAGGAAAGACCTCAACAAATCAATATTCACCAATTAATAACCCTAACTACTCTGTGACATAAATATTTTCAAACTCAAAGAGTTTTTAGGTTTCCAAGAAACCATTATACATGCTGTGTTACACGTTTCAGGGGAATACAAAGCAACAACAGAAAAAATAATGTATTCTGTATTAGGGCTGTGCAATATGACCAAAATATCATATCCTTATATTAAGACATCTACCGTCCGATAACGATATAAATCACAAAAATGTAACATTTTCTGTAAATTCTGTGAATCTCGGGCAGCTCGACTTGCGTTAAGTGTTTCCAGCTAGGCGTCGTGTACCTGGAGTTGAGTGTTTTAAGAAACTATACATTTTTAGACATAAGTTGTAACGGCCGCCGTTTTCTTTGTGAGTATTTATTACACAGCGTGCTGCGGGGAAAAGCCTGTTCTAACGTTTGAGTCTAAGGTTTATTTTTTAGCACCTGACGGCTCTTTTTTTGCTTCTCATCCGTAAACACTCTGCATCCTTCACGTGATTCAGTTTATTTTGAAAAGTCTCAACAGGATCTTGAGCTTTATTGTGAAAGGCTTATGTGGACCAAGCGGACACGCGATGGTGTTACCGTCGTTGTTGCTAACGACAAGGCATAAAAACAAACGCTTGTCTGTCTGTAGTGTGGTTATATTAAATGTAAGAGAAAGAGAGAACTTTAAGAAATTAATATAGCCACTACAGTGACCATCAAAACGATGAAAAAAATATTGCCATAAACAGTTTATTTTGCGACACCACGAAACAAACAGTAGCGTAAAATGAAACATAGACATTTTTATATCGTCATCCGATATATATCGGTATATCGAACAGCCCTATTCTGTATGTATTTATTTATTTTATTTGTTATGGACCCATGTGTTTCTTTAATAAAGGGAAATTAAATTAAACAAATGACAATGCATGAAATATTAATGTTAATGGCTTAATTATCACTGACATGAGCAAAATAATTGTGGATTTGTGAAATCCTTTCCAACAGACCCAAATCAATCCTATTAGTCTGACTATAGTATACCTTTAGGACCCTTAAGGTCCATGAGAGTGCTATAATTTTCATCTGGTAAAAGATTAGTAGTATCCTCCATGAAAATCGGTTGCTTTTTTTAAACAACTTGACTGAACCTACCTCCAGACTGTGGATTTCCAGGTGGCTGACATTCTCCTGTGCTGACAAGCCTGTAGTGACCCGAATCAGTTGACCCGCAGGCCCAAAACTGATAACAGCATGAGGGATCGAGTACTTCAGAGGAGCTGACATCTGATGCACATGTGCTTGGTCTGAGAAAATACAAAGCTTTAAAAAAAGAGGCATAAGCAGAGACAATGTGGACGTGAGAGGAACTGCGTGCTCACCTCCATAGGGTTGAGGGGCAGCATCACTGTGTTCGGCTCCATTCATGTACTGACTCAGCTCATAGCTGCTGGAAGATAACCCTGAGTTTTTGGAGCTTTCTAATGTCCCAAGGTAAAAAGAGGAAATCTCTTCATTGTCTCTGGAGGGATTGTCCTCAAAGTCATTGAGGTAATGCTGAGAGCTGTCTCTCACCTGGTTGTACCTGGAAGAAATGCATTTTCATGTGCATTGCTTTCTTCTTCACTGCGAGAACACATAGCAGTTAAGTCTATGCTGTATTCGTGTGACTTTCTTGCTCACAGAATTTGCAGTGATTATTAGACAGACAGTAATGCAGGAAGTATGTTTGTTTTTTAATAAATATTTAGGCATTAATTGTTTATACAGGGAGTGCAGAATTATTAGGCAAGTTGTATTTTTGAGGAATAATTTTATTATTGAACAACAACCATGTTCTCAATGAACCCAAAAAACTCATTAATATCAAAGCTGAATGTTTTTGGAAGTAGTTTTTAGTTTGTTTTTAGTTTTAGCTATTTTAGGGGGATATCTGTGTGTGCAGGTGACTATTACTGTGCATAATTATTAGGCAACTTAACAAAAAACAAATATATACCCATTTCAATTATTTATTTTTACCAGTGAAACCAATATAACATCTCCACATTCACAAATATACATTTCTGACATTCAAAAACAAAACAAAAACAAATCAGCGACCAATATAGCCACCTTTCTTTGCAAGGACACTCAAAAGCCTGCCATCCATGGATTCTGTCAGTGTTTTGATCTGTTCACCATCAACATTGCGTGCAGCAGCAACCACAGCCTCCCAGACACTGTTCAGAGAGGTGTACTGTTTTCCCTCCTTGTAAATCTGACATTTGATGATGGACCACAGGTTCTCAATGGGGTTCAGATCAGGTGAACAAGGAGGCCATGTCATTAGTTTGTCTTCTTTTATACCCTTTCTTGCCAGCCACGCTGTGGAGTACTTGGACGCGTGTGATGGAGCATTGTCCTGCATGAAAATCATGTTTTTCTTGAAGGATGCAGACTTCTTCCTGTACCACTGCTTGAAGAAGGTGTCTTCCAGAAACTGGCAGTAGGACTGGGAGTTGAGCTTGACTCCATCCTCAACCCGAAAAGGCCCCACAAGCTCATCTTTGATGATACCAGCCCAAACCAGTACTCCACCTCCACCTTGCTGGCGTCTGAGTCGGACTGGAGCTCTCTGCCCTTTACCAATCCAGCCACGGGCCCATCCATCTGGCCCATCAAGACTCACTCTCATTTCATCAGTCCATAAAACCTTAGAAAAACCAGTCTTGAGATATTTCTTGGCCCAGTCTTGACGTTTCAGCTTGTGTGTCTTGTTCAGTGGTGGTCGTCTTTCAGCCTTTCTTACCTTGGCCATGTCTCTGAGTATTGCACACCTTGTGCTTTTGGGCACTCCAGTGATGTTGCAGCTCTGAAATATGGCCAAACTGGTGGCAAGTGGCATCTTGGCAGCTGCACGCTTGACTTTTCTCAGTTCATGGGCAGTTATTTTGCGCCTTGGTTTTTCCACACGCTTCTTGCGACCCTGTTGACTATTTTGAATGAAACGCTTGATTGTTCGATGATCACGCTTCAGAAGCTTTGCAATTTTGAGACTGCTGCATCCCTCTGCAAGATATCTCACTATTTTTGACTTTTCTGAGCCTGTCAAGTCCTTCTTTTGACCCATTTTGCCAAAGGAAAGGACGTTGCCTAATAATTATGCACACCTGATATAGGGTGTTGATGTCATTAGACCACACCCCTTCTCATTACAGAGATGCACATCACCTAATATGCTTAATTGGTAGTAGGCTTTCGAGCCTATACAGCTTGGAGTAAGACAACATGCATGAAGAGGATGATGTGGACAAAATACTCATTTGCCTAATAATTCTGCACTCCCTGTACTTGCCTGTTTGTTGATTTCTTGTGTACACATTCTCCTCTAGCTTATTTCTACACTCACTCTTGATCAAGAGTGACCATCTATCACCACAACATATTATACTGAAACCCCAACATTATAGGTTTTCTTTTACTTTTTATTGTTTCTTCTTTTTTGTTTTTATTAAACCCTCCATACAAACTTTGTAGTGCTAGAGAACCGTTTAACCTGTCAACATTTCTGGATGTACCTCTCTCTTTTGTGCAGGTATCATTTTCACAGTATCATCAGATAGCAAAGGCACTGGCTTTGATAGAAGTAGAGTGCACTGACCCACCTGTACTCCTGAGCATTCACGCTTCCTAGTTGTTCTTGGTTGTGTGCCCTGTCATGGTACCGATCTGCTCTCCATGGTTCTTGAGGACCCCACTGGCCACCATCTTAAAAAACAGCGTTACACATCATCCCATCTCTCTTATACAGAGAGTAGAAGATGACTTTAAAAAAAAAAAGCTTGGCTGTTTTGTATCACTACACCTTGTCGTCCATGCTGCCCTCTGTAGTCATAACAACCATAGCTGTCTCTGTAGTCCCAGTGGCTGTAAGGTGGATAGTCATAACCATGCCTGAAAATAAAGGAGAATCTTAATGAAGTCATTACATTTCCATCATCTGTGATGCACTGCATATCCCAGCATGCACTGTTAGCAAGGACAGAAAGCTACACTAAGCTCAGTGTTGGAACCAGGCTTCTTTTACCAACTGTTGTGCAACTTTTATCCTACATTGCATTCACAAACACACTAATAATACCCAAATAATAACTCCAGCTTAGTAGCCAGTTGGGGTCACTTGTAACTGTACAAACCTGGACAGAGGTCTTTGGTGCTCAGGTCCATACCCATACTGATACTGCTGACTGTTGTATGGATAAAAGTCAGGTGTAGGCAGAGGGAAATGAACATTGTAACGGGCATCAGGATGGCCCCAGTGCCTGTCCCTCTCTCTGAGGTCCGGAGGTGGATAGAGCTGGTCCCTTTCCTGCTGAGAGTGGCTGGTGTATCCCTCTCTGTCTTTTGTTCTGTGGGAATGACGGCCTGAGTCCGGCCAGTAGTGACCTCTGTGATCCATGATGACCCTTTAACACCTGCGGTAAAAAATGAGAAATGTCTGCAATCATTAATTCGCAGGAAGAAAGTTGCAAACGTTTGTTATACTTACAGCTCACACATCCCAGCCACAGTCAAAGTACATCCACAAATGCCACATCACTCCATGGGAAACTCACAACATGAGCTGATAACAAATCGGTATGATAACAAGAGGATAAAGTTCACAAAATACTGTGACCCATAAAAAATGTCGTCTCGGTGCTCTGGAGGTGAAATCAGAGTAAATCCAAGTGCGAGGAATATATATATATATTAGCATAGCATAGTTACATATTAAACAGATTAAAAAGCACACATGAGCGCACATTCCTTGATCGCCGTTGTGTTTGCATTGTGTATCTCAGTGATCTGAAGGTAAACAGTGGAGCACGCCCTGAAGAGTTTGACAGCTGCTGTTCCAGGAGGCTGTAAAAGAGGAAATCACGCTCATCCTCGGGATAATCACAATAAAAACTAAACTGACCTTCTGGTCTACGTCAGCACAACATGACAAACCGTGCCTTCGACTGTAGGTTGCATGTGCAGAAAAAAGCGCAACTTGCCACGTTGCCGGTCGGCAGGATGCAGATGACGGTCAGCTGGTCTCCGATCAGATTTAGTTTTCGAGACAGCGAAAGCGTCAGAGCCCAACTTTTTTCACAGTTTAAAAAAAGTACACATTACTTACCAGCAGAGGCGCTATATCCCACATTTCCTTTCATTCAAGTCATATATTTACATCTTCCATCACATGGTGCTGCAGATGTGTAGGCTGCACATCCATGACGCGAATCTCGCGCTCTATCACACCCCGTTTGATTGCGATCTGGTGACTGTGGTGGTCATTAAAGTGCAGTGAACTTACTGTCATGTTCAAGAAACCATTGTAAAATTATTAGACATTTTTATATTGAAGCCAGAAACTACTTTGCACCGTAAAACGAAATCACTAAAGGTTAATGTTTTAAATCTGTATTTGTAAAAACACATGAATGCATTTGGGGTCTATTTGTTAAAATGAATATTTACTGGGGATTTTTTTTTTTTTTTTTTGCAAATGTTCATAGAAGCTATGACATGTTACTTTGTTTCACCGTGTGGAAGTGAAATAAAATGTTTGGTTAGTTGCTGTAATTCTGAAAATGCCTCGTGATTACTGACGAATTGGTTTTACTATATTTCCAGAAACTAGTTCTGATTATTCTCATATTAGTCATTGTCCTGTTATGGCCACGGGATGTCGCTTTCTTCTAAGCACAGGTTCAATGTGAATCACGTGACCAGTCATCCACAACTGGGTAGGCTTTATGCAAATGAGTTCTGCGTACACAGGATTTTTACTACTGGAACCCGGACGCTCCGAGCACAGCGAGAGTCTCACTAGACAACAGAGGACGCACAGATTCCGCTCTGGACATTATACCAAGACCCGGTTGGATGTGCAATATGACTTTTGAAGATACCAGTGGAGATAATTCAACAGAAAGGTTAGCTTTGCGTTGAACTCTGCATTTTCCTTTAATTTAATTCTGTTTTTAATACGAATTTAGAAACTTTTTGTTAGAATTATTGGTTTGCAGATATAATTGCACACTGCCCTTTGTGACCGACATTCAGCCCTATTATATTGAGCCGTCCCCCGGTTCTTGCATTTGTATCACACATGCAACGTTACATCACGAGCTGGCATTCACATGTCACGTGAACGGCGTTAGATGGAAAATTGGGGCATCAAATCTTAAACTAACAGCCTCTCTGATCATGCGCGTTCTGTTAAACTTTTGTTTCTTTAGAATGGACTCGGTGGCTACAGCGTTAGAGGAGGTCCTGAGCTCTGCATTGCCTCAGGGTTGCATCACTGTCGGAGTTTATGAAGCAGCAAAGTCACTCAATGTGTAAGTTGATAGTAAGCTCGCTACTGCCGCACTATGAAAAACTAGCTGGGATGAGCATGAAGTAGTAATGTTTGCTTTATCTTTTTCCTCATTGCTTTTAGGGATCCAGACAATGTGGTGTTGTGTCTACTGGCCACAGATGATGAGGAGGATGTGGCTCTGCAGATTCACTTTACCTTGATACAGGCATTCTGCTGCGAGAATGACATCAACATCCTGCGTGTGAGCAACATGAGGCGTCTGGCAGAGATACTCGGCGGAGTGAAGCCTGGAGGAGAGCCAATGGACTTACACTGTGTTCTAGTTACTGTAAGTACTGTTACTCACGTCCGTGTAGTTTAAACCTTGGGAATATTGCTCATTTCCTTTTGAGCAATCAAATGTACCTGGGGTTTATTGCTTCTCGTTTCTGCTGTCAGCACTTGGGAGTTGGCATCAGTTATGCAATCTGAATTATTATTTGCACGTTTCATAAAAGAACAGAACAGATGGTAACCGCTTTGCTCTTTCCTGTGCAGAATCCGCAGTCATCCCCGTGGAAGGACCCTGCACTGAGCAAGTTGAACAGATTCTGCAGAGACTGCCGGTGTTTGGATCAGTGGGTGCCTGTTATCAACCTTCCTGACCGATGAAGCTGCTTGGAATATAAATGTATTGTGTGCAATGGGGAAAAAGTAACTGCCTAAGGCCTGTGTTAATGTCTGTGTTGGACTTGATTGGAAAGCGCCCCAGAGAGAGAGAAGTGGAGAGGGAGCGACGGGAGAGTTAGGAGAAGGAAGGGGGGAAAAAAAGAGCACAAGCGTTCCAACAAATTTACCAGGTCAGGGTGAACTTGTGGGCCAAGGAAGAGTGACTCAGCTGTCTGGGTTCCCGGATTTTAACGTATGACTGCGCCTTTCTCTGCCGAGAAAGAATAATTTTCGAGGAAACTGAATCATGTGAGCATGGAGCACACGTGGTGCCGAGCACAGGCGCATGGACTGGGGGAAAAGCCGACAGAGTGTCTCAGCTGACAAGACTCCAGGAACTGGACCACAACAGAGTGGATCAGTCAGCTGTCAGCTTGAAAAACTCCTCATGAAAATTTGACCAAATTGACTCAGCATTTCTTCAAGAGAACATTTACTTAATCTTATTTAAAAACTTGTCACTTTGATAACTCTGATAACTCAAAAGGGAAAGTTTTCACAGTTTATTATTATTATTATTATTGTTATGGACAATACAATGTTTGTCCGGTAACTTGTTATGTTATTAATTTAATAAGTTATATTTATTGTGCATAGTTGAAAAGATTGTGCCTTGAAAATTTGAATAAAATAACATTTAAAAACAGTTCTCAGATGGGTTTTGCTTTACCTTTTCAGCAACTACTCCATCCGTGCACTTTTAGAAAATCATGCATGAATTTCCTGACATTTGGAGTTTGTTGTTACATGTCACAAGGGAAGTGACTCGTTTATTTATTTACTTGACATATGCTTTCGCTTTTCTTTTCTTTTGCATTTCAGCATAAAGCCAACCTGTTTAGGAGGGTGTACAACAAAGACAGAAGTGGAGTAGCTAACGTGTTTTCGGTAATCCACATGGTCTGAGAAGGAACTAGAGTTGTGCACCTCATCTGGGCTTTGTTTCCCAGCTTGAGGGGGGAAAAAAAATCTAGCCTGTGGCAGAAAAATGGACAACTACAAGTCTTTTCAGACCAGATTAGCTGGCTTTGAAATGTGCTGCAGGCATTAGGTTTCTTGAAATAAAGTTTACTCCTGCATGGGAACCCTAGTAAACGTTGACCTTTTGCACATCTTGGAGATCTTATTACACAGAGGGGTGGAGAATTCCCATTGTAGTCAAATCTAAGTGGGATGGGGCTCATTGTGACAGCTCCTTCTTCACACCCCTCTGCATTCACGCAATCAGTGCTAAATTTACTGCTGAGAGAATTAAAAATAGCAGTGAGGCATGAAAAAAAAAATGTTGAAGACCCCTTTCAGGCTGTAAAAAGAGAAAACCAGAACTTATGGTGCTTGCACAGAGTTAGAAAGGACAAAGGTTTCCACACAGAGCGTCACGAGACAAAGGATGCATGAGTCAGGGCTATTCAGCTCTATTGCTAGAGCTGTACAGTACTTTAGCTTTATGCCTAAAAATAGCCACATGAATAGAGGCATACCCTCTGACCACTGGCAATAATAGTTCTTGTAATTAACATGCAGTGTACGCACAGAGACTGACCCACTGAAGAGATGTCAGTTTGCAGGCAGGGATATCACAAAGACAACATTCCTGTCAAGCGGAGGGCTAACAGATGGGGAGGGAAAACTGGGTCAAAAAGGGACTGGAAGACTGAGGAGGATTGTGGGGTATGACAGAAGATACACGGTCTGTGGTTGTCTTAAACTGACTGCAATAAACAAGAAAATTTTGCAAATCTGATAAACTGTATAGAAGTCTGTACATGTAAATAACGTTAACCTTGATAGAATTTTTAGATCTGAAGGGGTTTTTTAGGTTGTTAAACAATATCAGAAATAGTAGAGTCTGATCTGTATGACATGACACCTCCTGAAAATCAGTTTGATCACTGAAAGGCCTTCCTGACACTGAGGGAGGAGCTTCTAAAAGTAGGTGAGATAATGGAGATAGTGGATTATTGGCTTATCCCAGGGCTTCTTCATCACCAGGTAACACTATCACTGCAAATGATGCTGCTACAAAAGCCAGCCATGTAAGTCATCTGACTCGAGTGGGGATTACATGAATGTGGGCCAACAAATATGGCCTGACCTGATTGTGGATGTAACATCGCACCTGAGAAGACTGAGACAGGAGATAAAAGGGTGCTCACAGAAGTAGGGATTATTGCATAACATGGTACTCATGGCTTACGGGCATGTAAACAACTTTGCTGAGAAATTAGAACAATCAAAAATGTTTGGGTCTTTGACCTGATTCACTCATCCACTTGTCTAAACATTGTGACTTGTGATTCAGACAAAGGAGTAATATTCATGTTGTTACAATAAGACATTTTCTATATAATTACAGTGGTGGGCGTGCATATAAAACATGCTCAAACTCTCAATTAATGAGGTCAGCAACCCCTCATAGCCAAAAGCTCAAGCTCCAAATTGCTTTAGATGCTCGATATCAGGACATTTTTCTGCTCTCGGCTCTACATAATGTCAGTGAGAGTGGATATCCCTACTATGAATTTCTTAATGTCAGGAACACAGCTACAGCTACAACCACAGCTGTTCAAACCCTGCTGTTTACAAGGGGCAGCCAATCAGCAGATTGAACTACCTTTTAAGCAAGCTAGTTCAGTTTGTTTTAGATGTTGGATTCACTTAAGATCTGCACCAATGCTCAGTCTAAGACAAATAAGGATCATCATGAACTTTAAATGATGAAAACCTACTATTGTAAAGTCCAATATCAAACATATGGAGCCGAAAAATGAACACTGTAGACCCTCCATTTGATTATATAAATGATGATTCATGCAATGAAAATGTCTAAAACAGGCTTATGTAAATTTAGTTGAATAATTTAACTTGTTTTCCATATTTATTTGCATTGAATATATGCAACAACAGGCAAAGGTTTGAATATGACAGTAAGCTGTTATTGACACCACGTGTGAGAAACCACAGACTTATCAACAAAAACATAAATCCATACAGACTGATCAAAATCAACCAGATGTATCGTTAACACAGCAACACGTAACACTTTTTAATCCCAAACATTGAAATCATGAAACAAAATAGAAAGTCAAATGTTAAGGTTTGACTGAAACCTGAAAAGAACATTTACAAGCAAGCACATACTCTGGTACATGGGCACAGTGTTACAAGCCTTTAGTAAGATATACCCCATATATCTCTTAATTCACCTAAAGAATCTTATAATTCACAGTTTTAGACAACAGCACTTATGTGACTTAAAGGTAGTCAAGAGGTTAAAGTAGGATTAACTTCATTATTAAGGCCCTGGCTGGTAAAATTACAAAAGTAGTTGCTCATGTTTTAGCAAGAGTATAGCTCACAAATGACATAAAGTTGCAGCTATGTCAACATGATATAATCAAAGGAAGTTTGAGCTGTAAACATGAAATGTTTCAAACTCATAACAGTCATTTGGTGTTCATTAGTTTCACAGTGCCTGAAGTGTACAAACAAGAAGCCTCAGGTCTGCAGACAGAAGCAGCGAAACTAGATCTGATGAGTCTGATTACTGTAAATATTTTTCTTCTACAGTAACGGCTTCATGGCAAGGTTAAGGTTTACTCCATTTAAGAGTGTCATCCTCCAAGTACTTGCATCGTAAGACTTACAGATATCATGTTCGTGTTCTTTTATCGCTCTCCGCTGAATACAACCAAAGTTGCAAAAACAGCAAGCTTACAGCAAAATTAAGCATCAATTCATCCTGAAATATTGGCACTGCACTGTACAAGTGCACCACATCATTTTTTGAAATGTCTAAAAAAATCAAAATCTGAATTATATTTGAACAAACTCTTTGCATCTCTGGAAAGGTTATATAAGGTTAGATATAAGAGACACGTATGATCGAGTAATCCCTATGATCTAAAAGCTCAGCCTTCAGACTGCTCTAAGCACAGCTTCAGGCAGTCCCCCTCCCTCTTGGGCAATAAGGTATGGTGCAGAAGCCCCACCTACTTGTGAGAGGCAGCCAATCAGATTAAACGTGACATAAGAGGAGGGGAATAGGAAGTAAAGTAGAATGCACAAAAACTAAGGAATATTTTAAATTGTAAAATCATATAAAACTACTGTAGTAGAGTCTAAGGATAAAATGCGGAGCTGGAAATTATCATAATGGGTCTCCTTTGATGATTTTAGACCATTTCTTCTGAGTCAAAATGCGTGACAATAAAAAGTACATCAGTGGTTATGGACCTCCCTTTCTGTTTATCCCGGAAATGCAGGTCCATTAGAGTTTGGACAGTTAACTCATCTGACAGGATATCATTATCTTGTTAATTGTCTCATTCTGAACAGAATACAAACCGTTTCCTGATGAAAGCAAGAAGTGAAAACCCAAAGCCTAAATCTGATTAGACCAATGACTTGAAGGGGGCTTGTTTATACGTGCTGTCATAATTACAGTCATCAACTCTCCCAACTCTCAGCTCCTTTCAGGCTGAGGTCTGTGGCCTTCCAGATCCTGTCAGATTACAGTGCAGACAAACAAAAGCCACCACTTTTAATCATCTTTGTTAGAGCCGCAGCTTTGATCAGAGGCAACGGCTTCAGCCTTCTGCCCGTTCTTTGGTGTCACAGCTATTTGACTAAAAGGCAGAGAGGACTACATTCCTTATCAAACTCAAGCAGGCATGTGAAAAAGTTAAGGGGTATACTGGCCTTAAGGCAAGTTGTGAGCAGAGCTTTTACACATAGGATTTAGCATCAAAAGCAAGAGTTCAGGTGTTTCCCTACAAAACTGTGCAAGGCTTCTTGTCCTTGAAAGGGTTTTCTGAAGCAGGGATACCCATTAGCAGCGGGTCATTCTTGGCGTGCTCTCCACAGTAGCGCATCAGCTCCGATGAAGCCTTGGACACCTGCAAAGAAATCAGTAAATACACCAATCTCCTAAAAAAAAAAAAAAAAAAAAAAAAAAAAAAAGAAAGTGGAACAGTCATAGTGGTGTGAATGTGACTGCAGACATACCTTTATCCTCTCGATGCTGGCTTCTATCCTCAGCTGCTGCACCGTCCGTCTGGCCTGAACTATGCTACTGGAGCTCTGCATTTTTGATGACATTGCAGTTTTTAGACAGCTGTGCTTAAACCTGTGTAAGACAAAATATGATCCTTACTGAATGCACGTTAATTAGTGTAGAGATGCATCTGGTATTTAGATAAAGGAAACCAAATAAACCACAGTCTAATTAATTTGTTGATATGCTGACTGGCAACAAGATGTTCCTGCGGGAGATTAAAGAAGTGACACAAAGGCCAAGCTGCTGCTAAAAATACATGCGAGGCTATAACAGCAACAAAACAGAATCTAAGTTGATGAACATAGACTTGATGCTATTAGTATATAGAGACGAATGAGCTTAGCATCAAGTCAAATTGCAGTTATTTGGCTTAAAAGCTGTATTCGATACCTCCCATGTCCCAGCTGCACATTACCTTTCTGCTAAGGTTACAGCATTTAAATGCAATATTAAGTTACAAAATTAAATGTTGAAAAAAATATTGTTTTAAAATGATACCAATAAGAGGAAAGATGTGAAATAGAGCTATAAAAGTTGAAACGGAGCAAGAAGGAATCTGGCTCGGACTAAAACAAAAGAACACAAAAAAGTCTCTTCTGCCAAAAAATTAATGCTGATGTACTAAGTGGGAAGTGCAATTTTATTTCATGACCCAACGACAAATCATTGTGGCATGATTTGTCATACCTGACATCAATTGGCTTGATTTTCCTCCACCTGCCATAAGATTCTCCCAGGAAAGTAAAAATCCAATCAAATGACAGATCACTTATTGACACTACACGAGGTGGTTCTAGACAAAACATCAAGGACCAATGGCTTTAACCATCTTTGAGATACAGTCTATATCACTGTGTATGTCTGCATAAAAATGTTGCAACAATCTATGTAATACATGAAATATTTCAGTTATTGGCAAGCACTCACTAACAAAAAAGGGCTATAAGAAAAAATACAAAGCTGCATGTTTACGCATTAGAGGTTTTATGCATGATGTCCTTAGATATAAGAAATCAAGTTACTAAAATGTGGAAGCTGAAACAAACTCTATAACTGTGCAACTTCTCAGAAGTGGCAGTTGACCAAATCCTGAATTCCTTCAATATGCATAAAAGCTGTGACCCAACCCAGTTTCACAATTCCCACTTCCAGGATACATTGGTTTGCTTTTACCGACTCATTACGTCATTGCTCGTAGGGGAGGCGACACGCTGGCCATTTTTTACATTTAACTTTAGCCAACTGTCAGGCAGAATTCAAAGGGGAAGCAGTCTTTGAACAAAACCTCGTGTTTCCTTTCTGTTTTCTCCACTAAAAGCAATTTCCTTTAAAAACCAGAAACAGTCTCTAACGCAAGAGTAACACAATGTCTTGTATTCAAAGTTAGAGTAAAACACAGTAAATGCACTGTTGAGCAATTTTATTGAGAACTTAAACTGTGCATAGCAATTGTTCAGCTGATAATTTGCAGCTTTTGTTCCTGGAACACATTAAGAAAACACAGCAGAGAGCAGCTCTGTGGGACTGACAAAAATAACCTTTGGCATGTGGTGCAGTAAATGTTAGCTCTGTGCTCTGATGCAGGATATTACGGAGGAGGGGAACACGCTGAAACGGAAGGGAGATGAAACATGGGCAACTGCAGAACTGCCTACAGAAAAAAAGACAAGACCATACATCTCTCTAACCCCCCCCCCCTCACCCACCCACTCCTTTCCGCTTCCTCCACAGGAAGCAGTATCGCCTGTTACCCTCCAAAGTATAAATGATTAAATATGGGGTGGAGGTGCTAAAAATAGAAGCTACAGACATGGGATAATAACCTAGGATAGAGAAAGTGTAGCTGTTATTGCTGGAGTGCAAGGCTTTTGCAAGGCAGTTGTCAAGGTAGCTTTCCTGAAAACCTGCATGCTGACATTAAAACCAAAAGCACGATTGCACATATTTACTGTCAGGCTCGTGTACAACATTCTGGACCTGTGTACTCATTGTACAAAGGAAGTTACCACTTCATGTCATGCATCTCTCGTCAACACAGCTGTGCTGGCCAGGCAGGAGTGGACTCTGAAAAAGGTTAGAGCTGCGTCACAGCAGGGTTAGTAACTACCCACTAACGTCTGCACGGACACTGTGTGACGCTGGCTGTTACTATCAAGCCCTGAGACCAGAAACATAAAAGTGCTGGGTAACAGTGACTGTTTACACTGATCTAAACATTAGATTTTTGAGATGGAAGTGTAGAGACCTTTCATCTTGCAACACAAGTCACAGACTAAAAAACATCTAAGGTATTTAGGGCATCCATACCTATCCTGGTATGGCTGTGTAGGTTTACTTGCAGCTTGCATGTTTAATGTTAGTATAGCAAAGGGCACTATGCCCTAAAAAACTGTGACCCCCTGTTGCATATTATTCCCCATACAAACTGCCATAATAAGTACACTTTAGAGTCCAAAAAACTCTTTCCCAACTAAGCAGCTTATCCTTCTAAATATTGCAATCCTGCTTAGCACATTTTATGCCTAAATGAAAAGGAATGCTGCACAAACATGCTACAGCTAGCATGAGTAACCTGTTTGGAATTTCAAATATTATAGCAGATATACTGATCCAAAAGAAAACTTCTATAGGTGTACTACTTTGCTCATATAAAACTGGGTCAAGGGAATTAAAGAATTTAATAGATAAACAAATTCAGTAATGGAATTGCTGTCAATTAGACGCATAATTAAGAAGATCCACTTAAGATTGCACTAGTTGTATGACAGCTTTGAAAGTGAAGCAGATTGGTGGCTTTCAGATTGTTTAGGTGAAGCAACTTTTAGCTATTGTTCCCTCACTGGTTATGCCTTAAACCATTAGGCAAGAAAGCAAGTAAACCTGGCTATGCCTCACATTTCCAGCAGACCAGGTGTGTCTACCCTGGAGCCGAGTACCTGAACTTAATCAAAACCCTGACCAAAAACAAGCCACACTCCATTCTTCAGAGAGATGCTCCACCCTGCATTTTTCTGGAGAATGATACATACTGCAGCAGGACAATGAATCCAAACACACCTCAAAGCTTTGAGGGCCTACTTGAACACCAAAGTAGACCAGGGAGTGTGGACTGCTACCTGACCTCAACCTCAAAGAGCATTTGTGGGGGCACTTCAAAGACAAGTATTCCTGGCATCTCAAGAAGTTCAGTGGAACACTGTCAGATCATGCCAGTTTGTGTCCATGATGTTATTAAAATACAAAGAGTGAAATAAAAACCATTCTGAAATAAATGTACTTTTTTTCTAGAGATTCAGCTTCTCACTTAAACTATTAGGCAAGAAAGAAAGCAGAACTTATTTATACAGCACATTTCATTCTAGGTGGATTCACAATGTGCTGCACAAAGCACGAGCTACCACAGAGGCTGCAGGCACAAACCTAGTCAGATAATATGAAACTAAGTCAACAGACTGACGTGAGCAAGTGAATAAATAAAATAACTAAGAATATACCCATAAGATCCATAACACTTCACCACTTTTGACTGATGTCCCAGAATAAGCAGGCAATGAAGAAGAAAAAAAGTATTAGGGGTTTAGTTCTAAAACAAGCAAAAGCCAATACAATGACCTCAGTACAGGTGCTATAGTGGTCATATTTCCTGTAGAGCTGAAATTAGGATGTTTACCTGATAATCCTTTGAGCTGCACATCCAGACAACTAAAAGTAAAAGCATGGACAATTCTTTCTGCACATTAAACAGATAAAAGGTTTAAAACCTTTGTGCTATTTCCCGATTTATCAAATTGCTTGATTTATTTTGGCTCTGCTGCTGATTTGTGAAAAGATTTATAACCTATACCACTTTCTATAGAAGGCTGTAAAAAGTTCATAAGAAAAACAAAGTGAAATTATTTGCAATAAAAAATAAGTTCCAGGTTACAAAAAAAAAAAAAAACTCATGAGAACAGCTAAAAAGTAGCTGCTGGGAGGTGATCGTCCACCAGTCACAGAGACGTGGAGACCGCAGAGACCAGATGTGGCATACTGTCTTCAGCAGCCAGACTGAAAGAGGTGAATGGGTTTACAGATCCTTCCAGCAGGATTGGTTCATCACACACAGACTCTGCTGTGCAACTTCGTTCAAAGGAACTGTCTGATACAGGGAGGTCCCTCTCCTGAAATGAGCTGGATTCCAAGTAATCCCTTATTATAAGTCAAGGCAGTGACTAGTGTTACAGTAACCCTGCTGCTTCTGAGGGATCAAAATAAACTAATTACTTCTAAATTTCATGCATGTCAATAATGTGACTTTTGTTGTAGGTTCTCCTTAAGATTCTGACCGTACTAAAGCTATTTGAATAAAATGAGTATTTTTATATTTCTTGAAGAAGAAAAAAAACTCCCATACTTTTCCCGTAATATGTATGTACTGTAGTGAGGCAAACCGGACTGGTTTATAGCATGCATACTCAAATACAAGAAACGTTTAACCTGGATTTGCCCCAAAGTCAAAAAACATAAACAAGCTCATTTGCCCCGAATGAGCTTGTTTATGTTTTATACTTCTTGAAAAACATGAAGTATTCCTGAGTTAAAACCACCACTGCACTATATGCAGATAGTTCCTACTGCAAGGAACACTTTTTAGTACACTAGAAATTTTATTTTTGAAATAAGACCTCAATTAAACAAATGCGTGGTTTAAAAAAAAAAAAAAAAAGTGCACTCATTCCAGTAAAACAAACATAAACAAGTAGTGAACTTTTATCACTGTGGGTGTGTGATTCCAAGTGCGGCAGAGTCTTTAAGATCCTGCTAGCCAAAAGAATGTCTGAAATGTCTTCAGCTGTGTTGCGCCTGTCTGCATCTAGCGTGTGTGCTTATGTGTGGCAAATGTAAACATGTGGCATACTGAAAGGATTGATGAAAACATATTTGAAGTTTTACAGCGGAGGGCTTACTTTGATGTGGCTTCAGGGCTTTTGCACAGGTGGGCCCTCACAGTGCCAGCACAGAGGTCCTGCAGAGTTTATGACAGCAGCTTTTGCCCTTTAGTGTGTAATAGTGCACACAGATCTGCTGCCTGACCAAATACTCTAATGACCTAATGACATATCATATGCCCATATGTGTACTGAAATACTCCTTAGCTGTTATTATCATTTCTTTGGTCCATATGGTCCTCCCTAACCCTAACAAGCTCAAAGCGGGAGTGATTGCTACAAAAATTTGCAAAACTCATTAATGAAAGCTCAAACTATTCCCGTTTCCATCCGTGACTAGCAAGAGTTCAAGAATTGGCTGTTGGTGCTGCAAATTCTTCATTTTTTAAAATTATGTTCTGTGTTTAACCTTTCTGAGACAATTCTTTTTTTTTTTTTTTTTCAAGAGTGAAATGGTCAAGAGGGTGGAAAAAGATAGGCACACGCAAACATACAACTGAACAAATTAATTTTCGGTGCAACATTCAAAAGCATGGGTACCGTTTTCTTGATGCTTTACAAATGACTTAAATTGCCCCACTGCATGCTTCTCATGCTCTCTTTTTTTTTTTGGCATGTTCCAGTTCCAAAGCCTCACTTGGCATCTCCCTTTCTCACCTACAGTGGCTCCAAGACCCACAGTTTGAGAAGTGAACTTGTTATTTAACTGACATTTTGGTCTGTTTTCTGGTTTTTGACGTGCAAACCTTAGGCTAATTAGAGATTTATTGCGCCGTTATATCGATACACCTCGTTCTCATTCCCCAGGCACCATTTAGTGGTATTTTATTAAATTTGTGACTCATTTAGGTACAAAGTGTCCTGTCCTGTGGCACTGGGTAATGGCAGGTTGGGTTACTGAAGTGGCTTTCATTTCCAAACAGAGTTACTGTGAAGTGAGCAATTTTAAGCTTTTTTTTTTTTTTTTTTTTTAAACACGAGTTATGAGAGTAACCACAAAAGTAAAAAGCTAGTGAGAACAAAAAGTAACAGAAAACCAAACTGTAAGAGTTCCCAAGGTGATGCACTTCCACCTGCATGTGCGCCCAACCTGCAGTGTCTCCATGCCTCCATGCTTTGAGAAGCACTGCAATAGAATACTGAAGCCTGTTATTTAGCTGGCTTACAGCCCACTTGCTGGTCTTTGATTTGCATGTTTCAGGCTAATTACAGCTCTAGATTTTTATGCATCGATTCAGCTCATTCTCATCCCCAGGCTTTTAGTTCTGTTTTACTAAATAAGCTCACATGGCTCATTTAGGAACAAGGTTAGCTTCCGGACCCTTACGCACTGGGTGATGACATTAGTGATATGTGGGTGTAACGGAAAACTCCTACAAGCAAGGTTACTATTGTGAGAGGGCATATTTCAACTTGAAAAACAGTATTTTCCTAACCTTAATCGACAGGAAAAGGACCTTGAAAAATAAAGCAAATCAGCAAGTGGAGAAAATAAACAAAGTGCAAGCAGGACACGCACCAGGGTATTCATCCTGATAACAGGGTTTGGGTTAGAACTGACGCATTGCCTGTCAACAGTGTGGCAGTGTCATGAAAAAGCACTCCCCCCTTCCTGATTTCTTTTTTTAATATTCATCACACTTACAGATAATCAACAAATAACAACAATAGACAAAGATAACCGGAATAAAAACAAAATGCATTTTTTACATGATGATTCAATTCAGAGTTAACTCATTAATTAACCATATTGTTTGGAAAGCTGAGCTCAATTTCAATAGAGACACAAGTGTAATTATTTCAAATACTGTTGAATCAAGAAATCACTTAATCTGAACCTGTCTGATAATATGAAGTAAGCTAAAAGATCTATAAACGCAACACATCATACCACGATCTAAAGAACAAATGAGAAACAATGTTATTTATATCTATTAGTCTGGAAAGACTAATAGCCAGATTGCAAGCCGTTCAAGGTTCAAGGTTCTTTATTTGTTATCCACAAATGACAAAAACTGGGATCAGTGGTGAAGACTAAGGAGCTGGTGGTGGACTTCAGAAGGGGTCAGCACAGAGACTACAAGCCCATTATCATCAATGGAGCTCCAGTGGAGAGGGTGCAGTCCTTCAAGTATCTTGGTGTCCACATCTCCTCAGACCTGACATGGGCTGCCCACATTCAGGTCCAGACCAAAAAGGCTAGGCAGCGCCTGTATCACCTACGACAACTGAGGAAGTTCAGGGTCTCTCCAAAGATCCTCAGGATTTTCTATACAGGCGCTGTGGAGAGCATCCTCACACAGAACATGACATCGTGGTTTGGGAACAGCTGTGTGAAGGACCAAAAGGCTCTCCAGAGAGTGATCCGTACAGCAGAACGCTGCTGCAGGATTGCTCTCCCCCCGCTTCAGGACACCTACACCAGGAGATGCCGGACTAGAGCAGCGCAGATACTGAAGGACCCGTCCCATCCTGGCAACAAACTGTTCCAACTTCTGCAATCTGGTAGAAGGTTCCGCATCTTCCGGGCAAGGACAGAGAGACTCAAGAGGAGCTTCTATCCCCAAGCCATCCGTGCCCTAAACACACACACCCGCCCGCTCACATCATCTATAATTGACTGAGACAGGACTCTCTTCCAGACACTCTAAACCCAGGCACAATGTACATTTCAACTCCTTTAATTTTAAACATGTTTATATTGTCTATCCTGTAAAATAGTCAGATGTCTATTCATATTAATGTACAGAATTCGCCTGCTTGCAGTATTCACTGTGTGTTATACTTGTATAACTATGCATGTGACAAATAAAGAACCTTGAACCATCCCAGGAGTGGCCAGCCTACCAAAATTACTCCAGGAGCAAGAAAGAACCCAGAACTACGGACATGCAGCACTCACTTGTCTCTGTTAAGGTCAGTGTTCAGAATATTTAAAAAAAAAAAAAAAAAAAAGAGTGGGCAAAAATGGAATCTACTGGTGAGGTCCAAGGTGAAAACCACTGTTGACCAAAAACAACACGGAAAAAAACATTTTGATGAATAGATTCTGTGGACTGATGAGACAAAAGTTGATATTTCTGGAAGGTTTGCGTCCTGTTATATCTGGCATGAAACTAACACTAACACAGAAACAGCTCATGTCCTGAAGCTCAAGCTGGGCAACTCAAGAGTTGGGAGTTCGCCTTGTAATCGGAAGGTTGCCGGTTCGAGCCCCGGCTTGGACAGTCTCAATCGTTGTGTCCTTGGGCAAGACACTTCACCCGTTGCCTACTGGTGGTGGTCAGAGGGCCCGGTGGCGCCAGTGTTCGGCAGCCTCGCCTCTGTCAGTGCTCCCCAGGGCAGCTGTGGCTACAATGTAGCTTGCCATCACCAGTGTGTGAATGTGGGTGCAATGTGCTTTGGGGTCCTTAGGGACTAGGAAAGCGCTATACAAATACAGGCCATTTACCAAGTACAAATGATTCTGAAATACTCCAGCAAATTAAATGAATAAATTATTTTTTAAATATGTAAAAGTCAAAGTCTGGACTTAAATCACATTGAGATGCTCAAACCCCCTCCAAAGTGGCTAAATTGAAAAAAATATATATATCAGCGAAGAAGCTATCACAGCTATCACAAACACGATAGAGTGCAAAGGGTGGCGCTACCAGTTATTACGTCTAGGGGGTAATTACTTCTTCGCAAAGGACCAGGTTTGGATATTTTTTGGCTTTTAATAAATCATATTTTCATTTCAAATCTTCATTTTGTCTTTACTCGGACTGTGTATGTCTAACATTACAAATTCTTTGATGATCTGAAGGATTCAGCACACATATGATAATATGTCAGTAAGCCATTAAGAGTGTTTGGTCAGGCAGATCTCTGTGCAATGTTACAAGCCAAAGGGGAGCAACTACAGCTTTGGATGGACTATGTAATTTCAATACTCTGCTGCAATATATCACTATTTATAATACTTAATTGCTTCAATAAAGAACAAATGCTTCATTAACTCCTATCTATTGCATACAAAGGTGTTATTCATTGTTTTGCCCAACTAAAGGCAGGCTACTAACCATGTCCTGTATGATTAGTTATCAGCTGCAGTTACAAAAGTGTTGCTCCGTGGGACACAGAGCACCTCTGTTATCTGTCCCTTACACTGAGACAACCCCGGCAGGCTCCACAGTCTACTCCTGGGCCAGGATCTGTGGCAGCCTCTACAATAAGCTCTGAGGCTTAGGCTCATTTGAGAGGCACAGTGACAATGCAGACAGGCTATCAGTATTGTGCCACACTCACAACAGCTATTTTTGCATTGTTCACAACAGAGGCAACTGGGACAGGAGTTGTGAGCTTTTACAAGTTTAACTGCGCCCTCATGAGCACTAATCTCAGACAGCCTGATGTTATCAGGGAACCAGACTGCCCAGTCAGGCGTGCAGAGGAAAGAGACAGAGGCCTCCCAAAGAGAGACAAACACACAGCGTCTCTTCTGAGTGTTGGAGGAGGCAAACTGTATGACTAATGCTATAACATTTCAATGTGTGCATGAGCATCATCGATTACAAGCTTTGATGGTGACAGACTTTAAAGGCGTTGGCGGTGCTGTCCAAAAAGCTTTGAACACCTAACTGTGTGAAGTCAGCAGACATGAAAAGAATCACAGAAGGTGTCGGTGTTTGCGCTGCAGATTAAAAAGGAGATCGGGGTTCCGAGCCGCTGAGTCACAGGCTGCAAGTTTCTCTCTGAGCTTCTCACTTTACTTTACATCCATTTCCTGAACTACTGGCATGCAGATTTTTTTTCTTTTTTTTTTTTTTTTAAAACCAAGGGTGAGGTCAGATTTAGGACAACAGATTTTCACTCCAGTTTCCGTCTGCCTGTCCTTTCTTCCCACCTGGGCCCCATGCGCGGAAAAACAGGTTTCTTTTGAGAGCGTGTGCATGTTCGGTCACACAGCCTGCAGACAGGCGCAGCCGTTTAAAAGTTCAAAGCTTTGACTAATGTGCTTCTGATTCCCTGAGAAATAAGTTCATCTTGGTCTTTTTCATACACACCCTGTGGAGAGGTACAGTGAATGACATCTATAGATTAGAATGCTCTTTGAAGTTCTGGCAACTTGTCTTTTATGTACTTGGAATTTAGTGAAAGACAAGCAGCTAAAAAGCCCCAAACCAGGTGCTGCTCTCTTCTACTACACTTTATCATGCTGTATTCAGTTTCCTCCTCCCTCTGCTTTGATTCTTTTCCAAAGAAATTAGATTTGGCTTTGGGAGATATTGCCTTTATTTGACAAATACAGAAGAGCAACAGACGGACAAAAGAGGAACTACCCCACCATGTCTGAAGCTAAATCTGGACGGCCAGATGCAAGACAACATGCCAGCCAGCAGCTGTTGCTATTAATATGGAAATTAATGTGGGTGGGGGTTATCATGCAAACCTGTTGCAAAACTCACTTTGAACATGTGTAATAAAAAGAGCTTTGAAACAACACTTTTTTAAAAACTTGTTGATTTTTTCATCCACCCACTTTGACTGCAATCCATCAACAGTTGTTTGATGGCTAACTTAAAAAAGTTTTCCATCTAAATCAGGGATGTCAAACTCATTTTACATTGCGAGCCACCTACAGCCCACTTTGATCTTAAGCGGGCCGGAGAAGTGAAACTCCCCTTTCTGAAGCCACATATTTGACTGTTTTCTACATCTTAAAGAAAAAGTTGCTGCGACAAAGAAAAGAAATCTGTCAGAAAGTTGAAATCTCTTTAGTACTGAATAGCAGAAATTAGGCTCTCTTGTCAGATGTCATTTTTTGGAGGAAAAAAAGGAGGCCAACAACACTGTACACAATGATAAACTGATGCGTAATGAGCAAGCAAATAAGGCAGAAAATAGAGATTTTTGATGGGAAACTGGTCTCAAAGTACACTGAGCGAAAGCTGTGAGGGAAGACAGCCAAAGTAAGTGGGAATTCATTACAATGTTTTTCAAACGTAAGGTGTAAAGTAGTCGTCTCCTTTTGCTGCTGGTTCAGTGAATTTTGGTTGGAGAGTGACAAAATCTGTAGTTTTGGAATCTGGGAGATGTTGGCTTCCCGCACCTGTTCGTTAATTGTTTGCCGATTTAGCTTTTTGGTGGTTGTTGAAATGGTTTTATGAGCTTTTAACTGAGATTCTGATGTTTCTGTTGTCTATATTCAAACAACAGATCTGGCGGTACATCACATTAAGCTAGATGTTCTCCCGCTTGCCCCTGATTGTTTAAAGCGATGTTCAAACAATCAAAATGCATTGTGGGAAATGTAGTTTATAGCCAACATATGCTTTAAGCAACATACAGTAAATGTATTTGAAGACAATAATGCACAAGCTTTCGCGGGGGTTACGCTTGCAATATGTGAACTAAACGATCATTTGAGTCTTGTTACTAGCATCTGAAATGGTGAACTTTCCTGAAATAGCACACATGAGTTTCCACTTCAAATATAGTGACAAACTCCGAGTCATCACAAAGACATGTTATAGAGTGTGCACTCACATTTTTTACCACCTATTTGTTCATTTTAAAGTTAGAAGGCAACTATCTACTGATCCCAAGTAGTGCAAAGAAATGTATTCAGTATCTTTGTTTGACAGTAGTGAAAAGTTTAACATTTTAATATAATCGCCCAATCCTCCCTGACACCACGTTACTAGCGCCCTACTCCAGACAAGCCAGACATCCAGATTGAAGGGGACGGGGCGTCTGCAGGGATATTTCTGTGTTTATCCAGACTTTATTATCGTCACTTAGATTTTGGAAATGGTTAATAAGTCTGCTGTCAACCCTAAATCCTCCAGACAAGAATCTGTCTTGGCTCCAGGAAAGAGCCCTCAAGGCATGGCTGAGTGTAAGAGTTAATGAACCCTTAGTTAGTTCTGTCTGCTCACTGACAGTCATCGTCTTTGACTTATCTTGCTGCAAACAGCCACTCAGAGACAATTGAGCCACACAAAGGACGTCCATAATCAGAAAGCTAAAGACCCGTTTTACTTGTAAAAATGTTCTAACTGTGATCCAACTGTGATGGGCCCTACACAAAGTGGCTGAGTGTGTATGCATCTGTAAATGTGAGTATTCAGGATGTTATTTCCTGGTGAGTGTGAGACATGAAAGCAGTGGGATTTTTATGCCACTGATATCACTGCACACATGCACAAAGCTGTCTCCACCCGATCATGGGAGAAAAACTCCCACCACCACCAACAAAACAAAAAAAACCCCACTCTCAGCAATAGGCTGCATTTGCTGAAATCCCCAAAGGAAAGAAAAGTGAGCAGGATGGAGGAAAAAAAAAATAACAGCCTACTCTCTCCCACCAATACTTCCTGGAGCCTGGGGCAGTCCTGGATCTGCATGGGTCTCCCCGACAACTGAGCTTTGTCTAGACAGAAACCAATGCACCGCTCACCAGATAGGAATTCAGTAAACCCACAACCCCTCAGTCTCGCACCACCTTTAGCTCTCACATGGCACCCAACGTACAAGTCACAGCTCTCATTGTTTAAATAATCCAGCATTTACACTTCTAACCAACTGCACCACCCTGTTATTCATGAACAGAAATGGATGCATTTAGCTCCAAAGGGTTCTTTCTCTGCAAGAAGACCAACCCGTTTTACTCCCTACTTTGTGGGAAAATAAACAGGGAGAAGGAAATTCCTCTCAGTCCACATTAAACTGCAGCATCACATCACAAGACGCTTCACATTTAGCTTCAAAAACAGCAATACTGAACACAGACAGGGGTGTGAATGAACAGTTGAATAACATGTCAAACCAAGTAATCTACAACTTTTTTTCTTTTTACATGCTCTGTTGCTCAAGGATAAACGTCAGCAGGTCGTCCTCCCTTGTATCACCATTACACATTCAGCCACATTCACATTTTTTTTACTATTTAATTTGTAAAAATGTGTATACACACACACACACACACACACACACACACACACACACGTAGGAAAATATTTAGTATACACATCTAGAAATGCATACACTATTATATATTGTACATATATTTATTAGTTTCAGGTTGGCCATTCTTGTATTTTGCTCGTTTGTGTTGTTGTGTTTGCACATCTCTGTTGCTTGTGGGGCTCGCACACAAGAATTTCACTCGCATGTGCTGTGCCAGTGTGCCTGCACATGTGATGTGACAATAAAAAGTGATTTGATTTGATTTGATTTGATTTCAGCTGACACTTCCATGCCATTCCTCCAAGGTTACCAACACACAGTGCTCTCACCTTTTCCCCACTTCCCCACACTCAGCATGCCTAACCATCACACATACACTTATTAGCTTACATGCATGCAAAGGTTGTTCTTTCTTTACTGGTTCTGCCAGAGAGGAAGGCTAACTCACTATACCTTTACTACTGGGTGGCAGGTTTAAACATTTTATATACATTCTATTATAAAATAAAATTTTGAGAACATTTAATAGCAGGCAGTACTTCACACTTCACTCAACCATTAAAAAAAAAAGTGCAAAATAAGAAACCACATTTTGTGGCAACTCATTAGCATACATTTTATCAATGCTCAGTGCACATTTTCTGCAAAGAAAGCATGCGATTAAAAGGGTAAGAACGTGTAGGAAATTATGAGCATCCTGAGTCTAATTCTGAGTCTAATGATGGTAAAAATCTAATCTAGTATATTTTTTATTTATATTGTGGAGGGTGCAAAAGACTCCTGCAAAGACAATGCAGTCCATTACTTTTATAGATGATTTTTGTGTCCATCTTTTCAGATATTACTCTCCTTTCTACTCTTTTCCACTGCAATGCAAAGCAGGTCAGTGGAAAGTTGCTCCAATTACCCAGGATTAAAAAGGGAAGTTTATCTGAAGCTACTACTCATTTTTTTTAAATGTTATTTCTTTAATGATTTGTTGCTTTTAAATTTTAGTCACTTTCACTTTAAAAAAAAAAGAAAAGATGATTATTCTGTAACTGACATCAGCAAACACATTCATTCATTTGATCAGCTGCTGTGCTCGCAATTGCTACCAAGGTCAAAATGACCCCTTCCTCCTGAGGTTTGTCAGGACATTTCAATGAGACCCAGTTTATCTTCATGTAAGAACTCCATCCTGCAATTTAAAAAAGCAGGGATGATAACTGATCTACAACTAAAATAAGTTAAGCACTCCAAATGTGCTTGATTTCAGCACATAGACTTTGCAGACTCAAAGTTTTGGTGTTATCAGTGGTGTAGCACTAAAGTCTGAGCCCTATACATGTGCAGGCGCAGTGCCACCCCGCTTCTTTTGATGACTCCACTATCACACCTCCTACATAAAACTAAATCAAGCTAAATCTATGTGTCTGAAGTACTTATCCAGATTGTCAGTAAATGTTAAACTACATTTAAATATATTCTTTCAACATACTTCAAATACTGTGTGAATTTTTTAAGCAAGAACTGTACATGAACATAGCCACTGTAGCATCATCTATTGGTTACTTTGTTCTAGACTTCACATCATGAGGCGTTTTCAAAGTGGGCATCATGAACCGGATCAGGTGGATCTCAATGGGAAACCGTCAGTAACTCTATGCTCTTAAGGTAGCAATTTCTCAGCCGATTCAAAGAATGCAATTGCACAAGATGCAACACAGAATGTTTCATAAGCATCTGAGAAACAGCACTTCCCTTCCCGAAATATATGTCGTGTCTGTGATGGAATCAGACTCAAGCAAGACAGATCTGAGTCAGAAACATAGAATCTGTAGTCCATCCTACATCAAAAGTGGCCAATGGAACAAAACCTGATGCACTCACAGGTCACATTTGAGTGATGGGAGCAATGTAAACACAAATCGATTAAATGTTTTAATTTAACTATGCAAGTGTGGATTGTTTAATGAGCCATTTAAAAAATATATATAGTTTTTATTAACAAATTTATGCGATAATTAGACAGTTAGACTGCACATATTTATTGCATTACATTGTTTGACTACATGGCATGACTTACAGAGCAAGCTGAGCTTCGAAAGCTGGACCTGAAGACCTGCTAAGTTTAACACATATTTACACATACAGTAACTGTATCTCCATACCAATATCAAACACAAACAAGTTTAGCAGCTTACATCTTTTATGGGTGTTTTTGAAATCTAAAACAAACACTTGAAGTTTGAAAAACTCTTCTCTTTATTATGCTAAGCTGATGTTCTGGTTTTTCATAAACTGGAAAAAAATTTGTTGTCAATAATCAGTGACTCTAACATGCATTGGGTGCATGCTAGATTTTGAGGCAACCAAAAAATTTATTCTGGTATGGCATACCACGTTGCATGGCAGATTACAACCTGCAAATATAATACTGTCTGCACAAATAAAATGAGAGTCTGGTTTTTAGTCAAATGAGAGCTTCCTGTGGTTTTTGTAGAGAAGTTGATATAATCGCATGATGTAATCAAACATGCCCACTAGTGAGAGAAGGTGGTGTTAAGTGATAGTGGCTGACAGGGAGACTACTTCTGCTGCCACCTGACTGCTTATCATGACGAACAAAGGACAGAGAGGCATAAAAAGAGGCTAGGGATGGGAAAGAAAAACACAGCCTTCTGACCTCACACTAACAACTCTCCCACCTCCCTCTTCTTCTCCCTCCGGTGAACTCTAGAGCACCCCAGAGCTGAGTGAGCACACAATGAACAGCCGTGGGAGAGGCAGAAGACAAGGCTGCAGACGTAAGAGCAGATAGGGTGGACACCGTGCAAAAGTGTCCTAATAGGGACACTACACAAGTGCTTGCAGCTTATGTCTCGTGACACCTGATTGTAAACCTGCAGTCCTAACCCATTACTAATCTGCCCTTTGGACTAACACGTTATTACCAGAGAGTTTGCATACACTGAGTTGAGAGCAATGAAACAGGTATTATTAACTGAGAAAGAATTCGAAACATCCACCTCGCCCATCTCTGCACAAGGAGGCAAAGTACATTTGGGAAAGTTTCAGGATGACAAAAACCTATACAGCACATCACTGAGGATTTAGTTTTCACGGAAATTCAAGTTTAACTGGTCTGAATGCAACTGCAATCTCAGTGGACATTTTGACTGAACCCAAATAATAATAATAAGAAGAAGAAGAACAAAATTACTATTTGAAAGTACATTAGTTTATTTAGTTAAGCATTTGTCTTTAACTTGTCCATTTATAATGTGTCACCTTAAACAGTCACACTTTCAATCATAAATATTTTAAATGTATTTTACAGGAGCAATTATAAAGCGCAGTTAAGCAAATACACTTGTTCAACAGATTTCCTGAAAAAGAAATTAAAAATAATAATCATATTTTATACCTTTTTAAGTTTGTATGCGAGTTACTCTTTCAGCTCTGTTTTTGTTTTCTATCAACTTACAAAAGTTGTTTTGTTATAGACACCAGATGTTTGCCAGCTACATTAATAACATAGTTACAGCTAAAATGAAAATAAAAGCATGTCTTTACTAGTTAGGGCACATATCTTTGACTGGGCAAAGGACAGAGAGACCTTCAGAGTCTACAAGGCAAATCACTTCTCACTTTCACATTAACTGGCTCTACCATTAACCTCCTAAGACCCGAACTCTTCCACGACATGCATTTTTAATTTCTCTTTGATATTTGGGCATATTGGGGCCCGATGAATGTAAAAACAAAGAATTACCTGATTTTTTTTTACCTTAATTTTGTTTTGTTTTTTTAAAAATAAGAGCCACATGAGGATATTCGTTTAAAATTTCGATAGAACAGCAGCAGTATAATGTCCTCATAAGTGGATATCAGGCCGTTGTAGAGCAACATTGAGTATTTTGGTCGAAATACCCCAAAATGTGATGTCCACATATGTGGACGGCAGGTCCTAGGAGGTTAAACATGGCGTCATTGTGCAGTAATCTCATAATAACCATTAATATTGTCATTCCAGTTCTGTAAGATATAAGAAGAATTCTGCAACCCCTCCTGCCTTCATCTCCAAGACAGAAACAATGAAGTCTGTAGTACGTCTTTCCAAAGAGAAAGCATTGAAGGGAGGGATTATAAGACTTCAGATTTCCATGCACTGCAGCTTTAACAAGGTTTTACAATGTAGTGTAGGTTTTGTGTTGTAGTCATGCATCATGCATCATGGCTCATGTCAGAAGCATGCTGAGCTTGCTGGGGTTACCTGCCCCTCCCTTCCTTCCCTCCCCATCTCCAGCTGCCTCCCTCTTCCCGCTCCTCCACAACCACCCACACATGCAGGGCCTTGGAGTGGGGGTATGTCACCAGGGTGCAGAGGAGGCTACCCCCCCCCCTGTCCCCTTCTGGCTGCCTCTGCCTCAATTTTATCCCACAACTTAGACATTCACATTATTCACACTCTCATTACACATACATATAGGATCTTGGGGGTGGGCACAATCACGGAGTCCAAATTACCATCAGGGTGTACACCTCACCCCTGACGTCGTTGCCCACCTCTCAATTTTAAATACACTTAGTCATTGAGGGCTAGCAGGAGGGACTATGCGCTTACCTGCTGCTCCTTGGCAGGTAGCTCCATGCCCTCCTGGGTTTTAATTGCACCTTAGAACACATATGCATCAACACTACAATGAGCGGGTGGAGGGAGGTTTGGAGTCTTCTCCCACCCCCATTCTCTGCGGCCTGCTGGAGCGGGAGGGCTAGTAGGAGGAGTTGGCCGTCCGACTGCGGTCTGGGGTGTGGGGCCTCCCTGCTGCTGCGGAGTCGGGGTGGTCTGCCTCTCCCCACCGCAGGGAAAAGGGTAACACCACCTGGGTCTGGGTGCAATTCCCCCCTCCAGGGGCAAGGGTACCTAGACCCGGTTTGTAGAGTACGCTTGGGGAGTGTGATTGTGTGTACAGCGTCTCTTTATGTCTGTCTCCACGTTGGTTGAGTGTGGAGTGAGTGCATATGAGAGCATGAGGGTGGGAATGGATGTTTGTGTCTGTGTGTGCCTGTATGTCTGTGTCTATATGTCAGGTTGGGTATCAGACGCCACCTCTCTGGGGACACCTCAGGCCCTCCAAGGTTTGGAGGCCTATCTCCACCCACCACCACTTCCCCTGCCGGTGGCGGACTCCCTCAGGTGTCGGTGCGTTGGTGGTTCTTTGTGTCTGGGGGTGGGCGTCCGGGTACACACCGGCTCACTCCTTGGCGGCCGCTTGTCGGGGCCTGGGGCCTGGGGCTCGCTCGGGCCCCTTTGGAGGTGGGGTGCCCCCGGCCTCTCGGCCTGGGGCTCGGTCACTCAGGCGCAGCTGGGGGCCGGCGGAGCTCACGGGCGCGTCACTGCAACTCCCCCTGACTTCTGCTCCGCGGCTGCTGGGCGAGCCCTCATCTGGGACTCTCCTCAGCTCTTACTGGAACAGTGGCGCGGCTGCCCCTCTGTTGGTCTTCCATGGTCTCTTGTGTTCTGGGGGCCTCTGGATGTCTGGAGTTTTGATCTCCTCCATACCCGCTTCACACCCTGGAGGACGGGGCTGTGGCCCCCCCACACTCCCTAGCAGATCATTACATGGAGAAACCTTTGGAATGCAAGCATGCTGATCCACACAGGTATGCACACATGGGTATTCACAGACGCGGACTAAAGCTTTCTTGGCTTTAAGACATGCATGCGCTCAAAGCACACTGTGCGCTGTCTATCTTGCGTGCTGCACAATATCGTTTATTATTTAGTCAATATTGATATCTATGACTAGCTAGTTTATTGTGATGGTGCTTTGTTTTCTCTATTATTATGTTGCTCTTTGTTGTTTGCTGTCTCCTCTGTTTGTTTTTTTTGTTTGTTTTTTTTTTTTTTCCTCCATACAGGTGACCCAGGAGTTTTTTTTTTTTTTTTCTCTCTCTCTTCCCCCCCCTTCTCACCGTCTCTTCTCCCCTTTGGTTTTCTTTCTTTCTCTCCCCCTCTTTCTCTCATTCATTCCCCCTGTCCTATTTATTAAAAAAAAAAAAAAAAAAAAAAAAAAAAAAAATGACAAAGGATGAACTGAAGCTCTGCCATCACGTAATGTCGCATACTGCTGTTTCTGATGTCATTTAAAAGAAAAGAAAAAAAAAAAGAAGCATGCTGAGCAATAGATCAGTCAGTGATACTGCTCATTTCCAGTCATGACAGTTAAAACACCAAATAAACAGGATTTACTGCCGCCACCAACCAGTCAAGCTGCAGTTCACATTTTCCCCTCTAGTTCCTAAACAATGCACAACGGACAGAAAATCATTTTTGCAGAATATTATAAAGTGAGGTTGACCTTTTGCATTTAAAAATTAATTACTTTATCACTTCATTCTTTCTTTTTTCACTCTTCATACATTTAGTAAGGTTAAAGCAACTTTTGAACACCAAATTTGAATAATTTCATTACTGACTTGCATTTCACTCTCAGCATCTTCAGCAACTTCAAAACTTCAATGTCAGTTTGTCTGCCACATGTTCTGACCTGCTGTGTCACTGTTGAGAAGTGAATCACAGCTGCTTCGATTTTAACAATGAAAGCTAAACAGAGCGCTTTTCAATATATAATCTCTTGGCAATTAAGCATTTACATCAGTAAGAGCATTTATGCTGTCATTAGGTTACAAAGACCTAGACAGGTCTGCGATTTCAAAAGTGCAGAAATCTGTAGTTTCATGCAATAGCGACCTGCTTATTATCCAAAATAAGCAATTTAACTTCCCAAAAGATTACCTCAGTCTGCCTACATGACCTACATGATATGACAGTCAAACCCGGTCCAGTGCAGAGAGTTCAGATGGTGGCTGAGCCTTTTTCAGTCATGCATTTTGGAGTATTATAATGCTGCATTCATTCAAAGCACCGACCAGGATCTCACAGGGAAAGTATGTGCGCACCAGTTGGAGCGGTTTGTTTTGAGAACAGTGCAACTGCATTGGAACGTGGCTGCAGTGCTGAGCTGCATACCACCCTGTTTCATCTCTAATGAATGTCAATCAAAGGCACATTTTTACAGCAGCGCAGACCACCAAGTGTATACTTGTAAGGCAATGCAATTAAAAGCAACTTATTTCTGGACTGGAAAATATTTCGCTGTGCCACTGTCTGGTAGAGGAAAATGTTTTAGGAAAAAAAAAAAATCAAAGCAGGAAAGAGCAGCTTGTACAAAAGAATCCCAGGCATGCAACCAGTGGCTAGGCAGAGTTTCTGGGCAGGATGACATCCCGACGGCTGCTTGGCCTCCCTCTCTTAACTGCCAAACCCTTATGTTTGTTAACTGGACGCCAACACTCCCTGAACGGCTTCCGCAGCAAAGATCAGGGTGGCTGGAATTCTCGTCTGGCAGACATGTGGCACAGGAGCGTCTCAAAGTGGACACCACAGCACACGAACAGATAAAGCAGCCTGTGTGCACTGTTTATTGTCAGGGCCCTGAAACCATGATTAGAGCGTTGGGGTTTTTTTTTTTGTTTGTTTGTTTTTTTAAACGGGGCACATTTGTTGCTATGCAGAAGCACTTTCTAATGCCTTCTATACAATAGCATGTACAATGACAGATACATATGAAAACAAGCAGCTGCTGCTTTGTCTCTACAAGGGAAAGTCACCCATGCTTTGTATGAACTATAGCTGGAGTGGACAGGTACTATAGTTGCATGCTCAAAAAACAAAACAAAACAAAACAGGAATGCAGGTTTGCAGGATAAAAATATGCCTTTAGTTGCATTTATGTGTACCAAGGACAGAAATGGAGCTAAACAATGCATGGAGCCTGTGCAGACAGCTGCATGCATTGATTAATGAAGATCATTACTACATCATCAGATATGCAGTACAGGGACAACTGAACGCTTCCTGTGTGGACACAGCTTAACTGCCTATTGCCGTGTTAGTACCTCCATGAGGATGTACACAGTCCACAACTGGGGTAATTACAAAAATCTTGCTAACCTACCCACATAATGCTAATGTTGAAACGGATCATGTTTACCATGTTAACCATTATTTACAATTATTTTTTCTATAAGGAAATGGCAGTGGATCATCTTTCAGTTCATCTTTAGAAAACAACTCTGTTGTTGCAGACTGGAGAATGTATTCAGTTCTTGAACCATGCATGCGTGCGCAAAACTTCATGGCAGTTGCATGAAAATTCTATTGATGGAAACTGGATATGCAGTGACCTAGTTGTTGACTAAGCTGATATTTCATCGGGAGCAACAAGAGGGCGACATTGTAATTACACATCTGAAACTGTAGCAATAATTCATTTGTGGCTTTATGTCTACATAATGATGGGTAGACTGGACGTTCTGTTTTATTCTCACAAAGCATGCCATGGAGAAGGTTCCTGTGCTAACAATAAACTACATAGTAGATTTATAGTATTAGTCTAATGCATATGGTTCCCACTGAAAAGGGTTTTACAGGTAAACAAGGAGCAAGTAGAATCAGTGGCTGAAGTAGCCCCAGCTGCACACTTCTGAGACTTTATGTTCTTTGACTTGCAAACTTGATGAATCTGTTTGTCCTACTTCAAAGCCAACATGTGTCTACATTATAGTTCTGCAGATAGAAGAGCTAATCTCAAGTGGCATCTGCAAGCCTTCGGGGCAATCAAAGGCCACCCAGTGAACGCCAGTCCATGTTAGAGGTACATAAATAATACTAGAACTTAAATCTCTGTTTCACTGCAGTTTCTGGGAACACGGGACCAGTGCAAAAGAAAGTCCAGATGAAAAAGAAATGCTATCGAACGCATTCACTTCCCATACACTTCAAATACGTTTTCCAAGAAACAACTTGAAGCATGGAATGTGCGACATGAGAGGAAAAAAAACTTCGCAAAGCAAAGTACAAAATAAGTGCTACCCGGCATGAGAACTGGTGAGCAAACTACTTCCTGCAGAGGGGCCGGCCACTCCTGCCTCAGCCCATTGCTAACCGGCATGAGTAGGAGTGTGCGTGCATGTTTGCGTGTACAGTAAGTGATTGTGGGGTGAGAGGGAAATTCGAAGGGAGGGGTGGGGTTGTTGTTCAGGAAGTAGACACAGTGCAACAGAGGAGAAGGAAGGAAGGAAGATGCCCATATATGAGCAGGCGCTTACGAAACAGGATGGAGGACATGACTGAAGAGGCCTGGGATCTCCCGTGGGCGCAGAAATAATTAAGTAACTGTGAAAAAACCTCCTACACATATAAAAACACACACACTGTCAATCAAAAAATGCCAAGCCCCAATTTTCATGCATCCTGACGCTTGCACAGTAAACTGCTGTGTTCAGTTAAGATCTCACATTAAACCTGCTCAGTAAGAAAAAAAAAGGTGTTAGAAATTGAAGCAGTTATTGAGGAACCAAGATAGTCCCACCAAATGCAAGACATTGCCCCACAAGGTTTCTGTTAGCACAGTGGAAAGACTATAGACAGAGGCCCTGCAGCCAATTAATAACACACCTGCACACAGGCAAAAAGAGCCTTTGTTTAACACCTGCATGTAGACTGGGTCACCTTTTTTCACTTGCTGTTTGATTTAAATTCAGGTGAATGCATATTTTTCAAAGTACTTACTTTGGACCTACAACTGATTTAAAGCTTTTATTTCCTGAGGGGCTGCCCCCACAAATTGCACAGTAGTTTACATTACACACACCATAAATTTCACTATACACCCACAGGTTCCTATAAAAGGCAAAAGGTTTGTGTTGTACCCCTACACAAACATGTTAAAAAAAAATAAATAAATAAAAAACCTACACGTTATTAACAAATGCAAAGTTCTTAACAGGGTCACTCTGCACAACACATGAGTATTCACACACAAGAGTCCCAACACAGCTGCAACAAATGAGCAGATGTGCATGCTTATGGAGGTCCCAGTGTGGGACATTTCAGATTCTCAGTGTTTCAATGGCATAAGCGAAAAAGGAAAAACAAAGCGGTTTCTACATCAGTTATTAATTTAACAGACCTTCAATATGCTGCAGCAATGAAAGGGTTATCTCACGCCTAACATAAGGACAAACCTATAGACTGTATAATACTGCCACCATGTGGGGGAAATTTGTAGAATTGAGTCATACAACTATCTGTAAGAAGGTATCCACAGAGAAACTAATCTGAAACTAGCTTTTTCTTTCATTTCCTAGATTGATATTGTGTTAGCAGCAGATCTCTTAATTAAAACAGATACAAGTAACAAAGAACAGATTGTTTCCTTATTAGTACATGTGTATTGATTGGCAAACCTGAGACTTTTATTATGTGTAATATACTTTTAACTGAGTTATTAGCCAAGACATTTTTATTATATTTAGGTGCATATTTTCCTGACCAAGAAAATAACAAACATTAGTTCAAGTAAGTATCCAATGCACCTAATCATAGGTAATTATTTAGAGAAATTAATTCATTAATGCTATCAAAACAGCTTCTATTTCTAGTTAGAGAAGATTCTTTGGATCTAAATCATGATTTTGTAGAAATGTTTTAAGTACTGATATCATTTGGAGCCAAAACGTGTACAGGCTTTTCTTCCTTTCTTCTTTCTGGCCTGAATCTAGTAATGTTTCACATTTTTCCCCTCTAATATTAAATGAAGAACCACTCAGAAAATAGGCCATTTAAGGCCCTCACAGTAAATTCATATTAAAGGGGTTATCAAGTATAAAGTTGGATGCTTGAAAACAGGGGCAGGGGTGAGTAAGATCCAATTTCATACAGTTAAGTGAAACAAATTATAAATGTTATGTTTCACTGTGTTTGAAGCATACATTACCAGTAATGTAATCAGTAGCATGTATTTGTATCTTACAAATTCCACACCTGTGATGCCTTTTTGTAAATGTAGGACCCAAGTCATAATCCTAAAGAGCAATCCCCTATGATTTAAGAATATAAGAAGATACAGTGTAGACTCTTTCTAAACACAAGAGGGCAGCACCTCACAGATGGTCCTTAAGTCTGAAGATATGAAATACTCAAACAGGCTGTGCCTAATTAATAATGAATAGGCTGGTGAAACAATGTTTGCAACCTGAGCCACCTTGCAATTACAGAAATGGCTGGTGGCGATAGTTG
Source organism: Diplotaxodon limnothrissa (assembly GCF_057381915.1). Taxonomy (NCBI): domain Eukaryota; kingdom Metazoa; phylum Chordata; class Actinopteri; order Cichliformes; family Cichlidae; genus Diplotaxodon; species Diplotaxodon limnothrissa. The sequence goes on along the minus strand of NC_140617.1, from coordinate 15,318,752 downwards.
TTTTAAAGATGGGAGGCAGCCTATAAACAAGGACACAGACCTGTGTGCGAAATGTTCTCAGGGAGCATGTACTTGGTGTTTCTGTCTGAGTGGGCAGCATAAATCTGGAAAGAAAAAGCAAAGAAAATATTATTTTTCAAAAAATTAGCCAATCGTGGATTCATGTTTACCATTTCTTCCAGATGAGGCCAAACAAAGAGCTGTGAGCTCCCACGGTGTAATTAATGAATGCTAGCCCTCTGACACTAGTTTCCACATCATTTAGGACAAAATGTGAAGCAGTGGTGGGTGGGGTATACCCAACCCACTGCTCTACTTGCATTCATTACCACATTCCAGTGAGACCAGTTAGATGGCCAGTCCTTTAGTCAGAGAACTTTGTGTCTGGGCAGTTTGTCCCAACAACAGAGAAGAGGCAGGACTTGGTGGTTTAAAGTAAGGAACAGATATCCTCAAATATTTTTAGTACTTTCCACTGTTTATTATTTTCTTTCCACAGTAGTAATTCATCTTACACATTCTTCAAGCCTGAGCAATACTCGGAAGAGTTGGTGTATAAGCATTAACATATAAATAATATTCTTAACTGAAACAAATGCAACAATTAAATACAACATAAAAGGTTTTTGCACAGAGTAGTAGAGTTTTTGGGGACAAACATTCATACTGAAGGTACCATTTATTCAAACGCACAAATTAACTTGGATTCACTTTAAATGTGTAACTGTTATTTAGTCATTATTTACAGTAGTTATACATGTTCAATATCAAATCAAAGCACACACACACAGTCCTGGAGTTGGTTTATGCAATTGTCAGTTGAGCTGTACATCATGTAGAACTGCTCAACGAAGCACGTGTCTATAAATAACCCACTGCAGCAATATGACAAGTCCCAAAATGTCACTGAGATCAGACACAGGGTGACACGAACAAGTAACCTGGCTACTGTCACACAGGGTCTGTGTGTTGCTCTGCGGGTCAGGGGGAGACGCGGCAGATGAGATGTTAATCCTGCCACAAGGATGGGAAAAACAACAATGAGGCTGCAATTTCTGCTCCCGCTAAAGGAGTTTACAGCAGATGTTCGGCGGAAATAATTTGGAAAATTAAAGGAATCTTTGATGAGAACGCAGAAGTAATAAAATTTCAACACGCAATGTTCTAAGATGCTAATATTGGGAGCAACAAGAAAGCCAACAAGTAAGGCGAAGTAAGAGACGAGAGCGTGAGTTGGTTTGGATAAAACAACAACCTCCAGGGCCAATCCAACAAAGAAAAAAGCCAGGACTGAGGTTTCAACATGTGGAATCCCAAAAACAGATGACGTCATGGTGGCTACATCCATCTTCTACATACCATCTATGGTTTATAGACAGATAAATGAACTGAAGTGGCACAGCAGTTATAGTCAAATATACAGAGAGTTTATTTGACTACACAATCATCTTGTTCAATCAAACCACCTAAATATTGTGCATGCGTTTCATTCTGAAATGTTACATTATAGGGCGCTCATTTCAAAATTGCTTTCCAAGTAGACAAATAGTAAAAGAATACACAATCCCAAGTGACATCTTTGTTCATTTATTTATCCGAATATTGACATAAATCCTAAGTATTTTTATAAAGGTTTAAACTGGAAAAAAAGGGAATCCTTACACTTACAGAACCTTTATGAATTGCTGCTTGATGAATACCTGCATCAATTAACTTGTAGCTGACTAGTTCCCTGCATTAAAATATCTGTTAAATGTCCATGCTTTTAACTGTCTCCATGACATCTGGAGGAAACAGCTGCTGTGTGAACAACGGTCTGATTTTGATTAACTGATTAAGAGCTACACTGGTTTTATTGTAGAAGGTCTGAATATTACAATATTAATAACAAAAGCCCTTCTCTAATCTAATAACTTTAAATAGAACAGTACACTGCCTGGTGGCCATCACACAGTTTTCAGAAATGCCGCATCTTGTTTGAAGACAGAGAGAGTCAACACTGTAATTACAGGGTGCATGTAACTAACTATCGGTTTAAAAATGGAAAGTATTTGAGAGGTAAAGTCATTGAAAGCTAATTGTGAAAGCCTTTCATCACTTGCTGATAAGCAGTTAATGCCTTGTGCACTAAGCAGCCCTCTTACGTGCGACATATTCTCCTCGTTGAGGGTATAATACCTTCATCACTGCGACACGCTCCAGTGAGGAGGCTAAGAGAGCTCTGACATACGTCAAAGCAGGAGGACATTTTTCACATATTGCTGTGGACTAACAGCTCGAGGGTGCCGGCGGCGACTGTGCTGTGTTGACTGGAACTTCTCTCTAAAGGTCTTTGTGACCAGAGCTGTGACGCACAGACGAGTTCCCCAGAGGCTGAGCGTGGAATTTGAGTCAAGGGATAGAAGGGGGGTAGGGGGGGGACCTTCTCACGAGATTAAACCACGCTAAGGTCTGCACCAGTAAGTGTGGGGTAACCAGGCAACATGACCATACCCACGTCAGCACCACAAATGCACTCAGGTGGAGTCACGCTGGACTGCCAGAAGCCATGACAAGATAATTCTCCTGAAAGATGAAAATCATTTGTCATGGACACACAGAGTTACGTTGCATGCTCTCCACAAACATGCTCACAGGTTCAATAATAATAACAGCCATACCAAAATTATCTCACAGAAACGTCATCATACTACTGAAAGAAAGTAAACACGTGTAGCGCTTAGAAAAATATGTAGCATCTGTTTATGCAGTGTAAAAGACAGCTGTTTTGATCAAAACTTTGCCAGTTTTACACTCAATTTTTATATTAGATTTTGGCATGCTGCACTTTCCTTTGGGGTGGACCGAACATTTGCTCAACAAAAAAGCTTCAACTGAATGCCCCCTAAATGCAAAATTTTCAAATGCATCCCTTTATTCATTTAAAAAGTCTGACAGACTAACACTAAAACACTGCTGAATACTGCAGATGGATTTCCTGGTACTAAAAATCTTGATCAATACGTATTTAAAATGATCATCATTACCTGTCTCATTAGCTACAAAAACAAACAAAAAAGCTATTAACTGAGAGTTAATAGATTACTAGCTCGGTTAGTAAACTGAGACTAGTTTTGCCAATTTTCTGTAGTAATTGGAGATGGGAATCCAGAAGTGGTTCCAACTGATTCAATACATGGGAATTATGTGCCTCAAACTTCCTTTTATCATTGCTGGCATGTTTGTTTTCCTGACAGTTGGATGTTGCAAAATGTCAGAAGCTTTTGCACAACTCAGTCATATGCAATTCTTTGTCTTCTACTCTGTTTCTGCAGTCTTCAAAGTCAGAAAAAAAGACTAAAGACTAGTGCAGGTCTTCATATTATCCACAAAACAGATACTGTGTGGAGTAAACGGATCAGAAATCAGAAAGGGATTAATACCAAATAAATGTAAGTACTAAAAACACTCTTAAACACTTAAATAAAAGCTAAACTCTACAGTTATTTTTTAATCATAAATCAGTCTATCATCTACATTACTAAAAGTCCAGTCCAAGAGTTTGTGCAATGCATAGGCTTTAAGAATGCGACTTCACATCTTAAATTCAGATTTTAGCTGAGCACATTCACCTGAGAAATACACCGCTTGGAACGTCAGATATTATAATGAAGTGTTGCTACTCCTATAAGAACAGCAACTCCTCCCGAAACACGTCTGAGTTAAAGAGAAGTTTAAACATTTAAGGCAGACTATGTTAATCTACTGTTTACTGCAGCTCTAATAAAGCACTTCACTCACATTTACTGAACTACGTTTAAAAAGAAGAGCATCAGTTTCCCCGCTCTGATAACCTACAGTATGATAACTTCCCACAACACGCTGTAGTGTTTTCACACTGTTGTAATACTGGCGCTGTTAAATTCAAAGAAAGCCCTGCTGCAGGTAGGCTTTCCAAGAAGTGTAATATTCCATCATACTTGTAAATCTCTCAAATATTCGCTGACCTTCACAGAGATTTATCCAGCATGTTTTCTCAGAAATATCGCCATGACATCACTCATGTCTCCTCTTGAAAAAAAAAAAGAATCCTAACCGCTGATTGAAACACCTGTTTACCAACCATGTATTTGCACAAAAAAAATTTGCCAACCATTTAAAGCTGCAAAGTGTTCTTTCCCATACTCTTACCTCGTGTTTACACTGGTTGTTGCCTCAGGTTAATGGACTGGAAGTCACAGTCTACCATCTGGCGTTTATTAAAAGCAGCAGCAGTGTGGACACAGCAGAATGAAGAAAGATTATTTATGTAATCTCTGTACTGATACTCACCTGGCCTCTCGGATCCAAAACCGGGTTTGTTCCTTTGTTTTGTTTTTGTTTTTTATGTGGTTGTTTTGTTTGTTTGGGGGTGGTGGTTTCAAAGTCGAGCCATGAAATAATCCCACACGAAGCTCTCGCAACTCGACAAAAATGTCGACTGAAAAGTTTCAGCTCGGATTAAACAAACATTCAGCCGTGTGGAGGTGAAAGCGCAGTGACGGGAGACGCGCTCAGTCATCTGCTGTTGGCTGCTGCTAGGCAGGACTACACGCCGCTTCCTAATCTTTGGACAAGGCAACAGCGCCCCCTGTCGGTGGCTTATACAGATGGTAATTCATAGGATCCTGATTGTGCTACATCTGCACCTGAGATATTCAAAATGTAGAAATCCAGGTGTCCACGTCCACGTTTCAAAATGATCCTGCACTTGCCATAAATATATTTTCAGTATGAAGTGCGGTTTTGTTTTGGTTTTTGTAATCTTGATAAATAAAAAATACAAATATTTTTCATTAATCAGAAATAGGTTTTTTTTTCCCCTTTAATTTTGTCTCCTGATTGTCAATACCCAGAGAAGTTTATATATATATACATATGTATATATATGTATATATATGTATACATGTGTATATATATATATATATATATATATATATATATATATATATATATATATATATATATATATATATATATATATATATATATATATATATATATATATATATATGGTAAATGGCCTGTATTTATATAGCGCTTTTACTAGTCCCTAAGGACCTAAGGACCCCAAAGCGCTTTACATATCCAGTCATCCACCCATTCACACACTGGTGATGGCAAGCTACATTGTAGCCACAGCCACCCTGGGGCGCACTGACAGAGGCGAGGCTGCCGGACACTGGCGCCACCGGGCCCTCTGACCACCACCAGTAGGCAACGGGTGAAGTGTCTTGCCCAAGGACACAACATATATATATATATATATATATATATATATATATATATATATCCAAGACATACCTGAAGCACTGGTAAGCAAATCAACTAATTTTACTTACTTATCTAGCTCAGTGGTGTCAAATTTAATTCATGGACTTCTCAGAGCTTCATCTACTGACTTGACCAATAAAACAACTGCATAATAATCTAAAAATGAATAAACCAAATAAACATTTTTAAAATTCTTCCCATTTCTTCTAGTATAGGTTTTAGCACATTCTGAAAACATTTACATTCCATAAAGCATCTTTCAGATGAACAGTCTGAGATGATGAAGAAAATTACATGCCATTCCAACAAAAGGCCTCAGGGTTTTTTGTTTTTTTTTTTCGCATTAAAGAAATGCTGTTATTGTAGATAAAGAGAGCTGTTAGCTGGACTCCTCGGGTTTTAACCACAATCAAGGAAATAAATGTCTAAAGTTACAGATACAGTACTAGCAGTCTTTTACCCGGACTTTGCTCCATAAATAAAAACAAACAGAACAGTGGATGTACTGAAACACAAGCAGGAAATTTTCAGTGATATAATCAAATATTTGCTGGAAAAAACACCTAATTTTTTTTTTTTTTTTTTGGTTTATCTCTGGCAGGCCATGGGAAATATCTTAGACGTCTATAAAATGAACACTTCAGACTAATTTTCAGACTTTTCATCTGGTGGCTACATGGGTCTGTTCTGGCGCTTTGGCCACATATTTGAGATCCCTGGTCTAGATGTATGATTTAATTCATTTGTTTGTTACAACCTTACGCTGCATGTCATGAAAGCTCATTCTTGCATAAAGTAATAAACGCCAGAAACATTCAGTAGCAAAGTAAGTTGAAATAAGCAATTTGAGCACTGTTTTATTAGTAGAAAGCATATATATAATACTTTCACACAATGCTTTTTCACTATTTACATTAAAAAAATTAAAGTTGTATTTTGTATCTGTGTTTTAGACTGAATGTGCACAAAACCTGAAAAATTGTGAAGAAATGTTTAACTGTCCATGCACTTTGTTGAGCCATACACTGTATATATATAGTATTAAACCAAGTATTTAACAAAGGATTTAGATTTATTTTGGCATTTTGCAAAGATACAAAGAGTGAAAAGATTGGCCACTTTTTCTTTTCATTACAAGTTTAAGGAAACAAATCCACATTATAGGAGGTTGTAACAACATAGTCACATAAGGGGAGTCACAAGTTAACAAATTTCCTGTCATACCACGTAGAAGATGTCTGTTAGATAACAATAAGAACTTCAATTTATAGCATGCTTTAATTATTTTTCCCACGGTCACAAAGTTTAAAATAAGCAGCTTTTGGAGGCCTCTAAGGTCTGACCTTCCAGTGAATCTAACTTTGAATATTCAAGCTTTCCTCACTTTTCCTTATACTGTAGCTTCCTGTAGCTTTTGTTTCCCCAGTCTGTTCACTTGTTAAAGGTTACAGTATTGTACAATGGCTCACTTGTACATTCAATAGTGTAGAAGACTCTGGCAAGTAACATCAAATTAAAAGATAACACACCACAAATATCCTGAAACGAGCCCAGCAGCTATTCCTCAGCCACCTTCCCAGTGATCCTGTAGACCTCTGTCGGCCCCTGCTCTCCACAGGTCAGCTGTGTCTCTTGGCTCTCGGGATTGTCCGTCATATCTGCAACATAATCTCAGATAAACACCTCCAGCATATTTACAAAGCAAATATCTCTCGCCATCGGTTCGCTAAACTGGATTCTGACCAAACAACAGAACTGTTACGCACCTGTGTGTTGAGTGTCCCCTAACTTCTTCCTGTTGTGCTTGTGTGAGGGGGCATAGAGGAAGATAATGGTAAAAACGTACAGGTTCCACATGCCATAGATTCCTGTAAGAAAAGCACTGTGGACCTGGAGAGTGTAGTCTCCCCAGTGCCAATGACCTTCGCTGACCTATTTGAAAAAATAAGAATATTTGAAATAATTTTTAAGAAACCCAAACATGTCCAAATAACAAATCATAAACATATTTTAAAGAAGAACAAACTGCAATTAAAACTGCTGCTCCTTAGAAGGCTAAAACTTACTTGATTTAAGATGAAGAAGATGATGGTGAAAGCAGCACATGTGAGTGTTGCCAGCATTAAAAATTTAAACCTGAAAATAATACCCTGGGGGGAAAGCACACCTACAGTCAGTAAAGTAAGTAGAATTTCTGCATAATCTAGTGAATGAAAAGCTTTTTCTTTTTGTCAAATTCACTACTTTTTCTTATGTGATTTTGATATAAAATTAAACCTTATAGCGCAGTCTCCGAGTCTCTGGCATTGTAGGAAGCTGTTGCAATTTCCCACTAATGGTTCTGAACACGCAGTGCACCATGCGACACAGGGAGAAGAAATAAAGGCAAACAGAAATCCCTGCCACAATAATGAAGGTAATATGTGGTTTCAGATAAGAAAAAAATCTTGGATGTTAATGGTAGCCTGACTGCTGAATTACTTTTTATAATAAAGAATAGATATTTGAAGGATACTGCAAACTTACTCCTGGATTCTGACGCCCACACACTGTAGAATGGATTGCTCAAACGAACCCCCCTTCGGTAAGAGAGAAAACAACTTACTTTTTTTATTAAATCCACACCAATAACACAAAAAATGAAAAACATTTACCTTTCACTCAGGTCAAATATGAGAAGAACAGAAGATCCAAACACCACAAGCCCAACTTGCCACCAATAAGCTGAGAGGAGATTCCTCTGACGTTGGTCCTGGTGATTTAATGAATGAAAGAATAAGTAACAACTGGCAGGAAGGTGCAGAGAAATGTGCAAGCAGCAAAGAAAGACCTGCTAACCATGAGGTGTTCACCACAGAAGATGATCCAGAAACAGAAGAGTACAGAGTATAAGGCGCACTGCTGGGCATCTTCAAACAGCAGCATCCATGTCCACTCAAAGCCCATGGACAGCCACTCCACCGGCATGTCCAGGAAGGCCATTGAGAGGCCCAGAGCAAAAATCACCCTGAGCAGGACGAATACATCAGTGAAAGAAACACTTACATCCACTCTAACAGACAAATAACTCCTTCTGCTCTATTGCAAATGGAGAAATGACCTAGCTCTAGGCAATCATGCACTTAGATCAAACACTTTTCATTTCCTCTGCTTGGAAATGCTACACAAAAGTATGTTGGACTTCTGAAAAACAAGCTCTTAAAAGTATGCCAGAAGGTTTACTTGCAGTTTTAAGTTCTCATTGAGTATAAAAGAGCCAGGAGCTCCTTACAAGTAGCTGTATTGTATAACTTCACTCTACCTTTTAAATAAGATGATTTTGTTTCAGTCTGCAATAAAATCTCAATAAAATCAGTCCGCAGAGGCAGCAATCGCAACCTAAAGTGCTCAAAATTAAATATTCTTATTCTTATTAGTGGTAGTAGGAGCAGCAGTAGTAATATTATTATTATTATTATTATTATTACATTGTTTTTTATCATTTGAGAAATTATTAAAATTCAACTCAGTATTCTGACATAAAATTCATAAATATACTTAAATGTTAAAATGTCACTCTTAATCTCTCTTTCCACATGCAGGCTAGCCAAAACATACTTTTCCAAAAGGACCGGAGGTCTCGCCAAGAGCCGAATCCTGTACCAGTACCAAACTGTAGCCACTGATATCCAGGGACTGAACACAGTCTTCATGCTGATCCACACTTTGGTGAAGCCTCCATTCTGGTGGATGCCCTGAGGAAGAGGAGGGACATCAGATGTCAGAGTGCCAAATTTTTAGCTTTGGAGATTAATTCAAACACAACATGCCGTATAACAGAAGTTAACATGTAGAAATTATACTCACCACTACATGGATGTCCTTTATTTCCCCGATGCCAACGTTCATTGTGTCATTCACTGGCAAACGCAGGTTCATTAAAAAATATTTGTGGGCTACACTTCCCAGCTCCATGAATGGTATTGGGTCACAGTGATAAAAGCGCCCTTCGTTTTCATACGTCTGAAAAAAACACTGGGTTTTTCCTCACTAAGCAGAGAAAAGTGTAACTATTTCTCATTTCTGTGTATAACATGAAGTCATGCAGGTTTACCTTGGATACTGCAAATGTGCATCTGAGTGGCCTTTGCTCCACCGAGTGAAATTTTGTGGTCCACTCAGACGTCATGTCGTCCCTGTACGCCAGACGGGCATCGATAGTGATGACCACATCATCTTCTACACAGGCAGGAAAATTGCTCATTTTATTAGAAACCCACTGTAACTAGGAAACTACGCTATTTACATTTCTGACAAAGACAAGGCACATGTCTTACCAATCTGATTTATCATTTTGAATGCAATGTCAAACTGCAGAACAGCCAGCATGTATTGAAACCACGGACTCATTTCAGTGTTGGGTAGGGGTACATGCACAGCAAAAACAATGTCGTTGGCATCGAGCGTTTTTGCCAGAGGGTCGTCAAAACTGTGGACCTGCTGGCATCGATTTGAGCCCCATGGCATGAGCCAAGCACGTGTCCTGTGGAAATTGATGCATTTGGTGGCCAAGTAGCTGATTGCAGTGGTAGGACTGGGAGCTATCATAAAGGAAATCAGATATATATTATGAAAAAAGACAGACTAAAGCTTAATCATTAAGAGCATTGGGAAATTTTGTTTTTCAGAGCGCTTCCAACACAAAAAATTATGTTAATTAGACTTCATTTTCCTAAAATTGAAATCATTGAGGGCTATCCTGCATTTACAATCAAGCTGAGTAGCTCAAAAGCACACAAACAATAAAAAAAATATACAGTAGGTGCAAAGAAACTCCATGCAAAAACTATAAATATAATTAAATATGGAAACTCTACAAGATAAAAGATGCAAAACTGCTCACCCAGGTGTAGAAACAAGCTAAACTGCTTGCAATCAAGAATTTAAATTAAATAAATGTTTAGTTTTTAGAATACATAGAAAATAGAAAACAGTGAGGAAATAATTGAGAACATTAAAGGAATGTCGCCAGCTTTCATTGGCTGGCTGAGTAGAATCTGCAGTGCAGTAACATCTAAATGCACATAACAAAGATTGAATAAGATAAATTACTCCAAATAATTATTAGAAAACATTATTATTTGCAAACAAATGTAAAAATATGTTTTAAAAAAATCATCTACTTACATATCAATGCTCCAACCAAGATGGAAAATATTTGGAATAATAAAATGAAGAAAACAAATAAAACCAACTTTTTAGTGCTCATCTTCTCTATGATCGCTCCTGCCATTTGTAAAAAATATTTTGGGTAAAAAAATATAAAAAGAAAGTGTTGTCCAGACAAGCCAAGTGCTCCACTGAAGCTCATCTACCTGCTCACACACATCTGACTCTCATATGGGATACGCCAGACATTAGGCTCAAACAGAGCATGTGCAGAAGGGACAGGAGGTGGAATCATTAGGCATTAAAAAGATCAGAGAACACTGGTCTATAAAACATGATTCCTTTATTGCTTAAAGAATACAACTTTGTAGTATAGGCAAGTGAATGTGTATCACAACTAGGTTACTTATCTTTACACTGAGGATTGACCACAGTCACAATGCAAATGTTTGATACTGCACCCAAGGAAAAGGGAAATAACAAATCTGGCCTCGATATCAAAGCGTCTTACAAAGTTATAGGTTAATAATATTTAACATTATTCACACTGATCTGGAGCCAGCAATGAGAATCACAGTAGCACCTACACCTTAAAAAGAAAACAAAACACGAACTCTGGGCTGTTAGTCTATCTTTGGTTCTATCAGACAAAAATATTCAGTTTTTCAAAGGTGCAGCTAAGAACCAATACTGTGTGTAGTTCAAGGTAGAAAGGAAACAACATAATGTTTCTGAATAAGCTAAAACAAAAATGTATTTTTCCATTATCTAATAGTACAATTTCAATATTGACGCCCCCTCAACTCTTCCACTGTCGAACAAATAACTCCACAGAGGGGTAAAGAAAACCCTTTTTGACAAAATGGCAAAGACAAGAGAAGAGGAATTAGATGCTCTGGAGTCGTCAGGAGCGATTCGCCTACACCACTGATTGTTATCTAGCACTATGGTTGACATAAACAAGCTAGTTGGTGCAGTACCTGAAAGAGCAAACACCTGCTGCACCATTACCAAACTTCAGTGAAATGTGCCTTCAGTGCATCCACAGTACATCCAGAAATCTACAAATTACTCACAACATAACATCAAGACATAATTAAACGGAAGTAACTTAAAAAGGGGGGGCGGGGGGATAATCCAAATTTTATTAACAGCTTTTCAAACCAAACAAATTTCAGGTTCTGGTATCATCATGTTGACATCCCCCTCCAACTCCATCTCCACTGTCGATACCAAATGTGCATTTTCCTTGTGTCACTGATGTGCACCAGCGGTCAAACACATCTCAAGTCTCTGTCAACAACAGCACTGGGAGGTTTGCCCGCCAACACTGTCCCAGGAAGGGATTCGGACAAGCTGAACGGTATCCTGGGATCATATGTCATCCTCTTCGTCTTCATCCTGAGAGGAACCGGCCTGTTGGGCAGCAGTGGCAGATGCTGCCGCCATCTGTGCCTGCTGGGCGGCCTGCTGCATCTGCAACCATTCCTGCTGAGCGAGTTCTGCCTGCTGCTGTCGCGCCTTCACAAACACATGAGAGGCATGAAACAGGCGAAGGTGAATGAGGATTATATCAGGCAATTAGAGAAGCTCATGGTGGTGATATCTGATGTCTAATTAGAACTTGAATATTTTAAGACACATTCGTTTTATATGTCACTATAGCACTGAACATTGAAAAAAATGAAAATAAAGTTTCTGCAACATATTACTATCGCTGAATTATACTTGCTTATACTTGTTTCTAGAAAGGGATTGAGTTAATAATTAGCAAAGTACTGCTGAAAGTTAACTAAATGGATCTGTCATGCATTACTGAACAGTATAGTGCAAATAATGTGCCTCAAGTGGTTATGTGTAACAGCCACTCAGCACACAGATGATTTAAATCGGACATGGCTTTGTTGTATTTCTCCCTAAAGGTTTACTCATTTCCTAAGGAACTTAGCCCAAAACAAAAGACCAATCACAAAAGACCTACTTCAGAAAGACTCAGATCTCTACATAATGTGAAGTTCTGGTCCAATAATTTTGTTTATCATAACATTTCTGAGCAATCATAGTTGTGCTGGTTTGTTTAATTATTTTTTAGAACACAGTGTGGCAGCAATAAATTCACATTTTCAATTCCACTGTTTTCGCGGACTCTGAAAGCAGCACAGAATGATTTCCTCTAGTCAGAACTTCAAAAACAGCTATGCTCAGTTCAGTGGCTGTTGGAAGCACCTGGACATTTTCTAACAGCTGCTTTTTATCATTTTATTATGTCTTTGCTGTTTTTAAACCTGATTTTTAAATGCCCCTCAGAGTTAGACTAAATGACCTGGTGTGGAAGTCAGTTCCCTGAGCTGAATTATGTGGATTTGTACTGTTTCTTGTGTCTCCTCTCTCAAAATCATACCTTTGCAAACAATTCCTGTTGTTGTCTGAGGAGCTCTTCTTCAGGGATGCCCAGGTTCTCCAGTCTCGAGCTGGCCTTCCTCCTCTTCAGAGCAACAGTTTTACACTCCTGCAGGACGTCTTTCACCTCCGTGATGTACGATGCGAAACCGAGGCTCTCGAGCGCTGCGGTGCGAAAGCAAGAGGCGAAAGTGTTTCAATCACTCTCTGTGGTTTAAGGCTCATTACATGGTGCTGCACACACATACACACACCTTTCAGGGTGTAGGGAAAACAAAGCTGGACTCACCGTTGATGACATGCTCTGGGGAAATGGTTTTCTTCTCCGACTTGTTGCATATATCATTGGCTTCTGAGGATATGAGGTGGATGAACTCTGTGCAGCAGTTAACAACAAGCTCCCTGGCATCGTTGGCCACCCGTACATTGGGGAGAGTTTCTTTAATCATTTTGTTGATAGCTGCTCTCGGGATGGTGAGGTCGTCGTCATTTCCAGAGGAAGAAGCCATCGTGGCAGTCGACGGGACAGAAACCAGGGAAAAAAGAAAGAGAAACTCCGATACTCGACGGAAGGAAACTGTTACGAGGCCTTCTCGGGTCGGCAGAATTAAAATATAACGGTCAGGTCAAGACAACGTCAACGCAGAGTTAAATGTCATATGGGAGAGTGACGTTCCTCCAAGTTAGCCGGCTAGCTTAGCTAGTAGCTAATAGTTGAAACAATTTCCGCAGAGTGGAGCCTTTGTGCGGAACGTGGTAGAAAAGAAACCGTTAGAAAACGCTAAAGCACATACACCATAAAAGAAGACAAAACGTCAATACTGTGTGGAAAGTGCTTAGCTAGCTAGCAGCCAGGCTAGCTAGTAGCTGTGGTCCCTGTCGCCAGAAAGCCGCCGCAACGCAAAAGACAAGTGAAAGCGGAGAGCATGGCTACCGCTAGGCTAACAATGAAGTGCCTCCCGCATGGCTAAACAGTTAGCTGCATAGACACAGAAACGGGACACACGTGCCACAACACTGCCTGTTGTTCTACCCTGCATCGAGAGATGATTTGGACATTTTAGATAAGCAGAAACATGGTATCGATTCGTTTATACGTTTGAAATGTGGGCAACATTAGCTTAATTCAGTCCGGATGCAACGTCAAACAAAGAGCCGGATACCGTTCTTCTTCTTTGGTGTTTAAAGCCTGTCTGAATCGCATTGCTGTGTCCTTGTGGTATTTGTCGTCCATTACTGCCCTTAGAACAGTGGTTCTTAACCTTGCTGGAGGTACCGAACCCCACCAGTTTCATATCTGCATTCACTGAACCCCTGTTTAGTGAAAAATAAAATATGATTTTTTTCAAATTCAAGACATAGATATGTTATTTTGTTTTAGATTTTAATGTCTGTTTTCTGCCTCTGTAAAGCACTTTGTGATTTTATCTTGAAAGGTGCTATATAAATAAAATTTTATTATTATTATTTATTATTATTATTATTGTTTTTTACTGGTGCACAAAATGAGCCGTGCATGTCATGTCGGAGGCTCTGCCGAACCCCTGAGACCGTCTCACCGAACCCCTAGGGTTCGATCGAACCCAGGTTAAGAACCACTGCCTTAGAAGATATGTTTGGAGAATTAATACAGATGGTGGAAAAACATCGAGATCAAAACAAATAAACTGAATATGTACTTTTTTACATTATCTATATATTTTGATGGTAGCTAATATTTCGTATACAGTCAGAGGACCGAATCCCATATGCACCTCACATCCAAAACATAAAAGATGAGGCCAATCCATAGCTGATTGTGTGAGTTTTATATCCAGGTATGTTTTTACTACATTATCTTTAAAAAAAAAAATGAAGCTGTTGCCAATCAGATGCTTTCCAGATGGTCTTGTTGTACCCATCTCCCGAATTTCACTTTTTTGTTTATTTTTCATATTCACCATTCCATAATACCTGTTTCCATTGATCTTCAGTCCAGTTCAGCAATTTCTCCCTGTGTCCATAATTCCAGTGAAACCTCTTCTAATGAAGTTTCTGTTCGTGGATCAACTGATAGTCTTTGCTAGGGTTTTTTGTATTAAGGACATGATTTCCAAAGACTTTTCATTTGCTGTACATAGTTTTTCAGACCTTCCACTTCTTCTTTTGTCCTCCACTTGTCCAGTTTTCTCAACAACAACAAAAAAAGCACACAGTGCAATATGCCAGGTTTTCGCCTAATAGTTCAGTGGGATTTATATTGTTGGTGCAACAACACAAATTATGTGCTTTGGTGACAGGCTGCTAGTAACAAAGTGCCTAAAGACATCGTTTAGAATGGGTTCTTTGCTAAGCTGTCTGTTATGTGTTTACACAACACTGGTTCGTGTAGTGAACCAGTATCTTTGTACAGTACTGTATGTTACCCTCGTGTGGTAAACATAATTATCAAGAGCATCTCTTTTAACCCTGTTATCTCCTCCCCGGAAGGGTACGTCTGATAACGTGTCTACTAATGCTTTTTCATGTATATTTTTCAGCACAAGCACAGATCTTGCTGAAACAAATTTGAGCCGCAGTCATTTATGGCCCTATTTCTGCAATAATTATCTATTTTATTTTTGGACTTATCAGTGTTCAGCAGCATCCAGACTGGTTTCACAGATGTTTGAATTTCCTAATAATTGTTTACTGCCATCTAGTGTCCATCAAGAGAATACCAGCTTTTACTTTATTATTTTCTTTTTATATTCTAACATGATCAATTTTCTAACCAAAGCCTGTCAATATCCTACAAAAAATAAATAAATAAAAGTTTTCTCACATTAAAGTCCATGTGGCGCGAGGCTCAGAATTCAGCGGCTATATTCCAGATTAAGCCATGAGTAATTATGTTATGTAATCCAGCAGATTAAGATAAGATAAAATAACCTTTATTAGTCACACACAAGATTATGTAAGATATACATAATCTTCTGACACTGTAACAGAACCCATTAACAAAACAATGCTTTTAAAAAGACAAAAAGTTCATAAATTAGTCGTTATAACTCTGAACTACCTGATTTACTTTGATTTAATCTTGCTGTTCGCATAGCTTTGCTTGTTTCCCATATTACACAAGGCTCAAGGGCTTGTCAACTTAAGACAGTTATGCCACTTGAATGCACCAGGGTGTGGTTTAAACCTGCAAGAGCTTACTGCCACGTATGAAAAGAGACTGCATTGTCATGGCATTTCATAGCTTTATTTATTTCAGGGAGGTAACACTGCTAGACAATAACAGCCAAATATGCCCATGTCACAAAAATAACAAAGATATGACATGATTCAGTTGCTCTTCTCTAACTTAAAACTCTTTCGGCTTCTCCACTGCAAAAGCTTGATGAAGTTCAGGCTGGCCGTGAAGACCTTGTCGTGTTCAAACACCATTTTGTAAAACGTTTCAATCGGGAGGTCACCATTTGGGTCAGCGTACTTGAGTGTGGTCATAGGGGTATAGAGAGTGTTTGTCTGGTGCCGGAAAGGGGGATTGTCCATGATGAGGATCTTGAGGGTGTGCTATGAAGAAAGATCATTCATAATATAGTTTATTGCTCTTGTAGTGCATTAAAGGTTAAAGGTGAAGTATTTGCCAAATGATACCTCTGCCACGTCCTCAGGAGTCTGTCCGAGGGTTTCAAAGATCTGTTTGTAGTTCTTTAAGTAGACATTTGTGAACATGTCAGCAGTCACTTTGTCTGCTTTGCTGAGATCAATCTTTAGGCCCTCGTCATAAACCTTACGCTCAAACTCGGTTATCACTGGACCTGGCTCTATCAGGCTGATGCTGAGGAAGAAACAGAAGAGAAGAACATCAAAAAATCTCTTGAAATAGGAAACTGAAATTCAGTGCACAACTGTGAAAGGTAATTAAATATTACTTTCATTATACAGGAAACTTTAGAAACCACATTAATATTCAGTCATCATTTGATACTGTGTTAGAACATGCCTAAACATCACAGTGTGCTGTGGTTCAAATATTTTCCTCCTAATGGTGCAGAAAGTGCTAGGTGTTGTTGTTCAATATGACTTCACAAATATACCAGATGCAAGGGCTAGTTTTCAGGTAGTTACATTTTGGTTGCACTTTTTTTCTCTCACAAACATGCTAGTAAAAGATGAACAGGAATAAAAAATTATAGACCTAGCATCTTACTTTAGACCAAACCTCAGGGCTTGTATCGCTAGGCTTTCACAAAAGCCTTCCAGTGCAAACTTAGATGCTGCGTAGATATCGTTGAATAAAATCCCTGAAACAGGGAAAGAAGTTGTGAAGCAACTGTCTTAAAAAATGTTCTCATGATCAGCAGGTGAAGCAGCTCTTACCCTGAATCCCCATGACGCTGCTAATGACCACAATATGACCTTTTTTCCTTCTCTTCATGTCGGGCAGGATTTCCTTCATTAATCGCACAAGTCCAAAGAAGTTGGTGTCCATGACACTTTTCATCTCTTCAATAGACTGACACTCAATGGGTCCAATCAGACCCATCCCAGCATTACTTACTGTGAAATAAGGTCACACAGACACATATCATTTAAATTTCCACAGACGGTCGAAAAGCCAAATTAATACTGTTTCAAAGCAAATGGTAGGAGCTTACTGAGAATGTCTACCCTGCGCTCAGGCAGACTGTCCACGCAGGCTTTGATGGAAGCCTCGTCACATACGTCCAGCTGCTTGATCTCCAAGGTCCGGCCCAGGGTCCGACCTGCTGCCTCAACCAGAGGCTCAGCCTTACTCAGATTTCTCATGGTGGCATAGACTACAACAACAAAAACGCATCTGAAGCTGTTGTATTTTTATTAAATTTAGAACTGAAATTAAAATTTTACATTACATTTGAGAAACTATCACAAAAATTATCTCCACCAGGAGCAGCAAATGTGGATTTTTCTCAGATTTCAACTTTCAGGTGTTGCCTGTTACATCAGTACGACATGGTTACTAGTTACTCAGGGTAATCAACAGACCAGGAGGACCATTTCTTCCATAAAACATGTTTAAGATAAAAACTGTTGATGGTGAGCTGTATGGATTGTTTCTGGAACCAGAGTTAAAAAAAAAAAAGAACTTGTCAATATTTTGTTTGTAGAAGAAACCCATCACATATTGATAATGTAAATAATGTGAATTTTATCAAGTTAATATCCTTCTAGTGAATGGTTTCAAACTGGTATCACATTTGCACAGTTAACTTTAATGAATAGTCTGCAAAGTATTAATAGTAGAAATTATTGAGCCAGACACAGCAGCCATGTAACGTTCAAGGAAAGTTCAAGTACATGTGAGATGGTAATATTTTAAAACATCCTACACACTTCCAAAAAATTCAAAAGGAAAACACATTTTTACACCATTATGTGCTAGTTTTTTTCACATAGTTCCTCTAATTTCTCTCATTTGAAGCATTTTCAATCACAATTTAAATACATTATATTTTTCTTTGATCCCTCCACACCTGACACAGAGTTTTGAAATGTAGTCAACAACCCCAGCTATCTTAGAAAAAGTCTGTTAAAAAGTTACCCATGAACCTCTTCTTCTCATCTTTTGCAATATGGACAGCCAATGCGAGGCCAATCCCAGAGGAGCAGCCGGTGATGAGTACCACCTTCTGGTTCATCGTGCCTGGTTAGTGCTTTTCTTACAGCTCCAGCAGTAGAGAATAAAACGGGAACAAAAGAGGAGAGGCAACAGACCACATGCGGGCACTTTTAAAGCTCCTTCCTTAATCAGAGGTTTACAACTCAGCAAAAAGCTGTGTGCACATGGTCTGAAGATTAGTATCATTCGTGGCATTCACATGGTGCTGTTACATGGTGAGGATTTAGGCTAATGATAAATCCAGTTGTAATATGAAGAAAATATCAGACCTATAAGCAAAGTGCATCATCTTATTTAAATAAAATAAAATACAATCAGACAATGGTGAAATATTTTATTTAAATTTGGAATTTCCCACAAATTGTTTTGCAACAAAGACAGCAAAAGGTAAGTTCTTTGTAAAAATATGGAGAAGTTAATTTGTGGTTTTTAAAAGAATCTATTTAAAACACAGTTTTCAAAATAATTTTGAGTAAATTGTAAGACCACACTTAATCTAGACAATGTAGTGGGTTGGGTTTTTTTTTTAAAGTAGATGTAAAGTAGATGAAAAAAAACATTCATTGCTGTAGCAAATAAAACTTTCTCAACATTGTATTTTTTTTTTTTTTTACTGTGGGCTGTGAATTATTAAATTCAGTTTTTTAAATATGTACCCTACTGCTCAAAGTTTTGAGATAAAAAATAATTTTTGAAAATTAAAGTCAAGTTGATGAGAAATGCTATTAATATTTAACATGAACATTGGTTTTTTTTATATCTATGCTGACACACACACAGGCCCGTTTTCACCAACTGCCATTCATCTGTTGTAATAGCACGCTGAGTCACCTAAAGCAAGTCTATCCCATTAAATTCATTAATCATTCAATTACAATCATCTCAGCACATCTAAAGTTTGTGAAACTGAGTCAGTGAGTTTGGTTATAGTCTCAAGAAAACAAAACAAAAAAATAACGTGTACTGCTTTTACAAAACAGGAATAAGTGGCTCTGACTGAAAACTAGAGAGCACAACTGAGTAGGACAGCTAAATCAGAAACCTTTTGGTTCCAAAGCAGACACCTCACAGGTCCTTAAATGACAGATTCATTAAATGATATCTCCAAGAGCCAAATTTTGTTGGTTTGTCATGAGAATACCTAAAGCTGTTGTATGAAAATTTCAGTTATCTGGTCATTTTCTCCTATAGCCTCAAACAGCCTTCATTTATTAGAAAAACTTTAAGATGATACATTTTCTTTGGGTTACACATGTTGCTGGAACACAGCACTGACAGCTGCTGAAAAGAGCCTGAATGCACTTATGTAGATATTGCCTTAAATTAATTATTACTTCTCTTCTATAACATTTATGAACATTGTAATGTTATTTTGTGTAAAAGCCAATGTACTTTTCTTTTCTTAAATAGTAGCTTGACTATATATATATATATATTTTTTTTTTTTTTACTCTGAAAAAATGGGTTGGAAATCGGATGGGTTACGTTTTAACCTGCACCACAGCTTCAAGCACATATTTGCATCTGCACTTTACCTGCAGAGAAGTTCCATCTTAGGTGCCAATTTATGCTTCAAGGTCAACAAAAAATGGCAAACATCAAAACTATCCAGATTTTTCAGAGATGCTTAAAATATGCGTTTATTCCAATTTAATTCTACTGGGCATAAAGATTTTGGGACCACATCTTTGGGTCCCAAGCTTGGAACCATCCGGTGAAGGACGGGATCTCTTCCCCCTGCTTAAGGATGGTGATGGGGGTACCACGGCGGCCAGAGGGGTCTGAATCCACATATTGTTTGGCTGAAAGGAAAGCAGGATGTATTTGTGAACTGAGGTCTCTTCTGTACAGTAGGCTTAAAGGGCCATTCACTATAACCACATTCAAATTGGAGCTAAAATTATAGGAAGAGTGGTAAATTTAGAAATGAATGTAAAGTAATATTATTTAATATTCTTTAAAATTATTCAGTCATAAATTTGCAAGATTAAAATCTTAAATGTCCAGCAAAAATATTTTATTCTCTGAGAGTAAATCAACAAATTTACAAACAACATAATATGAGAAAAAACAGTCTTAAATTTCTGAGCTTATAGTCAAATTTTTGAGAAAATAAATTTGTAAATTAATAATCTCAAATATTAATCTAAAGAAATTGTTTTTAGGTAAATTTGGTCATTTCCTTACTCATAAATTTACAATAGTTATCTCAAATAAAATATATTTGCTATCAGAATTAATATCTATAATTCATGCCTTATTTTCTGGGAAAATGATTCCCTCTATATATGTTTTTATTCTCCCTGAATTGACCCCGTTGCTGTATTTCTGTAATTCCTTCTCATGTCTAATAGTTTTCTCTTACCCATCTTAGGTGATTCAAGTTTCTCCGTTTCATTTGCTTCGTTTCCAATCCAAACAAAGATCTGATGGGAACAGTAATCAAAGAGCTCAAGGATCAAAAGGAGGAAAACATCAACTAGCTACAACTCGAGTCTTTCATCAAAAGTGCTTTTATACCTGATCCCATGTGTCCAGAATCATGACATCATCAGTTGCCAGATCGATCTGTGAGAAGTCCCCGGGAACTTCCTCAACCTGAAAATTGATCAGCACACAATTACAAAGTGGCCATTTAAAAATTGTTAAACTAGTTGGTAAGAAAACAATATAACTGTTTATATAAATATAACTACTTACATTTAAAAAATCTGATTGATGAACACTTGAATACTCACTGTTAGCCTGCCAGTTTTGTTTGAACATCCAAACAGTCGTGGTTGTCGGACCACTCCCTGAAGGGCCTTGGACGTCTGGTATTCTTTCTTACCATCCAGAGCAGCCCAGAAAACAGCTGGAAACAAGGAGAAAAGGACCGTTTTCTACTGGGGACATCTCACAAATACTACTTTGTGGAAATCAAAGCTCTTTACCTGGCTCCTGTGTCTCCTCCACCCCAGTAGCAGTTCCTCCAAGGAGGCTGGCAACATAGTTAGCTGCAGCCATCTCATCTGAACTTGCACCCTTTCCCTTCCACAGGAAAAGGCAATCAGGAGTCTTCAGCACAAACACATCATTGGTGTTCAGAGAGGATGCAGTGGGCTCCACCTGTGTGGGTGTGACAGAAAGATAGGGAGGAGTGGTGGCATCTGTTCATTATAAAGAACCAGTTTATTAACATTCGGTGTAATAAATGAGGCTGACCTCAACAGCTCGTGTGGTATTGTTGCCGCTCTTGCGGATATGAAAGAGCCGTGTGCTGCTTGGCTTAGTCTCGCCACACTTGCGGGATGTCCCACCCTGATGGATGACCATGGGCTTGTCCTTAAACAAGCTCACAAGATGGGGGGGTTCTTTACCTTGAGTGACCCGAACCTGCGGAGATACAGCCACACAGTCATTAAAATTGATGAGGAGACTGATCCCAGACTTACCTCTAAGTACAGCTGGGAGCTGGTTAATAGGAGCTCAGGGTAAAGACTGAAAACAGGGGACAGCAGTTCCTCTGTATGAAGGTTAAAAACATCAGCCTACCTCTTCTTCTCCAGTTTGTATACTAAGCTAACAGCTGCAAGATGCCAAGGAGGTCATGTTTTTGGTAGTGTCTGCATGCATGTCATCGTGTCAGTTTGTAAACACAATAGCTCAAACATTTTTGAATGAATTCTGATAACATTTTGTAGGTGTGTTGAGTGGGGTCATGTTAACACTCCATTAAAATCTGGTTTAAATCCACCAAAGTCTTCAAGGTCAACTTAATGATTTGTTGGTTGAAAATGGAAAAAAAGTCTGTTAATGTGAATGATTTTGCAAGTGTGTTGTGTATTTTATTGCTTCTTGTTCATAATATAAAAGATGGACCTGAGAGTTGCATCATTCCTTTCACTAACTGTTGCCAGGTACTTTTATTTCTTAACATTTTAACTCTTACTTGAAATCTGGAAAAATCTTACCTGTGTTGCTACTCCATTCATGGAATCATCCAGCTTGACGGTGAGGAAGGCCGAAGCAGTCAGTTCATCCTGAGTGCATTTCTGCCCTTGCCTACAGCAAGCAAAATTAAGCACAATTAAATATGATATTCACAATTAAGGCATAAAAGTAATGTTTCAAAAACTCTTGATTCTCTCAGCACCCTCACACAGCTTACAAAAACACTAAATACATAAACTGACTACCCACAATTATATTTTATTATTTTACCACAAGTTTAAGAAATCATTAATGTTGTTGGTTTTTTTTTAATCACAATGTCATGAGATTTCAGCAGTACTATAACTGGTAACTGTTTTCATTCTGTGGCATCATCATATCAGACAGACAGAATGGATGTGATGAAATTTGTTACATTTGCATTCCACTCTCAGATTATATTAATATTGGCACTCATTTAATTCTAGAAACATTAAAACTGCTTTAGGCTGATTCAGAAGGGGTCGGCATAGCAACCTCAAAGGGGATTGTGTCTCCTTCCAGGATTTTAGAATCATTAATGGGTCAATGTGTATAAACCCTGCCTAACATGCCTGCAACTGAACAATCCCACCAGCTTTGATCACTTTCATTTATTGGTTCATCTACAAATTCTGCATCATATTAAAGAGTGCTTGAAGATAAAGCAAAATTTCTCTATATCAAACCCAAACCCTTCATGAATAAAAATCTTGTTACAAAGACCAGTATGCTCTACAACTCAGTGGCTTTACTTCTGTGTGTGTTGTGTCACAAGTTCATATCATGCTTACATTTTTCATTCACCTAAACAGAGAAAGTGAGTACCAAGGCAGGAATCTTTGCCTTGTACCCCTTAAAAGAACAATTCTGCCACATTGAGCATGTTTTACGCACCAGGTGTAAATGATGTGCTTCTCTCTGCTTCCACTGTTGTAAGAGTACAGCACCAAGTAACAGTCACCTCCAAAGAACTGTCCATAGGTGGATTTGTCCACTGCTACCTTATCGCCTCCTTCCACACGCCAAATCTGCAGACATCCACCAATGTTGCATTTACTTATTAATTTTTAAAATAAATAAAACACTGTCAAGCTGGTTACTGTACCTGAACTTTCCCAGAGCCATCATCAACCACGCCATACTGGGCAGCCATGGCGGGGTTGTTGTGGAGATTGGATGGATCGAAGGGAATCTGCTCCACCTTGGCAATACGACCAACTGTGTGGGTCTGCCCTGGGCCTGTGATATTCCCTTCAAACCATTTGAAGAAGAACTGCTTAAACATGGTGGGCTCACTCCCTGCTGGCACTATCAGGACCTGCACATGACATAATAAACAACGAAAAACACGTTAAGTCATAAACACAATGAGACAGCAGAAGGATGAAGTTCTGGCAGCAGATGATCACTACATGCTAACATTACCTGAGTTTTACTGGAGTAATTTTTGTCTGCGATAAACTTGTCAGCAGCAGCCTTCGCTGCTTTGCGCTCCTCTTTGCTTGCTTTCTGTCCTGCAGATTAAAGTTTGGTACAGAGATCAGAGAGGTTAAACTGGTCAAATCAAAGTCAATGACTCATGTATGTTTAACAGTAGAAACCATCAAATGGTTCATTATGATTCTTTTAAAAATTGTGTAACTCTGTTAAAATAAATCCACATCATTACATATTTCATGATTTTTTTTTTCCTATAAAAGGCTTGTTTATCAAACAGGAAATTTGGGGGTCTGTAGGAAAAAGCTTTATGACCACATATACCTAGAACCACATATTTCCATATGAAAGCTGCTCAGTGACAGAGGGGGTATAGCTCAGTGGTAGAGCGTTTGACTGCAGATCAACAGGTCCCCAGTTCAAATCTGGGTGCTCCCTGTTCATTTAAAAGTCATTATTGCAATATGACAACTTTGAGTGTTATCCGTTTATAGTAATTAATATATTCAAAATTTATGTTTTTTGTAGACAACTATGAGGTCAGTCATGAAATATCACCAATGAGTTGTTTGATCTGTTTCACAGTGAGCTCAAATTCAGTTTTAGCGTTTCCTAATAACAGTCTTATTCTATAATTATTTGTTGCACCTTTTTGTTTATTAGTTTATTCAAATACACATTTTATCTGTACAATCCATACTGATCTGCATGTAAAAATTTATATTAATTATATTTCTAATTTGATGACAACTAATCTTCAAAAAAAGGGAAAATTTTCTTTCCCAATATTGCTGTTGCAGGATGGGGTCAAACTGACACCCACTGACAGTACTTGGGGTTTAAAATTCTTCTAGGTTCTAGCGTTAAACAAAGAGTTTAACGCTAAAGAGAGTTAGTAACAACTTACTCAAATGAGCAGAGACTTGATTAATATAGTAGATGAGAAGTTGTAGAAATAAACAGATGTAAAAGCTTAATACCTTTCCAGACAAATATATTATTATTCAATCCATTGTCCAAGATGTAGCAATCATTCTGGTTGAGCATATCTTGTTTGAATGGGTTTTTATCAGCCACCAAAGATGTCTTCATGGCACCAGCAGCATCAGAAATCTAGACAGCAGAGAGATCAGAGCATCTGTATTTGTCATCTGAATGTCTTATTTACAAGGATCATGTCAAGGGACCATACGCCACGGTTGAAAGTCTGACAGAGTCTTAAATAATCTCTCATATTTTCATCTAAACCTTGAAATGATCCCATAGTGTTAAATTACAGAAGCCTATACACAATCCACACAGGAAGGAATGAAGAAAATCAAACATTTAAGTTTTTCCTCTATTGTTAGCTAGATCAGATTCATCTGAAGCACATGGTATAGTGGCATTAACTATGCTTGACTGCCTTGTGTACAAAGCAATACACAACGCAGGTAGGATTTCCACTGAAGCAGCATTCAGATAAAACTGTATTACAAAGAACAGATGAAACGTTTTAATTGATTCATTAGAGGCGTGTTGAGGGAAATCACCTTGCAGCCACTGCACCTCTTTTCAGCACAGTGAAATCAAACTCAGCATCAACTCTGCACTTGAATGAGGGCTTCAGTTTTAATGGGCTTTTCCATGACAAATATGAAGAATCTGTGGAAATTGTAGCATCAACCACAATCGCGCAGACTACAGGTAAGAGAGAATGCAATCAGCAAAAGTCTTGCCAGCAGAAGGCTGTGCAGGGGAGATCTCAGTGCATGGATGGATAGCATCAGGGGTAATAAGAAACCCACCATCATTTATTAACCTATACTGTGCTAAACATTTAAGATGGGCTGAGATCTTTAAGAGCATTTCTTCCTCAATCACCTGATCTCAACTCCACTGGATGTATTTTGGGCACATGAAGACTGAGAAACCCCCGAGGCTCTTTAAAACACAATGGCAGGATAACATGAATAATCAGGTGTTACAAAGATTTATAGCGTCCATGGAGCTTGAGGGCTGCAAAACTGGAGCAAATCAAATTCGTGGACATTTTTTTTAGAAATAGAACTTCTGATTTAAGCTGTTCAGCCAACATGAAATTTTGCAATAGAAATACCTTTTACTAGACTAAAAAGTAATACAAGTAGAAATTTTTTCACTGCTGCTCCTTGACTTTTTGGGCTTCTCTGTATGTGTGTATTTACCAGATAAAGTGACGCCTTGTTCCTGTTTGTCTTTTCAACATCTGTATCACTGCCTCCTGGTGCGAGATCAGGCTTGGGTCCAAGTACCTATAATGAATACAACATTGTACTTAACATCCTCTCTAGCCACCAAATGAGACAAATAACTTATTTGTTACAGTCACAATGATTCTACACAAGGAGGAAGTCACTAAAACTTACCTTTGTCACAGCTTCTGGCTCTTTACCTTCATCAATTGTATGGACTTCACCGCGGCCATTTCGCTCATTATCACGAATATCTCGGGCCATCTGAGTGGTTTTGAGCTTCTCAAAGTGATTTGCTTCACTGCCAAACCAGCAGTAAATGTTCTATTAATTCACAGAGAAGATGCAAAGAAAAGAAGAAGTAAATAAGGTTGAGATGACAAAATGCAACATCTAAACTCTGTACGATCTCTGTAAAACATTTTAAATTGTAGATCACCTTTCCCAGATCAATGATGAAGGAGTCTCCTTTGTTAAAGCTTTGCCAGGACAGATCCTCCTCAGTTGCTCTGACTGGTCGACGACCTTTCAAGTGCAGCAGGCGTTTGACATCTACATCATTGGTTACCACATGTTTAAAGCCTGAGGCAACTCCACCTTTCTGTGTTAAAAAAAATCTGAGTTATGCTCTGTGTAAGTGATCTAAGCGCATAAGTTATGTTTTTGGCAGCGTACCGTATAAAGTACCATATAAAGATTTAAAATATTGTGTCACATCTGACCCCTGACCTCTCCTGCAAGGCCAATAGATTGATAGGAAGCCAAAGTGATACTAATGCTAAATACAGCTTTTTAAATCTATTTCTTACTGACATTTTTCCCCTTCCTGGACCTCTGACCTGTTCTTCAAGGTCAAACTTTAATAAAAATGTATTTTATCTTTAAAACAGTACTTAAAATTCTACTATATTTGTACTGGCAAAAGTAAATGACACTGGTATACTGGGATCTAAATATCACATTATAGTTTCCATCCAAGTAGCATGTCTTCTTTGACCTGGGTCCTCACTTTTAAATTTTAGATCTGTCTTTCTTTCAAGTTGACTGAAAAGCATGTTATATCTTTAAAGAAAGTACTGTCAGTAGAAAGAAGATGACCTGCCTAGTTAGTTAGAAATAGACTGTAGTATAATATAATATAATAAGCTAAAGTTATTCATGTCCACTTATTTACAAATCAATAGCTTTTATCCATTACCCACTCCTGTATAATCTTTTAGTAATCAAGGTACCCTTAACTGATATACAAAATACAGCACAGTGAGCTGCTTATAGAGGAGGTCTGTGCTTTCGGAGTGCTTTTTATATGAATGTTTTAGAAAGCTGACACCGCTGTTATGTCTGTAGTTGCTCTAGTTGCAAGAATTCACTTCTTTAAAGTCAACATAATCTCTAAAGATCACGCCTACTCGTTTGTTTACACTGTGCACAAAATGTCAGCAAATCCTACCGCTGACTGGAAAAATACATAAATAAAAGGCAAGAGCAGGTATGGCAAACCTGACAGACAACTAGCTTTGTTTCTAGGAAGTCAGTTCCTAGAAACAGTCCAGCACATAAATACACAGTATGCTAAACATAAAAAAATATGTAGTCTTTGATTCTGAAAAGTGAAGCAAATGCAGGTGCTTTGAATTGTCATGATGATTGAAAACACAAGTTTCCGTGCCATTTTCATTCCAATAAGCACTGTTTTTATTCATATCTCAATAGTTTAAGTAGCACAATAGTTGGACCTTTTTTCGCTCTCTGTTTTTATTTTATATACTAGTCCTTTAGTTCTTAACACAGTTTCATAACCCAGTGCTAAGAGGCAGGAAAACTAGTTAGTAACCAGGATTTCCCCTCTTTGAATGAACAAGTGGTGTAAAAATGCAGGGAATGTTCTTTATTGAATTCCACCATCCATTTAGTTCTGGTCCTCTAGTTATCATACTTATACAGGATGATCATCAATATGCAATAAAGTAATAATTTCTTAAAAATAGTTCTAAACCCAGTATTACTTCTCGTGACAGCTTTGGCTATGGTAGATAGGGGTTTAGCTGCATAAACATGTGGCTGACAAATATGCACGAATGATATGAAGCAATCATGATAACATCGAGCATTATCTCAAACAGCTGTTTTCAGGTCGTAGCAGGTCGTAGCAATTACTAAGGCAGTTCTAATGCTGGAGATTGATCAGTGAGTCTAAGGACCCTGTTAAAACTGTGAACACATAAAAAAGAAGTAAATACAGAATTAAAAGATGGTACCTTAATCATTTAAATGGTTTATGCTCATATATTACATTTCAAGGAAACCCAGGTGTTCACCAAACTTCTCAAACCTGAGGCTTATAGAATGTGTTCTTTAGAATGGACAGCATGACACCATAATATTCAACATAATATTTTAGGTCTCCCTGACTATCTAAATGTTTTTAGACTCAAATTCTCATAATATAAAGAAAGATTGTACAAGACTCTTGTATGTCGCCATGTTTTGCCTCTCCTTTTCCAGGAATTGTGAAAGGGAAAAATTCTTTTGGGCCAGTGTGTATCACATGATAAACAGAGAAGGTGTTATAACATGCCTCGAATCCTGCACACAGTGACTATACTCCTCTGCTTGTCCTGAAAAGACCTGCTCATGTCTAACAGGGGGAAAAAACCCCTGTTTAAAGGACAAATTCAAGGAAGAATGATCATTCCTTTTCCTATGACAAACAAGAGCAAGGTCCCAGTCAGACTAGTCGCTCATTTTGGAGTCGCGTGGGTGGTGAATTATGACTTTTTAGAACTGTTTCCTTCCCTGAAGCTGTAACAGTATATTTACAGAGTTGACAGACATCCAATAAACTGTCACAAAGTCACAGTCATGGTTTGGTAGCTTAGACTCACAACTTTTACCTTTCTGAGGCAAACAAATTCAAATGACTTATACCACCATAAGTACGCATGCAAATTTCACCTTGTATTTGATGCCAGACTTGAAGTAGCCCAGGAAGGTGGTTGACTCTTGGTTTTGAAATTCATTGTACTGGATTGCAGCTCCTTGCAGGTGGTCATCCAGCTGAGTTATGAAAATGGCAGCTGCCCCACTCTCATCCTGGGAAGCTTCATCGCCTAAGATAAAAAGGATGGTAAATAAACAGTGTGGAAAATAAAACAGAACATTGACAGGGAGGGAATTTAGCTATTAGGTTGTCAGCAGAGAATCCAATACCAATCCATGAATGAACATTGTATGAGGGAGCCTTGGTGGTGTAAAGCAAGATGTAAGCATCTCCGGTGAAGAAGTCTCCATAGAGTGCAGGGGGAACAGGTTTCAGATCCATGTTCTCCACCCGCCACACCTGCAGCCCAGGCTTCTTCCCTGCAGTCTCAAACTCTTTGTGTGCCATCGTGATGATGAGGACCTGAAAGGTGATTTGTCTTCATTAAAATCTTCAGGTCACAGCAAGGCCAACAGCTACCATTATATGACTTTTGGTTGGCAAAAAGAAGCAATTTTCACATCATTCTCTGACAATTTAGAGACTCAGCAATGAAAATAATCGATTGTTGGAGCCCCAGTTTTATATATAAATAGATATAAAATCTGCCTTCATACTGAAAGCTGCTGATCCCCACTTTCTTTTAAAGCCATCTGTAGTTCACATCACAACATTTTATATTACTATTTCAGTTACTTTTCATTGAATCCATGTTTGTTAAGAATGCAATTTTCAAGACCTTTTCTGCAGTATCTGTTATTTAACCTGTAACGCAGGTGCTTGCGGTCGGTACGCATATCACAAGGTGTGTCTGCTCTCAGTGGCAAACTATGTTGTGGGGGAACGAAGAGCCGCTCCCAACAAGCAACCACAAAAGCAGGCATTTGTAGGTTATCTTCTGCCTGTATAATACGGTACTACTACCTTGTGCAGTTTTCTACCCAACCATGTAAAATATGGACACAAGGAAAAATGCAATAAACAACAGTTTATCGACGAAATTTATATTAAAAGCTTAACCAGTAAGAAGATAAGCACGTTTATTCACGCATTCTCTCTTTATCCTCAACGTAACTAGTTACAGACACTGAAAATAGTTTTTAGTTTGACTTCCTTAATGCAAAATGAGGAAGAGCTTTTCTAGAGTAGCATACTTCAGCATTGTAAGCATCGCTTTATAAATGCTGTATGAAAGGCTAACTGCCAGCGAGTTATTAGCATTCGTTCTGCAGCACATAAGAAAACTTTATATTACCTGGTATAGACCGTAGACAGATGTTCGGTGTTAAGAAGATGCGCTGCTGCTCTTCCAGTTCTCCGCCCTGGTTTCCTGAGCTGTCCTCTGCTATATAGGCTGGACAAACATCCGCGTTGACAGAGGCGTGTCAGTTCGCCCATCCCAGAACAGCGGGTGATGGAAAACAACGCCCTTGAGTTGGTTTAGTTGTTTGGAATGCTTTTTTTTTTTCGTCTTGAAAGCCCAGTATGCAGGTCAGTTCCGTATTCCCCCTTCCCTATTTCGATTAAATTGGAGCGGTGGATTTCTACCAAATTCTGCCGAATTTCATTTTTATGTTATTATCTATGTATTATTTATGTATCTTACAGCTTTAGATGCTGAATACTATATAGTTTGTAAAGTGTAAAGTGTCTGATTATAGCCCTGTTTATTTACTTTTAATGCAACACTTGAATGAGTGACATTTAGTTTTATGGAAGAGGGTGGTTTGACTGGAGCCACCTTTGATGAAATCCATGCATTTATCCATAAAGTGTGCATTAGGTGTGGAAAAACTTTTAACTTTTATTTAAGCCAACATTTTCTTTTTCATTGAGAAATTCATAAAGTCATACTGAAGAAATACTTAGAGTGACAATTAAATCCTTATCTCATATTACAAAAACGTTTCAAATTCCAACAAAGTGGTCCAGAAAAATATAATACAATACAATAAATACAATAACGTCTCAAAAGGATCAAAAACAGGATGCTGAATCATCTCCTTCCGAAATCCTACTTGGACCTGTAATGGCAAGAACAGCTGTCCTTCTTCTGGAAGCAAATGGATTGTATGACCAGTGATTGAAAAAACTGAGTTGATGTAGCAATCACATAGTTGGTTGGGGATGCATTTGAGTTTGGGGTGTGATCGTGTGTCACTTGTCTGTCAGCAGCTTAAGTTAGCGACCACTCGGACTCCCATGTGGCAGCTTGACAGAAAGCAAAGGCACAAATCTCTCCTCTGAGCTCCGCCAGTCCCCTCAGGTTAGGGCTGGCTCCATCACTCCCACTGCCAGAGCTGCATCAGCACATTCTGCCCCATTTAACAGTGTACACAAAACACACACAGTCGGTGTCTGGGACATACCGCCATGCCTCCACAAGTAAAAGCATACACAATCCTTTCATAGTGACTGAGCACAAAGGCTGCCGATTGCATCCTACTTGTTTTAACTTGAGTGGGGCTAAAACATCCTTGCATTTCATGTTCTATAATTGTTAACTAGTTCCCAGCAGCATTTTACTGAAATAATGCACTGAAGCATACACAGTTACATAGCAGAGCTTCTCCCTGGTATGCATGTGGCTACATGAATCAGTGAGTAAAAACTGACTGTAGGTTTGTCTCAGAATTGTTCAGCACTCATTCATATAGAAAATCCTTCACAGCCATCAAAGAGAGGTCCGTGGTATTAGTAGAACTGATTAGTATACCTGAGTGTTTATCACTAACTTTAATCTACAGGTAGATAGAGCTGATTTTTTTAGATATTGTTAAACTAATTGTTTTAAACCAAAGTAAAAAAAAATACATAAATAAATAAAATACAAGTCTGTAGTGTTTCTGTTTACAAGTCGGAAAGTTTCTACTAGGGTTGAATTCTCTAGCCTGTTGTGGCCTGTCTGTGTGAGTTCCCTCTAGCACTTGAGCTTCCTCCCACACTCCAAACACATGCATGTTAAGTTAACTGGTGATTTTAAATTGGGCGTAGGTGTGCATGTGAGCATGAATATCTGTCTCTCAGTGTTAGCCCAGTAGTAGACTGGTCCAGAGAATCTTTCACCATGGCTGTACAGAACCAGGCAAAAAGATAAATAATATAAATTCTTACAATGTTTTTATACCGTATATGCAATATTGATACAATACCAGCATTTCAGTGTTTTAAACAGTCTTTTATAACATGTTAACTTGACACTCCTAAACATCCAGTTAGATTAGTTTTGAATGCAGCCTGAAGGCAAAGGAAACAGGTAATGGATGAACCATTGTACTTAACCACAGCAGCTGTTTACTCTTTGCTATAGTTGTAGGTAGTCACTCTTTTTATCTGATTCTTGGGAAAAAGCCAGTGTGTGTTTTCCCAGAATAGCTCTTTAAAGCAATATATTTTTCTATAACAAAGCCTCAGCTTTTAGTGCAGTCACTGAACTCCTACTTCTGACTTATTTGAAAGACCAATAAAGCAAGGCAGCAAGTTTTCTATTTATTATATTTAGATGAACTTTGCAAAGCAATATTTCTGGATTAAGCAAAATCTCCATGAGGCCCATCACAACACCCTTCCCTTTTTTTTTTTTTTACCAAGGTTTACTTTAGATGTATATGGGATTCATATGGGATACAGAGAAGGAGAACAATAACCCAGCTGGAATACTGCATAATGCTGCAAAGGACAAGGTATTCAGTCTTCGGTGTATGAGTTCACCTAAAGTGTGCAGTTGAACAGGAGGTGAGGGTCAGGACTGTACAAACTGAATTTGTGCTCCTCAGTGTGTTCATGAACATATTCTTAGCTACGAAAAGACAGCACTGAAACATAGTTAAAGGGGAACTTGCATACATTTGTAAAATAGATGGAATTTATCAAATCAGCAGCTTTAAAACTGAGCCAGGCTGAATGCACAGACTTCTCAAGTCCCTGAAGGGGTACTCATTTCATTTTATATAAAATGTACTAATCATAGGAAGCTCTCGTGAGTGAACTGTGTAAGTTGAATTTTATACATATGACTAAATTTTTATGGAATGCAGATTTTTAACAGAATTTCTACATTCCCAATAACAAGGAGGGTTGAATAAAAACAAGACAAGTGAAGATTTTTTTAATAGCTTAATTAATAAAAAATAAATAATAATTAATTTTTAAAGACGTTATGGTATCTGAACCCTTCCTTTGGTTAAAATGGTTAAAACAATGCCAGAAGCCTATTTATATACACTTAAGCATTAATCAGTCTACCTGCTGTTACCTCAGAATAAAACTGGTACAGAGAAGGCCAGCGTGGTGGCTTGGTGGTCATTACTATAGCGTCACAGCAATAGGTTCAAATTACTGTGTGGGTTTACTCTAGGTGATGTACTCCTTGCACAGTCCAAAGACATACAGATAGCAAGTTGCCCATACCTGAGACCAAGCTAAGGCTCACAACCTTGCCAAGCCACTTGAAGAGGTATACCAAAGAGTTAGAAGCCAGGAGAATAAATCAGCTGTTTTCCACTGAACCATCCAAGGTGATTTTATCTATTGTTCTGATTTTATCTGTTTTGATTTTATATACTGTTTTGTTTGTTTGTTAATTAGTTTGTTTGTTTGCTTGTTTTAATCAATTTTAAATCATGCTTTTTATTTGTTTTTGTTTCTAATGTCTCTGTAAAGCACTTTGAATCACCTTGTTGTTGAATTGTGCTATACAAATAAACTTGCCTTGCCTTGCCTTGCCTTACTCTCAGTAGCAGAGGAACAATGTGGCAAACTAGTGGAGTTAAGAGCAGATGGGAACCTCTCTGAACAGGTTCCAGTAACCATCACAGTGGCAGACATCTCAAGCATGAAGGTTTGGACAGCACCAGGCCCTGACATGAGTCACACCTCCTGTCTAAAGAAGCTAACTACATTCGATGAGTATTTGGCAGCATAGATGAACCAGCTAATGGACGAGACACAGCCAGAAGGGCTAGCTGAAGACCAGACAATCCTGTTCCCCAAAGATCCCCAGAAGGGACCGCTCCCATCCAACTACCAATAATCTGCCTCAGTACCACATGGAAGCGCCTATCAGGCATTATAGCGGCTACGATGACTATTCACATGGCTCAATACATGAGCGGGGCCCAGAATGGAATTGGCAGGAGCAACAAAAAGAGGGGGAGAACACCAGCTACCAGACTAATCAACCTGTGTACTGCCTGGACTGAGTACAAGAAACCCTAAGACTCAGTGTCTCACACATGGGTCCTGGAATGCCTAGAACTGTATACGACCAAAAGAAAGAAGGAGGCAGGGGACAGGTGAGTGTCAGCACCATGGTACAGGATGAGACAACAAGCATCCACGAGTACATCAGGAAGATGGCCCCAACTGACAGCGTGCTCAGTGAATACCTCAGGCAGCAGAAACCCAAGAAATAGGAGGAAACATCATAGAAGGACAGGCCCCTGCACGGTATATACCACCAGCAGATAGAGGAAGTGGCTGACATCCAAAGCTGGACTGAAAGACAACACAAAGGCACTAATCATGGCACCACAGGAACACGCTCTAAGTACAAAATCCATAGAGGCTGGGGTCTACAACACCGGGCAAGACCGAAGGTGCAGGCTGTGTAAAGATGCCCCTGAAACAATCCAGCACATAACAGCAGGGTGCAAGATGCTAGCAGGCAGGGCATACATGGAACGCCATAACAAAGTGTCTGGCATAGTGTACAGAAACATCTGTATACTATGCCAACCAGACATAGTAGTGGTGGACAAGCAGAGGAAGATGGCCATAGTGATAGATTTAGCAATACCAAATGACAGCAACATCAGGAAAAAGGAACATGAGAAGCCTGAGAAGTGCCAAGGGCTCAGAGAAGGGCTCAAGAAGATGTGGAGGGTGAAGGTAACAGTGGTCCCAGTGGTAATCAGAGCACTAAGTGCAGGGACTCCTAAGCTAGGTGAGTGGCTCCAGCAGATCCCAGGAAATACCTCAGAGATCTCTGTCCAGAAGCGCGCAATCCTAGGAACAGCTAAGCTAAGAACAGCGAGAGGGAACTTTTTATATATAGTGGGCTACTGGAACAACAAGTAGCCCACTTGTTTCATTTCATTTCATTTTCTCAACCATCCATCCCACCTGAGGTTGCAGCGTTTGTGCAGGGTGTGGTGCCTTGGGTAGGTTTCCAGTCCATCAGGGGCTGACACACAGATATACAAAATTACACTCTTAAATGTATACCTCTGGTCATCTGAGAATTAAATATTCTAAATCAGAGCACCCAAACCAAAAGAACATACGATATGTGACAAAAGACAGGAATGTCAGAATATTTTTGCTGCATCTATTGTTTACCACGTTCTGCAATGTCTTGATTATAATTAATTATCATTTGTGTTTACTGATAAGTAACTAAATCAGTGCTAGGATGTGATTAAAAGTGATGAAAAGTTCAACAAAATGTAGTTCAATGAAATGGAAATTGCAAACTGGTGTCAAACCCTAGAAATTTTGATGTTGGATACCAGGCAAGGATCCACACATATGTCTTCAGTGTGCAATGGGACATCCCTGCTCCAGTGCAGCAACAATTTAATCAAATTCAATTGCAGAACTGGCACTTCCCAGTTACTATACCAAATTTACCTGATTTCCATGTGCATGACATTCAGACTACTCATTTATGATGCAGAACTCTAGTCAGGCTCATTCAAGTATGGTTTGGGCTCTGGAACCAGTCTCCTGGAGAGGGCTGGACTCCTAGTCTGGAGTTGCCCTTGGTGAGAGGCAATGGGCTAGGGTGGGCTGGCTTGCTGCCTGTACATTGGAGTTTTTCCAGGTGGATGAGAGGGTTTGTTCCCTGTGCCTTCAAGTCAGAAAACAGGTCCTGAATTTTGTCTGCACGTATGTGCTGAACAACAGTTCAGAGTATCCTGCCTTCTTGGAGTTTCTGGGTGGGGTGCTCGAGGGTGCTCCACCTGGGTTGTCCTACTGGGAGAGATCTATGCTCATGTGGACAACAACAGTGAGACCTGGAGATGCATGATTGGGAGAAACGACCTGCCTGATCTGAACCCGAGTGGTATTCTGTTATTTGACTTCTGTGCAAATCACACCATGTTTGAACACAAGGGTGTCTATAAGTGCATATGGCACCAGGACACCCTATGCTGCATGTCGATGACCAATTTTGTAATCGTATGACACTGGACGCAGCGCGTTCGGGTGATGTTTACCAACTTTACTTCGTAACCCGGAAGTTCCCCCACACAAAGCCTTATGGGAACAGTAGTCTACTGCTACACCTCCTCCTTTTAGCTAAAGACACACTTCATAACGACTCAAACAGCTCACAAGAACAGAAATGCGGAGCATAACCAAATGTGAAAATTATGCACATCCCTCATTTGTTCACTTACATTTAAACGAAACACATTATTGTAAACATCCCTTACAGCTTAACCCAGCTTTGAATAGGGCATGAATGGATAACTTCAGAGAATTACACATCCAGTCTTTCAGGAGGTCTCACCACTCGACCAGATCTGGTAATAGTCCCTGTTGGTCTGAGGTGGCTCCTATTTCTCCTCAGAAAACCCCTGTCTGTCTCTACCACATAAGATCTGAGAGCATTGGCAGGTCCAACTACTGCTCCAGTAGTTCCTTCAGTGGTAATCCACACTTTCTGTCCTGACGATAGTTCCGGAAGTGGTCTGACTCTATGTCTGCAGTTGCAGTGTGTTTCCTGCTCACGCCTCCCCTCCTCATCTTTATTGCGAAAAGCCTGTATGTCAGGACACTTTGGCATCAGCTTTGCCACAGCTTGTGGCAGTGAGGTAAGCAGGTGTCTCCCCATAAGCAACTGCGCCGGCGAGAGCCCAAGTTCCAGTGGGGTGGCCCTGTACGCTAACAGTGCTCTGTTGTAGTCACAGTCCTTTTTCCACAAGTCTTTAATGGTACGAACAGCGCGTTCTGCCTCCCCATTGGCTTGGGGGTAGCTGGGGCTGCTCATTTCATCTGTGAACAATGCAATGTTTGGTTTTCTTCCTGAATACTATTGTTGTTTATATTTACTGGAAGAAACAGTAAAAACAGCGTTCTATAAGGAAAACGCTAACTAAATAATCAATTGCCCAACATTGGTCATTATATACTGTATTTTGCAGACAGAGTTACAGGACTCTCTACCAGACAACAGACTCATAATACAAGTCAGAGCTTTATTTAAAAAAAAAAAAATAGAAAGTTGTGTTTTCAAAATTGGAGTTCAAGTTATTTTTACTTCCAATAGTGTTAACATACTACACAGGTCATCAACAAGATTTCTTTTAAATTTTCATTGTAAGTGGGCTTAAGTTAATTAAAAGTAGTTTAACATAAATGTAAATGCTGTAATTTGATTATTTTAATAAACCATGTAACTTGGATGGATTGACCACAGTGCATACGTCTGCTGTTGCTCACAGTGGTCCAAGGGACCGCTCAGGGAGTTTCAGTGTTCGCTCAGACACATGAAAAATTAGAGGGAACATTGGTTCACGGCACCGTAACCTGTGTTTTTGACATGTTTCGCACCTGTCTACCATCTGAGGTATTTGGGTTGAGATGCCCGGCCACCACACCGACTCTTTTGCTCTGGCCCTGCATTTGGAAACGCCCTGATGGCCGTCATGCAAACGTGACAAAACCTCTGCTCTCATTTGAGGTGGTATCACAAGTCTCTCCCCTTCCATAAGAAGACCATGAACAACATTGAAGTCCATTCTGTATTGCCAGTACCCCTTTAACTCTGGATCTAGTTTACCTTTTTCTGGCCAGCCTGTCCCACATTGATACACAACCTTTCTACACAGGTCATCCATTTCCTGCACCAACTTAATCTCCTCCTGTCATGAATCGCTGTGCGGCAGGCAGGAGTTGGACCCAAAATGCAGGACTCACAGACTCGGGGAGGTGAACTCAAAACACAGCTTTATTTGCTGGTAGAACAAACATACAAAACTAGACTAAACTGGGAAACCATAAACTAAGAACTCACAGGGAGATCCACACACAGCATGAGGGACGACGCGACACTGACTCAGAGAAACACAGGGTTTAAATACACTGGGAAGTAACGAGGGGAATGAGACACAGAAGGAGGGCACAGCTGGGAGAAATCAGGACTGACGAGACAAGCAAAGCAGGACGCATTCACATGAGACACGGACCATCAAAGTAAAACAGGAAGTATCACACAGAGACGCGAACTTGACACAGTGGAGACAGCAACTAAGAAATACAGAGACATAAACCATAAGGCAGAGGTCTAAGAACCAAAATACACAGGGAAATACTCAGCTGGGAACACAAGAGACTAGACTAGAGAGAGTAACAAAAAACCAACCATGAGAACATAATGCACAATGCAGAGTGACAGAAAACAAGAAACTCAAACATGCAAAGACACACAATTACACAGAACAGAGGGGACACAGAGAGACATGAAGGGCAAGGGATCAAAACTAGAAGCCATAGAATAAATCACACACAAGTACAATAATACAAAAATCACAAAGAACTAAAAACGCTGGGTCAGGAGACCCAGGACCGTGACACCTCCAGCATTTTATCTGTGGCTGGGAGATGGGAAACTACACAGACCACGAAAACCTCCACCTTTTTTTCCAGCTGAAGATACCCAGCAGAAGGAGGGCCCACCAGCGGTGCTCATGAGAGGGCATCAGTGGGGTTCTTCCTTGGAACATGGACAATGGTGAAAGTAAAGCGCAGCAGCCTGAGGCGGGATCTCAGGATGCGTGGAGGCAGGTCGTCCAGGCCTCTTGTGCTCAGAATACGGACCAGGGGTTTGTGATCTGTGATTAGAGTGAACTGTAGGCCCATGAGGTAAGATGACAGTCGTTGACACGCCCACATTACAGCGAGCGCCTCCTTTTCTATCTGCACGTAGCGTTTCTCTGTGTCTGTGAGACCTCTTGAGATGTATGTGACTGGTCGCCAGGAGTTGTCAGACTAGCAGTGAGTGGCCTCGACTCTGGCGTGAGCGGAATTTGACAGAATCCAGACCGGGCGTCGAGCTTTGTGAACACTTTATCATCTTTCATCATCGCTAGTGTTTGACCTACTGCTGGGAGGATGTGCCTTTCTCTTTTGACTACTGTGTTCAGGGGTGTGAGGTCCACACATATACTGGGGGGCTTTCCTGCTGGTCTAGGGATCACTACCATGCCTGAACACCAGTCTGTAGGCTCAGTGACTTTGGAGATAACTCCCATTTCTTCCATTCTGTGCAGCTCATTTGTCACTGCATCTCTGAGGGGAAGAGGAACACGTCTTGGGGCAGATAGGGCTATTGGTACAGCTCCTTGCTCTACCTCGATGTGGTAAGGCTCCTTCAGCACGCCTAAACCTTTGAAAACGTCTGGGTATGCTGCCCTGAAATCTGTCACCGATTCCATTACTGTGCTTACTCTATACACAAGACCCAGAGCCTCACATGCTGGCCTGCTTAGTAGTGGCTGTACTAGACCTGACACAAGGTAGACGTCTTGAGAAACAATGCACCCTTTCACTGCTAGCTGCGCCTCAAAGCAGCCTTTAACATTGAGTGGGCAGCTGCCTGGCCCTAGTAACTTCTTTCTGGGTCTCTGCAGCATACCATCCCTGTCTGGACTGTACAAACCCTCTGGAATAGACGTAACATCCGCCCCTGTGTCGAGTTTAAAATATACATTTTCCCCATTTAACTTGACCTTTTGCACCCCGGGCTGTGACCTCTCAGTCTCTACTTCTCCCAAGAACACACAATCCTTGCTGTCTGTATCTTTCTGATTTTCTGTCACTTCGCATAGTGCTGCAGCTTCACTACTGCGACAGACCGCAGCAAAGTGTCCTTTTTTCTGACATTTTCGACACTCTACCTCTTTGGCTGGATATTCTTTCCATGAGTGTTTGTTCTTGCAACCACAGTGGCCACATTCCTTTTCCCTTTGCTTGATTGGCTTTTGTTCTTTCTTCTGCTACGTCTGCGTTTTCCCACGTTTTGTATTTGTCTGTATTGTGGCAATGCACAATTTTCTGCAAGTTTGTGCACAGCAGCGATGAACGACTCTGTACTTTCACCATCCTGTTGCCGTCTGGAGTTAAACTGTGCTCTTTCAGAAATGTTTTCCTACGTAATGTTTGTCAAATGCATCTCCCATAGCGTACAGGAGTGAGTTAACTTGATACTCGTCTGATTTGTTATCAAGAGCGGTTGCAATGCGAAATATTTCGAACCTTCTGATCCACTTTGGCCATTCGGCAGGATGAGAAAAGTCAAATGTTTCTGGGGGTGTTATTTGTACCGTGGTCGCCATCGTGACGTGTGGATCCCTGGCTTCTTCGTGTTCAGAATCCAAGCTTTCCGGTGCGCCGACATGTGAGGCTCGTGCTCGACCAGGCGCGCACACGCGCACACGCGCCTTGTTGCTAGCGCTGGTAACAGCCTCGGCCACGCTTCACCTGCATGCCGGTCTTGTTTGGGTCACCGATGCGAAAACTTCTCTTGCAAGTTAACTGCACCGTACTGTACTCGAAAATACTGTGGAGACCACTGTTCGCACTGACACCACGTGTAAATGATGACACCGGATGCAGCACGTTCGGGTGATGTTTACCAACTTTACTTCGTAACCCGGAAATTCCCCCACACACAGCCTTATGGGAACAGTAGTCTACCGCCACAGTATCATCAGA
The DNA here is from genome assembly GCF_057381915.1 of Diplotaxodon limnothrissa. NCBI lineage: Eukaryota > Metazoa > Chordata > Actinopteri > Cichliformes > Cichlidae > Diplotaxodon > Diplotaxodon limnothrissa. Next base: position 15,277,975 of record NC_140617.1, on the reverse strand, counting down.
GGGTGTACTGCCTGACAGAGGCTCCCGTCTGCGAGATCTCGAACTCCCACCTCAGGCAGAGCTTCAACAGTATTCTGATGGAGACTGGGGACTTTGAGTCCGAATGGACCATGTTCACCACATCCATTGCAAAGGCTGCTGCACTCAGCTGTGGCCACAGGGTGGTTGGGTCCTGTTGTGGTGGTAACTTGCTAACCAGATGGTGGACACTGGAGGTGAAGGGAGTCATCAGGCTGGAAAATGAGTTCTGTTTGGTTTGGTTAGCATGTGGGACTTTGGAGACAGCTGATATGTACTGAGAGGCCAAGCAGAATGCAACCCAGGCAGTAGCTGAAGCAAAAACTGAGATGTGAAAGGTTTGGGAGTTCAGTGAGGCTCTGGAAAAAGGTTTTCAGACTGCCTCAAAGAAATTCTGGCAAACTGTCAGGCGACTCAGGGGGGAAAGCAGTGCTCTACCTCCTTTTACCCTCTCGAGGATATTTTAGAGTGCATGGGAATTTGCCCAACCACTCTACATCTTCAGAAGTTTTCTGATGACTCTGCGGTGGTTGGATGCATCAGCAGGGATGATGAGACAGAGTACCGGGCTGTGGTCGACTCCTTTGTCACGTGGTGTGAGCAGAATCATCTGCAGCTCAACGTGGCAAAGACCAAGGAACTGATCGTGGACTTCAGGAAGACCAGGAAACACTTGACCCCTGTTTCAATCCAGGGGGTCAGTGTTGACATTGTGGAGGACTATAAATACCTTGGAGTACACATTGACAATAAACTGGACTGGGCTAAAAACACCACAGCACTTTACAGGAAGGGCCAGAGTCGTCTCTATTTTTTGAGGCGACTGAGGTCCCTCAACATCTGCCAGAAAATGCTGAGGATTTTCTATGAGTCTGTTGTGGCCAGTGCAATCCTCTATGCTGTTGCATGCTGGGGGAGCAGGCTGAGGGTCGCAGATGCCAACAGACTCAATAAACTGATCCGTAAGGCCAGCAATGTTGTGGGGATGGAGCTGGACTCCCTCAAGGTGGTGTCGGAGAGGCGGATGCTGTCCAAGATAAAGACAATGTTGGATAACACCTCCCACCCACTCCATGACATGTTGGTCAGTCACAGGAGCTCGTTCAGTGAGAGACTGAGATTACCGAAAAGCACCACTGAACGACACAGGAAATCATTCCTGCCTGTGGCCATCTCCCTGTACAACGCATCCACTTAACACACTGTTTGCTGCTACAGCTACACATGTTTCTTTTCCAACTATTTATTTATAAGTGACTTATGTATGTATGTATGTATGTATATATATGTATATATTGTACTATTCTTAGTTAGCGTATTGTCTGTCTTGTCTTAATGTTGGTTTAAAATGGAGCACTGTAACAAAAAATAATTTCCCCCAGGGATCAATAAAGTATTCTGATTCTGATTCTGATACATGTGTTTTATGGACTTGGAGAAGCCATTTGATCGTGTCCCTCTGAGTAGTCTGTGACAGGTGCTTCAGGACTCTGAGGTGTCTGGCCCATGGCTACAAGCCATTTAGTCATTATGCAACTTTTGCAAGACCTTGGTCTGCATTTCTGGCAATAAGTCAAACTCGTTTCCACTGGGTGTTTGACTCCACCAGGGCTGTCCTTTGTTACAGATTCTGTTAATAATTTTTATGGACAGAATTTCTAGGTGTAGCCATGTGGCAAAAGGCTTTTACATGGGTGGTCTCAGAATCTCGTCTCTGCTTTTTGCAGGTGATGTGGTTCTATTGGCTTCATCGGGTGGTGGCCTCCAGGCCACACTTAAGGCATTAGCAGCTGAGTCTGAAGTGGCAGGAATGAGAATCAGCACCTCCAAGTCTGAGGCTATGGTCCTTAGTCAGAAAAGAGTGGCGTGCCCACTGTGGGTCTGGAACGAGTTGCAGCCTCCAGTGGAGGAGTTTAAGTATCTCAGGGTCTTGTTCACAAGTGAGGTTAGAGGGGAGAATTAGATCGACAGATCAGTGGCCCTGGATAAGTGGAAAAAAATGGATGGATGGATCTGGATTAGCTTGTGATATTTTCATGAAAACACCAATAAGATGTCTATCACTTTTTCTCTTTTAGTTTCTGTAAACATCACACGGCAGACCAGTCCACAATTCAATGCTTTTCAGCATACTTTATTGACTTTATTCCTTACGGTTGCTGTTCACACACACAGCTGCAGCTTTCCAGCCGCCAGCCAATCACACATCACCGCCAACAACAACATCATCCTTCAGGACAGTTCGCTCTTATTGGCAGTGGTGGTGTGGTCTGTAGACGACGCCATCAACATGGCCCTACACTTCATCCTGCAGCATCTGGACTCCCCAGGAACCTACGCCAGGATCCTGTTTGTGGACTTCAGCTCTGCCTTCAACACCATCCTTCCAGACCATCTCCGAGACAAGCTTTCCCAGATGAATGTGCCTGATCCCATCTGCCGGTGGATCACTGACTTCCTGACGGACAGGAAGCAGCACGTGAGGCTGGGAAAGAATGTCTCGGACTCCCGGACCATCAGCACCGGCTCCCCTCAGGGCTGTGTTCTTTCTCCTCTGCTCTTCTCCCTGTACACCAACTGCTGCACCTCCACCCACCAGTCTGTCAAGCTAATCAAGTTCGCAGATGACACCACCGTCATTGGACTCATCTCGGACGGGGACGAGTCTGCCTACAGGAGAGAGGTTGAACGTCTGGTGTCTTGGTGCAGCCACAACAACCTGGTGCTGAATGCCCAGAAGACAGTGGAGATTATTGTGGACTTCAGGAAGCACACAGCCCCACTCCCCCCCATCATCCTGACTGACACCCCCATCACCTCTGTGGACTCATTCCGCTTCCTGGGTACCACCATCACCCAGGACCTGAAGTGGGAGCCCACCATCACCTCCGTCATCAAGAAAGCCCAGCAGAGGATGTACTTCCTGAGGCAGCTGAAGAAATTCAACCTGCCAACACGGACGATGATGCAATTCTACACCGCAATCATCGAGTCCATCCTCACCTCCTCCATCACCGTGTGGTACGCTGGAGCCACTATCAGGGACAAACAGAGACTGCAGCGTGTTGTGCGCTCTGCTGAGAAGGTGATTGGCTGCAGACTCCCATCTCTGCAGGACCTGTACACCTCCAGGACACTGCGGCGTGCAGCCCGGATCTCAGCTGACCCTTCTCACCCTGGACACAGTCTGTTTGACCTGCTCCCCTCAGGCAGGAGGCTCCGGTCCATTCGCACCAGAACCTCTCGCCACAAGAACAGTTTCTTCCCCTCTGCTGTTGGACACATGAACAATAACCACATGATTGTCCCCGCCACTAACATATGACCCTACGCTGTGTAACTGCATCATTTCATGTTTGGCACTGATCACCACCTGCACTCATGTATATATCTTTCTACGTAGCACTCATAATTCTTATTCTCATGTATATATCTCATGTATATCTCATGCACATATCTTTCTTTCTACATAGCACTTTAATTCTTATTGTCTGCACTGAAGCACCGCAGCAATTTCCTAATGTTGTAAACCTCAACATCTGGCAATAAACCCATTCTGATTTCTGATTTCTGATTTCTGGTGTGTCAGCCTCCCTGTAGCCGCGCCATGAACCACGCCCGCCGCAGTTTGATGTGTATTTGTGAAACTATAATGCAAATGTGTAATCTTACTATGCCAATGAGTCCTTCCAAAATTCCTGAATCCAAATATGGATCAACTTCCTCATTATGTTGAACTAGGAACTGCTTTGCTGAGGATGACTTAAATAAGATTATCTCAAACCTCAACTTATGACACTACAACTGTTTGTAGGAGTTGGTTTAAAAAAAACTGGGCTGTGCTCACCACACTCATTGTCGTGGTGCCTGTTTTACAATTTTTTGGTTTGAGTAAATGTTTTAAAGCTGTCATAACAAGAACATTTGTCACGGCTCTGGCAGACAATATGTTTTTCTGCGCATACAGTAAACTTAGCATCAGCAGTTCACACAAACAATTCCAAACCATTCATCAGGCCTACTAGTGTTTCACCAGTGTTTGCTCAATCATTTAGTGGGTTCATGATGCAACACAGTCAGACTACTATAGCAGTTGAGTGAAAAGAATACCACGGAGTTCATAATGCTTGTGGCTAATGCACAGGTGGTGCTTTCAGAAATGTTCAGAGAGATAATTAGACTTTAACAAAGAGGATTGTTGGCAAGTGGGCTAACCTGTTCTTTCGCTGCCCTCCTTTTAATGAAAATGTCTTACAGTTAGGTAAGACCTTAAACCTTTAAGCTTCAAACTGAATCGAAGGTGTCACACCAGTGCTTCTGAAAGTTTTTCTGGTATGTTCATTTTTATGAGCTTAAAAACCCAGAAATACAGATCCCACTCATAGCATCAACACACACTTTACTTTCATTTTACTTTCACTTCATGAATTATAATGCTATTTAACCATGGTCACAGCCCTCCTACAGTGCCTCTATGACCCACCAGGGGGCATAACTGTACAATTCCAGTACTACTGTGCTGGCTGGTGGAAAACACAGGTGAAAAATACTTGATTATTGTTTTCTTTCTAACTTATTTTAATAGAAATTCAAAAAAAATCAAAGGTCAAAAAATGGTTGAAAAAATATAAGCAAAATTTCAAGGAAAACATGGACATTTTTTTAACATCAAAAGCTTCTGCTTTTGTTTACATTTCCTATCTAAGGGCAGAATGTATGTACCAAAATCATTAATTTCACTATTAGGTGTTTTAGCGCCTTTTTATGTATTGCAAAATGGTTGCAGTGGTAAACTCGAGAAATATACAAATGCAGTTTGCAGTCTGATAAAAATGTGTGAAAAGGGTTACCGATTAACTGCTGATTGCGGTCTGTGACATCAGTGGGGTTGTGTTGGGGGTAACTGCAGTTCATCCACCATTTGAAACAAGCTGGTTTTGCTCCCTTCTCTTCCAATTTAAGACAATATAGAAAAATCCGTTACACACATTTCGATGTTAAGAAGATTTATTCTCACTGACATCATACAGAGCCAACAGTATAAAGGACGTCTTATTCTGCGTGTTTAACGCATTCTGAAACCTGAGGTTTTGAGTGACTCATGGGTAGTGACGTCTGATGTTGACATCATTATTTGAAACTCTGACCCTGTTTAGTATGAGCATCCACAATTCTAACAATGTTTACTTAAAATCAGTTCGATTTTATATATATAGTGCCAATTTTACAACAGTTGCCTCACTTTATATTGTAAGGTATAGACCCTCCAATATGAAAATGAAGAATCAGACAGCCCCCTGTGAGCACTAGGTAACAGTGGGAAAGAGAAACTCTCTTTAAACAGGAAGAAACTTCTGGTAAAACCAGGCTTAATGGGGGGCGGCCATCTGCCATGACCAACTGAGGATGAGGAAAAAGAGAAGAAAGCAGAGAGAGGCAGGACAAAATTCACACTGTGGAAGAAAATGATTAACTAAAGATTAAAAGGAGAGTAAAGACACAGACAGTGACAAGAGGTGAGTGAAGCACAAACACTCGGAGCATCATGGGAAGCTCTCTCAATAGCCTAAGTCTATTGCAGCATGGCTAAGGGAGGGTTCAGGGTTTCATTTGGATATGCTTTTCTAACATTATGAACTTAGCATGTATAAAAAATAATAATATTTATCCCAGCACAAAACCCTGCGGAACCCTGTTAAAAAACTTAAATCTATCAGATATAGGGATGGGAATCGAGAACCAGTTCCCAGCATTTGAAGTCCTTGAACTGTCAGTTGGCTTGTCTATCTATCCTGCTTATCTGTTCCACTTGCACTTGTGGTACAGTCAGCTGATTTAGGTTCATAGTGTCATACTCTGCAGTGTGGATGTGAACATTAATCTTATTTTTATTGCACAAAAGGATGAGAGTGTGATGGTAGATTGGAAACGGCATCCAGGGCAGAAACAACTGCTGCAAACACAACTTCAGCTCTTTGCAAGCATCTGCATAGACAGCACGCTAATGCTAAGCTAGCCAAGAACCCAGAGTGACGTAAAAGCTGAGTGAATGCTGACCCCAGTCCAGCTGCCAGATCCTGAACTTAAACAGGTAACAAACTGATGAGCAGTTAAGCTTCATTTCTACCTGTTGCTGATGTTTCTAAAGTAGAATCACTGTAGTTTAAAGTTTCTTTGTACTGGTTTTCATTTTGCTTTGTGCTGTCGGTTTTGTATTCATACCTAAATACTAAGAGAAAGATCAAATGTGTGTCCTCATGAGGACTGGTATTTGGATAAGTGTAGCCTATAGGTTTATATTGTTAACTGTTCATTATGAGGCAATTGCTTTTCAGGTCATTTTACAGTAACATGAAAGCAATGTAACAAGTCAATTGATGAATTACGTTTTGCTGTGAGTAATATTGTAACGTATTGCATTACTTTTAAGAAAAATATTCTGTGTGTTATACATTACTTTTTGAGTAATCACCGCAACAATGACACAGAACAAATAAAAGAAATATCTCGACCTGCACAAACATTTGACCACACAGCATGCAACCGATTTGCACAAATGTGATGTGATATGCTGCTTAGAGATGGTGATGACACTGGAGCCAGTGAGAATGAGTTGAATGAGGTCTACAGGACAAGAACAAAGATACGCTCACTGTCAGAAGCCAACAGAAGATCATTACCTTTACTAGAACTATTTTCTTTGCTATGATGTACTACAGTAAATCTACTTCAAGCATACTTCAACATATGGATGGAGGAAATGAATGTTGTGCCACAGGCTGAGAAGAATATTTATAAAGCAGTTTATTATTTTGTTTTGGACAAAAGCTTATCTAGACATTTCTGAATGCATCAAACTCATTACAATACAAGCAAACAAATCCTAATGTGTGGTCTAAAGCAGGAGAGGAAGAACGATGCAGCTTGCTTTTTTCCAGAGATGTCTCCAGTGTCCCCTGTGGGCTCATTGCTATATCTGTCTCAAAAAGACTTCTGCACCAGTTGAAAGGGAGAAATAACAGAAAACAGTCCAATTCTATGTAATTCAGTTTGAAAAATTAATCTGTCAGGAACATTGTGTGATGATCTGTGATGATCTCATATGGGTTTGTTTACTTTCCAGGTCATCATAAATCACCTCCAATGTTCTACTTTTAGCACTCATTCATATGCATTTGTGCAATGTTCATAATATCGAAATCATACTTTACATGGGACAAAAGTATGAAGGAAGTTACGATCAAGCAGAAAGCATCAACATCAGAAAAGTAACACCAGCATATGAAATCCCCTCTCAGCTGCACAGCATGTGATGCTTTGTGAAACAAGCTGTACTAAATTAGCAAACATCCAAGCCACAGGGAAGGCACAAATACAGCTTTCAGATGACTCACCACAGGAAACAGACAGAAACAGCCTATTGATCCCAGAGGGAGTTGAAACACTGGAAACTTCGGCATTGCACTCAACGTAGTGAGTGCAGTGCAGTTGATAAGGGTCATTGTTAACAACAGGGTCATTCCTATAATTCTTCAGACCATCTGTGGCAAAATGTTTAAAGTTAAATTGCATAATTCTATATTTATGTGCAATAAGTCATCAACAAACATTTTATTCTATACTATTCAGACAAAGATATAAATCTATGTGCTGTTTATCACTTTAATATATAGCAGAATTGAGTAAGAACTCTCATTCGAATAAGTTGTGAATAATAGTAATAACAATAATACTACCTTCAGTAATGTCATGACTGACTTATTAATAAATTCAAATTCTGATTTCAGTAAAAACCTAAATATTATTAGTTAACAGAGATATATTCATTAAATGTGATTAAAAGAAATGTAAGATAAATATAAGATTTACTGTATATCACTGACAGTTTTTCTTCTCATACAAAGAGGAACATATGAATGTGGAAGAGTTCAGGACATCTTTCTAGGAGATAACACGACTCATTGTTGCCTCTAAAATGAGGGATCTAATACAAGCCTAAGCTCCATATATCAGGCTTAAAAGGTACTTCTTAGTAATGTGAAGAACTACATGTATAATTTAATATCTATGAAGACATGTGTAATGGGTTTTTCCCATTCGCATAAACACCGATGGTTAATCATCTTTCAAATACTTTCAGAAGGTACAAAGAATCAGATGCTTTAAATTCACTATATTGCTATGAGACTTACTGAGATTAATGAAAAAGCGAAGGAAGAGTAGTTGAAACATATTCATGATTCAAGTCCAAATGATGAAGATTTACAGCCTCACTGCTGAGATGGGAAAAAACAGTGAAAGGACTTTCTTCCTCTATGATTTCACTGGTGCCATCTCGTTAGATGTGAATTCTGCACAGCCTTTCTGACAAGATGTAGGATTTCAGGTTTATTGCGGTCAAGGTTCTTCACCTGAGCCCTGCAGCCAGCTTCTCCATTGCAGCCTTGCGTTCTTCTGCCTTCTGCTGTGAACGCCGTAGGACATTCCTCAGCTCCTGAAGGTGGTCCAGGGTGCCCACCAGCTCACCTTTCACAGTTTTCATCTGGCTCTCCAGCATCTGCGTGTGATGGAGGGAGTTTCTCCTGTATCGTCTGCTGGAGCGCACCTTTTCCTCCAGGTCCTCCACTGAGGCAAGCAACATAAAACGATGTCACTGACTGCGATCAGCAGCGAGAATGTTTGTAAGTGAAAATATGAAGTTAGAAAGCCTTGTTTGTAACACTCACCCATGTTCTCCTGGTATCCCAAGCTCTTCGAACCAGACTCCGTCTTCTTGTCCAGCAGATTCTTGGTCTGCTGGAGCATCCTCTCCATCTTGACAAGTTCGGCCGCCTTTGTGTCGCTGTCCCGCCGAATTTTCAGCATCTCCTGCTCCTTCTGAGTCAGTTCACTGTGACACTTACTCATGTTGAGGGCTAAAAGTCTAAATGGCAAGACCCAAAACTGAACACAGAAAAAATGAAGACAACTGAACGGCCAGAAACCTTAGCGAAGACAAGACGCAAGGATGATGGCTATAAAACTGTTTTGATCATCCAATGAAGCACTACTCTTAAAGCCTCTGAAAAGCATAAACTTCTCTTTCTGCTGTGGAAGCACATAAAAGACTGCTTTGTTTGCAGTTTAAAGGCGCTGCTGGTAACATTTGGCTTTTTATAGGCCCAAACCTCAGTACATACCCAGAAGTCATCTGAAAACAGCATCTCTCAGTACACACCGTTACAAACTCCAAGTCATAAGACCGGCTCCAAACAGTCATAAAGAAAAAAATAATAATTTCACAGCCAGTCATTAAAACCCTGCAGTTTTTAATGGGAATAAACAACTGAAACATCTTTCTTTACTAAAGAATAATTGTTGCACTGTTATTAGGTGACAGAAAAAGGCAGTTAATAACATATCATGTAAGCCTAGTGTTTGGTAGTAGGCAGCTTGGTAAAACACCATGAAGAAAGAAGCTCATACAGAAGCTGCAAGTCTTGTTTTATTATTGACTCTAAACATTAGTGTCTATTTAACCTAATTTTTTTTTTGTATTTTGATAATACTTTCATGTCTTTGTCCTGTCTTTCTCCCCTAATCCCCAACCGGTCCCTGAGCCTGGTTCCTGTTAAAATTTCGTTTTTCCTTCCCACTGTCACCAACTTGCTCATAGGGGCTCATATGATTGTATTTTTTCTTTGTATTATTGTACAGTCTTTACCTTAAATATAAAGCACTTTGAGGAAACTGTTGTTGTGATTTGGCGCTATATAAATACAACTGAATTGAACTGAATTGAATTAAATACAAGCTGTCTCCTGATCTTAAAGTCTAGAAGAAACAGGGCAAGTATGTACAGCCCTTGGAAAGGGCTTTCCTTAGAGAGTATATCTTTTTAGACTCTACCTGTAGAGAAAGAAATAGGCTTTTACTTTACATGCAATTCTAAGCATGCACAAACCAAATCAACCAGTCAGTCATAGAACAAATCTCATACACTCCCTTGATTCACCTTCTTTCAATAGCTCTATTAAAAAACCTCATGTTGTATATGAGGCTTCTTGTATAGCATCCTATTTTTGTGAACCCGTGACAGGGCCGTGCTAGTGGTTTCCCAATGTGCCTCGACTCTGTGCTAAATTAGGCTTGCTGTCTTCTGTATTTAATGGAAAGACATAGTTTTAGTATTGATCTTGTCGTCTAATTGTCTGTAGGAAAGTGAATAAGAGGATTTTCCAGATTGTCAGCTGGTAAAAATGTTAGTAAATGGTAATGCTTTGCACGTCTAATCCATAAAGGTGATTGATTTGTTCATTTTACCCATTAAGTTTAAAATAACGACTCTTAAAGCCAGTGTAAAAAAAATAATTTGCAGTGGCCTGAGTATTTTTATCATTTGGGTTACTGACATTGTATTGGGAGAAAGGAACAGTGTAGGATTAAAGGTAGTGCTACAAACACTACAAGCATCTTTCTCTGGAACCAAGCAGAAATGATCAGTAGCTACTGATTGCAGTGATTAGAAATAAATGCAGGTTACTTCTTAATCAATATAAAATGTAAAATTTGTTTCATCCTGAGCTTTTATTACTTTGCCACATTTCTCTGCATGGATTATCCTACCTCACAAGCTTTCCAAAGCTTCTTTTCTCATTTTGTAGTGTGACTTTCTCTAAAGTCAACGATTTCCTCCAGGGTGGCTACATGCATAGATACTAACAAAAGATTTATTTTTAAACACAAACCGTGAGCCTCATGAAACACCAGTGCTGTAATGTACAACCAGCATCTTTTCAGAATTAGGATCAGACGTGCATTTTGATAACAGTGTTTTAATGAATAAATCTCCATTAGATGTGAACTAATCAAACATTGTGACTGGGTTTCAGCTGTGTGCTTGTTTATTTGTTTGTTTTTTCTTCACATTTAACAAGCCTTAATTTATTAGCTGTGTGACTCAGTTACAAAGTAATAAAACAAGAGATACCATTGAATGAGTCACATTTATATTTATTATAACAAGAACACATTGCCACTCTGAAAAATATAAACTCTTGGATGTTTTTCAAGTAGAAAAAAAAAAACTTCTTCCCTCAGGCCAACCGAGTTAGACAAGTGACTCATAATAGGTCACTGTGTTAAAATGTCAGTGAATAAGCTGGTGTACTTTGATCAACAATGAACCCTTGTGCTCTTGAAAGCGTTCAAAAAATGCACACAGAATCACAGCCTGCTCAACATTAACATGAACTGGATAAAGGGAAGCAAATGGATGGATAAGCCAGATCTGTCTTTGTGGATTTGCTTTTATATCTGAAAGAGAGACAGAGACAATGTCAGAATTGATCAAATGAGCGCATGGTAATTAGTAATATTCATTTGTATAAAGAACTGTGAACACAGCGAGGACACTTTAAATAATGGTTTTATTAATTAAAATAGAGATATTGTTTATTTACTTTCTAGTTACTGTTTACTTACTACATAGAATCCCATAATTACCCTTCTGCATTTCACAATCTAATTTTAGCCTAGTAATTGTGACTTAATTTGTGACTCTGAACAGAAATGGCCTTTGCTAATCCTGCCATACTTATCCACCTAAATCTGCTCTCAACAATCCCATTTGTTAGAAGTTGCTTCTAAAAAATATCCACATCAGAGACTGAGACATAGAAGGGCCACTGTGTTTCACCACCTCATTTCACATGCAGGCACAACTTGAAAACATTAGTCATCACATTTACATAAAAGTCACTTGCAGTGATGCACACCATCTGTTATGTAATTTTAAGCTATACCAGCATGTTATTATAAATGCTGCTCCAGAAATAATTCCCCATATGGCATGTATAAAATAATCTCAGGAAATTCTCAAACACTTCAAATCACAAAATACTGAATGATTAAACCATCTGGGAGGTTTTATGAAGGGAAGTGTATGGTGGTTTTATTGTAGGTTCAGTGCTTAAATGTACCCAAACACATCCCACGATATGTGCTGAATTTCATTGTGCCGATGAAGATAAACAATTGCAGCCCTTTCATACAATCGGCTTCTTCAGTAGAAGCCCTCTGAGCTTTGGCAAACAGTATATGCATTTAAAGCAGTGGTTCTCAGACTCTCACGTGGGGTCTGAAGGCACGGACAACAAAGCAAAAAACATGGATTAAAAATAGGCTGATCTGGCAGGGAGCACTCCTACTGTTTAGTGTAATTGTATTGCAAGAATGACAGATTAAGATACTCTATATTGAAGCCTCCACCTCTAATAATACATTTGCCTAACATGAAAAAGATCCCTGGTTTGAGAGCAGGAGGAGAACGGGTCAAAAGCTTGTGTACTCCTAGTGCTGATCCCAAGCCCAGGTAAATCAGAGGGTTGCATCAGGAGATGCATCCAGTGTAAAATCTGTGCCAAATCAAACATGTAGATTCACCTGCTGTGGCGACCCCTTAGAAAATAAGGCACCAGCTGAAAGTAGTTATTTGTGTTATTAACATATCAAAGTTTCACATTCATACAAGGATGGAGAAGATGGAGTCGAAGGAAGAAAAAGAAGAAGATTTATGGATGCTGTGATGGAGGACACGGAGAGAGTTTGTGTGTCAGAAGAGGATGTTATTAATGAGATGGAGGCCGATGATTCACTGTTGGGATCCTTGCTGGTGTAGCTGCTGCGTGTTACTTATTACTTAATTATTTATTTATTTTTTAAATATAGTAAATGCTGTTTAACTTACACCATGAAGTGATACATTGAATGCATGAATATGATTTATGAATGGAAGCAAAAAAGAGTGCTAAGCTTGTTTGTTTAAATTCACCCCAAGCTTTCGTTTACTCTTGGTGATAAAAATTTCTATATGTGGGTTGGAAAAAGTTTAAATACCACTGAAAGGCAGAGAGAGTTTCAGAAATAAAGATGGGCAAAGGTTCACCAATCTACAAAAAACTGCATGTCAAGTTATGGAATAATTTCAGAATAATATTGCTCAGTGTAAAAATTCAAACCTTTTTTAATATGTCATTCATGTTATCATCGAAAAGAAATATCTATGGATTTCTCCACAGATCTCGAGAAATCTCTGTGTGGAAAAAATTAGGCCAGAAATCAGTATTGAATTCCTGTGATTTTCAGGCCATCAGGTGGCATGGCATTAAAACAGGCATAATTATATTGTATTTATTGCACATTTGAAAAGACACCATTAATCCTGTAAAGTACATATGGGTTTTATAGCAACATATGCTTCCATGTCTTTCTCGGGGAAGTCCTTGCATTTTTCGCCAGTTCATTGCTAAACTGCAAACTGCATCTGTTACAGTACAACAGCATGGCTTTGTAGTGGAAGAGTCCAGGTGCTAAATGGTCTACCTGCAGTCCAGATCTTGTAGCCTCATGCAGTTCATATGTTTCACATCAGAATGGAACAACATTTCTCTCCCAAAAGTTCAGCAGCTGGTGTCTTCAGTTCCCATATTTTTTTACCTACTATTGCAAACCACTCTGTTTTTATTTATAGTTTACAGTGTCACAAAATTTTTGTAACTGGAGTTAAAGAATAACTTAAGGCTTAACTCATTGTATTTGTTCTAAATATCATAAGGTCTAATAAAAGGGGAAAAGAAATATCTTTTAAATGCTATAACAATACTAAAACAGCTTGGTATAGAAGTAGGGCATATTTTGTATGTTGATTGTAATGGGAGAACAAGTCTCCCAGAGCATCAATGTATCTCATTCAACTATAGGATCTTCTTTCTTTTTTTAAAATCTTTTAAATCAAGAGCAACTTCCTCCCCTCCTCCATATAAATCATATCAAAAGTTCAGAATTGGATAGGTTGTGTTTGTGCCACTGAAAAACAGTTAAGTTTTGATTAGAGAGCTTTATATTTTTTTCTAAAAAGTGTAACTCAAATAAATAATAATAGAAAATAGCATAGGTCTGTCTACGCTGGCGTCTCTTCCCAGTTGCAAAACCTTTAAAGTCAGGCAACCAGCCTTGAACAACAGCCCAAGAAAGAGCAGCAGAGCACATACTTTGATTTTTCGCTACCAAACAGAAAACCAAATTGAGCCCATGAGAGAGAAGATAAGACATTACATTAATATTATGGTGTACGTCAAAAGGCTGAGATTGCAGTTATTTTTCATTTTTGTGCCCAGTAAACTGCACAGTTGCAGAAACATTGATTTTATTAACAATTTTATTAACATTTGAAGCACAGCACTGAATGGGAATCTTTAATGCTACAGCAGTCTTAGTCATTATGTCCTTTTGTTGGACAAATCTGGAAACCACATTACACACATCTAGAAAAGTCGAAATAAACTGTCTATCTAATGTCTAAATATGTTGTTACATATATTTCTGTGATCATTACATACAATCACAGAAATATAGGAGTATTAAGAGCAGTCTGTTGTTATGGATGAGGATGCTTGTGCTTCACCTGCTAACGTGCTGGATAACTAAACGACCACTACGTTTTGATTTATTTTTTTTAAATGAATAGTATTTTCATACACCCATTATCTCCTGCTAATGGTGGTAGCAGACAAAGAAGAGTATTGCAGATGTTGTTCTCCCCAGCAACAATTTCAAGTTCTTCCTGGGGGGGAATCCTCACATTCCCAGGCCAGATGAGTTATAACATATCTCCAGCAGACTATAGGACTACATTGGCATCTCCTGCCAACCTTTAAAGTAAGGCAACCGGTCTTCAACCACCTCAACAGGCTCTTTTTGACAGGGAGAAGCAGCGGTTCTACTCCGAGCACATTCTTAATTGTTCACCTTTCATTGTTTTACATGCTCTAATTCATTTCAGCTCTTTGTATGTTATAACTTTGCTGCCGTCCATTTCTGGCTAATGGACCAACAGCCCAAGCAAAAGTAGCCCACAGGCTGGTTGTATCACATACTTTGAACTCTGCCTCCATCTGGCAACAGACAATCTCTGCATGTAGACGAGCAGTCCTTGGCTACCTATAGTCCACGCTGATGAAGCAAATTGAAGTCCAGGAGAGATAAGTACACTTTTACACTACATTAACATTATGGTGTACTTTAAATAGACAGAGATTTCGGTAATGGTTCATTTTTGTGCCCAGTAAACTGCACAGTTACAGAAAAACATGTTTTATTAACATTTTAACACCAGCACTGAATGGGAGTCATTAAACACTAAAACAGTCTTTCATTGGTCAAACCTGGAAACCACATTACATAAACATTTTAGCAATCCATCTGCTCGGCAACACTTCTTCTTTCATGAAAAACAATCACAGAAATATAAGACGGCTGTCTGTTTTGATGGATGATAATACCTGTGCTGGACCTGCTAATGTGCCATATAACTGAGTGCCCATTACCTTTTGCTGGTGCACTCTCTTGAGATCCAGACTTACTGTATCTCTTTATTAGATACCAGAAACAGAACTCTCATCTCAAAGCAAAATACAGTAAAGAGGAATCTTTGTAATCTTAGGACATAAAGAGATCCACTACACCTGTTGAAATACACCATTAAAAGAAAATGCAGGTATGTGCCAAAACCTCTTAAAATATACATCAAATCAGGAATGTTTTTATACATGATCCTACTCTGGCATTATAGCTGAATGCTTTTGGTTCTCCACTTTCCTCTGCTGATACAAGCTCCCTCTGAGCTCTGAGATTTATCCTTAAGGAACATCACCAGGGAACTGTCTCTTTCTCCAGGGAAACTGTGAAAGTCTGCCAGAAATTACTCTGCTTTTGTGCACTGTGTGTTTCTGTTGTTTTTACCCAATAAATGATTAAAATTCTCCCCTGAAGCTCCTGATTTTTTTTTTCAGGACCTGCGATAACTTGTATAGGTCATCTTCTTTTCAAGGTAAGTGGTAAGAGACGCTTAGAGCAGAGGCTCCAGACGTCCATTCCAACACAAACACATGAAAGTATCACTGATAATTCAACAATAAAATAGTTTCATGTTGTGGCCATCACATGGTGTTTTCCAGAGTGATCAGGATAATGCTTTCTTAGGTTTATTATTTTCAACACATTTATAGATTTATTCCAACCCATTCCCAAAGCGTAAAATGCAGATGACTTGTCTGTATTTTACGCGTTGGGATGAGAACGCGTTGTCCATCCACAACCAGTGTTGGGAAGGTTACTTTTAAAATGTATTCCACTACAGATTACAGAATACATGCCCCAAAACATATTTTGTAACGTATTCCGTTATGTTACTCAATGAGAGTAAGGTATTCTGAATACTTTGGATTACATAATACATTATCATTCTTTTTACAACTACATGAATGTACTATTGCTGTGTGATTTATTACTATTACTGAAGGATACTCGCCATACCAATACCAACTAGATCTTTAAATATTAATCCAAAATGAGTAACAATAGGGTGGACATTAGGTAAGGCTGCACTTTTTGCAGTAATCTCGTATAGAAAACTGTTCCGCGCGTATATAAAACAGCAGCTCTATTAAAGGGACCTCTGGTTAATAGGTCGGGTTCCGTGTCGGGCTCGTGGCCAAAAACTAGCTTTACTTTGTTGTCTTGGTCAACTTTGTTAACGAGAGACAGAGAGAGGCGTTGAAAGGCTGCTCCAACGGAACTTATGGTTTCTGAGAAAAACACGAACACAGTGTACAGCTGAGTCTTAATAGCTTACTTACAACTGGGCTACAATGCCCATAAGGCTACATTCTATAAATGGGCCGCGAGATTGAGACCTGCCCCTCCCTTCCTTCCCTCCCCATCTCCAGCTGCCTCCCTCTTCCCGCTCCTCCACAACCACCCACACATGCAGGGCCTTGGAGTGGGGGTATGTCACCAGGGTGCAGAGGAGGCTACCCCCCCCCCCTGTCCCCTTCTGGCTGCCTCTGCCTCAATTTTATCCCACATCTTAGACATTCACATTATTCACACTCTCATTACACATACATATAGGATCTTGGGGGTGGGCACAATCACGGAGTCCAAATCACCATCAGGGTGTATACCTCACCCCTGACGTCGTTGCCCACCTCTCAATTTTAAATACACTTAGTCATTGAGGGTTAGCAGGAGGGACTATGCGCTTACCTGCTGCTCCTTGGCAGGTAGCTCCATGCCCTCCTGGGTTTTAATTGCACCTTAGAACACATATGCATCAACACTACAATGAGCGGGTGGAGGGAGGTTTGGAGTCTTCTCCCACCCCCATTCTCTGCGGCCTGCTGGAGCGGGAGGGCTAGTAGGAGGAGTTGGCCGTCCGACTGCGGTCTGGGGTGTGGGGCCTCCCTGCTGCTGCGGAGTCGGGGTGGTCTGCCTCTCCCCACCGCAGGGAAAAGGGTAACACCACCTGGGTCTGGGTGCAATTCCCCCCTCCAGGGGCAAGGGTACCTAGACCCGGATTGTAGAGTACGCTTGGGGAGTGTGATTGTGTGTACAGCGTCTCTTTATGTCTGTCTCCACGTTGGTTGAGTGTGGAGTGAGTGCATATGAGAGCATGAGGGTGGGAATGGATGTTTGTGTCTGTGTGTGCCTGTATGTCTGTGTCTATATGTCAGGTTGGGTATCAGACGCCACCTCTCTGGGGACACCTCAGGCCCTCCAAGGTTTGGAGGCCTATCTCCACCCACCACCACTTCCCCTGCCGGTGGCGGACTCCCTCAGGTGTCGGTGTGTTGGTGGTTCTTTGTGTCTGGGGGTGGGCGTCCGGGTACACACCGGCTCACTCCTTGGCGGCCGCTTGTCGGGGCCTGGGGCCTGGGGCTCGCTCGGGCCCCCTTTGGAGGTGGGGTGCCCCCGGCCTCTCGGCCTAGGGCTCGGTCACTCAGGCGCAGCTGGGGGCCGGCGGAGCTCACGGGCGCGTCACTGCAACCCCCCCTGGCTTCTGCTCCGCGGCTGCTGAGTGAGCCCTCATCTGGGACTCTCCTCAGCTCTTACTGGAACAGTGGCGCGGCTGCCCCTCTGTTGGTCTTCCATGGTCTTTTGTGTTCTGGGGGCCTCTGGATGTCTGGAGTTTTGATCTCCTCCATACCCGCTTCACACCCTGGAGGACGGGGCTGAGGCCCCCCCACACTCCCTAGCAGATCATTACATGGAGAAACCTTTGGAATGCAAGCATGCTGATCCACACAGGTATGCACACATGGGTATTCACAGACACGGACTAAAGCTTTCTTGGCTGCTGCCTCAAAGCACACTGTGCGCTGTCTATCTTGCGTGCTGCACAATATTGTTTATTACTTAGTAAATACTGATATCTATGACTAGCTAGTTTATTGTGATGGTGCTTTGTTTTCTCTATTATTATGTTGCTCTTTGTTGTTTGCTGTCTCCTCTGTTTGTTTGTTTGTTTGTTTGTTTTTTTTTTCTCCATACAGGTGACCCAGGAGTTTTTTTTTTTTTTTGTCTCTCTTCCCCCCCCTTCTCACCGTCTCTTCTCCCCTTTGGTTTTCTTTCTTTCTCTCCCCCTCTCTCTCTCATTCATTCCCCCTGTCCTATTTATTAAAAAAAAAAAAAAAAAAAAAAAAAAAATGACAAAGGATGAACTGAAGCTCTGCCATCACGTAATGTCGCATACTGCTGTTTCTGATGTCATTTAGAAAAAAAAAAAAAAAAAAAAAAAAAAAAAAAAAACAAAAACTAGCTTTACTTTGTTGTCTTGGTCAACTTTGTTAACGAGAGACAGAGAGAGGCGTTGAAAGGCTGCTCCAACGGAACTTATGGTTTCTGAGAAAAACACGAACACAGTGTACAGCTGAGTCTTAATAGCTTACTTACAACTGGGCTACAATGCCCATAAGGCTACATTCTATAAATGGGCCGCGAGATTGAGACCGAGGCATTAGAGCCTCTTAATGCGTGTTTTGTTTGGGTTTCCACCAGCGTGGAATTACCAAAAATAGAGAGGGCATAGCCTAACATATGAAACAAGAAAAGACCGCTGTATTCTGAATACCACCATTTTAAACGGTAACTGTAAAGGAATACAGTTACTCATATTTTGTATTTTAAATACGTAACGCGAGTACATGTATTCCGTTACTCCCCAACACTGTCCACTACACAAGGTTAGTCATTAAAATACTCCGTGGTTTGGATTGATTGCTATGAAAATGTCGTGATCTTAAACTTAAAGTTAACACTTTCTGAAGGTTTCTAAAAACTTTGCTTGAAAACATGCTGCACATAAATTGCACAAGAGGCTGGAAATTGGTCAGTTTTAAGGTTCAGAACTCTAATTTAAAGAAAAGAGACACAAAGCATTACAACCAGTAAAATAAAAGATGACGACCTCAATCAATACAGTAGAGAACTGGAAACAGAAATGGGGTTGATATGTCGTCACTTGTTTTTGTTTTTACTTTAAATGGGACCACAATTTACAAAGTCAAAACCATTCCGTATTGACTATGACTTAAAGAATACTTCAGCTTCACCTTTCAGATTTGGAAGCGACATACGTCCTTCTTTTATATACAGTCTATGACTTACACAATATTTTCCCACTTGCAGGAATCATTTGGTTTATCTTCATTTCCATGTTCAACTTTCAAAAATCAAAATTTGTTTGAATTAAGTATAACGAAATAAACAAACTTTCTTTACAACATTGATAATAAATATTACGTTTAATTACTAGTAATGTAAGCAAGCATTTCACATTATACATAATTTTGAACAAAAGAAAACGAAACTATGACAAAATCCACTTACCTGATTGACTGATTTGTTTATATTTCAAGTCCTAAAGTTGAGCCTTACACCTTTACACAGAAAGGTGTAAAGCTACAGAGCTTTCGATTTCCGCCTGCCCCTAGACAAATATAAATATCCTTTTTTTTATTACTGTTTGATGTAGGTATTTTTGTTTCTGTTTCGTAGTGCTCTGTCACTAAGCCGAATAACAGGAAAAAATAGCCTGTATTTCTGACTCATCTGAATG
Source organism: Diplotaxodon limnothrissa (assembly GCF_057381915.1). Taxonomy (NCBI): domain Eukaryota; kingdom Metazoa; phylum Chordata; class Actinopteri; order Cichliformes; family Cichlidae; genus Diplotaxodon; species Diplotaxodon limnothrissa. Next base: position 15,258,021 of record NC_140617.1, on the reverse strand, counting down.
TTTTTGTTCTATTTAATGATTAAAAGAAGAACATGGCAGAATTGAAAAATCAATATTCAGCAGAATGATGGCTTGCCAGTGGTATGAAATGATTTACCCGTTAAAATAACTTATATCCGAAGCGTTCGCATGAACAAAAAAATACTGAATGAACTACCTTATGGCCTAATTTGCAAAAACAGAACCAAAACGTAACCAAATCGCCAGCATTTGTTAAGGAAACGCGGTGAGGTTAGCAAACTGGTGCGCATCCTCTTTCTGTAATTGGCCAAAACGCCTCCAGAAGTGATCATAAACCAATATGAGTCTGACTTCGCTGCAGCAAGCGGTGCAGCTCAGTCCGCTGTCTCTCGGCGCCTAAACGCACTTCCACGGTGCTGCCGACACTAATAATGATGATTTATATGTGGAAATTTTCCAGGGTCACTCCAACAGGCGTTGCCTGATACGAATGTGAAGTGCACACCGAATTTATTGCTTCAGCAGCTGCTGTGAGATGTTCGGCATTTGCCATGGCAAGAGGTCTGTTTCCATGGGGGTTCTTCAGAAAGCCTCTGTACATCCAGGTAAGGAAATCCATCTTCACTCTGGTGTGAAGTCCATTTAAAAATCTGTCGATGTATGTTTGCATGCGCTCGGATGTTACAGGGAGCCTAAATGAGTGACGCTGCGCTTGATTACTGTTAATTAAATATATATATATATATATATATTTTATTTAACCTTCAGATATCTCACATGGATTTGGAGGTAATTTACAGAATACTGTGTAGGCTTCTTACAATGAGTCATAAAGTCACTTGATGCTCGACGACTCGACAGGACTCAACCATCCTCCTGATCTCCGTTACTGTAGCAACCACTTCCATGATGCATTTAGCTGGTTGCCATCCATTCAAAAGAGGCTTTTTTATGCTGCAAAAGTTTAAGATCTCCTTTGATTATGTAAGTCATTCAGATATGTCACGTAGATCTAGTGTGACATATCTAGAAGAGTCGCCAGATATTAATGGCTGTTTTACCTTCACTCGGCTAGATTAAGCACTGCAAACGTTTGATGTAAGTTCATATAAAGTTCTAGATTTCTGTTTGATATGATTATGCTCCTCATTTGAGAATCTTTGAAAGAATATTGTGTAATCATTTTCTGTGAGTGAAATTAGGTGAAGTCCACAGAGGAATTGTTCATAAGTAAAAATTAAACTGGGGAAGTCCCTCAAGGACAGGTGGAGGTCTCAGGAAACGAAATGCACAGACGAGCAGCAAGTCAACTTCAGCGTGTTTTCCACTTGGCTAAAGAGGGTTAAATGCTTCACTTCTCTGTCAAACTATTGTTATTGCATTTTGTTTCGTTTGCTTTACCTAATTTAACAAATTTCCTTATCTAATCGGCACCATTTTCTTCACTCTTTTATCTCGGCAGCTGCTCCTGTTTGCTTCCTGTCCGTACTCATGCATGTTAGAAACAAAACTGTCAAATGCAGTGAAAAAAAGAAGAGACAGTCAGTCTCAAGGCGCAGCCACCAGTATCGCTCAGTTTTCTAGGCCACCCTAGCCTTCCAGTGATGACTTAAGAAGTGTCATTCAGTCATCCTTTGAGAGAAGCTATTTCCACTGAAATAGTGAAATACTTTATTTTATTGTTGGGGGGGGGGTGCATATAAATAGTATTTTTTTGCAACAGCACTAAACACTGCGCTACTAAGGCTGCCTGTAATAATAACGGTATTATTTGAAATGACTCAAATTCCATGAGTAGTTCAACTGTATATATATTATAACTGAAATCAGCAAGAATCGATGTTGTCTCCAAATGGAGCTGCACATGAAGCATTTCATCACAGGTAAAGATTCAAAAGATGTAAAATTTCAACCAAGAAATAAGAAAGAAAGGTCGAACATATGCACCAATCCGGCTTAATATCATGACCACCGGCCTAATATTGTGTTGGGCCCCCTTTTGCTGCCAAAACAGCCCTGACCTATCAAGACATGGACGCCACTAATCCCCTGAAGGTGAGCTGTAGTATCGGGCACCAAGATGTTAGCAACAGATCCTTTAAATGGCGATGTGGGGCCTCCATGGATTGGACTTGTTTGTCCAGCACATCCAACAGATGCGTGATTGGAGGCTTCCCAGCAGAACATTGCCCAAACTGGTATACTGCCTCTTCTGGCTTGCCTTATTCCCATAGTACACCCTGGTCCCAGGTATTTCCCAGGCAAACGAGCCACATCCACTCAGCCATCCACATGATTTAAAAGAAACGTGTTATCACCTTCTTCCACTGCTCTGTGGTGCACCTTTGATGCTCACGTGCCCACTGGTGTCTGTGGCTGACTGGTCTGTGGCTATGCAGCCCCATGCACAACAAAGTGTGATGGACTGTGAATTCTGACATCTTTCTATCAGAAGCAGCATGAGCTTTTTCCTCAGTTTGAGCTACAGAAGCTCATCTGTTAGTTGTTAGTTGGTCTGTTAGATGTCTAACTTCAGAATAGAGAGAACAACTGGTGATAAAGTTCACATGTGTTAACGTTGCTGTATTACTCAGGAGGATATTACAGGGGGAGGGGTTGTCTGCTGTCTGTACAGTTATGAGTCAGATCTTCATAATGTCTGTTCCAACAATGTGGCCTCCTTCTCACTTCAGAGACTTCGAAGAAAGAAGAAGCGGAGAAGCGTGGCCGGGCTGTTTCTGATGCATCTTTCTATCAGTCCTTTAGCTGCATCTCTCTTTATGTTGGCCCGCTTTTCTATTTGTCAGTGATATTAAGCAACCTCTCTGCAAATGAATCCTCCTGGCCTCTCCATCTTTTGTTTCTCTGTTCTCATGCCGTTCTCATCCCTGCACAGAAGCCCATTAAACAGCAACCTCTGAGGGATAGCTTTATAATCATACATAATGGATGAATGGTGTGCACGCTGCAAAAACCAAGTGTCAGAACAGCAGAACAGTGATGTGGTGCTCGTGATCAGCTTAAATCTCCTCTCTGCTTCAACAGATCAACAGCAGGTGATCCTTTGTAATAGTACAGCACGTCCTCGATTTTTTCAATGTTATTTCACAAGACCTTCAGGGCTAAATACAGAAGCCTTTTAACAGAGCCGTGGGTTGGTTTAGAGGAGAGTTCAACCAGATGAAGACAGACTGTTTCTTTCCACCCACCTCAGCATATGGCCACAGTTCCCAGTCAGTCTCTAATTAATAGCTGTCACAGCAGCCACAATCAATATGGGCTCATTAGCCATGTTTGTGTAACTCTCTCAACTCACAAAGGGTCAATACATGATGCAGCAGATAGAAAAGCATAGGCCAGACTTGAAACGAAAGCCACAAACTATCGATTAGAAAAAGGCCAACCATGCATTTGTTTTCCCCATAGAGCACCATTTCCATAATGTTTTTGCTGTTGATATATTTCAACTACAACACAATAGATGGGAGGTACACAGAGCACTTACTCGTGCGGTTACTGCTGTTAAATTTGCTGTGGATCTGCACGATCAGATTTGTAAGTACATCAATCAATAGACAAAGCAACAACGATGATATTTAAATAGCAAGAGTTCAGTGGATTTCCTGGTTTTTTGCAGGGCGCTTGCACAGTGATTGTGCATCTTTTTTTTTTTTAAACATTATCAGTAAGACACATTGACAAAGTGTAGAATTTGGAATAAGATGTGTGAGGGCCAGCAGATCTCAGCGCCAGTCAGAATGAACGATTGTTTTAAAATGTCAAAAAAGGAATGACACCCTATGAGCAACACTTGGCAGCAGTAGGAAGGAGAAAACCCCTTTTAACAGGAAGAGACCTCCAGTAGAACCAGCCAATCATCTACTGCGATTGGCTGAAGCGTGAGGAGAAAGAGTAGAGAAAAAACAGGAGCACAGAGAGACAAGGACAAATCACAAACTGGAAATGACAAAAGTTAATGACATTTGGTAGTGACATATAAACAAAAGAGGAATGAAAATTAAGATACCTGATTCAGTCCTGACATTAAGCTTTATCAAAAAGAAATGTTTGACGTCTAACCTTATCATTAAGGTTCTTTCTCTAATAATCAAGGGTCTTTACCTTATGGTATAAATGAAGCTGTTGTTGTTGTTCGGGGTGACCATGGCTCAGGGGGTTGGGAAGCATATCTGTAACCGGAAGGTCGCCGGTTCGATCCCTGGGCTCTCTGTCCTGGTCGTTGTGTTCTTGGGCAAGATACTTTACCCTACCGCCTACTGGTGTTGGCCAGAGGGGCCGATGGCGCGATATGGCAGCCTCGCTTCTGTCAGCCTGCCCCAGGGCAGCTGTGGCTACAACTGTAGCTGCCTCCACCAGTGTGTGAATGTGAGAGTGAATGAATAGTGGCATTGTAAAGCGCTTTGGGTGCCTTGAAAAGCGCTATATAAATCCAATCCATTATTATAAATTGTCACTACATAAATAAAATGTAAGAGAAAATGGAGTTTTACTAATAGCATCATGAATCTTTAAGTGTCTGTCTGTCTGTCTGTTCTTCCTTTGTTTCAACAATCTAAGCCGGTGTTTAATTCCAATTTAAACACTAAACCTAAGCCTTAAATCTCAAATAATCCTGTGGAGATGTGGAAAAAGTGACATGCAGCCCAAGGTGCTAACCTTTACAGAATGTCACTCTGATGGTGTAAAACTCAAATTGGGGCCGACAAAATGTTTTATCAAATTTTATTTATTCTGTCTCTATGGTTTGTTGTTACAAATACTCAGCCATTCTATAATGCTGAGCGTTGTTTGGTTGAGAAAGTGACAGCCCACAATCTGCCCGTTTTGCACGGCTACGTTTTTAACAGTCACGATCATTCTCACACTCACACATCCACACTCAGTTGATGCAGCCTTACAGCTGTCCTCTTTTCAGAACAGTAACTTTATGAACAAAAAGTTTAGGGGACGTTTTGAAACTGTAGATGCAAAAACATGAACAAGCACTGCACCGGGGTTTGATTTTCTTTCCAAAATAGGTTTCATTGGTACATAAATGATCTGAATGTTTCTCTTCCTCCTCACTCTTTGCTGGGAGTGAATGACTGATAACTGACATGTTTCTGTGGTTTTAAATCTTACTTCCTTTACTGTGTTTCTGCATCATTGACCAACAGGACACAAACCTCTTTAAACACCATAGAGACAGAATAAATAGATACTGACTTTGTGTGTTGCTTTTTCAGTGACCTTAGTGAAACATAAAGTAAAATAATGTACTCAAACTTCACAGTCCCAAATGGTAGAGAGCCACTGTTAGCAATCAGCCAGTGAAATAGGTTCAGCATTTAATTTCTAGTGAGAGTTCAATTCAGTTCAATTCAGTTTTATTTGTATTGTGCCAAATTACAACAGCAGTCATCTCAAGGTGCTTTATAATGTAAGGTAGAGACCCTACAGTAATGCAGAGAAAACCCAGAGTGGGAACGAAAAACTCCCTTTTCACAGGAAGAAACCTCTGACACAACCAGGCTAAGGGAGGGGCAGCCATCTGCCACGACCGGTTGGGGGTGATGGGAGAGAGACAGGACCAAAAAACATACTGTGGAACAGAGCCAGAGATTAATAATAACTAATAATTAAATGCAAAGAGGTGTGTAAACACACAGGGAGTGAACAATAAACTAAGGCATAACTATAAGATTTATCAAAAAGGAAGGTTTTAAGCCTGATGTTAAAAGCAGAGAACGTGTCTGCAAATGCAAACTGGAAGCTGGTTCCACAGAAAAGGAGACTGAAAGCTGAAGGCTTCTTCTCCCATTCTACTTTTAAATATCCCAACCACAAGTAAGTCAGCAGTCTGAGTGCCAAGTGCTCTATTGGGGTGATAAGGTATTATGGGGCCTTTAACTTTACAACAAAATAATGGTTCAATAGTGTGTTTATGGCATGATACACTGCCAACAAACAACTCAAAATTAATCTAATTCTGCTTTTAAATGTTTAGTTGTTGTCTGCTCCTTTCATCCTAATAACACCAGGACTGAGTACCGTGAGATCTGAGGTCACTGCGTGGCAGAAAATTAGATTAGATAGTGACATATGGAGGCTGTCTGAAAGCAAAATTTCTGCATTATCTATGGTGCTGAAAGCAGAAAATGGTTGACAAAGCCATTTGGAAAGAGATACGAATGACAAATACTGCGTAATCTACTTTCCAATACTGGAAAAAATCAGATATTTGACTTTTATTACATTGTTAGATTGTCTTACAACTGCTATTAAACTATCATTGATGGGACAAAAGAAGAAGATGGATTGTAGAGTGCTACAGAGAGGAAGAAGATGAGGGGGACAGAGACAGAGTGACTTATGCCAATAAATAAATTGGATCTGAAAGGGGCAGAGGTGGGAAGCAGGGGGTGTCCATCACTGTCAAGCACTAAGTGCAAGAACCATTAATAGAGAAGGAAGTGGGACTGCGAAAAAGTCTGTTTTTGTTCACTAATGTTCTCCAGTTGGAAAAATGCCATATAGATCTAAGTGGAGTGTATATTTTATCAGGCAGGGAATTAGAAAGAAAATCAAAAGACACAGTAATGAGTCTGGAGTCACTCTAAATGTTTCACACAGCAGGCCGCGAACACCATTTACTGTTAATTACTGAGCACCTATTTAGAAGCAATTGCTTTAATGATGTACTCAGTGATACAACTCAGTTAAGAGCTTATTTGCATTCCTTTTACAGGCTTGTTCCCTTACTAATAGACCAAATGACCACTGAAAACATCAATTAAAAGGTCTCTTTGTTCACTTACACCAGACCATTACAACTGTAAACACATTTTTTATACTTATTTTCCAAATTGATTGAGCTTTCCATAATTATTTTCTTCAAAAAGTGGAACAGTAATGTTAATGATGGTACTGAGGTGCACTCTACGGCTTGTAAGTGACCTGCTTGAGTCATTTATTCACCCATAAATAAAAGCCATAGATAATACTGTGTTAAAGCAGTGCTAAGTTTGAATTTAGCATTTTCTCAGCAGCTGTGTAGCAACAAATTCATTCATCTTTTAGCCCTTAAGCTTGTGTTAATTACTTTAATGACTGTGAGTCTGAATATTGTAAAAGGGAGACATCCATTAGTGGTACTGTGGTAGTACAGTTCTGTGAAAAAGTATTTGAATACTTCCTGATTTCTACGTTTTTGGCATAATTGTAAATGTTTCATATACTTGGACAAATTTTATTTTGATTATTCATAAAAAAATAATAATAACTTTCATTAACCACATTTTTTGGAAAGCTGAGTTAAATGTCACTAACACTACCCACACCTGTTGAATCAAAAAATACTTTAAATAGAACGTGTCTGGCAAAGTTAAAGGCCCTAAAACATCTGAAAAAGCAGCACACCATGCCACGATCAGCAGAGGTTTCAGGTGAAAACATTGTTGAGACCCTGCCTCACCCTGTCATGTGACTTATTGAGATCAACTGACACATGCGACAGATGTGAGTGGACGTTAAGAAGTTTGGGTGTCACAATGGTTGCACCCATAACCTCTGCTGATAATCACCGATGGCCTTTTCCGCACCTTGGCTCATGTGATGAGGCACATGATCAATAGTAGTCGACGACCCTCTTAGGGAACTTCAAATCAGGGACTAGCCACCATTTGGGCTTAAAACTGAAGGCGCTTCTCGGATGAGAGGTGAAACGTCTTAAAGAAACTTAAAGAAGTCTAGTCGCTTGTCTTTCCGAGCTCCTTAGATGAAGTTAGATGCGTTCAAATACCTGGGATCGACCATCCAAAGCAATGCACAATGCACAAGAGAGGTGAATAAGAGAGTGCAGGCATGGTGGAATGGGTGGAGACGAGTGTCAAGGGTGACTTGTGACAGAAAGATAGTGCAAGAGTGAAAGGGAAAGTTTACAGGATGGAAGCGGGACCTGCTATGATGTATGGTTTGGAGATGTTGGCACTGATAGGAGGTGGCAGAGTTGAAGATGCTACGATTTCATACACGATTAGAATTTAGTACATCAGAGAGACAGCTTAAGTTAAGCAGTTTGGAGAGGCAAGGGTAAAATGGTTTGTAAAAAGGAGGGATAGTGGCTGTTAAATATGGACTTGCTAGGTATGAGGGGAAAAAAGACGAAGACCTCAGACGAAGTTTGTGGATGTAGTGAAGCTGGACATGCGGAGTAGGATGATAGGGATCAGGTGAGATGGAGGCAGAGGCAGTAACATGCATGTGCTTGGACTGTAGGGGTCACTGTGGTGCCCCTAAAGGGAGAAGCCAAAATAAAGAAGTAGAAGAAGAGTAACATTACCACTGGTAGCAATTTTATTTATTAGCTAAAAACAAACTATTTTTTTCTTCACTTTTTTTTCTGAGGATCAAAGCACTAACACCATTAACTTGTCATTTAATATAATAATAATTATACAGCTTCAAATAACGAATGGCAGTACAACAAAACAAACCATCACCGTGTACAGGATGCAAGCAAGGAAACATTTTAACAGAAAAAAAGCTAAATCACTAAATTGACAAAAAACATAATGGAATCAGAAGAAGCTTTCCTATAATAGTATGTCTTAGAAAGAGATTTTAAAGAGGCCGCTGACTCTGCTGCCCTCATTTCTTCAGGCAGCCTGTTACTCAGTTTTGGATCTCTGCGTCAATGCCATCACTAGTTTGCAGCTTTTCCTCTGGAACAAATAAAAGCCCTCTGCCTGAGAGTCTCAGGCTATATACAGATCATATGCAAGAAAGAGGTCAGACACACAAGATGGTGAGAGGGCACGATGAGCCTTAAATGTCAACAGTCATTTGCTCTGTCAGCTGTCATCGAGCGGAAGGGGTACATCCTGTCACCAGTCCACCACACACACTCTCCCATACATGCCTACAGATAATTAAGCATCACCAGTTAGTCTAACATGCATGTGTAGGAGGAAGCCAGAGCATTTAACATTAATTAAATAAGGTGGAATTCTAAGTGCTTTTTGTCAGCAACTGGTGGAGAACAAAAACGGTGCTCAAACAAAGCAACAGCAGAATAAATGAATATTCTCAATGAATGCTAATCTTTCTTCTTCTATGTCTGCTGGGTATATAAACTGGTAATCTCAAGGAGGACATAACGTGCAATGAAAGTGTTTGGTTTAGAGATTGTTCTGCTGCCCTCAAGTGGCAAAAACTAAAATTAATTTTTGCCATTTTTTGTTTGGTTTTTTTGCACCCCGCCCCCAACACTGTTAGCATACTGTTGTACAAGGCACACAACTAACCATTGAGAACAATGTGCAGTTCAGTCAAGGACATTGGAATCAACTCCTGAGCCACTTCTCCAAATGAATGATGTCAGTGTTCATTTGAAAGTTGTGTGTACTGGCCTTAAATTTGTTTTTTTTAGAAGATAAACCCATTAAAGTTAACCGTGTCAGACACACTCATCCATTTTGTTACTCTCTTATCTAAATCAGAATTGCTGTGGGCCTGGAGCCTGTCCCCGCTGTGTTAGGTTGAGAAGTGGGGTACTCCCTGGACAGGTCACAAGTCTATTGATGGGGTTGAATTAAGTTTTTAAAGAAGCAGAGTGTGTGGAAAACCTCAGCCTTTGCAAAAGACAAAACTGTGTTAATTATCCTGAATGCTGATTTGGGGGAAAACACTGTTTCCCCAAAGTTTAACTTGTAGTTTTGTTTCAAGGCCTCTGATTTGTTATGCATATTTGTGTTCCTGCACAATGCAATTGATGTCACTGTACCGTTGTTGCGGTTTTCAAGTTAGTGATTTCTGATCATAACAAGCGAGCTGGCTTTGACATATAAAATATGTGGAGCGATGCTTCAGTCAACGTTAGCAGCAGGGTCCTGATTTTATCTGTAAATGTGAATTAGAAAAAATGAAGTAAGGTACAGTGTGTGCTCATCAAATAAAGGAAGAGCAATGAACTGGCCTCAAGTAACAAATATGACTCTTATTCTCTCATTAATCTCCATTATGATGTGTCAAATCTCTAGTTTAACAGATCTGACAGTTTAATGCAATATCCAGATATCTGCATGCAGTTACAGTACTGAAACATAATAGAGTGCAGATTGGTTTTTTTGAAAGCCTGATATCACTCTGTGTATGAATTTAAAACAATGAACTCCCATAATACAGTTTTACAGTTGCAATTCACTCCAAAAGTAACGTAAATGTTTGAAATATGTTGCCAACAGGCGAGGTTCTCCTACCTGCACATGAAGTACCTGTTCTTCTCGTGGCTGGCAGTGTTCGTGGGGAGCTGGATAGTCTATGTGGAGTACTCGTCCTACACAGAGATGTGTCGTGGGCACGAGTGCAAAAACTCAATAGTGAGCATTTCATACTCCCATTATGTACCCGCCCAATCCCATCAGGTCCTACAAAATGTTTACAGTTCTGTGACAATTTCTTTTTTATTTTCCAGTGTGACAAATACAAAAAAGGAGTCATTGATGGCTCAGCCTGCAGCAGCTTGTGTGAGAAACAGACTCTTTACCTGGGAAAGTGCCTCACTGCCAACCCCAACAGCCAGGTCAGCTTTTTTATTTATTTTTTTTATAAATGCAAACATCACTCTCCAGTCTGCTTTTTATTAATTTGGCTGCATCTTTATTTTAGGTTTACTCGGGGAGCTGGGGAGACCTAGAGGGTGTTATTAAGTGCCAGATGGAGGAGGCTCCTCGTTATGATTTGGGAGGTGAGCCCAGGAAAGAGACTTCTGCAGCCTTCAACAAACCAACCAAGGGAACCTCAGTGGAAAAGTTCAGAGAGATGATCACTGACCACCTAAAGGTTAGAAAGCCAAACACTAAATACTGTCAGATCCAATTTCAAAGCTTCAGTTTGGATTTAAACCTCATTTAAACTACATTTCTTTACAGGCCAAAGTGGGGGATCAGGCAAACCTCGCTGAGCTGGCAACTCAAGTATTGTCCATTGCAGATGGCAATAAGGACAGCCATATCTCACTGCCAGAGGCTCGCTCCACATGGGCTTTGTTGCAGCTCAATGAATTCCTATTGGCTTTAGTCCTGCACGACAGAGAGCACACACCCAAGCTATTGGGCTTCTGTGGAGATCTATATGTCATGGAGAAAGTACCACACTCTCCCTTGTATGGGATTAGTCTACCCTGGATTATCGAAATGTGGATCCCTGCCGGTCTGCGCCGCAGCATGGACCAGTGGTTCACTCCATCCTGGCCACACAAGGCCAAGATCTCCATCGGACTGCTGGAGCTGGTCGAGGATATTTTCCACGGCACTTTCGGAAGCTTCCTCATGTGCGACGTGAGCGCCACCACTTTCGGTTACAACGACCGCCACGACTTGAAGGTGATGGACGCGCGCCACATCGTGCCTGAAGCCATCTTCCAAGAAGTCATCAGGCAGCAGCGCTGCGACGTGGACGAGGACTGTCTGTATGGAGCCGACTGCCTAACTTCCTGTGACCTCACAAAGCATCGCTGCACAACAGAAGTCACCAGGCCAAATTTAGCCAAAGCCTGCGACGCACTCAAGGACTACATTCTGAGGGGAGCGCCATCTGATATGAGCGAGGAGCTCGAGAAGCAGCTGTACGCTTGCATCGCATTGAAAGGTTCAGCAGAACAGATGGAAATTGAACATTCGCTCATTCTAAACAACCTCAAGACTTTGCTGTGGAAGAAAATCTCTCACACGAAAGATTCCTAATAAGCGAGGATTGCACAACAGCACAATGACTGACGCTTGCCCTTTTTTATTAATAAAATGGACAATCATTTTCACCGTGGAAACTAATAATCCTGTGGTATTCAATGTTTAACAGATGTATTCTAAGTTGGCACTATAGGTGTCAGCAACATCACCAATATTAAATAATGTACACAAACGGACTCCGTTAGGATTAACTGCAGTAAACTGAGTGCAATTTTTTTGAAACCAGGATGAAGGTGAATAATAAATTTGAAGTAAGGTCCTGCATGTTCTTTTGGGTAGCTTGTGTACTATATGCTGACTGAGCCTATGGGTGTAATGAACAGTCTTCCAAGGCTTCCAGTGGATATCCAGTTCAACACTATTTTTGGCAAATCCCTGTTTTGCTCTTTTTGACCTACTTAGATTAACTAAACTTTACAAAAACAAAAGATATTTTTAATATTAAAATAGTCTCAAGAGCCACCCATTACAGCAAATGCCATAGGAAAAAAAAAAAAAACTCACAAGAGGACCAATTCCTTTTCAATAGCTTTATTAGAACAAATTTCCTCATTCGGAACGGAGCAGACCAACGCCTTAATCTTCAGCCTCCTGTTCCTGAGCCCGGAGGAAGCTGGCCTTCTTCTGGGCGACGCGGTCTTTCCTCTGGGCCAGAGAGAGCTTGGCACGGTTCCACCTTCGCAGAAACACACATAGACACAATTAGAATTTAGTTTAAATTAATTGCGTCAGAGCCGCTGTGGCAAAACTAGTTCAAAAAGGCACTGGAGTCATGGTATTCCCTATGAATTAGCCTAGATCTCAAACTGACATTTCCCTCCCAATTTCAAATTTCAGTTCTGAGAAAGAGTAAAGCAAAGCCCAGGTATCACTTCTCACCTCTTCTTCTTGACTTCTTTGGGAGGCTTCTTTTCATGGACTGGGTTCTCGCGAATGGAAGCATGAGCCTTTTTGTACATTTCCTCAATCTGAAAAATGGATAACGACTCAATCTTATGTCCTAAAAAAATACAGATTTTGGATTTCACAATGTACACACACACAAGAATAGATTCAATTATTATCATTTGGCTGATTTTTCAGCCCTGAACTATTCTAAGAACCAATATGTTCAAATAGTGGCAACTACATCAATGATGAAATGCTTCATTCGTGCACCGCATCGCTCATTCCCCACACCGAAATCCTGCTCTCATTTTACCAGCTGAAGTAGCTCCGCTAAAATTGCTCAACACACAAAACTAAGCTGGCAAATGTGTTGTGCAAATGTTCTATGCTGAGACGTACAAAGGCACAAATTTGCTGTGATTGATGTAAGATTTGTAAGTCAACAGCTTAGCCTCAGGAAGTGACATGAGATCACTTTAGAACTGAACCTCAAACCATTATCACACATTTTGAAAATCATCAATACCCTGTCACTGGGATTAGAATGTTCTAGTTAATTACTTTGTGAATGGCAAAGGGCCATTGCTTAGTAAAGCCCAAGCTTAACCTAGATTAACTACACTTACAGTGCACAAGGTTCAATAAAACAAACAAAAAAAAACCAATATACTCCAACACTAAAGAAAACTAGAGCCCCCTGCCACCTGAAATTTGACTAAATCTATGAATCCACACAAAACTCAAAGGTACAGTACAATAATATTGAATGGGTTGCATTGTTGTATTTTGTCATGTTTCTCAGGTCTTTGTCTGAATTTCTACGAACATTATTGCTAAGGATTGTCTTATTGCATTGGAGTCACACTGGGTTAAATATGTACACTTGGGTTTTAAGGGGTATTTATTATTTTCTTCTTTTTTTTTGGGTTGTATGGAAGCCCCAAACGCAATTTCATTGTTCTTGACAATGACAATAAATAAATAAATACTAAATACTAAATACTAATACTAAATTTTATAATGCAGAAAGTAAACTTGCTGAATCAGGGGTGACTCCATTCTTGATGAAGCGAGAGAACTGTTTCTTGTAAGCGTCCTCATCCTCCTCCATCAGATAGCTCATGTACTCAGACACGTTGATGCCCATGATGTGCTTGCGGTGGACCTCAGCGTTGAACTCTTTGCTCTCTGTATCATACCCAGGGAAGCGCTTGGTGCTGCAGACAAAAAAAAAAAAAAAAAAAAAAAAGAGAGAGAAAGCACTGTTGATATGCAGTGCAGATTCCACACACTTGGTCTTATCTGTGTCTATTTAAATTAGTCTTCGAATACAAAAATGGCTCAGTTAAGCAAGTTGTCAGATTTTCACTTCGGTTTCCAATAAGTTCACTTAGCCAAGACCAAGGCTACGTCCACACTAATGCGTTTTCGTTTGAAACCGCATCGTTTTCTCTCCCTTTTGGCCTCCTGTCCACACTGAGACGGCATTTTGGCTGATGGAAGACGTAGCGTTTTGAAAACGCTCTCGAAAAAGCACACATTTCGCAGTGGGGACAGCAAAAACGCAGACTTTCTAAAACGATGACACATGTTAGTCATATGAAGCAGTCATGTGACAAATTAAACTAAGATAGCAGTTTAATGTTTTGTTTGCTCTCAATTTTGACAGCCCTATTAAAGATTAATATCAGTCTGTACATGCTCCAGATCTTCAAATTCTTTAACTCTCACTTGCTTTTGCAACTTTGTACTTTTGCGTTACTCGCAGCAACAACTCCACCTCATTGTTAGTCCATTTTAAAAAAACTCTGTGCTTTTCTCAACATTCTGCCGCGACGGTCTAAAGAGCCAGAAAGGAAATAATAAATGAGGCAGGTCAAAAAACTTCTTTCGTTTCAAGCGTGCGCAGTACTGGAGCATAAGTGCTTTCGGCCGTTTCATGTGGACGCACAACTCTGAAAACGACTGAAAACGCTAGTGTGGACGCGGAGTGTTTTCAGACAAAAATGCCATTTTCAAATCTATCCGGGCTAGTGTGCCTACCCTACTCCACTTTCCAGTGATCGGGCATTGTTTTTAAAGATTTGGACATTCTAGTTTTCTGTTCTCACTGAGAATGCGGTTTCAGTCTCTTTGGCTTTTTATGTTTCTACTGTTTGCAGAGGAGCATCTATTCTCTCCCTGCCACATGCAGCTAACACTTTCAGTAAATGAGGTCAAACAAACTGCCTCTAGGTGCATTACTGCCATCTTCAGGGAGCATAGGTGCATTACAAGATATCAAGTGCAGACTAAGAAGTAAAAGAAATTATTTTAAGAATTAGTTACATAAACCATTTTATTTCTAATTTTTTTTTAAAAATGCGCTTTTTAAAATAGTGGCCTCCCCAGAACAAACTAAATATACTTTCTGTCAAGCAAATGATAGCGGGTAAGATGAACTAGTGAAATAAATCTACTTAACAACATGCTTTTAAAAGAAAAAGGCATCGAGATCAAAATACAGCCTGAAGTTATTTTTGAACCCAACACATTTACTCATATTTGTGCAATGCAGTGTAAAGTATTCTAAATGTCATAAATGTATAAAAAGAATCAATGATCTCAAATCGCTATCTATATTTATTTTTATTTTTTTTAACTAATGGACAATTTTACATACAAAACCTACAATGTTCACAAGTAAAATATGCCGTGCCATCCACAGTCAACCTTTACTGTTACTTTTGCAAGTCTGGACACACTGCTACTGTTAGGCTACTAGCAATCACCAGAAACTCACGAATGCCTTTTTTCCCCCCAACATCGATCGTCACCGATGAATAGCAGCGAAATTAAAGGACTCTGATATGAGATTATTCTTTTTGATCCACCCTGTATGGCTGGAGACTTAAAGACATGCCACTAATTGCTGCTCTCTTGTCTCACAGGCTTCACATATTGCAAAACTCTGTTTCAATTACAAAAATCAATACAATTCCACACAGAACCGCTGCAGGATCAAGCATTATCCACCTGCAATCAGGCATACTGTTTGTGTAGCTTGCGAGTTCAGATACACTGATGGTAGTGAGTAATACAGCCAACCGAAAGCGGAGGATATCAGCTGCCTCGTTTTACACTTGATCTTCAGATCCATCAATTACTTCCACGTGTCTGCGTTTGTAAGACGAGTAACAGCAGGATAACATTCAGTAGTTTAATGTTTGTAGCTTGTATATGAAAAAATAAATACAAATCCTGATGCTTATTTTATTATTGCTTTCCTGCTCGGTCCGACTCAATAACTGTGCAGCGATTAACTCCGTAAAACGGCGGATCCTTAACTGTGCCAACAGAATAATAAAACAGGCTAGCGGGAATCTGATCGCTTTATCTTTTACTTTTCATGCTGAGGAAAAGATAACCGTCCCACGTGTTCACCGCAGCACTTAAAGCGGCAATCCAAAGACCTGTTTCTTTTCTTCGTTTTTTGTTTAAGCAACACAAGTTTGGACGTTTCTGACAGCATTCGGACGACCGCTTTGTTGTTCTTTTTATAAGTCCATCTTCTACAAAGACTCATCCGACACGATGCACTGGCAGTCTCATTCAAAATTCGCAACACTGACAAGCTGATGGGTAATTTGAAAGAAAAGGGGCCAGGTAGTGGGTGTGTTACGAGATGCACACATTTGCAAAGCAATGTTCTCTCTGACGACAGACTATTAACATGTAATCATTCCCACACCTAATAGCCCTACTTATTCTCTGCTGAAGAGAGGTAAGTGACACATTCTCCCACTCAAAACACCTGTGGTTCTGACTGAGGTACTGTGATTGAAACCAACCACTTTTACCGAGCTGCTACTGCAGAGTCTTGAAATAATTCACAGCACTGTCACACGATAGGATTCAATTCACAAACAACTGCTTTTCTACCGCCACCCAAACCAACTGAGGTACTTCAGTAATCACTTTATGACACGGTAGTAACAGCCTTCAACTCAAAGACGCTTTATCAAAAAATTGGTGGACAACAAGCTCAACATAAAAGGTCTTTTTCTCAGCGGGCGAGGTACAGGCAACACTAATAACGGTAATGATAAATATTTTCTGTCAAATTTCCTCAGTCAGCACACGCAATACCAAGACCGAAACTAACCCTTACATGTAAACCAACTTCTAATTGCTGAGACTTGGCCAAATGCATTCCATGAAGGTCTGTAGCACCAAGATGTTTGAACGTTTTATTTTCTGCATGCATCTATGGCATTTACAGGGCTTTTAGACTTTAACTAGACCTAATGATTTACTCCTTATGACATCCACACAAAATATTACAGGATGTAAGACCGTCCCTTAAGCAATTTCTCAAAAGTATAAATATTTTAAGAACTAAATTGCTGGAGCGTTTTTTGCAACGGGAGCTAGAAAAGCATTTTTGCTGCCCAGCACCAAAATGTGATTTGCCAGGCAGCACACCTCACACCTGGGTATGTTTTGTTTTGTTTTTTTGTGTCTGTAGAAGTTACCTGTGTGGAATGGACAGGCCTCCATCCACAGCCCCCTTCAGGGCACCGAACACCTTGTTGCCTGTGGTGGTTCTAGCAAGCCCAGCATCCAGGTAGCAGGAGAAAGCGCCTGGCTGACCATCAATGCTCTCCACGTTGAACTCGTCACCTGTCACCTCAACCTGGCCTTCGTACACCTTATCCAGGCCAAACTTGTTCAGGAGCTGCGCACAGAAAATGTCATTTAAGAGATTTAACAGCTGGATATTTCTGGATCAGCAATCAAAAACCTTTATTCTGGTTTCCAAGACTTTATCTATACAAATTTGCCCCGATTTCAGCAAATCGTTAAGAGGCTGACATCTGCTTAAACATTCTCAAAGGACTATGAATTTCATCGCTAAAATTTCAGGTCAATTTAAGTCTCTTGGAACAGGTTTAATACATACTCTGCGGGCCAGCAGCAGACCAGTGCAGTAGGCTGCGGCGTAGTTTGTCAAGCCCACAGTGACTCCATACTTTGGCAGCTCGTGTGAGTAGGCAGCACACACGATCATATCACCCTCAATCTTGGCATAGGCGATCTGCAACACAAGCGCAAGGAAATGAATTCACAGGAGGAGAAAAATCTTGAAGGTGTATTTATACTCTGGACTATAAAGCAGCTCAGCATGATGCTGCTGCACATCACAGTGATTTAATAGCAACTAATTTTAAACTTTTTATAGATTTAGCGAGATTTGGTTATTAGAATATTGCAGCTAACAAAAGGGAAACTGACTTGGTAATAAAATAAACCTGATCTCTAGAGATGAAAGTACCGTAAATGTCGGGCTATAAGCCGCTACTTTTTGCACAAGCTTTGAACCCTGCGGCTTTTAGTCAGGTGCGGCTTTTCTATGGATTGTCTGTGATTTTTGTCATATCGTAAGACGATTTGTTTTGTGTGTTCCGCTGTTGTACGGCACTACGTTGCCTGGCGGAAGGATCGGGGTTCAAGAGTGGTATGTTAGTCACATGTCCGTCCGCCAGGCAACGTAGTGCCGTACGAAGTAGCGCGAAAAACAAACTTCAAAGTAGCGGTACGCGTTCAGCGGGAGTCGTGGATGATGAGCGGCGATAAACTTGCAAGTTATGCCCAAAAAGCAAGTTATGCCCAACTCCACCGGTGGATTCTGACAGCGTGGAAAAGTGTGAAAACATCCACGATCACCAACGGATTTTGAAGGGCTGGACTGCTGCATGATGGAGAGGAGGACACCGCCACGGCCCTTCTGAGGGTGTTCGACTCTGACACTGACAATGAGGATTTCTTTGGTTTTGAAAGTGACAACGAAGGAGAGAAGAAGAGTGGATGACGAAGCCATCCTGAGCCTGTTTGTATCCGACACTGGAGAAGAGGACTTTGGTGGTTTTAGTGCGCAGGAAGAAGAGAAAGATGGTGGTGAATGACTGACTTTTCTTCTTGTTAAAGCTGTGTCACTGCACCTGAGCCTAAAAGGTAGTCCGAATCTATTTTTCTGGTGTGCTGTAGGCTACTGTTATGTACTACATGTGCAAATATGTACCCATAACTTGTTTTTCAAAATATTAATAAAAGTGATGTCTCCAAACAGCCATCTCTTTCCTGACAATTCCCTTTGTGCATATTCTCTTACATATGATAAGTCAACATTGAAACACCTGCGGCTAATGTATGTACAAAACAGGATTTTCCCCTGATTTTAGCTTGTGCGGCTAATATTTAGGTGCGCTTTGTAGTCCGGGAAATACGGTAAGTGAATTTCGGGGTGCATGCTTTTTTCTTTTCTTTTGACGCTTAATTTTGATCTGCATGAGCAAGCCAGACTTACTGCTGTCATAGTTATACCAGCACCAACTTGAATTAGCTTAAGTCTGCAAGGCTCTGTTCATCAAAAACTACTGTGCTGTACCTGAGAAGTACGCATGTGCACAGCTTTTTACCCTTGAATTAAGATGGGCATGAAGGATATGAGCTGTTAAAATGATCTACAAGCCAGCTACTACCCAGCAAACATGGCTGAAACAGTAGAACCATTTTCCCAATCAAATCTTCCTGCATTACGAAGGCAAAAATGGTACGATAGATGGCAGGATGTTAAGGTTCTTAACAGCAACCCAGCTGTTTCTGACAAATTAAGCAATTCTAAACATTAATGCAATGAAGAAATGAAACTGATGTGCCATTCTGTAAAAATGACTGACGAACACTTTAGTTATCAAATTATTAGGGCTGTCAACCTTAACATGATTAACATTTTTAATGTATTTAACCCATCTGGAAGACAGAATGGACAATCTTTGGACAAACTGCCTGAAATGCGTTGACAGAGACATGTGATGATGGATTAATCCGCGTTAACACATCAACTTTGACAGCCTACAAATTATTAAAGCCAACGTCACAAACACCTACTACCATTAACATGTTTTTAAAAATATACACATCACTTCTCTACCCCTGACATCAGCATTATAAATGATTAACAAGTGGTTTGGTGGATCTGTCAGCTGATTTGAGTAAAAAGTGGACCTCAGAGTGAGGTACAGAGGAACACCAACAGCATATACTCTGACCCTTTCTCAGCCAAATGTTGTAGGGGCTGTCAGATATTTTGACCTCCTGCAGTTATAATGGTGCAGGTGCAACAAATGCTTACCTGGCAGATGATGTCCCTGTTGGAGAAGCGGACAATCATCCGGTACTTGGGTGTGTTGTACTTATTCTTGTCCTGAACGACCAGGCGCTTGCGAGCAAAGAAGTCAGTCTTGCCCTCTGTCAGACACAGAAATCATGAGTTACTAACAGAACGACAGCCATAATAAGACAAACATAAAACGACTGGGAGCATCACGGGTATGGGTTACCTCTCCTCCTCCTGAATTTGACCTGGTACCTCTTAAAGTAGGCCTTGTTCTTCACCACTTTAACAAAACCCTGAAAAAAGAAGTATCAACTTAACAGCAAGTTCAAAAACTAATACAGACCTTAACTCCTCAGTGAGACACTTGGAGATTGGTTTATAATGCTGCTATGAGCTGGACTGTCACTGTCAGAAGAACTACAGTCGGTTAACATCAGCTAGCCGACCCAATGAAAATCAACGGGAGGAGTTAGCTTAACTGCTAAGTAGGGCAGTCGCTAAGCTACAGGACCAAACGTAGTTTTAAAAATATTAATTAAGAGGACGTGATCTTAAGGACCTACTGGTCACACATCAATGTAAAAGTTTCAAACATTTTACAGACAACAGGAAGCGGTAACTTTGTAAAGGCAGCAGGTAGGCCACGTTTAAGCAGACCAGGGTAGGCATTGGCAAGACTGAATCTATCTTCATCTGAACAGCAGCAATGTGTTTTCAAACATCTGACACCACACAGCACAAGATGTACGCCTAATGTATACATATAGGCACATATGTGGACAGATTACAAACCATTTTGCAGTCTTTTTGTCTCCTTATGAAGGAGCCCGGAGCCAAAGACTGGGGCTTGACTCCGCTGCACTGGAAAAAGGAAGATCATCGTGCGCACGCTCAGTAAGTACCGCGTCACAGGATGAGCCGTGCCGCTTTGGAACCTTGGATTCACAACACTGCCTCCTAGAGAGCTGGGGAAGCTATTTACCCGATTATCTGCTTGGGGTTTTGGTGTGTGTTTTGTTTTGTTTTGTTTGTTTTGTTTTGGTGTTTTAATATTCCCGTGTAAAATCATTTAGATTACATCACATTTCCAACCTCATCTCCTCAGAATCAGCTGGTCTTTTTGCTCCTATCTCAGCCTGTTGTAGGCAGAAAGCGATAGTAAGTCTCGACAAATGCATGTTTCATGAAACACGTCACCAAAGTTGAGGTGTATGTCAAGTTTGCAGCTGCATTCCACTTAGGTCCTTCAGTTTCAGACTCTTTGTGCATAGCCACTGACACACCCTGTCATGGACAATGAATAGAGTCAATTTCAAGCCTAGTTAACTTGCAAGTTGTAATGTCTGCTGTGGAAAAGCTCTGCTGCTTAAAGTTTCATTTATCTACTTTAACCTTTTTCCTCAGAAAAATCCACAGACACAAATGCGACCTCTTTTTCAACCTGTTGCAAATAAAGTGAAAGTGGAGTGTCTCAGTAATGTTCCCAGACAGGAAAAACACTGTTGAAATGTAGTGTCAGTTTTCAGTTCACAGATGCACCAAAACTGCTAACTGTTAGTTCGTGATTTATTGATGTAGACAGGGAACCTCACACAGACAAAATAGTAAGATATAGAGTGGCACTAGGTTCTGTGCCAGGACCAATACTTTTCACATTTTTCATGCTTCCAGACATAGCCAGCACTCGGTGTCTCAGGAGGGCAATGCTGTCCCATCCTGGGCAGCTCCTGTTCAACCTCATGCCCTCTGGTAGGAGGTACAGGTGTTTAAAGTCACCTTTTTTTCCCTGGGCCATCAGAACATTGAACAATAAGGCCAGTGATTGGACTTAGTGAGCCTCACTCACCACCCCCTACCTCTTAATATTCAGTACAATTTTCACACAAACACCAGCATAACATGGCACAATATACAATAGCACCCACAACATGGCTGTTGCAAAAATAAAGGAATCTTTACCTTTATCTTTACAGCACTGTAACCTAACCGAGCCATTGATACAAGTCATGATGGATCCTTTGTTTCATGATGTTTGCCCCCAATCTATGTCGCAGCTGAAATCAATGCTAATCAGATCAATAGCACTGCGAGATACTGCACTGATTGATTTGGTATCAATCAGAAATCAAGTAAATAGAGGGTGTGTCTTAACACAATAAGACACACTTTTCAGCTTTTCATGTATTTGGAAACTGGGTTTTTTGAAGACGTGGAATGTAAATGTGTCTGTCTTTAAAGCACTTTTTGTCAGTTTATGTTGTTTAACTGTATTATAGACTATAAACAAAATAGATGTGACCATCAACACAAAAGGTTCAGACAGTTTTCATTGTGCCATTGAGCTATATTTTTTGTTTCCAAAGAAAATAATTGATTTAACATAATTCACCGAGCTACATACTGAACTCAGAGGGTAGAAACAACGTATCGATTTCATCGCGGTAGTATCAACTGGACACCAGTACACGAGTCCACTTCTACAGACCAGACAACATTTTCCCAGTCATCTGTTCTTCAGTATTGGTAAGCCCATGCTGACTGTAGCCTCAGTATCCTGTTCTTAGCTGACAGGAGCAGCACCTGGTGTGGTCTTCTGCTGCTGTAGCTCATCTGCTCAAGGTTTAGAGATGCTCTTCTGAATACTTTGGTTGTAACAAGTCGTCATTTCAGTTATTGTTGCCTTCCTGTCAGCTCAAAGCAGTCTGGCCATTCTCTTCTGACCTCTGGCATCAGCAAAGCATTTTTACCAGAGAACTGCCACTCACTGGATTTTTTTCCCCCTGACCATTATCTGTAAACCCTAGATAATCCCAGTAGCTCGGCAGTTTCTGAAATACTCAGACCAGCCTATGTGGCACCCACAAATATGCCTTGTTCAAGTCACTTAAATGACTTTTCTTTCCTATTCTGATGCTCGCTTTTCATTAATGAGCAGTTGATGATGTGTTATTAAGTAACTCCTTGAGTTAAAAGTAACTTTTTGAAAAACTCTGTTATATTTAGAGCATATTTTCAGTGGAATAAGTTGCCTTATGCAATTAGAGAATTGGCTTCTATTCATAATTTTAAAAATCACCTAAAAGCCTATTTAGGCAGTTTTTAATTTATTTGTAAATATTGTAAGAGGGCAATGTCACTTGTAATGGAAATTGTGTATTTTGTTTGAGTGTTTTTTATATTTTTTAATATTTACATGCTTATATTTTCAGAATTGTAAAACCTTATTGTGGATGTAAGAGCTAAATTACGTGGATATTTTGCATCCAATTCATTGTGTAACATTTTATTCGATGGTATTTGATGGTTTGGGCCCCAGGAAGACTAGCAACCAGTGTTGTGGAAGCTAATGGGGTTCCTTCTATATAAACAAATAAACAAATAAACTAATAAAGTTGTGGGCGAGCATATATAAGAGAAAATAAAGGCCTCATTGCATCCCATTAGAGTAGATCTCTCTCTGAGTGCAGTCATGTTTGTGGTTCCAAAGCAGAAAAGGAGTCATAGACTGCATTGAGGACACTGGACTTATGCTGTGGTGATATATAAATGCAACTGAATTAATTGGAATTTTTTATTTTCTATGCAATTACGGGAATCCACCTTGTAACATAAAAATACATTTTCCATGTCCTGATCTTTGACAGTGCACTTTGAAGTGTGGTCAAAATCAAGATAGTACAGTAGTATGGATGTTAATCAAGTGTACATCAAAAATTGAGCGATAACTGTAGACATCAGTTAGGAGTGTGTGACTGCAAACAACACAAGCAAAGTCACAGTTTGATGATGCTCCTTCACAATAATTTGGCTTTTTGCTGGCTCAGCCAATATTAGCACAAAACATTATAAAGATCTATTTATAAAAAGCCAGCCAACTTTCTCATCTATTTTAAGGTCTCTGTGACTCAACTGTTTCGTCATAATCTACCCTAATAGTGTGCATTACAATTTGGGTGCGTAGCCATAAGTATGTAAATATTTATGGTTGACGGGCTGAGATGTCATTGTTGACGGTGTCTCAGAGTTAGAAGCCTACATTCACTGTGGTGTTGCCAAGTGTCATCTACAGTTCGAGCTGCTTTTCAGCCACTGTCATCGAGGAAGGAGTGTCCAGCTTGTCAACAAAAGAAATGTGTCACTGCTCTCATGTGAAACCTGAAAAGTAGGTTTCATGAGTGCATGGTATGTAATTCTAGTCAGTCGAGTCATATTTTTACCAGAGCAAGTGATTGCTGCATTATGAGCTACATATAGCTACTGAAGGCACTTTGATTGAGGTGTCATATTATAGATATTTTTCAAATTAATATTTCCTCATACGTTAAAGTCGTTTTTAAAGGTTTACACCAGAGTTTTTTCTGGACTTGTTTTTGGTCTTTTTCTGATTTTTCAATGAAGATAAGATTATTTAACTGAAATTTATAACAACCAAAGTGTTTGTACCTCCAGGTTTCATCTAACACAGGTAGTTTTCTCTCAGCAATGAATTTCAGGTAAGAAAATTAGGTAAGCATTACAACATATGTGTGGAGCTCTTTTCTTTGACTTGAAGATTTTACATTGTATAGACACACTGGTTCCAAATTAGAAGCTGTTGAAAAACAGACATGACATGAGGTGATGTCTGTCGTATCGTTGGCAAAAAGACACATGAGCCTAATTTGAATGTGTGTGAATGGTTTGCTTTTTGATATCCTGTTCCCTGAATGCCTTGTGCATTCTGTAGCGTGTTATGACACTTTGGAGCTAAATTTAAATAAGGAAAAAAGGCATAATTATACTTAGACAAACCTAATACAGCCTTATAATTTTGATTCCTTTCAAAGATCTTTCATGTGTATCTGCTTCTGTCTTTGATAACAGGATTCTTTACGTATTTTGTTTCTTAAAATGTCTTATCCATATTTTTTATAAACAGGTTACAACTTCTCACTCACTCTCACTCTTAGTTTATAAATATTGTTAATGAAACTTAATTAATTCACTAACCAGCTTTTGAACAAGATATTTAACATAATGTGAAAAACCTGTCCTGGCAAGCAGGTTTAAGGTGTCACTTTAGTTGTGTTTGTACAGTTTGTGTTGCCGCGGAGAGTGATCATAAAGAGCAAAAGTATTGACGTCCTCGGGTACAGCCAGAAGCACAGCTAAATCATCTGTCATCATCAATCTAGCTGATGATCTTAAAGCTATTCACAAGGAACATAGGGAAGAAAAACGTGACTTAATTCCAATATTTTCTATAACAAATGCATGATTTTCCCTTTTAAAATTATACTTCTTTTTTTTTTTTTAACAACGAATGAAAGAAATGACGTATTGGAGGTGCAGTTGCGCAGTTTGAACGCTTGGTGTCAGTATTGTTCCAAATCAGGCATGCTCTGTGGGATGTAAACACTCGGGTAGGCCGCCGTCTGTCCCAGCTCCGCAGACATTTGTGTACACGTATTACGGCTGCATGGGTTGGACCCAAGAGTCAATGGGAACGAGCTAACTTAACGCTGGCTAGCTTTCAAGTGGAAACCGATCTAGGCTATCTTGGGTAACATATGTACTTGGGTGAACCGTGTGAAAACCTGTCGTTTTCTCATAGTATCAGGACTAGCACACTTTCGTGCATGGGAAGCAGGCGACGTCTGCTGCGTGTGGCTAAAGACGGTTCAAGGTAAATGATGTTCTTGCTATTTTCGGGCTATGTCTAAATACTGGAACGATCAGTAACTCGTAAAATCTTAGTTCTCACCCGTGACTGTTAACGTGAACAATGCGACATTACTTTAAAGTAAAGCAGATTAGCTTTACTTAACTCAAAAACTGCGGTTTAGTATCAGCGTGTATCACGGCTTGTTGGCGCTGTTGCTTGTGTTAAATGTTTGCTGTTGATCTCCAAACTACTTTATAAAGGACTCTGGCTATCGCCTGGAACAAAAAACCCAAACCTAAAAAACACTTCATCCTTTGATAAGCAGTGTATTTATTCTTGCAGGGTAGTGTCTGTTAAAGTCACATTTATTCAACATGTAACCTCCTGTAGTGTTGTCCGAGGCGTCGACTTTAGAGCCTTCTGGAAGACATACAGTGTGCATACTGTTGCATTTGATGCTAGATCTCCATTTCGTCATTTCACAACATCAGCAAGCCATAAAAGGAATCGGGAGCTCGGCGTCTAATGCATCTGTACTCAGCTTACTGCCCGTCCCCTAAAGTGTTTTTGATAGGTAAACAATATTATGTGTGTGTCAGTAGACTAAGCAAAGGATTTAAACTGCTCAGCAGTAGTGTTGGCTGTGTTGCAGCTAAGCATATGCGTCAGTCCAGCTGCAAAGAAGTGACTTGCAAGTTGCAACAGCTCTCAAAGTAGAGATCAAGTGGACTTTTAACCCACCAGAAGTTATTATAACAGGAAGAAACGTCACCAGACTCAATTAAAGTGAATTTCATTCGTACTTTAAATTCCTAAAGCAATTTAAACTGATCTAAATGTATAATATTGCCAGATTAATAACCTAATACAGTGCATTATATTGAGGGATGCGCAGACTGTGTTTTTTAGTGCCAATTCACAAAAGTCATATTAAGCTTTTACTCTAATATTGCATGGTCTTCCCGTCACCAAAGACCATGCAATATTAGAGTAAAAACCGTACCGATCACAGATGTCCTATGAGCTTGAAAATGGCGGGGAGGAAGAACTCTGTTAACAGGAAGAATTTACCAGCAGATCCAGACTTAGTGAGGAAGGGCTATCTACCTTAACTGTTCAGAGAAGGAGAAAAGAGATGACAAACAAACTATGTGAGAGAGAAGAGAAAAGTTGCTAATATCGCTATGATCATTTGGCCAGGTGGAAATTGATGTGACACAAAGGATAAATATCAGCTATCAATGTCATTTTATTTGCCAATATGCCAGTATAATAATCGTTTCCTCTACCTGTACTTAGCTCATCATTTCACTGAAATAATCAGTTTCAATACACAAATAATAAATAATAATAAATAATCAGTTTCAATACACATTTACCTCAGATTAGCATTTATTTTTTTGTTGTAGCTTGAGCTAGGGCTGTGCGATATGACCAAAATCTCATATCCCGATATAAAACATCTATCTTCCGATAACGATATAAATCACAAAAAATTTAATATTTTAATATTTTCTGTAAATTCTGTGAATCTCGGGTAGGTGAAGTGTTTCCAGCTGGGCGTCTTGTACCCGGAGTCGAGTGTTTTAACCGATGCATGAAACTACACATTTTTAGACAGGTTGTAACGGCCACCGTTTTCTTTGTGAGTATTTATTACACGGTGTGCTGCGGGGAAAAGCCTGTTCTAATGTTTGAATCTAAGGTTTATTTTTTAGCACCTGACGACTCTTTTTTTGCTTCTCATCCGTCAATACTGTGCATACTTTTTCACGTGATTCCGTTTATTTTGAAAATTCTCAACAGGATCTTGAGCTTTATTGTGAAAGGTTTATGTGGAAAATAAACAAGCGGACATGCGATGGTTTTACCGTCGTTGTTGCTAACGACAACCCATAAAGCAGGTGCTTGTCTGTCCTTAGTGTGGTTATATTAAATATAAGAGAAAGAGAGAACTTTAAGAAATTAATATAGCCACTACAGTGACCATCAAAACGATGAAAAAAAATATGCAAACAGTTTATTTTGCAACACCACGAAACAAACGATAGCGTAAAATGAAACGATAGACGTTTTTATATCGTCATCCGATACATATTTTATATCGAACAGCCCTAGTTTGAGCCACAGTGCATCGGTGAACAACTTTGGCTCATGTGGCGTCAATTGCCAAATTCCCAACAAACACATAACAACTTCTCACTCTTTTTGTATGTCAGCAAGTCAAATCTGTGAACCCAGGGGACATGAAGCTTCAAGAACTTTCCTGTGACCCCCATATTTAAGAGTCCTTGGAGAACATGGATCAAGGAGTTACAATAAATCGTGTGTGACTAAGCGAAGCAGAGGATGATCGTGTTATGTACTCGCCACCTACACTCTATGTATGTGCCTGTGGCTGAACAAGAAAAAAGTACATTTGAATCCATTTTTGGTCATTTTACACAGATTACAGTGGTTTTCTCCCTCAGAGAACTTATCGCCAACAACTAGTACTGAAAACAAAAAGTAACATTTAACTTGTCGTGAGACGAAAAGCCAAGCTGTAATTATTACTGTAAACAATGTGTCAGGTGTGTTTATATTAGCGTGTGGCCCGTGAGAAATCTTATAACTGCAGTACCTAACTGAATGCATCCAGTTAAGCCTATGATTTCCACCCTGTGGCGCATCAAAGCAAAGATAATACCTACAAATACAATCACCAGTAATGCATTACATTATTTGTGTAGCTCAGAAAGAGAATCCTAAAAGCCACAAATCAGTAATGCTGTCACTTCAGTGTAGTTTCAGTGTTTTGATCCCCCCCGGCCACCATTTTCCCCCTTGTGAGTTTTTCTCTTCTTCCCCACAATTTCACTAACTGGTGTTTATGTTATCCTCATTTATTTAATAAGTATGATCAGGCAGATTGGACTTATATTTATATTATATTTAGTGTATATTTATATAAAAAAGCAAGACAAAAAAGCCTTATAGTTAATGTTTTAGATTGGCTGTAGCTGTTTCTCCCAGTGAATAAACCATCCATTGCTGGAATTTAAGTACTGGTATTATATAAAATGAGCTGCTGCCAGCACATATGATTTCCCACACTACTGTAATGCTAGATTTTTGTGGGCCAAATGTAGCTCTCATTATGTGGGTGCACGTTGAAGAATAGCCTTCAGCAAGACCATTGAAATGCTGATGGTACACTGGGAAAATCTGCACTTGTGTGTGTGAAGTCAAAGGCCTTCCCACCTCAGAGTGTGTGTCTGTGTGTGTTATTATAAGTCAGGCCTGTGTTTCAACACCCTCACAAAGCACATGGACTTTTTTTCTCCTCTGAGATTTGGGTCTCTCATGCTCAGCCAGACAAATTTGATGTAATTCCCCTCCTAGAAATGGGAACACGAAAGCCGAGTGACTGTAAATATCTTCTTGACTGAAACTTCAAGCTTTACATTGAGCTAAGAGAGTTGTCTGTTAGGTGTTGTTCATTTTGAGTAAAGACAGTAAATGCTTCTGCCTTTGTGGTCTTTCTCAGTTCCCCATGAAGTTATTCCCTAACGCCTTCTTCTGGCCTTTCTGTGGGTTTCATTAGCTATGCACACTGCATCTCAGGGCCCCTTTGAGTTCTTTGGCAAACAAAAGAAGCAACAATCTCTGTATCCAGGATTTATAGAGAGGCCTTGCTGCAGTTGGCGTGCCTTGTTGGAAGGAATGTCTCCTAAGGCCACCTGGACATTGGCATCTGTCTAAGCATGTCCTGTCGTGAGATGATTACATTTTAGTTGCTACTCTCAGAATGCTTGTATATCCTGACAGAAACATCTAATATAAAATACACTAGGATTTGTTTTTGAGCTTTATTTTTTTCAATGATTCTCATTATTAATGAGATTCACAATTTAGCTGGGTTATAGGAATCCTCCAGTGCATGTCAGGAAATAACATGGGTTTTACCCAATGTAAATGGCTGACGATTGTGTGACATCAGCCAGGTTTTACATCAGTTTTGAAAAGGCTAGATGTTCACTTTACACATTTAGTGTATTCTATTTCAGTGATGCACAAAGCTTTGAGTTAAAAGAGACCTCCATGCACGATAAAACCTAGAGAGGTCCATTTCTCAGGATCAGTTAATGATTCCCTGACAGTTTAAGTTTTCACAAAGAATAAATTTGTTAAGATGTTCTTTTAATAATGTCTATCTTTATGGTAGTTTTTTTTTTTTAAATTTGATTCACGTGGCTGTAATTCAAATATTTATCATGATTTTCCGATCAAGGAGCAGTACTGCCAATGCTTTGTTTTGTAATTGAATGAATGAATTGATTGGACTCTAAGCTTCATTTTGCTGATTGTTTGTTTGATTGATTGCTGAAATGGGCTGAGTAAAATCTGACAGAGACCTTGCACTGCTCACATCAGTTAGTGCTGGTTTTAGTAACTCATTCTATGCAGGTCTCAACAGCTGTTGAAAGTTGTCCTGTGAGTGCTGGACTGACTGGAAAAAGCTTAGTGGTAGATGTAAAGGCCAGTGGTCTTTATGGTCATGCAAACCGTCATTTTTAGTAGGATTTCACAAATCAAATGGAAATGAATTCGTTGATGCACTCATGGTTTAGTTATAGTAAATGGTTAATATTTTACCTGCCTTGTTCTCTGCTCCTCTTTTTAAATAACCCTTCATGTGTTTGTGGGAGTGCGCTCATTGCACAGACCTTTGCTGCTTTTGTCTTGTTTTTCTGCAAGGTTAATGTTACCCTCTGTGTGTTCGGATGTCTTTTTGTTCTCCATCCATGTTGACTTAATGCAGAGACACTGTAGAGCTGCAGAATGAGGATTTGTTTGTTTAGCTCTGTCGTCATATCGCCGATGAAGGTCAGTAAATGTGTCCCCCACGGTGACAGGTCAGCAGCTGGGTGGTGTTATGAAAATAGTAAAGTTGGTGTATCAACTTCCTGTTTCTCTCTGTTCCAGAATAGACTTGGCACAGGCCCCTGTTTATATTAGATGCTATGTCTTTTATGACAAAGTAAAGCATCTTTGTTTTTCTAGATGTTTCATATTCAGTGGGATAAATCATATATTTTTTTTTTTTAGTCATTCAGAGTAGAGATGCTAAACTATGCGTAAACAGCTGAGTGAACCAGCAAAGTCCAGTCGCCGTCTTTTCAAGCTCCTTAGGCTACCATGACCTGGATGACTGAGGACCTACACAGATGATACTGAAGGAGCAAGGGTTTGTGCAGTTTTAGGGAGCCAGCATGCATTGTTGCCCAAAGAGGGAAAATTAACAAACAAAATAATAAGATTTCAGACAGTGCCATAGGATGCGCTGCAGAGAGGGCATTGCATTTCTAAGCTGACACAGTTGTGTTAGAGCAGTTTGAGCCAATAGCCCGATAGTGTAACACGTACAGGCTGTTGTGTCCTTAATTTTGCATTGTATATGTGATGGATTGAGTTTTAATGTGTTTTCTCTGCATATTGTTCGTGGTCTTTGTTTGTTTTTTGGGTGATTGAGTTTATAATAATGATTGATTAATGGTTTCAAAGTGAAAGTGTTACTGGTAGTCATTGCTGTAGTTAGTCTCTCAGATAGTGAGTTGTTTTTGTTTTTTGTAATCTTTGCATTGCAGTTTTGCTCCTGTTTGTGAGATGACTGCTCGATGTCATATACATTAAGTTTGTGGTGAAATGAGACTGAAAAAAAAAACCCTGTTCTGTTTCCTTTTTAGATCTGTTACTTCAGATTTGCATTTCACGTCAGTGGTATCCAAAGCTCAATAACATCAAATCATTTCATAGTGAAGATACTATATTAAAGGACGGTTTCTTATATTGTCACGAAGTCTGGCTGTTTCTCTTGGCAGGAGGAAAAAAAGCTTAGCTAAGACACTTTCAGTGTGCACCATAGTTCATTCCTATCACCACACTTACCACAAATTGTCCCTCCTCCTATGATGTGATACTAGATACAGAGAAATTAGTCATCTTTTTCAGGGTAGTTTTTGAAATGATTGGTTTCCTGTCAGGTCTCAGTATCCAGACTTCCTGTCGGGGTGAAGGTGAAGTTAAAAAGTGTTTCTCAGGTGTGAGGTGAATTTCTTTCTGCTGAGCACAGTGATATGCTTCCTCCTCTAATCTTGTTTCACTTGAAGGAAGCCGGTCGTTTGGAGCACTTTGACCCCTTCTGAGTTTGATCATCATATGACTAAAGGACCGTGTGTCGTTGAGTCGATCAAAGGTTCTTAAGAGTGGAATACTTTTTGCGTTGGATTTGAAATATTTAAGCTGTCCTTTTTAATGAAGGCATGCTGGATTTCCTCATGGAAAGCAGCTGTAGCTTGGATTGTTTGGAGTAGCAGGTAGGAGTGGATTTAAGATGTCCTGCATTCATTTTATGCTGTTATTTGATGGTTGTTCTTCTTTTCTTATTTTTATCCAGTATAGTCTCTCTTTATGATAATAGATTATCAGTTTCCAAGTGTTGCTTTGAGCCATTCTTCATGCTGCAGTCAGTAGTGTCCAGTGAAACAGAGACAGTATTGTCACCGATTATAGTGGTGTGGCATGTAGTGCACAAAAATCCCGTCCTCGGTAAACCTGAAATGTCAGTTATGACCAAAAAGAATGGACGGTACTTGTGCATTAGTAATGTTTACAGATAAAGAAAGCAGTATCTTTATTTTAAAGGGATTTATTGTTCTTATTTCCTACACCATATATATTTTTATTCTCCAACTGGTTTCTTGATTTATACTTCAAAATAATCATTAATCTTTTCATGCGCTGACTTGAAGCAGCTCCTCAGTTTTAGCTCCTGTCCTTTGAAGGTTACCTCCACTTTAAATGGATAAATGGTGTTTGGCTATCCCCCACAAACTGGAGCTTCTGTGTTCACAGCTAAACTGTCTGTAACTGAACATTTGTCTCGTACAGATTACTTGCACGTGTACTGACCTCATTATCTAAAACTTGGACCTTTTTTAATATGAACATCAACCATTGTAACGCACATATTGCAAATATGCAAGTAAAAGCATAATGTTTCTCCTATAAAGTAAATAAAATCCACAGAACATCATTTTAAGAACCTCCAGAATTGTGACAGAATTATTTTAATCCCGTCCTTGGTCAACGCGCCTTTACTGGAATACGAGCAAGTCATTTAAAGTATTGATTGTGGTATCAGAAAGAGACAGATTTGTTTGCCAATGCTGACTTTGTAAACTAAGCAGGTGTATCGATCCAGCTGACACTGACTCCTGGCGCTGCTTCCAACAAAGCTGATAATGTAGCACTAAAGGCTGCTGGGATGTATTGATATTCTATCAGGAGGAAGATGTTTTGATAAATATTTAATTCTTTGTAAATGTAGGCTTCATGTAAGTGACTGGAAGTGATGTTAAGTGGTGTAGTTCAGACTAGGATGTGGTTAGTGAAAGTGTTTAATACTGTATTTTGATGAAACTGAGAGATTTCAGAAGGCTTGGGCTCATGCTTCTCATCTTCTGCAGGTGGCGACAGACAAGGTTGCTGGTAAGCTGAGTTCTACTCTCTCATGGGTGAAGAACTCGGTGTCCCACACGGTCAGTCAGATGGCTAGCCAGGTGGCCACGCCCACATCCTTGCAGACCACTGCTACCTCCTCCTCCACCTCTTTGTCCTCGCCTGGCCTCTCCCCATCCTCGCCGGCCCAGCTCAGTCCTGATGATGTGGAGCTACTTGCCAAGCTCGAGGAGCAGAACAGGTAAGCTTCTCGTGCGAACTGACTCATGTTTGATTTCAGGTTGCGTGGCACAGGATGGACTGTATTGAACCATTCTTTGAGACAGTTTGTGATGTAGTTATAGAGGGGTGGAGAATACAGTCTGACTGGTTTGGAGATAGTTGGAAGAACTGGTTTTTGGACATTGAGACCTTACAGAGACACAAAGTTAATTTCCTCTGGACAATGTAGACTATAACCTCTGTTTGCTAGTCATGAAGCACAATCCTTTGTCAAGATTCTATTCTATAACCATTCTATTTACCATTTACCAAGATTATGATGGCATGTGACATGTGAGCAATACTCACTGACCATTTAAGGTAAACTTTGCTAATAGTAGTATTAACTATGAAGTAAGATTTTAGAAAGTTGATAGTAGGGCTGGAGAGTATATTATAAGTATATTGATATGTATTAAAATTAGGCATAGGGTAAATAGATAAAATTACTTCATATAGGGCTGTTCAAGAACAAAAGTCACAAAGTGATTTAAAATTTAAAAGGGGTCTGATAATACACTTTACAGTATGCTGAATTTAATTTTATGGCGTTTTGAGAAAGGTTACCTTGTGTAAAGCTGTGCCAGCATTTATATTTTGCTTCTTTTACTCTTTGTAGTGCTTGCCCATACACTTTCTTTCTGTGCTCTGCAAGCAAACCTGGCAAGAACCTCATTGGAGCCTTCCCAAAGCTATTTTAGCCAGAGCCAAAAAGAAAATCACCGGCGTTGCAATGACTTTTTTTTTTTTTAAACTGGCAGGCTGTGAGGCTTACCACTTAAGCATGGGTATCATAGGTGAACATGGGCCTGTTTGTCTGTCATGGTTCATGTCCACTACTTCAGTATTATCATTTGGAGCTTTTTAATGACATTAATTTATAGCTGTACGGTTAAATGCCCATTCTAACCCAGAACGGGCCATGTGCAAGCCCAGTTTGCACCTGTGAACGATGGTTTGTTGATTTGTTGAAACAACACAAGCAAAAAGTACGGCAGAGTCAGCATACACTGTCTGGATTTAGTTGTGCGTGTCATCATGTATTTATGGTACAGCCGCATGGAGACAGTGAAACATTGACTGGAATCACATTTATTGAGTATTGTTATTTTATTTATCTTAAATAGATATACCAGAAAGTCTTACTAAGCTTCAGGGATTTTCCAGTAGCTCGTGACTGAGAAACTTGCGGCTTAATATGACCTATGAAATTATTTTTTTGTGTGTTCTGGTCACAGTTTATTTTAATAGTGTGATAAATCACACATGGCTTTCAGTACCATCTGATCATGTATTGAGCTAAGTAGAAAATACCAGTATTGTATGCCACTATTCAGTCTGAAAATACATGAATATGAGCTTTTTGGTCCACACTTCAGAGCTCTAGTTGATGGAATAGAACCTCAGTGTGACCCAGTCTAGCTCATGATGTTCTAAATGTAAGTGCTAATGGACTAAACTCAGACTGTGACAATTGCATTGAGGGAATATTCATCCTCCTGCCTAAAAATGGGAAGCAGGTTATGATGGATGATGTGAAAAGGAACTCATTATTCTATGCAGTTTGTTCTTGTCAGCAGCAGGCACACTGAAATGTGCAAATGTTGTAGGGCATCAGCTTCCTGTACACCCCAAACAAGTTGAACTTCCTCAGGAAGTACAGTTGTTTCTGGTCTGGTTTTGTTCTGCTGGTGTTTACAATAATATACTCAAAATTGCAAGTGAAAAAATTCTTTATTCTTATTAGAGATGGCACGATACCACTTTTTTATGTCCGATACCGATATCATAAATTTGGATATCTGCCGATACCGATATGAATCCGATATAGTGTTTTTTAATCAACAAAACTGTTTTTTTAAATATCTTGCTGCATTTTGTATAAGTTCATACTCAAGTTTAAAACAACAACTACACTAAAGCTATTCTGTTATACCTGTATGCAAAAAAAAATATTTCATAGTTCAGCAATACTGATCAATCTAATAAACTTAAACCTACACCATCCTCCCTATTCTGGTATTTTAAAGAGTACTTAGCATATATATTAAGCAACCTAACTAATAGAGTTCCAACTCCCAGCAACAATAAAAATAAATAAATAAAAAATAGGGAACCACCCCTCACGCTCCACCTCATGATGCTTAATCGACGTAATCAACCTTAATTTGATGCAGTGTGAAAAAAAAAAAAGCACAGAAATCAATTATTTTTCAAGAAATATTAAATAGATTCAACATCTTTCTTCAACAAAATTGCAGACTGCACAGATGGTACCTTCCCAAAGGAAAAAGTACTATAGCTTACTAGGGTATATATATTAGACTTAATAGTTACTATATACAGTAATTGACTTCTATTCATTTTACATCAAATTAAAACTTTGGGTGTCAGATAATTATTTATTAAAAGCTAGACATTTTAAATGAGAATAAGAAAGAAAAGTATGTCTTTGTGCCCCCTTTTCCCTGTTCATGCCCTATCGGCCCCCCTGGCTAAACTTTGCTAGATCCGCCCCTGCACAGTTACCAGCGTCAGCTACGTAGAAAAAGATCCTGGAGTAGAAAGTAATATTAAATACATTCTAACAATAGCTGATCAAGCTTAAACGTGCTGCTGTTGTTCAGCCGCTGGTTTCCTCTTTCTGGTGCAAAGTGGGCCAAAAGCAAACTAGAGTCACGGACTCGCGACAGAAAAGCCGATCAGCTGATCGTTAAGCAGTTTCATGATTGAAGTAGCAGCAAGAAGAGGCAGTCGTTTGTTAAGCTTAACGCAGGAATGCTTTACAAACATTCAGAGATGGACTTACACACTTGCTTTACTTCTCTCGGGATAACTTTATCGGAGATGAAATGCCGGGTTGCTAGCGAAGCTCCACATGCTATCCAGACCACCCACAGGTCCCGCATGCCACAGCCGCTCTATCACGTGATGCATACTGCTCCAACGTGCTAACGTTCTGAGGTGAGTTACGGGGTGTTGCAAGTTTTGTGAGGTGCTTTCGTGATATTTAATGGATCGGATTACATTTTTTATTTTTCTCCGATATCCGATCCAGTAATTTAGGTCAGTATCGGACCGATACGTAATATCGGATCGGTCCATCTCTAATTCTTATTGGTGCAAATACTATCTAAGATAAGTCACAACCTAATTTAATCATATAGTGGAGTGGTTGAATATTAATTATTTAAACCTTATTGAAAATCTCAAATCCACAAAACCTTTGTCTTATTATGTTGTATTTGGGCAGTTGTGCACACCTCTCTTATTACCGTCACTGAATCATTTTGCAGATCCTACAAATGTATCTTTTGCTACACATGCAGAAACACATTAGTGATGTTCAGATTGCAAACTAGCCACCTTTAGATGAAAGAGCGTAAAGTATTGATGGAATAAAAGTTAACACTCAGTAGTTAGTCAGGTTCTAGTCTGTTAACATTTAGGTGCTTTAATAATGCCTTCTTCTCCAATAAATGCAAGATGGTGTGTTGCTTTTGATATAATATATCTGATAGATATCTGAATATGAGTATAAAGATTCTTTAGGAATAGGCAAGCTTTCTATTTTCATTTTTACTCTTGGAATTTGGGGTAGTTGAAGGTGGGAGGTTAAAGGCACATGGGGAGGACAAACGAGGAATGCATTGAAACCTTCCCTTATCCATATAAGATAATTAGGTTATTGTTATTGTTCCTATTATTATTTATAGTCAGAACTGTAAACATTACCAGAAGTCTTTTCAGGATATCAGCTGGCTGCACCAGAAGCCGAAACACTGTTCCTCTGAAGCTACATTATCAGAAGATTGGGTCTGATACGTTTGTTAGGGCCTAAATATTCAACTTAAATGTTATCAAATATTTAACCATTCAGATCGTGCCCTGCCCCTCCCCCTGGGAAAGGCTCCAGTCTACTTTGAAT
The DNA here is from genome assembly GCF_057381915.1 of Diplotaxodon limnothrissa. Lineage (NCBI taxonomy): Eukaryota > Metazoa > Chordata > Actinopteri > Cichliformes > Cichlidae > Diplotaxodon > Diplotaxodon limnothrissa. The sequence goes on along the minus strand of NC_140617.1, from coordinate 15,220,927 downwards.
AGTATCGTACTGCTTTGCAAAGAACAGCTTGCTCTCATGGTGCAGGCACCATGTGTTCTAAAGAGAGTGAAGTGAAGAAAGTAAGAGACCGTCTGTTGCTTCTTTCTCTCTACATCATCATTTTATATGGAAATGTGCAAGCCTCACAGTTAGGGCTGCCACAAACGATTATTTTGATAGTCGACTAGTCACCGATTATTTATGCGATTAGTCGACTAATCAGATCATCATCATCATCCAAAATAAACAAAAAGTCCTTCAAAAATAAAATGCAGCAACCATCACTGGACGTAAAACTACAGCTTATTGCACCAGCAGCATCTGCTCTTATATAACTATCATTAGCTTACAGCTTTAAGCTTTTAAGGTGCTAACTAAAAATAAAGACAAGATGATAGTTTATTCAATTTTAATGAAATTTGCAGATTGTTTCGGTAAAGTTTAATAAACTCCTTGCTATCTAAAATATAACAGGACACCGGAGTATATTCTCCAGCATCTCACACTTCTGATAATCAGCTGTCTGCTTGACGTTTATTCAGCTGTGTAAAAACTATAACTTTAATCTCAGCCAAACCGATTTACTCAGGAACAAATAAAATACAAAAAAAAAAAAAAAGCCAAACAACAACATTTTTAATTTATCTAAGTGACTCATATATATTTAACCTGAGTCGCGAAAGACGGCGGTGGGTTTGAAAACAATTTGCCGGGAGTCCGGTGTTCTCACGGCGCTAGTGACCTAGCCCCCGGCTAGCTATCGAGCTAGTGGGTAACAGACGTCTCCGAAAACGTCGGAGCGCTTTTGAAAATATGTGGTGTCCTGATAAACTGAGCCGATATTTGAGGTTTACACAGCTACATTCTCGCCTGAAAATATGTTAAACGTTTATTTTGTGACCCAGAAAGAATAATAAGAGTAATATTAAAACTAACTAGCTACCGCCATTGTTGGAAACTAAGCTGGGCCGCGCTATGAATTCTGGGACACAGCTGCTTCTTCTTCTTCGGGGTTTAACGGCAGCTGGCATCCTTGTACATGCTGTGCTGCCATCTTCTGTTTCAGTCCGTTATTACACTCTTAAATCCTGCTATTATTCCTGCGTCTTTTGCGATCTTACAAAGCTTCACGTCGACTATTAAATCAGTCGTCGACGATTTTGATAGTCGACGTAATCGTGACTAGTCGACAAATCGTGGCAGCCCTACTCACAGTGCAAGCTTTAATTCGTGTACTTGATTTTGACTCAGCTCACTGGGTAAAGCTTCGATTGAACCCACCAAACAACTCACAAAAATTATATTCAGATCATCTCGAAGGTTTCTTAGTTTGTTGTTGACCGTTTTGTTGTTTCAGGGTGTGGAATATATTTCCGGGGTGAAGGTTCCCTGCATGTAGACTCCGAATGGAAATTTTCCCTCAGGTTGACTCGCATATTGTACCCATATTTGTGCACACTGTACTGCTAGGTAAACAGTAAACAGCTCACATGGCTGAAGCAATGTCCATTAAACATTAAAATGAAGACTATGGCCTCTTTGGGAGTGTTTTTTTCCTGTGCTGGTTCCTCATTTAGATTCGATCAGATAAACGGTTCTTGCAACAAGATCCAGAATTTGATAAGGACTCTCAAAGCCACAACAGAGCATGTCTGGCTGTGGATGGGTTTATTTAAATATTGGATCAGTGAGAGAAGACTATAGTGTGCAGTCCCCGAGGTTCTCATTGTTCACGTCACATAAAAGTACTGTTAGAGGATGACGCAACTATTCTCTAAAGCCAGCTTTGTGAATTCTTTCCCTGCTGTAGATCTCTCCCATGGATAGTACACTCTGTGTCAGCATAGAAACCAAGTGTGCCACTCAGACTGTGTCACAGCAAAGCTCTGTTGAACGCAGCGGTCGTTGACTCATCGGTAACGCCTACCACAGCTCCTGCCCCATAATGCCAAGTGGCATTTGATTAGGCAAGATCAAAAATAATCAGAGACATGTTCTTCATAATGTCCTTTATAAAGCTCAAACCACATCCATATCTATCGAATAAAATTTTTTGTATCACAGAGCTCAAGTTCGTCTAACCTTTGACCCTTCCTTGACTTCACGACGCCCGTTTAGTGTCTTTATTTTGCCGCAAAATCCTAACGCAACCTTAATACACAAATCTTTTCATTTTGTCACTTAGGTGCAATGGCAGGCAGGAGGACTTAGTTACAGATTCTGTGACGCGGCCTGTGGTTGTTTATCAGGTGCATGTGTGTTTGGGGAGCCCTTTGTACTCTTCAGAGCAGATAAAAGTCCGAAGCGTTGGTTCAGTGGTGTCACACAGTCGAGGAAATCCTGCACTGTTGCCTTCAATTTGTTAATGAGACTTGCCAGAATTCCTGAATTCTTAGAAAACTGAGACATGTAGAGTACATCATGAGTTTATCTTGGTAAGTTTGCAGTATTTCATTACTTATTTTCTTGAAAATTGTGGGCATGACGCACTTTTTTCCCCACTTGTCACTTTATCTGGAATGTGTTTTTGTCACTAAAATATTAGCTACAAGTTTGTTATATTCAGAAGGCTTTGGTTTTGTATTTGGCTGTTAGTGAGTTACTAGCAGAGCTGTAAGTATGTTTAGGCTCATGTTTAACACGTATTGTAATTTTTCTGAGTCACTGTTTTCGATCATTTGACTGAATTGCTTGAAAAACGGGTAGTTCCTGTGAAACTTTAGCGCTCTCTTTAGCTCGGTGTCAAAGCTGAATACAAGTAAAGAGAGGCCCTCTTGCAGGCTGTTCTGTCGGGGCCCAAATTTGGCTGTAACCCTAGCCATTCGGATAGCACACTCGGTGACATCACAGGCTCCACTGGAGAGGCCCCGTCCTTTTTCCGAGATCAGGTGTCTGAACCTTTGTTTGTGTGACATAAGCTCTTCGGTGCCACGCAGGTTGGGAGTCACCGCGTTTTTCCCCCACATTCTAATCTTTGATCAGGTCACTTTGTGAGTGAAAGACTGATAAGACTGATGAAGTGTGTGATAAATGTGACATACGGGCTTTTTGTGCTACTTGACATGCTGAGCACATATGAAAGAAATGAATGATATTAACAAAATGAGTCAGAAAATATTTTACTGACCTTTACAGCTTATTTTCAACCACTTACAGTTGCAGCCATTAGATTTTAAATAAATGTCATCTCTCTCTCTCACTCAACAGAAGTGTTTTAAACCCTTTTTTTTGGTCAGCTTTCAGTCTGATTCAGTATTAACCTGTGAGATTTGGCTCATATATAAATATAAATGTTAGGTCACAGCATTTACCTGATTCTCTTATGTGGCCACAAGCTGTGGGTAGGGACTAGAAGAGTTAGACTGAGGATAGAAGTGGCAGAAGTAGCTTCTTCCAAAGAGTGTCCATTCTTAGAAAGAGGTTGAGGGGCTCAAAGTAGAGCCACTGCTTGTCCACATCAAAAAGATCCAGCTGCATAGGATTTCCCCCTAGCTCGAGTGTTTGGGACACGTCCAGCCAGAAGAAGACAGGCTTTCAATACCTTGGTGCATCCCTAGAAAGAAGAAAGTCTATGCATCTCTACTCACTCCACTGGCCTTTGACCCAGATCTGAATAAAGGGCAGACGGTTATTATGTGTCAAAACAGTAGCTGTTTAGATACACTAGTGTAAATAATAGTCCTCAAAAGAATGCATAAGATTTAAACTAGCTAAGTAAATATTTCCATTTGCTATAGTTTTACAGTCCTTTCTCTTTCTTCTTTTTTTAGTTTTGTTTTTAGCTTTCATATAATATCTCATGCACCTGTCATGTTGAAAGTTCTATATATATCCACACAGCTTTCATTCAAACTGTGTTTTGCATTTGCAAAGTGTTTTGCAAAATGATCTCACTATGGTCTGGGTTTCCCTGAAGATGTGAAATTGTACTTTGCCTGGTAAATGGGATGTCTGATGGACAGACATTGACAAAGTCACGGTATAATGTAGTTGCGTCTCTGCACAGTTTCTTAAATGTTCACAGTATATATCGCCTCTCACCTTCTCTAAAGGCTACTGGAGACAGACAGCAAGTCGCTGCGCTCCATGAATGGCTCCAGGCGAAACAGTGGCTCATCCCTGGTGTCCAGTTCCTCCGCCTCATCCAACCTCTCCCACCTGGAGGAGGACTCATGGATCTTGTGGGGGCGAATTGTCAATGAATGGGAGGATGTGCGCAAGAAGAAAGAGAAGCAGCTTAAGGTGAGACTCGTGCACATGACTACCTGTGAGGTGACGGTTGATCATGTGCAGACCTGCTTAAGAGCTTATTCAGCCTGGGCTGTTTTACTAGCTTACAAATAGACATTTGACGCCTCGAAGACGAGGTAAAGAGCCTTCTCTCAGCTGCTCCTTTACTCACACGGGGTCAGCAAAACAGATAGCTGTGCATATTTGATTTAGCAGAATTTGATGCCATTCCTCGCAAAACACCAAATGGGATTTGCGTCTCCTCCTAGTCTCAAACCTGTATAAACCTCTTCACACTTACACTTAAAAACAGTAAAACTCCATGACAGTTATTCTAGGTTGCAAAAAAGGGTCCAATGATGCTGCTGTTTCTGCATTAAGATTGTTTAACTTAACATATTTCAAATCATGGCTTATTTGTTTTATTGTTATTATAATTGTGTTTATAATTTTTTGCTGCCATTTGAATTTCCCTGGCTCAAATGTTACAAAGGCCCAGTTCACGTGACTGTTTACTTGGTCCAGTGATAATTTAAAGGCTATCTCTGTCCTCAGTGACCCTGTGGGGTTGCCCTTGAACTTGTTATTTCAGACGTAGATATTTGACGCTAATTTTAGCTTGCTTGTTTCTACAGTTACTCTGTTAAGCCCCGTAATAATCCTGTGCCCAGACAGTGGCAGTGGCAGTCTGATTTAAACTGCACAAAGACTGTGGACATACACAGTGATTGTTGTTTGTTGTGTAAAACCGTGCCAGGTGTGTGTTGGACCACCTGATTGTAGCCACAAGTCTGGGATAGTGGTGATTCAGCAGAAAGCCTGGTGTGTCCGGATGTTAAACGACTCAGTGCAGCTGCAACAGTTTGAAAGTTACTGGGGATCTACAGTTGGTGCTTTTTATCTTTATGCACTGAGTGTTGTTAATGGAAGTTTTGTTGAATTCTACTCAAACTGAAGCCTTCTTTGGGTCATTTAGGAAAACTGACAACCAGTAGCTGTGCCAGAACAGCTAGGTGCTCAGCATTTATGGTCAGACGTTTGTTATAACCATAGAGACTTCAAGCCCATTTCTTTTTGTTACTTAGATGACTGACACAGAGAAATATTTTACTGTAAAGTTTCTGTTAATTAAAATAATCATGCAAAAGACTAATGTCTTCTGTAGGGACGGAGTTTCTGTTGTTCTTGTTGCTGGATGTTTAAATGGGGAAGTGCTGGGAAGGAGCTGTGAACATACACAGTGTTATTATGTAATTTAACAGAAGTAGTCATCATCGCATGGGTGCAACTAGCCTAGGATATTAATGACAGTTGCTGAGGCCTCCGCAAAATTGCTGTTTTCTTCCGCTCTGCTTACAAGAAACACAGTTTCTGTTGCACGAAGGAAGAAACGTAAATTTTTTCTGCACTTGTCAGCAAAATCCCTGATTTGTTCGTCTTTCTAATACTTTATATTTCATATGTAATCTTCTAAGACCCTCTGCTCTTGAATAGTTCTTGTGACTCATAAGGCAGCTTTCGTTCAACAGTCAAGGTTTGAGACTGTGGTGCATTGTTTCAGTCTAGAACAAAGCTTGGTTTGTCTTATCTAACCTCTAAGAGGGGAGAGGGGTCCCCTGCTGAAAGCATGTGTGGGTGGACCTCTGCTCCAGATGCACCCTGGACTGACCAGATGCACGCAGACACCGCACACAGACAGACATACACAACCACACACTCACTCACGTGGCCGCATAGCAGGTAAAATGACTGTTCCCTGTCAGCACAGGAAATTGCTTAATCAAATTGTATCAGCAGTAGTATATGGAAATAAATCACTCTACAGAATGTATCACTGACAAGATTATGTTTGGCAGTGGAAACTGTATTATTAAAAAAGATGCACAGTGTGCTGAAGTGGAAAAAGAAATATTAGGCTTTGAGGCATACCCATGGTTTAATCCTGTTTAAGATGCAGGTCTCTGTTTTTCTCCACGGAAGGGTTTGGTGTTTTTCTTTCTGTTGTTCACATTCAGAGCTGAAAAAAGAATCCCAAATGTGCGTTTAGGTTCCCATGGATTCATTTTACATTGTCATGGTTTCCCCTACCATTAAACTCATGAAGCTAGTCCACTGCCTCTCTGGGGAGATGTTTTTATGATAAACTGTTCAGTGTGGGGAAAAAAAAACAACCTTTTGCGATCCATTTGTGGTTCGACACGTCCACTGAAGGGGAAACCAGTACTGATAAGGATTCCTCCAAGTTGAGTGGAAATAAGTCATCATTTTTCTGCACTGCTAATACAGTGCAGCAGTATAAAGGTGTTTCAAATGAATGAATAGAGTTGCGGAGCTCTTAGTATTTTTTTCACTTATACTCTGGCAGATGTAATATGAAAAGCTTTTTTTCACATTACAAAAAGTGAAGAAGTGCAGACTTTTTAGAAAAAAAAGTTATTTATTAACATCAGCTACATGCTCTAGCTGCATGACTACACTGTTTAAGAGACATCCACAGTGATTTACACTACCACGTGTATGCCTGTGTACGCGAATGCTGGATTTCCACTAATGAATTAGAAACTCATTGGCCTGATGAGCCTGAGTTGACTCTCTGACAGACCTGTGCACTAAAGATTTTAATTATTTTAACCTGCAACGGATACATTTGCGTTATTAGACTGCGGTTCCCATGAAAAGATTTTTGACACACACAAAAAACATAATTTAAATGTATACTTTATTGATCCTCGTGGGGAAATTCCTCTCTGCATTTAAAACATTCACTCAGTGAAGCAGTGGGCAGCCACTGGGCGCTCGGGGAGCAGTGTGTAGGGACGGTACCTTGCTCAGGGGTGTCTCAGGGTAGCTGTTCAGGTGAATCGAACCCCCAACCTTCCAATCATGGGGCTGTCACTCTACCTACTGAGCTATCCCTGACCCATGCAGATCATAAAGAAGTTGAAAAACGATTGGAAAAACAAGGTGCTATAAGTTGGTACTATTTTACCTGTTTAACTAGTATCCATACACTTACCTGGGCCAAACAAGGTAGTGCAAGTCCTGCATGAGAGGATGAGAACAAGGCTAAACATGATTGCGGGTTCTCCTGCTGGTATTGATCGACGTTTCTTGGAATAAGGAATTAAACTTCTAAATGATATGATTTTCTGGTGAATGGTTATTCGATGTGCATTCACTGCCACGTTTGTGTGACTGGATATTAAATCTGACACTATCATAAAACCTGAACAAAGAACAAAACTGTTTCATTTTAAAAAGTTGTTGCCTACACCCTGCAGAAAACTTTAAGAACATCAAGAAAATATCTGCTCTTTTTTTTCTCTACAGGATCTTGTTAGGAAAGGGATTCCTCATCATTTTCGAGCTATAGTGTGGCAGCTGTTGTGTAATGCCCAGAATATGCCCATCAAGGATCAGTACTCAGAATTATTAAAGATGACGTCACCCTGCGAAAAGCTCATACGCAGAGACATCGCTCGCACTTATCCCGAACACGAGTTCTTCAAGGAGAAAGACAGCTTGGGTCAGGAAGTGCTCTTCAATGTCATGAAGGTGTGTCTTCTGCGGTGTCTAAGAAACCTGTTTGCATGCAGATAAAGAGATAAGTCTTGTGTTCCAGTAACAAGAACTGGTATTTGGTTTTAAGGTGGTTTAATAAAGAAAAAGAGAGAAATCTGATCTTCAGTGAGACTCCTGTAACGATAATCTCTATTACCTTAGGCATATTCTCTGGTGGACCGTGAGGTCGGCTATTGTCAGGGAAGTGCGTTCATTGTGGGTCTGCTGCTCATGCAGGTAATGATTGTATTCTCCACACATACTCTCACACACTGTAACACAAACTTCCAGCTAGTAATTTGATCACTATCATAATATTTTTCTAGATGCCCGAAGAGGAAGCATTCTGCGTGTTTGTGAAGTTGATGCAGGACTACAGATTACGAGAACTCTTCAAACCCAGCATGGCTGAGCTGGGACTCTGCATGTATCAGTTTGAGTACATGATCCAGGTAGACACCTCATAGCTTGGGGAGTAACGCTTTGCCAACATGTAAGCTTCAACAATAGTGAGTCTGATTGTTATTTTTTTCACAGGAGCAACTCCCAGAGCTTCATATACATTTCCAAGCTCAGAGCTTTCATACCTCCATGTATGCCTCTTCTTGGTTCCTCACCATCTTCCTCACCTCCTTCCCTTTGCCCGTTGCTACGAGGATCTTTGACATCTTCATGTGTGAGGTCAGTTAAAGCAAACTGTGGCTGAACGATAAGCTCTGTAAACTTGTATGAATCTTTCTGTCATTCTCTTTACTGAGCTTGAAATTTACACCTGTGTTCACATTCTTACAACACTGGCTTCTTCTGTCTTCTTTTTTCTTTAAACTTCTGTTTGCTTGTAGTTTTTGCGATCTAAAAGAGGAACTAAAACTGCTGGTTTCTGCCAGTGTATGAACTGAGGGGGTGCACCAAGGCCCAGGATTGATTTTGAACTGTGACTCATGCAAGGCTACTCTAGTAAAGCCTGTGAATAAAAACGTTGAGCTGGAAATGAGTGCAATAGGTCCACTTGGAAATGAGCCATCATTATATCAGTGTCTAATCTGAAAAGGGTTTGGGGGTTATATCTTAAGCTGCTGTTATTGTAAGTCACTGTGAACTAATAGCCCCACCTCAGAAAAACAGAGTCTGTGCTTAAATTTTTAAGAGTATTTGTTTAGAGATGATTTCAGGCCAGTACACTTATTCTACAGCTTTAAGAACAGTTAGGTAAAATCAGCTATCAAATAAAAGTTATCCATTAGTGCCACCTGTTGGACAAAATTAAGCACTACAGTTACAGTCACCTTTAGCAGTGTGGCCTTTTTCTTTTTCTCTAAATCACAATCACTCGGGCTGTTTCTTCTCAGTCCACTGTCCAATAAATTTGACAGCGCACTGAGTATTATTTCATGCTCATTACTGGTGGGGTTTTTTCAGGGCCTGGAGATTGTTTTCCGCGTGGGGCTCGCCATCTTGCAGATGAACCAGGCGGAACTCATTCAGCTCGACATGGAGGGAATGTTACAGGTGAATCACCAGCAGCACTTCCAGGGGAGAAGCCTCCATCACCCTCTGTTTATGTGCAACCTCTCATCTCGTCCCAGTTTGTGGGCATGCTGATGTTTAGTGCGGTCCTTTGAGGTCAGAGAAGCTTGTGACTAAAACATGCATTCTGGTGTGACACTTGCCCCCGCTTTCTTTATGTGCTTCAGCACTTTCAGAAGGTCATCCCACACCAGTTGGACAGTGGACCAGATAAGGTCATCCAGGCTGCTTATCAAGTTAAATACAACGCCAAGAAGATGAAAAAGTAAGCGCAGCAGGCATTTCATAACTTCCTTTTTCAGAGATTTTTTTTTTTTGCTGTGATTGTTTTTTCATTGTTCCTCTTTTACAGCTGAACCCCCTTTTTGTTTTTTTGTTTTTAAACTGTTGCATAACTTTAGACAAGATTTTTCAGTCAGCACTGGAGCAAATTGACTGCTAATATTTGAATGCTGCAAATTCAAAACTTGGTTGATACCCGTTCCAAGTGGAGGAAGCAACACATTTAAACGTTCTGTGTACCTGTTCAGTATAGGGGCCAGGGAAATTCCAGAGTTTCCATTTGTAATGGTGTCTCTTTAAAGAAACGTATATCTTTTTTAGAAGCAATAAAATATAGAAGACAAAAGGAAAGGTGATTGTATCCCAAATTGATACATGGAAATCAATTCAGCCGACTTCATTCTAATCATTCTGTGCTTGATTTGTTTTAACAGATGCTCTGTGCTTTTTTTTTTTAGGTTAGAAAAAGAGTACACTACAATCAAAACAAAAGAGATGGAGGAACAGGTGGAGATAAAGGTGTGTGGACATACTTTAAAGTCCCAGAGCATCCCATGTAAACAATTTGTAGTATTTTTTTTTCTCATGTCTTTTTGCAATTCTGTCTTTTTCAGAGGTTGCGGACAGAGAACAGGCTTCTGAAGCAGAGGATAGACACACTAGAGAAAGTGAGTGAATCAGTGTTTGTCACAGTCAGACACTGCGCTCTCCTCATCAACTTTACATTAACCCATTCTGCTGTTTATGTCCATATATCATGTGTATTTCCTAATGACGGAGTCTTGTCTTTCACTAACTGAGCTGTGTTAGTTGAAAGTTGCTGGTACGCCATCATGGACTGGCATGGTGAATGTTCTGATTGTAGATAAAGTCAGAAACATTGATGGATTTGGGCTTTAGGTCATGTGGAGAATTTAAAAACCCAGCTGACCCCACTAACAGAAGCAGAGAAGCCTGTTTGAAATGTGAACGGAGCTGCTTGATACTTGACGTCCATACAAAGCACTGCATGTCAGGGTGCACTGTTTGTGTCATTGTGCACAACACTGAGTCTCTCTGAATGGGCACTTCTACTGCCTGGTAAAGGCACCATGCATGAGGTCTGTTGAGGATATTAAGGGTGTCTGCTACGCTGTGTTTGCCTGCAGGGCGGAAACGAGTCCGTTAGTTTAAACCAAACTCGAGGCTGCTGCTCCTCGTCACGTAACTCTCAGGATCTTTTAACTCTCCACTAACTGAAACCGCTAAAAGCTTGGATAAACCACAGAGCCCCAGCGCCTCTGTTAAGTAAAACACCGCTCTTTAACACTGTCGTCATGCTGCTATTATAGCAAACTTCACTCTCGGGCTGCCCTGTGCTTTTTCCTGTCTGAAACCTCTTTGTTATCTGCACCGCCCAATTCTTCACTCTGTCACCAGCTTATTTTTGCACCTTTTTCACCACACCTGCTTTGCAATGTTCCTTTTATACCTCATTGCGTAAACCAAATATTTTTGGAGGGAAAATGAACATTGCACGTCTTCTTTTAAAGAATCAGTTGTTCTTTTGTGTGCTTTAAACTGTCCTCTGGATTCTCTCTCTCTCTGCTGTCTCTTGTTGATATTTCTGTTTTGTAGGAAAGCGCTTCCTTGGCAGATAGATTGATCCAGGTATACTCCTCATTTTCTTTTTACCCTTAGAACTTATGCTGGACTTTCCTTCTTCCATCTTTTTGTCTCTCTTTAGCAATGCATGCTTATGATTAGTAAAGGGCAGTGACAGTGCTAATCCAGATTATCACAGCTGATTACATCATTAAATAACTGCATGGAAAACCACATGGTGGCATGTTAGACAAAGTAAGAGAATCACAAAAGATGCTAAATACATCTAAGGAATTAAAACTAAATCACCCGCTGCTTAGAGTTAAAAACAAGCATGTCCTTAGGAAATCCAATCCTTCATCTTCTCTGATTTGCCCACCCATTCCGTCCTTTCGTTTCACTTCCTGTCGTGCTCACTCCACCCCTCATCGGTTGGTTATGTCCAAAGGGACAAGTGACTCGAGCTCAAGAGGCAGAGGAAAACTACCTGGTCAAACGGGAGCTGGCTACAGTCAAACAGCAGAGCGAGGAGGCCGGTGCTCAGCTGGAGCAGGCCAAGAAAACCATCAAGCAGCTCCAGCAGCAGCAGCAGCCACAAGGGGTAAGAAGAGCCACAGACAGTCTGAGGCAGGCAGGTTGCACTGGCTCATCTGGCTGACCTGAGTGTGACTGGAGCTGTGACACTGAGACTGGGGTATTGCCCAGGTCTGTGTGTGATGTGCAGTACGTACAACCTCAGGATGACTATTTTATTATTATTATTAGGTGTGCTACAAATTACTTTTGGGCCTGTAAACATTGCAAACAACTGATTTTGGATACATGGTGGGGCATCTGCAATGGCAGAGCAGGACTTTTCTCATTTTAGGTAATGATCTGTTTTGGCATGCATGGATTCATTTTGAGACACAGATTTCTACAAAGTTCAATTTATGTTCTTCTGCATTCTCAGAAATGCTTTCATGAATTTGTAAGCAGGTTGTATCTCAGGCTGGTAGATTTCACACATGGCCCACTGTTCATTGAATCCTCACCTTGCACAACACATCTCCTTAATTATTAATGGTTGGATTCCACATGATAATGTGCAGGCTTTACTGTGTTTTACATAATTTGCTATCTTGCTACACAAAGATTGTTCATGAATTATTTATGTGGAAGTGAAAGGAAAAATGGTTGATGTCAGCTGAAATGAATGTAAAGAGGAATTGAGAGTACTTGGATCAGTGTAAGTATTGTGGACATTACTGGAGATTGAATTTAGTTTGAGGTGAGTGCACACAGCTATGTTTGCTGTCCTTCCTGCTTTTTTTCTGCGTGCTCATTTGTTCTGTTTTTTCTTTTCTTTTCTTTCTTTTTTTTTCCTTGTAGAAAGGACCCCCACGCTTCTCTGAGGAGTCCATCCTGCAGCTGGAGAGAGAGCTCGTGCAGGCCCGACTAAAGGAAGCAGAGTCCCAGTGTGCACTCAAGGAAATGCAAGACAAGATTCTCGATATGGAAAAAGTGAGTTGTGTCATTTTAATGCATCTGCAGTGGGACTGTACTGCCTAAACCTCAGCCGGCAAAGAGTATTACTGTGATCTAGGCCTACCCTGTCATTTCTTTTTTTAAAGGTTTAAGAAAAATTTGATTTTTCCACCTTTTTCAGAGGAACACGTCGCTACCAGATGACACCAATGTGGCGCGGCTGCAAGAAGAGCTGATCGGGGTGAAGTTGAGAGAAGCGGAGGCGCTGACTGGACTGAAAGAGCTGAGACAGCAGGTTAGAGATCTGGAGGACCACTGGCAGGTGAGCACCAAGATTTCAGCACGCAGGACAACTTGAAATAGCTGATCAAAACCCCAACAAATCATAATGCAAATGTTGTACACACACACACCAAACTACGCTGTTTAAAATCAGAGTGGATTTTGGTTTTCAAAAAGTATTTAAATATTCTAAATTTAGATTGCTTTTAGTCATGCCATTGTGAGAAACGCTCATATGCAGTGCTTCTGTTTTTTCTCCCTCTGCACACTTAAACGCAACTGCATAATTAAGGCTGTGAAGTTTTAACGGCACAGTAAACTTGTGTTCAAACAGTGATTCATGAGTTTGACTACAGTAATTATTTAAGATAGAATGGGTTTAATTCAGAACATTTGATTTGGCTTAATTGCCGTTTAATTAATCCATTCAGGCTGATTGAAAACATGAAGCATGTGAAAACTTGAACAGATAGGTTGGTTAACTCAGCTGTAGTACTTAGTTTAAAGAAAGATGAAGATGCAAGTTTAAGCTAGTTAAAGAAGCTGTTTCAAACCTTGAACAATGGCTTATCATTTAGAGTAAAAATAATATTTTTGTTTTCTTCTCACATTTATTAAAAACATTTTGAAAAAATTCTTGCTCTAATTAGACACATCTGTGTGTTTATTTGAAGAGGGTACATTTTCCCTTTTGATGTGTATTTCCATTTAAAGTCGTATTAAGAGGATTTGCAGGTACCCTGTAATTCCTGCTAGTTACAGAGCACAGATCTGGTATGACACACAAATGGTAAAAGTCAAGTGTTTATTTGGTAAGTGATGGTAAACAGGACTGACTGTCCCCGCCCTCTCCAGCGTCACTTGGCACGCACCGCTAGCCGCTGGAAGGACAGTCCTAAGAAGAACACCATGAGCGAGCTGCAGGACGAGTTGATGAGCGTCAGGCTACGTGAGGCCGAGGCTCAGGCAGAGCTTCGAGAGATGCGGCAAAGGATGTTGGAGCTGGAGACACAGGTCAGAGGTTGAATCGGTCTAACAGCACTAATATAATTTATGATTTGATTTGTTATCTGGATTATAACCTGATCTAGATCTTTAAAAGCATTATTCAAATTCCTCATCACATGTTCACAAATATATGTGATTCAGATATCCTTCTCAGTCCAGAGATACAATTCATACTGTATGCAGTCTTTAGGAAGAGACTTTTGTTTTCAGAGTTTTTATGTACTTGCAGTGCAGTTAATTACAGACAATTAAAGGTACATTGTAATATGAAAACATCAGTAAGAAAAGTGAATGTGCATTAAGTGTGATAAGTAGTAAATATGCTGGAAAATAAGGGAATTCCCTCCCTGAATTTCACACAGCAGCCTTCAGGGGGCAGCATTTATCTTTGTATGCAACACAGAAACTGGAACAGTGAAGTAGTGCTGAAAGTCGCATTAGGTTTCAGTTTCTTTATCCTGAACCTATCAGTCAATAACGTGAAATAATCCGCTTTTGCTTTTTGTTTTTTAAATGTGCTTATTCAGAATCAGATTCACAACAACCAGCTGCGTCGAGCGGAGCAGGAGAGTCGCTCTCTGCAGGAGCGCGTGCAGAAACTGACAACACAAAACAAAGATCTGAACGTGCAACTGCAAGAAATCAAGAGGAGACAAGCTGAGATTGAATGCAAGGTACAAACTGCTGCTGCACTCCACACTTTGCACCTTTGGGGCAAACCGTTGCAGCGCTATTGTGGTTTAAATCTGTGAAGTTAAAAAAAAAAAAGAATTGATTTCTTAGAGAGGTTGTCGCCTGAGAGTTCTCTGGTTTGTTTTCTGCAGAGCAAGGAAGAAGTAATGGCAGTGAGGCTGAGGGAAGCTGACAACATTGCTGCTATGGCTGAACTCCAGCAACAGATCTCTGAGCTCGAGATTCAGGTAAGGTTTTGACTCACACTTCACCCACTGCACCAAGCTTTGGATTTCCTCAACTCCCTCACAAACCACATTACATGTAAGCTTCCTTCAGCCATAAAAGGAAATGTCCCATACAAGGATGTGGTGACAAACCCAAGTTATATTTTTTGGGCCCTATGAAGACATCATCCAAAGTTATAACCATAATAGTGACTGTTTGACCTGGCAGATTTGTGGTTTTCAGTCTGAGCTTCTTTACTGTTTTAAGATATGGAGAAGGGAAAGAAAATGTCTGAATTTCCATTAATCAATCAGCATTTCAAAGCTTTGATGATATGAATCTCATGTATTGTTTCCTTATGTTGCCTAGGAGACACCAGTGTCAATCAAATCTGGTAAAGCCGCAACCTCTTCCGGTTCCAATGAACTTTTTAAACTGTTATTACATAACCCAAATACGTATGCAGATCTGTTGGAAATTCTGAAAAAATGCACTTTAATTGATTTTAGTTGATGTGGAAAACTTGGGGGGGAAAGGCTTTTTTGCACAAATCAGAAATATTAAAGCATGTCCCCTTCATCTATATTTATTCCCAGCGTAAATGGGAATTACAAGTCTTAACAAGCAGGAGAGAAGGAAGTAGTAGCATTTATCCCACCAATGAATTCAACATACTCCACAAGCTTAACCAAAAACAAATACAGGCCTGTTCTCCCAGTGACAACACTCAACAATACTAAAGAGAGAAAGTGATCTAAAAAGACTTGATATTGTTGAAGGTGTTTATGGGTTCAACACTTCTCACACCATGCCACTTTCATACAAGTAAAGATACTCGATGAATAGTGAGTGTTGCAACAAGCAGATAATCTTGTTGTGTGTAAACTGGCTATAGGGCATGGGTGTGAAAATGGAATTTAAATATCTGTGAAGATGGTTTCCGTTATGATTTTAAACACTTGGCTTGTACAAGCACCCTTCTAGAAAAAACACGCAATGCAGCCCTGAGCATTTTGACATTAACCAGTCCTTAACTTGCTAGATCCTTATTACAGAGTCCAGTGCTTTCACCGCTAGTGAGTTTGTGTCATGTGTGTCTTATGGTCTCCAAGCCAAAGTGTTTCCATATGAGGAAAGAAAACTTAGGAAAATATCCCCACCTGATTCGAATAAGGTTTGAATAAGGTTAAAGTCTTCTGTCATTTTTGGGACAGATTTTGGGGGATTTTTCAATCCACTTATTTGGAAGCTGGCTGTGGGAGCCACCAGTATAATATCTATTTTCCTGTTTTCTCTGTGTGGCTGCACTGAACCCACACACAGAGATAAGTCACAAACACCTTCATAGAACACTTCTGACGTCTTCAGTTATAGAAACTGGGGGATGTCCAGTGATGCCTTGCACTGAAACACTTGAAGCAACTCTGCGGATGCTCAACTTTGTGCTTTTTTTTTTATTCCTGTTGCGTGCACCTGGAATTGCTCAGGAGTTTCTCCAGTATAGCAGGACATACAGCCCTACAAGAAGAAGGCCCTTCTGTCACATCTGCTTTGCATAACCACCCACTGCAGTTTTCCAGATCTTTTTGAAATTTCCCATGCTTTTGAACGTAACACCAGACTTTTTCACACGCACCACAATCGATATCCCTCTCTTTAAATATCAGTGAGCTGGTGACATTATCAAGCCGCTTCTTCAAAATTTGTCAGCTGAAAGTTTTAAATGTTTTCAGTAGGACTGGGCGATATGACCCAAAATTCATATCTCGATATTTTTTTAGCTGGATGGCGATATACGATATATATCTCGATATATATATATATTTTAAAGACATAAGGCAAGAACAAAAAGAGTTCTTAGTCAAAGCTGTGTCCCAGATGTCACACAGGCACTTTTATTAACATACAGCGTAGATGTACATGAAGAAATTACTCAAAAATAAATTATCAGCATTTATTAAATAATAATGCTCCATAAATAAAAGAAAACAATGTTGTTTTTGTGCATAACAAAAAGCTCACAATTGTACCGTCAAAATGTAAACTAAAAGACGCTGAGCATAATAACAAAGATAGTCAGATTTCACAGCTGCTCTATTCCCAACTTCTACTGCGTGACTGACAGCCTGGAGTTTGAAACCCGCTTCGTAACCGTGTCTCTTACAGGTGCCAATTTGTGGTCCTTATATACACACAATACGGTAATATTACGTTCAAGCACAGTACGTATCACTCCGAGAGGCTCCAGACTACGGTAGCCGTAATGATCCGACAATCCATCAAGCGGTGCAGCTCCATAGCTTACCAAAATCGTACTAAAACATTTTTTTGACAGATTGCTGAGCGCCGTGTACAACATAAAATCGGTTCGCGGTCATCAAGCACAACCAGAATTCATACATAAGGCGCACTGTCGATTTATGAGAAAATGAAAGGATTTTAGGCCATGCTAGGCCATGGCGTTAGCGCGGTTAGCTCGCTAACACGTTGACGCCGTTCAGCCCCACGCACGGGGCGATCCGGGGTAACTTGTTAACGGAAACTTGCCAGTCCATCTTGTCATTGCCTGCAGGCAATGCTATGGGGGAGGGGAAGTTGTGTTCAGTGAAGGAGAGGCGAGGCCGAGTTACGTTGCGGAGAGACAAAAGTGGACGAAAGAGAGACAAACTTGCGGCTCCACAAGTATAATTATAACGTAACATATACTATATCGATATAAACAATATTGTCACATCTTATATCTCGTATGAAAATATATATATATATATATATATATATATATATATATATATATATATATATATATTTTTTTTTTTTTTTTTTTTAAAACCTCGATATATCGCGCAGTCCTAGTTTTCAGTTTTAAGTGCTTCTCAAGTAGTTCTTGTTTTTTGTAAGCACCGGAGTGTGGGCACATGAGTGTGGCATGTTTGCACCTTGCACAGTGCATACACAGTAGAGGAATAGCATGAGCCCCGTGTTAGCAGGAGTAGCTTTACTGCTCCTCATCTGTATCAACACAAGCTACAGTCATGTACAGATTACATGTGTACAGTCAGTGGCCCCTCGCTATAACGCGGTTCACCTTTCGTGGCCTGGCTGTTTCGTGCATTTCTTGGTGTGCAATTTTGCATGTTTTTTTGTTGTTGTTGTTTGTTTGTTTTTACAGCGCATTGTGTTCTGCATCCTGATCGGCTGCAGACAATTGTCAATCAATCTCGTGCTGTGTCTCCTGTACAGTACAGAATGCATTCATCTTGTCAAATTTACAGAAATGTTCGATCACTAGCAGTGTGGCTCTGCAGTGTTGTACTGTTTGTAAGTTTTCTCCCCAACAAACACAACAACAACAATGTCGACGAAACGTTGTGCACCATCAAAAGCAACCGCGGGTGCCTTTGGTTTCATTCTATAACACTGGACTTTTCTTCGAAGGTTTGAACTTCGAGAGTGTTCAAACAACAGAGAAACGTGTGAAAATGTTCATGTCTGTCTGAGAAAAGTGTATAAAGTGGTGTAGTGAGGGGTTTTACTGCCTTAAAACATCTATAATTATTGTAAAAAATAAAGTTCGCTACTTCGCGGATTTCACCCATCGCGGGTTATTTTTAGAATGTAACTCCCGCGATAAACGAGGGACCACTGTAGTTACACGCATAAAACAGATCAATGCTTTTCCATCCCACTGTGTCAAATACCATAGTTTTGTCAGCTTGTCCCTTAGTTTCACATTTATGCACAAAGGCGTGCTTTGGGACAAGTGGCTTGATGCAAAAAACACAAAGTTCAGGGTGTTGGAGGGGTGGCAGGAACAGGTTTATCAGTCAGGAAACTGTGGTCAGGGTCTCCTTAGGATGTTTGTATGATCTACTTGGTTTCACTTTCACTTGCCGGTTAGGTTTAGGCACTAAAAACTGTGGGTTGGGGTGAGGGAAGAATTATTTTTCATTTAACAATAAAAATTTCTAGTTTCATTGTTGATGATGATGATAAAAAATTACTTTTTTATCTTATCTTACTTTTGAACTGATGCGTCACGCACCTCTGCCAAAGTAATACTTGTATGTAACCTGAAGAAACAAAGGCTATGGGCATGACCATTTACTTGGGCTCGCATGACTTCAAGCTATCAGGCATCCTGTGGGGTTGAAATGATTCTTAATAAAATGCTTGAAGCTATAAATAATATGGCAGGTTGGAATAGTTGTGCAGCTCGGTGGTTAGCATTGTTGCCGCATAGCAGGAAGGTCCTGAGTTCAATTCCACCATCAGGCTGGCGTCTTTCTGTGTGGAGTTTGCATGTTCTCCCTGTGTTTGCGTGGGTTCCCTCCGGGTACTCCGGCTTCCTCCCACCGTCCAAAGGCACACAGCTTGTGATTAACCCTTTAAGACCTACCATAGAACCAAGTCCGCCAGAGCTTATATTATATTTTTACATGCTGTAGTGCCATTTTTGGGAGCATTTCAAGTTGCTATACATCAATACAACCATTATAGCCCAAATGTTAATAATATGTATGCATTAAGTGCATAGTAATTACATAAATTGCAAAAAAGTGCAATAAACTACAAAAAAATTTAAATCTTTTTTGTTTTTTTTAACATATATTTCTAGTTAGAGAAATTTAAGAGGCTTATCCCTCAAAACTGTAAATACAAAAAAGTTGCACAAAATAGTTTCCCACCACAGGAAATTTATTTTAAGTGTCTTCATAGTTTTATTTTTGAAATACACCAATTTTTATATACTGCAGGAAAAACGAAAATAAATATTATAGTGCAAATTTGCAAAAAAGCAACATATGCATCAAAATAAACTATTTCCAGCAGTGCAATATTAGTCCTAAGCATCCCAGAAATGACACAGAAAGTCATAAAGTCAAAGATAACTTTTAAAAACACCAGTATAGGCTCATGAGGCCCTGATGGTAAAAAACTACATTTCCGCAAAATGACGTCACTTCCGGTTTCGGGCAGGTAATGGCGGACATGCGAAAGTTTGCGCTGACGTCTATTCCAACGTAGGAAATGTTATGAACAGCTGATAGGATCGGCAAAGCGTGTTTCTGGAAAATTATGTTTTTGTTGCTGCAAGTGCGTTTTATGCAGTTTTTGCAAAGCTATATGTGGAAGGAAACCGTGACCTAGGACAAGCTGATGGCATAAGATGTAAGTACAACGCGTCCGGTTTCATATCCAAAAAAAAATTATTGAGCTAGCTTACGTGGTTGCAGTGCTACCGGGATTTTAAACTAGTTATGCAAAACAGAGCGAGCCCGCTCCGACCGGCTTTAAAGGGTTAATCCAAGTTGCACATAGGTGTGAATGCGCGAGTGAATGTGTGTCTGTCGCTGTGTGTTGGCCCTGCGACAGACTGGCGACCTGTCCATGGTGTACTGTGCCTCTCGCCCTGTGACAGCTGGGATAGGCTCCAGCACTCCCCGGTGACCCTGATAAGGATAAGTGGATGGATGGATGGATGGAATAGTTGTTTTCTACCCTTGGTCAATTATTTGATGTTGCAGCTGGTGATTTATGCTCATTTTAATTCTCAAAAACTGCAATCTCTCCTTGCAGCTTTGCAGTTACACAAAACAGACGTTTACTGTGTAGTGTTTTGTGCTTTCTTGGGTTTCCAAATGTAGTTCTTGCTACTACTACTACTGCTACTACTAGTAAGAAGCCATGGTGTTGTAATAGATGCAATGTGGAGTTTAGCATCGTCATCTGGATAGGAGCATGTTTTACTCCAAAACCTGATAGTGCCTTTCCAGGTGCACGAGCTGTCAATTACTTAAGCATCATCATAGATGATAACAATCCAGATGGTCCATCTTCTCTTTAGTCTGGAGGACACAGTGTCCAGCTTTTCCAAAAGCCATAGAACAGTTTTCTTTTTTGCCTCAGCTCATTTTAAATTATCTTTAGCCCAGAGAGGACAAAATCATTCCTGGATTATATTCACGTGTGGCTTCTTCTTTCCCTGATAGAGATTTAACCTGTATATGTTGGTGGCACTGACACAATTGAGTTCACAGATGGAAATTTCTGAAGGCATTCCTGAGTGCATGCAGGAATTTCTCTGACAGAAAATTATACTTGTTTTTAATATTCTTCAGATTTCTTCAAATTCTCTGAATCCGTTGATGATAGGGGTGGACGATAGAAACAATATATTTGGCCAACGATAGAGATTTTGTGTGAATGGGTGGATGACTGGATATGTAAAGCGCTTTGGGGTCCTTAGGGACTAGTAAAGCGCTATATAAATACAGGCCATATACCGCTCTATTGCGATAGCGCATGTTGATGATGTCATCAAGCTGCGCCTGCTTTGGTCGAAAGCGGCTACAACCATTATCATCTGCAAATTATTCCGGGCGACAGTCGTAGCAAAGAGATGAAGCACTTTTGAAATATGGGGAAAGCCAAAAACTGCGCTTCCTCCACTTCCGTAACATTGATTCATTAGTGTTGAATTCTCTCGCAGCTGCTCTATTCCCATGTTGTTGCAGTATATTAATAACTAACCTCGTATTGTGGATGAATAATCTCAGTTGTTCTCCTGACTGAAGTTTTGCCCGTGTATAGCATCCTGCTATGCAATTGCATTTGTCCCTGACCACCAGAATCCCTCACGTTAACTTTTATCAAGTGGAAAAAAAGTTGGCGTTCATCCTCCAGCTTCACTGTGCTAATGTTATGCTAACATAGCTGTGTCGCTAGCAATCACGTAGCACAACATTGTATACCAGGTAGTCCAACTTCAGTAACCCTGCAAACGCCACTGCTGTTTTTTGTTTGGGTTTTTTGGCTCCTACACATGCAACATGTTCAAATTCCCCCTCTAAATTTTCAAGGTCAGGGCATCAAAAGGGCAAACTTGTATAAGAAGGTATTGGTGCACAGTGAGCAATATGACATTCTTTGTAATTCGTACTTAATGTGCAAACATTTGTGGCAGACAGTGATTAATTTAGTGTCGGGTAAATGACGAGGGTGTTACAGGAACTGTGGTAAATGCAAATGCAGCTCCCAGTGCTCTGATTGTCTACTTTTTTCTTTTTTTTAAGTCATATGGTGATTTGCTCTTTGTGCTCTAACAATTTTCCTAAATTTAGATTAAAAAGACTTTCAAAACGCCAGTAAAGTTCTATGTTTGGATTGTTTCATTTGTGCTAAAATGTTATCTCAACTTTTCTTTAATCCATGAAATATATTTGTCGTGCTTTTGGAATAGAGCGCTCAGTTATTTTGATCTATCTAAAACCTGTTACAAAAGCTGCTCGGTTTATCCAGATATTGTTTTACATGTATCTAATGGTTTGAGATGAGGTGGCAGATAGTTTACTTATAATTCTTCCTTTTAAACTGGTTGCACGTCAGTGAAGCAATGCAGCAAGGCTCTAATATCACATAAACCTCACTGCAGCTATTGTGAAGTTATTTTTATGTTGTACCCTTTTGCCCAGTTTTCTTTAGAAGTTTCCTTTAACTGTTGTTTCTTGAACGACATTTCAGATGATGGAAATTGAATTCTGAAAGCACTTTGTGTTTTTTGTTTTTTTTACTTTCCTGTGCGTAATAGGCACATCTTCATTTTCAGTTTCTCAGTCAGGTGACTGTTTCTATTGACTTTTCACTTGGTTTAACTAAAAGGTTTCTCAGACTTTTGCACACACTGGAACTACTGTCAGGGCTTTAGAGTGCGACCCAATTTCTCAATGGTGTGACAAAACAAATAAATCCTAGGCCGCACCGGCGCAACGGAAAAAGGTCTCCACAACTCTGAAATTCTCTGTGTAGCCAACAGCACACAACATTATGCCAATATCGAGGCCTTAACTGATCATGAAGGTGCTGCTTAGAGTAGCTGTTCGATTGACTTGTGTGTCACACGCGTGTCTCTGCACAGACGCGCAGGAAGGGGAAATGACATAGGGAATTCCCACAATAATCCAATAGCACACGGCGACACCTGCACATTCCGCCAATGTGCCAATGTTCAAAAAAATCCTAGATCGCACCGGTGCGACCAGCTGTTCATGTAAAAGAAACAAAAAAAAAAGTCTCTGCAATTCTGAAAGTCTCCATGTGGTCAACAATAGACACACATTATGCCCATATTGTGGTCTAAACCAATTAGAGATAGTCAAGGGCCCAAGGTAAGATGTTCAGATACTGAGATGTTCAGTTCAAAGCCTTTAAGGCACTTTTAATTTTGACTTTCTTTGTACATATATCGTAAGATATTTTACGTTTAAATTTCAGCTCAGTGAAGCACGTTAAGCACAAGAACTTTTTCAGTACCGTATTTTTCAGACTATAGGGCACACTTAAAATCCTTTAAAATCCTCAAAAGTGCACCTTATGTATGAATTCTGGTTTTGCTTACTGACCGCGAACTGATTTTATGTTGTACGCGGCGCTTAAAAAAATCTGTCAAAATGTTTTAGCACGACTTTGGTAAGCTATGAAGCCACACTGCTTGATGGTCAGGAGCCTCGCAGAGTAATAATACATACTGTGCTTCAACATAGGGCTGCGCATGCGTGAAGCACAAGAAGATTCAGCCTGCCTCATTTCTGTCTGCCGTTTATTTACTTTCCGGTTCGTTGAAACGTCGCGGCAAAAGGTCGAGGAAAAGCACCAAGTTTTTTAAATGGACTAACAATGAGGTGGAGTTGTTGCTGCGAGTAACACGAAAGTACAACGTTACAAAAGCGAGTGAGAATTAAAGAATTTGAAGAAAAGCTATCTGGAGCATGTACAAACTGATATTAACCTTTTAATAGGGCTGTCAAAATTGAGAGCAAACAAAACAACTGCTGTTTAATGCCCTCCGCTATCTTAGTTTAATTGGTCACATGACTGCATCACATGACTAAAATGCGTCATCGTTTTAGAAAGTCTGCGTTTTCTCTGTCCACACTGCCACGCAAACGCACTGTCTTCAAATGTATTTGTTTTCGAGAGCGTTTTCAAAACACCGTCTCAGTGTGGACGGGAGGCCAAAATGGAGAGAAAACAATGTGGTTTCAAACGAAAACGCTTTAGTGTGGACGTAGCCTAACAATCAGTGGAGGACTTGTGTTACTTGGGATTAAACAGTCATGTGAAAAAGAGTTTTCCCAGTTCTGCATACAGCCGTGTGTAAAAAGAAAAATACACCCTTACTAGTTCCACTAGTAGCAAATCAATCAATCAATCAAATGTGCTTGATGTGCTTGAGAGATTGAAGAACTCAGCATCTGTGACTCTACAGAACTCGGTGAACATGTTAAATATAAAAAATAATGACAGTATGATTAGAATAAGACTGGACGACAGGACAAAGCCTCTTCTCTCTTAAAAGAATGTGGCAGCACAGCAGACTTGGAGATGTTTGGCCAAATTGCACAGCAACATTTTTGCAATAACCAGACACGGCATATCGGCACAAACACCTCGTACCAACTGTCAGCACGGCGGTGGAGGGGTGACGATTCTGGCTTGTTTTGCAGCCACGCCTGGGGACCAACCATGTGAGTTCCTTTGTATACCAAAGTATTTCAGAGTCAAATTTGAGGCCATCTGTCCACCAGCTAAAGCTTAGATCATGCAACAGGACAGTGATCCCAAGCACAGCACAGCGTAACATAAGCAGAGACAACCAGAGCTGTAGAGTCTCACGTTTTGTCTGAACTCCTTCCTACAGTGGAGTCACTCTCACCACAAAATGTTTCTGTGAAGTGCTGCAAGGACTGCTTTTCACTCACTTGGCCGTCGACCTTGTGGTGATACTTAAATAGACTACCAAAAGAAAGATCTTCTGGATTTGCAGATATGTGGGTAGATGAAAAGTTTAGTGTTGTCACGTTAACTGGCAATCACGCATGCAGCGTGAGTAATACTGAAGCACTGTAACAAATAATTTTCTACACTGAGTGAATTAGTCAGTTAATGCATTTCTCTGGTTCTGTTTGATGATTATACTTCCTATGTTTTATGGATTTATGGTAAATATAATTTCCTTTCAGTGTCAAATTGGAAACTTTGGTTATCCGATGAGTCCTGATGGAAACTGTTGTGACTTAGTGCTTTTTAAATAACCTCTGTATTCATGAGTTTTAGGGTGTTTTTGATCATCTTAGCTGGAGGGCCATGCTATTTATAAGTTTGACACCTACAAAAAACCTCCCCCTCTTCCCCTTCAGAAGCAGAGTGTGGTCTGAGGTTTGGTTACTAAGTGATGGAGCAAAAACACGCAACACCAAAAATTTTACTGCTGCCGCCCTCGTGCTTTCTTAATCTGCCTAATGAACTCTGACTCAAATACGTTAGCAACAAGGGTCGCGCATTTTTAGACCTTTACCGCTTTCTTTTTTAAATTATGTCTAGAGTTCAAATTGCAGATTTTTTCGTTGTTTTGATTTTTGTCAGTGCCACAGTATGAAATCACTGTGCTTTTTGGGCTTCTTGGTCTGTGGTTTGGTTACCGTCTCTATATACCCTGTGGGTAAAATTTTGGTTTGATTTAGAAGAAAAGGTAAAAAAGAGCAGAAGTTTCATAGCTTTGTCGTCAGAGATGGTGACACATGTTGGTGACAGTTTGCACCTCGGTTTTCGTACAAGAGGTCAGACTGGAATCAGATTAATGTTGCGACTCTTAGTACTTAGAGCTGTAGCAAATATCGATGTAGGACATTACTTTGAAGATCAAATGCTTGAGTATCAAGTCAGAAAATGCTGCAGAGATTTAACGAAGAGATGAACAATAATGATAATATACAGTGTTTCACTGAAAACACATTTCAGTGAAACCAAGATGTCTAGAAGGGTTTGTGTGTAGGACTCTTTCACTATCGCAACCATGGCGTCTGTTGTCTTTGGGCTTTAAAGGAAGTGGTTTTTCATCTTGAAGCAGCAACTCTGCCAAAGGTGACATGCATGGTTTATTTTGAGGTTTCTATGACATACTCAGAGATTTATACTAAAAGTTTTAGTGTGTTTTAAAAAAAAAAAAAAAAAAAAAAAAAAACCCCTGACTTCTCAGATGTGTACTGCATACGTGTCACGCTAATGCTGGAAACAAATCTGTATGATGACTATCATTGCAGTGGCCATATATTTATCCTAGTCACAGTTTTGTCTTATTTCAGCAGAAGGCTAAATTCTCTTAAACTTGATAGAGGAACAAAAAATATTTTAGCACTTAATTTTCACACATCTTTCATAGACGTCTTTGCAGATTCAAAATAACCTTTACGTCATTACCACAATGTTGGAGATGCGCGTAAAGCCGACTGAAACGTCGCATGCACTGTGCACTTTTTTTATGAGCTGTGATTTTTGCCCACTTGCCCAGGATGTGATGAAATGGGCGGATGATTAAAGGATGATCTCAGATTATCTGATGCTCAGTTCAGATCTGCCAGGAGACTGAACAAATTTAGTAGTGTACTTTTTAGAACGCAGAAAGCCCCTACACTGCACTATTTGAACTAAACAAAACCACAACACACTGGGACTTGAAGATACAATGGTAAGATGTTTCTGTGAGACGTTTGCTGTCCCTGGCCACAGCCTGACACCTGGCGATTCACACAGCTGAACACCAGGAAGTCTCTATTAACTGCCTGTCCTTGTCGTTGCAGTGTTTTGGAGCAGCAAAACCTCAAAAACAACAGGTTCTTGGAATAATCTCTCTTGTTTAGACCTCTCCATGTGAAAAAAAAAAGGCCTATTGGGACCCGCCATATTGAACCCCACCTCACCACAGGAATCTAAAACCCTATCTGTATTTTGGGGTGTTGTTCAGGTGGTGAAGACTCGGTGTCACCGCTTTACCTCGACACCCCACCCCTTACCGAGCGCGCGTCTTCCCTTTTTTTGCCTCAGTGCTGCTGCCTGTGTTTTGAACTTATCTCAGTGTGGAACTGGCAGGTTCAGGGGTGTGATTGAGGTTTGAAATAGAATATGTGTTTGTCTCCAGTGCCTGCAGATGTCTTCACTTAGGAAGGTAAACATCGCATGGGCTGTTTAACTGTTAGAGGCAACAACCAGCCTCATCCCCAGGGCCCCAGGAGGAAATCAAGCACAAATGACACTGTTTTGTGTTTCACCAGACATCTGTCACCTTGTTCGCCCGCCATACATGCAGGGTACCGCGCGATGCCGCTTTTTTTTGCAGCGGGGCTCTCAAAGCTGCCGTTATTTCTCCTGCCTGTGCAGGAGTTTTCAACCATAAACAAGAAGACATAAGTATAATTTCCACAGACCCTTTTTTATTTAAGTGTATGTATAATATGCCAGAAATCTAAAATATTTTGACCCTGTAGATGATTAACACAATCCTTTTTTTTCCAAAAGCTGTGGAACATGTTTGAAAGTTGTGTATTTTGTCTCAACAGAAAGAAGAAGGAAAGGTCCAAGGCCAGCTGAACCACACAGATTCGAGCCAGTACATCCGCGACCTCAAAGACCAGATAGCAGAGCTACAACATGAGGTGAGACTCCTAAAAACAAGCTACATGTTCACCTCAGTCACACTACCAGTTTTTCGTTGTTGGTGTAAATGCTTTGATCGAAATTTCACAACAATCCCTCAGATATGGTTTTACTTTGACTTGAACAGATTAGTTGAAGTGTTAACTACACCCAGAGACTTCCTGTGTGGTGCTGAAGTTGCGAACCTCTTAGAGATGTATTCACAAACATGACTTACAGAGGTTTATATGGCAGAACATTGAGGCACGATGCAAAGATGGATGCACATTCAAATGATTGATATCTAAGAATGAGTAAAATGTCACATATGACGTCAGAAGTGACACATTCCCCACAGTCTTAGTCACCTTTATTCATTATTATTGGTCCTGTCAAGCTTGTTGACCTATGTCATGTGTTTGAGAAAAGGTGTTTTAAAGAGTGCTGTCTCAGTCGTTTCCCTTCCCTGCCAGTTGTCTTTGAGTTTTAGATTGCCCGACAATGATTCTTATTATTTTAAGCATGCACAATGAGCAAAACTGAAACTGGTTTAAGTCCCGTCATGCACCTCTTGCACAGTTTCAATTAACATCATACAGCTTGAAATTTTATGTGCAGCATCTCAGATGTTGATTAGATCACCGTTTCCTTTCACATGACAGCAACAGGAAGGCAGTGTGCCAAGTTTAGAGAGACCCAGGTAAATGTAGGGTTGTTCGGGTTTTGGGTTGTTGTTATCGTTTTTATGTACTGTGCTCTAAACTGGCCTCTGAATGCATCTCTTTCTACATGACTGTCTGTTGCATGGCAGGCCAACCCAGGTGAGTGTTTTCAGATGTTCTGTGTAACACCCCCAGCTTTTCAAGCCTGACCATGTGTTGATCTTTACCCAACCCCTCTTTGAGTCTGGTTAATTCATGGTGTAGGAGACCATCCCAAGTGCTTCAAGGTAAAGCTAAAGAAAGCGGCCGTGCACGGCTGTAAACTGGAGGTGGGGACGTTAACTGAAAATACACTGTTCAAAATAAAATTTAAAATTAGTGCATATGTAGGCCCTTTTTGAACTTATAGCTGAAAGATAATCGGAGAAAATACAAACCCAATTCCAAAATAGTTGGGACTCTGCAAAGTGTGAATAAAAACAGAATGCAGTGATTTGCAAATCTCAACTGAGACATGAAAATTATTAGCTGATTTTGAATTGGATGTAAGAGAAAAGTTGGGACAGGAGAAACAAAAGAATATCTTGGAACTAATTAGGTTAATTAAGGTCAGTAACGTGAATTAGTATAAAAAGAGCATCTTAGAGTGGCAAGGTTTATAAACTGAGTCTACAAATTCAGCAACAGTTTCAAAATAGCGTATGCTTTTGATTGCTTTAACTATCTCATCATCTAAAGTACGTAATGTCAGAGAGTCTAGAGAAATCTCTGTGTGCAGAAAAGGCCAAGAACTGGATGCTGTGATCTTTGATCCTCGGACAGCACTTCATTAAAAACAATAAAACGATTATTTTTGCGATTAGTCGACTAATCAGATCATGCATCCATTGGACGTAAAGCGTACAGCTTATTGCACCAGCATGCATCTGCTCTTATAACTATCATTAGCTTACAGCTTTAAGTGTTTTAAGGTATGTGCTAACTAAAAATAACGACAAGATGATAGTTTATTAAATTTTAATGACATTTGCAGATTGTTTCGGTGAAGTTTAATAAACTCAGCCGTCTGCTCCTTGCTATCTAAAATATAACAGGACACCGGAGTATATTCTCGAGCATCTCACACTTCTGATAATCAGCTGTCTGCTTGACGTTTATTCAGCTGTGTAAAAACTATAACTTTATCTCAGCCAAACCGATTTACTCAGGAACAAATAAAATACTAAAAAATTTTTTTAAGTTATCTAAGTGATTTATATATCACGTTTAACCTGAGTAGTGAAAGATGGCGGTGGGTTTGAAAACGATTTGCCGGGAGTCCGGTGTTCTCACGGGCTCTAGTGAGCCTTGCCCCCGGCTAGCTATCGAGCTGGTGGGTAACAGACGTCTCCGAAAACGTCGGAGTGTTTTTGCAAATATGTGGTGTCTTGATAAACTGAGCAGATATTTGAGGTTTACACAGCTACATTCTCGCCTGAAAATATGTTAAACGTTTATTTTGTGACCCAGAAAGAATAATAAGAGTAATATTAAAACTAACTAGCTGCCGGCATTGTTGGAAACTGAGCAGGGCCGCGCTATGAATTCTGGGACACAGCTTCTTCTTCTTCTCCTTTGGGGTTTAACGGCAGCTGGCATCCTTGTACATGCAGTGCTGCCATCTTCTGTTTCAGTCCGTTATTACACTCTTAAATCCTGCTACTTATTCCTGCGCTTTTGGGATCTAACAAAACTTCAAACGACGCTTCGACTATTAAATTAGTCGTCGACGATTTTAATAGTCGACGTAATCGTGACTAGTCGACTAATCGTGGCAGCCCTATTTCTAACTAACCTGGATAGCATTAGCTTATAGCATTGCTCTCTATCATCTAAATATATTTCTGACTTTTAAAAAAAAGTGCAGCAATGCAAGTCTAAAAAATTAATGGATGAACGCCAGATTGGCTATAGCCATCTTTTATATACAGTCAATGCAAAAAGTTCCTTACCAGGTATTTTGTTTTCCGAGAGAAAACAAATCCTCCAGTCTCAGACACTTTTCCTTTGCCTTGAAGCTCTGGAAGCACCTTAAACTGTTAACGTGGTTTAAGGTGCTTCCTGCTACCATGCAGTCTTAAATGGAACATAATTATATGACTCTTTGTCCCAAATCCATACTACACATTGACTTTAAGTGTTGAGATTATAAAGCACATTCGTGCACACATTCAATAAACTCATCAAAGATTGAAGCAAAGACAGCATATAGGCTTTGTGAATTGGACGGTGACATTTCTAAATCTCTATATAATTTTATATTGAGACGTGTGAATAAAAGCTTTTACTACAAATTTAAAAGGGACAACTTGTCTTCCTCCGTGTGAGTGCTGTAAAAATATTTATTTCATGTCTACTAATTATACAAACAGGACACTCACCAGTTGTATACTCTTGGTGTGTAGTATGGCTCTGATTTTATTGCATTGTTCCCTTTTGTTTTTATTTTTGGTTGAACTGGTGCCTGCATGTTGAATTTGTAGAGGACATCTCATCTTATTTGTTTCAGTGTTTCTGGTAAAATGTCACCAGCTCCCACTGACAGTTTGTTCATATCACGTGTGTCAAGTTTTTGTTATCTCACTGAGTTGCTAGCAGTCACAGGTTGTCCAGGAAGCCGTGCAAGAGTCATATTTCTCTGTCGTTATTCATTTTAAACATTAGCGTCACAGCTTGGCTGCTTTTTTTTTTTCTGTAGCAGCGCTACTTTGACACTAACAGAAAAAATGTGGATATAATTATGTTGTGAATTCAGCTGCATTAAAACATATCACTCTGTAGAATCAAAGGGAAAAATGATTCTGTAAACTTTCTGATAAGTCGCACTACTATTAAGTAAAACTGGCCACAGGAAACACATTTGTTGAAATTCAATCCGAAAACTGTCTTAAATTTCTCTTTATTAGTAAACAATGAACAGCGGACAGGACAGGAAGTGCTGAACTAGATATCCGCTCTCTATATTTCCTGCACCTGGCTAAAAGAAGGTTTGACCAAGACTTTCTTCCTCCCTCTTTCCTTCTGAGTACAATAACAGCAACCGAAAAAAATAAATAAATTAGTGAGCTGTCTATACAACTATACCCATTTTAATCATTCACACTTAAACCTGCTTCAGAGACACAAGACAGTGAAGCAAAAATAGAGCTGGTCCACGACGATATTGGAGCAGAGGATCTCAGGGAGGTGATCCAGGCCTTAGCACAGCACCTCGGGTCATATAGCATCTGTAACAAGCAGTTTGAGATTCCTTTAAGCCAGTTTTCTTCTGAGGGTGCTCACACATGTGACAATGTCAGGATATCCACCGTCTCTGACATCCTGTAGAGCCCCCTGGTCACAAACCAGGTGTGTAGAGTCTGGAGCTTTTGGCTTACTGGGATAACTTGCATGTTTGCTGACCTCATTTTTTGAAACTTTGGCTATATTTAATGTGTGCATCCACCACTGTAACAGTGTATTTATGACAGAAAATAAAGAAAAGCGTAATATGTTAGCTGTAATTTTTTCAAGAGGTTTGGTGTTCATGCAGCTGCCTTCAGGCACAGAAGTCTGATCTGTGGGAGATTGTGTGGCTCCTGACTCTCACTGTTTGCTTTCACAGATTCGCTGCTTAAAAGGACAGAGGGGGCGCTTGGCCAATCAGCCCACTTTTGATGGGATCCATATTGTCAACCACTACAGGGCGGATGATGAGTCTTACCAGTCTTCGGACGACGATGGGGTCAAGGTCTCCCCCCTGCAGGTCCCCCAGCAGAGGAGCCGTATCAAACTACACCCCAAACTCGAGGACACCGACAGCGATGAGGAGGAGGAGGACGGAGAGGCCCTGCGGATCTCTGTTCCTCAGAGCAGCAGCCACAAGACCACCTCCGTGTGAGCGGCGCCCGCCGGCTGCTGAAGTGGAGACGGAGGCTGTCAGCACTAACTGTGGAAGAGAGGGTCATCCAGCAAACCATTTCAGAGGAGACTCCTGAACTTGAAGAATGAAATGCATCATCATCATTTGATATCCTGAGAATCACACGTGGATTTAGTTTTCTTTACCTTCCTTTTGCAGTTTTTTTCTTGTTGTTGTTTTGGGGGGGTTTTGTGAGTAAAGCCAGAAGCTCAGCCTGAACCTCAGTAGAGGCTCAAATCACGTGGAGCGTCTCAGACTCTACTGGGCCACAGAGACCTGACAAAGAGGAGGAGAAGGGAGATCTCAGTCTATCACTCCTGACCGCTTCTTCTAGGTACAACACAGAAAAAGAGACTGTGCAATAAAAACGTTTTACTCTATATTACACACTTCATGTTTTTATATTTTAAAGCTTTTTATAAATGAACATCAGAAATGCATTGATGCCGTTACTACTAAGTCTCCATCATGCAGAGGCAGATTTGTATGAGTGCTGTGCGTGCGCATGTATAAATATCTATATTTCTAATGTCTTGAAGAGCTTCATCAGAGCCTGGTATCAAACTCGCTTGTATCAGCCAGCGACGACTTGATGACTTTCTTTGGCCTTAGCACGTGCCACATGCCTTTCAAGGTCAAAGTGACATTGCGTACAAGTAGATATGTAAATGTGTATCATGTTGTTTGTTTCCCCCCACTTCCTTTTGAACTTGAAAATGCATATCTGGTGTTTAGAATATGCTGTACATTTGAGAGTAAAGGGACATATAATGTAGTTTAACACAAATAACAAATCCTGCTTTTGAGACGAGGGAGGTGAATTCCTGGTAGAATAACTAGTCACCCCTCTTTAGATGCTTTTGAACTCTCCGTTCTTAAAGCAGTCAGCATGTTAATAAGTGCAGATGGGGACAGGTTTATTTCTTAGCTACTGTTGCTGTTTTACAAAGTTCTCTGGAAGCATCACGATCTCACTTTCACGATGAGGTAAAAGGCGAATCACTTGAGTGCATAATGCATCTACCGATGACTCAAAGCTGAATGATGCCTCTCATATGTTCTGAGTGTCACTAATTTGCACGGAATTGATGACAGTCTGAGAGAACTTTGGTCAGGAGATGAAGCCGAGATAAAGCAACACTCAACAACACAACATGGAAACTAATCGGGACCGGCAAAGTGTTACCAAAGCGAGGCCTATGTTCTGGATCTACAAGCCACTCCATTTCATGACCTGGATGTGTAAAAGTGAATTTCTCTGAATGTCTGAACACTAACTTCTGTATGAATCGAGGCAGCCGCAGTCTCCAGGAACCAGCAAAGATTCTGACTTTGAGCAGGTGATGATGATGTTAATGTCTCTTTGCTGATGGAATAGAAGAGGAACACCTAATGGCACTTTTTTTGAGTCTGCAGTGCAGTATGGACACACTATGATGGATGCAGTCAAGCACACTCTGCAAACTAAATGAGATTGTTTTTTATATATATATATATATGTATGTGCGTGTGTGTGTGTGTGTGTGTGTGTGAGAGAGAGAGAGGGAGTGAGCGAGTGAGCGAAAGGGATGAATTCACAATAAAATTGTTTGATAAACTCCTGGCCTGGTCTGTCTTGTAATGGTGGCTGCAAACCTCTAACCAGAGTCTCCTCGTGCAGGCTGAACAGCACATGTGGGATGTTTAGTCTCAGCGCTGCCTTCCTCTGAAGATTCTTAGCTTAGATTGACTGTTTCAGGAAGTGATTTTTCTCGCGGTTTTCAAAGTTGAGCCTCAACTACTAATCATTTCATGCAGAAAACCACATTTTAAAAAGAGCATCTCTCTTCGGGCACTGAAACATTTACCAGGTTTGTGTTTGGTTTTTTGGCTTTTTCCCCCACAAAATGCTGATGATGAGTTTGTGTTGGACAGTGAGGCCAGTCTGTTAGTGATGTAAGCTCAGATTTTTAGAACTTGCGTTGACTAGTAAGGTTGGCGATTTTTTTTTTTTTTTTTTTTAACGTGGCGCAGTGGAAGGTCGCTTATTTCTATAGCGGGTGCCAGATGTTACAGCCACATCAATTCTATTTTAATCATTTCAATTTTAATCTCAAAATTCGGCTTTATTATTAATAATACCCGAGTTTAGCACAACCTAAACAGCAGTACTCCTGCGCAGACACGGGTGTGTGAATACAGCTGATTTTATGTATTTTGTTGATTTCTTTTTCTTTGACCTTTGCAAATATTCGAGCAGATTTAAACGTGCGTCCTGAAATGTTTACTATAAGGAGAGCGCGATACAGTGGCGCAGTGTGGGAGGCGTGAATCATTTGGTGAGTTCACATGTAGAGGCGTTTTAAAAGCTGAATTTCAACGGAGAGAAGAAAATATTTGAATACTGCAGAAATAATGACGCAGTTAATTAATTGTGCGGTTATAAACAACCGCATATCAAATCAAATCTAGTTTCAAACCGCGAAGTTCTAACAACCTGCGTAAAAGCGGCATCAAATCCCTAAATGTATTTATATTATTAATATCATTAATATTATTATTATTATTATGTGCGTGTATTTAATTTTGATGGCATGATGCTACAGTTAAGAAACCGTCTGCCTATCGGGCAGCAGGCCCTGCTGCAGCTGCTTTTATCGGTTCGAGCTTCATATCTTCTCCAAAAAACTGTATCCGGATGCCGTGATGCGTCTAATCGAGCTGGGACATGTGGTCCTTTAATTTCCTGTCCTTTATTTACTGATAACGGTTTGCATGTAGCCGACATTATAAATGCATTCACTGACATGTTGGTGCCAAAGCCGTGTAAACGGTCTGAAACCTTTTTGGGCGTCCAGTTGTCTGATTTGGAGGAAACTTCACACCTTTACAGGCGTGGAGGATTTGACCGGAGCGGATTTACTAACGGTTACCTGGTGATATATTAAAATAATAAGTAAAGAAACGCAATGAAATGAAAAGTCATCCAAAATGCGCATGTGTGAATTTCGGCTCCGTGGCAATTCAACCGTCTCAAGCCACGAACAATAAAACTTTAAAGCGCAAACATGGCCTGATAGCCATCTGTATTTACTGCAAACGAATGCAGGTTTTTGATCACACTTTCACTTCAATGCCGTCTCAAAACTGTTTTATTACACCTGCAGTGGATGAAAGGCACCAGGACGCACGACTCCGTCTTATTGATCAGCGCGTAATGACGCTCTAATCTTCGACCTGTGCGAACAGAAAACAAACTGTCTCCGTTATTTGCTTCTTCCTCTCGGGGTAATGTGAAACGGTCACCGCAGGCGTTAGGACGGAGAGTGTCTGTCACATAATAACAGTTTATGGGCTCAAGTGACCACCAGACCGGGACAACACTTTGTCCTGTGTGGAGCCGGCAGTGAGTTTTGATCAGAGAGACACTGCGGTGCGTTTTTATGTGAGGATTTATTCTCAATGAATTATTTTTCCTCTAGCGTTTTATTGGCTGAACTCAACCGGAGACACTCTTGGCAAACCCGAAGCGTTTGGTCAAATTTTAATTGCAGCCTATAAGAATAATAAGACTACCCCGCCGGTTCAAAGTTTCTCCCACCCCTTTATTTTACCACGACGTGCTACTTCAAGCTCCCCAGCAAGGCACCCTGGGGTGTGTCTCCCCGTTTCCTCTCCCCCTGCCCCCTTTAAAGATTGAGAAAGGCGCCGATAAAGCCTGTATCACCTCTCCCGACTGCCACGGGCTCCATGGGAGACACGAGCTGCAGTCTGCGAGAACTTCGGCAGCCCCAAGCTGTGGAAAAGTTAAACACTGCAAAAAGTGTCTCATAGACTTATCGTCCCAAGTTGTACTTTTAAACAATAAATAAACTTTTCTCTTCTTCATTCCACCTGCGTTTCTTGTAAGAAAGGAAACCACTGTCGGGTTCTGAAATGAGTCCGTTTGCGCTAAAGATGCAAGACGACGTCGCCCCCGCTGCAGACAGTTTTCCTACAGCCTGCTCTGACTAAAACTCTGCAGGCGGATATTTTTTACAGCGCACTGAGCTGTGGCGAGCAGCCTCGACACCTGTCCGACGACACCTGGCAGGCGTGACCGACAGTCCGCGCATGCTCCCTTGTCAGGTTGAAACCTCTTAAAGCACTTGGGAGCAACATCACCACACCAGTAGATGTCAAATCTTGGAGCGAGCGGCCTCGGGCGCAGGAGGACTGCTCTCTACAGCTGGATTATTGTCACTGATTTGTTCTGTTCCGCTTCAGAGATGCCCCGCTCCTTCTTGGTGAAGAGTAAGAAGGCGCACAGTTATCACCAACCCCGAAGTTTTGAGGATGACTACAACAAGCTGGACACGATACTAGCGCACATATGCTCGGGTATGCAAAAGGAGGCTTTTCTTCAATATTCCCCTCTTTGTCAGATGACACTTTCAATGCTGTATTTGATATTGATATAATCTGACGGGATGAGGGGTATTTTTCAAAAGTAAAATACATTTTTGATCGCAACACTTGCCAATAATTTGTAAGATGAATAATGCTTTAAAAGAAAAGCACTTTACAGTTAAGAGTCATTGTAGTGTTTTGTATTCAATTCTGAAACTGTTCTTTTGGTTAAATGCATGTATTTAAATATCTCGGGTTATTCACAGTTTTATTACATATTACAACATTATTTTTATTGTTATACCATATCATATATTAACACTATTACCACAAGAAAAATTGACGTTATCTCTGACTAATTTTGTCCACCAAAAATCCAGTTTTGTTTTGACAAATTACCGAACTGGCGACCATCCACGTCATTTATCAGCCCTTTAAAAACAACATAAGAATGGCTTTAATTGAGTCACCGGTCATTACGATGCTGACTGTCATTTGTTTTGTGCTTCTCAGAGGGAGATAAACTCCCAGAAGAAGACACGGATATGTCGGTGGACAGGTACAACCTGTCTCCGGACTCCCACCTGGGCGACGCAGCAGATTTCTCCCCCAAGTCTCCACTGAGCTGTGCCGACAGCCTGTGCCCTCGCTCCCCGGACTATGAGGACTTCTGGAGGCCTCCATCTCCCTCCGCCTCGCCAGGTAGACAAAGACACACACATACATACACACATACTGATGATCCTGCAATAGATTACATTTCATGTACACATGAAAGACCCAGAGCGGAAACTGTAAAGCGTCCAGGACGCACAGATCCAATGCAGACTTTGATTTGTATTTTTTCCACCATGGTTTAGAAAACATACAATACAATGTTCGTTTCGGCAAACTAAATAAGCAAAACAGGCCTTTGTGATAGTTTACATATTTTGCTGTTTTAATCATTTTCTGAGATTGTTTTAAATTGAAGTTATTCTTCACACAAATACGTTTTCAGTTTTTATAATAAATCAGAGCAGATATCATCTAATCTAATTTCATTTTAATCGGACTCAACCACAAATCATCACTTGGGGAATCTGAAATAAGTTTTCCCCTCAATGATTCCTCTGAGGCCCCGTAGATCCCTGGAAGTGCTCCTCTTCGGTCACTTCACTGCTTTCATTAAATTTTTATCTGTTCCCCTCTCCAGCTGATTCGGAGAAATCTCTTTCTCCCCTGGTGGACGAGACTCAGCCCTTCACCGTTCCATTCCGGCCGTACGCCTGGAGCAGCAGCTATCCCAGGCCGGAGCTGAGGCCGCTGGTGCAGCCAAGCCTCCATACGGGAATGGAGGTAGAAAGAGGCCCGGCTGCGATGGGCTTCTACGGAGACAGAAGCACCCATCCTGCCCTGTATGCAGACCGAGCTCTGGGAGAGGAGACCTATGGTAACTACAGGAGGCACGCTGCTGCTCTGCTGTTTCCTGAGGCAGGCATGCACGGAAAAACCCACGACGTGAACGCGCAGTCTGATCTGCTGTGCTCTAGCCTCATCCTCAATGGGGCTTACAAGTGCGTCAAGTGCAGTAAGGTGAGGACAGAGAGCAACGAAGAGAGGTGTGATTTCATATAGTCCAGTCTAATATAGTGTCTTCTATAAAATGCATGCATGTTTGTAAGAAAACACCAATAATTTAAAAACTTGGGATAATTTGATTTCCGCTCAACTTGGCCCCAAGCAAAGACTCACTGCAGCTGCTGTCTTTTGGCTGACCTCTGACCTCTCTATAGGTGGAACAAAACACAAACAATTGACTCTCCAGTTACACAGAATCGAATTTGGTTGTTTTTTTTTCTTTGATGGTTTATTGCAAATTTTAAAAAGTTCTTATCGTCAATTCATTGTTGTTCTCAGGTGTTTTCCACTCCCCACGGTTTAGAAGTGCACGTCCGCAGATCACACAGCGGCACCCGGCCATTTGCGTGCGAAATCTGCGGCAAAACTTTCGGACACGCAGTGAGCCTGGAACAACACAAGGCCGTGCACTCTCAGGTATCTTCACACCTCAAACCACAAGATGCAGTTTGCACCCTTTTCTTTTTTTGGATTCACATCTTACTTTCAACCCGCCTTCCTGTCAAGCGTGGATGCGCTGACTCGAAAATGTGACGAAAACAGGCCTCTGCTCACGTTTCAGGAAAGAAGTTTCGACTGCAAAATATGCGGTAAAAGTTTCAAGCGGTCGTCAACTCTGTCGACTCACCTGCTTATCCACTCCGACACGCGGCCGTACCCATGCCAGTACTGCGGCAAAAGGTTCCATCAGAAGTCGGACATGAAGAAACACACCTTCATCCACACAGGTGAGCGAAGAAAGGGACGAAACTACATTTGTTGTTTTGATTGTTCTGTAACCGAGGTAAAAGATCTGTGCGCAAAATCCAATTTTTAAGCAGCAAAATGTATACCTCTCGTTTATTTTTATTATATATATATTTTTTAAACCCTAAATCAAATGTATTTTTATTTTTTTTCTCTTTCAGGTGAAAAGCCACACAAATGCCAGGTGTGCGGGAAGGCGTTCAGCCAGAGCTCCAACCTCATTACGCACAGCAGGAAACACACCGGATACAAACCTTTCGGCTGCGACCTCTGCGCCAAAGGTTTCCAGAGAAAGGTGGATTTGAGGAGACACAAGGAGACGCAGCACGGGCTGAAATGAACTGACGCGGCACCATGGAGTCAATCTAATCTGACTTCAGAGCAATCATTTGCTCATTCCTAGGAAGTCGTTTTTAGACATCCGGCATTTTCGACTTTTCCTCCTTCTGCCATCCACCTTGAGGACATTTTTCGGATCAAGATCGACTCTGACTCTCATTTAGCTTGTTAAACGTGCATTGAACCTATATTTAACAACGACAGATGGTGTTTTTTATTTATTTTATAAGGGAAAAAAACGTTTAACGGGCGACTTTTTGCAGTGCGAAGACGAGCAACACTAACGAGACCAGCCTGCTGCAGAATGTTACATGCTCACAAAACCAGAGATAAGCTGTGGACTTTAAAATACATGACATGTAAGCGCGATAATAATAATAATAACAATAATAATAAAATTGTCTGTGTCTTAAGCCCAAAATATTAGCAGTCACACTTCAATAACAGGATTGGCAGAGCCATAAAGAAACAGATGCAAATCTGCGCTTCTCCAAAAGAACAGACGTAGGATTTTGTTGTCAGCTACAGCGATGCTGGCAAAACAGTTCTTCCACTGTCTGATTTAATAATCGCTTCCATTACCAAGCTGGTATCTTTGGTCTATTTTGCACATTTTCTTGTCAAATTTAAACTTCTATCGTTTACAAATAAATATTACTTCTCTTCAAATATGTATTCCAGTTTCTTGTTGATGTTTTAAAATGATTATTATTATTATCAAAATTTCAATGCAGTTAAAAATATGGATGAGTTAAGTTTTTCCAAACGAAAACAGAGACGGAACGGAAAAAGCGTGCATAAAAATAAAACAGATTACATTAAAGTAATGGTCGGGTTTCATCACCTAAGTTTAAAAAAATTCCACAGAGCGTCTTTTTTTCACTGTTGTCAGCAGACGCGTCGGTAGATTTAAGGTCATTAGCAACAGTTATTTCAGATTTTTTCTCGATCGAACACACACACACACACACACACACACACACACACACACACACACACACACACACACACACAGGGAGAGAGAGAAATAAAACTATGATCTAATCGAATAAGAGCTTTACGTTCCAGAGTGTAAACTTTAAAACAAAGGCGCCAGGACGTTGAGCCACCTTGCTGCCGTGATTGTGTGATTGCCCAGAGGCTACTGTTTGTTTTGACCACTGCAGACATTTGTTTGGACCTCAAACAGTATGAGCTGATTTAACCGTTAACCAAATGCGTTTTACCCTCATGGCTGTTATTTGGGGGGGAGGAAAAAAACGAGCTTTGGCAGAAAAGATATCACATGTGGCAGCTGTGATCCTGGGAAAAATGAGAGTCGGGAAGCACCCTGTCAAAGTTTCTGTACTGCTACATAAACAATAGATTAAAGGGTTTAATCTGATAAACAAAAACGCTCCCTGGAAATATTACAGCACATTTAAGAAACAGGTGGTATCCCTGTCATAGAGACTATTTCCATAGATAGAATCAGTTTAATACTGTGAAAATACCTCTCATAACTGGTTAGGTGAGCTTATAAACAGTCGCCTTATTAATCTACCGATTCTTCCAAACTCTTATCTTTTAACCTCCGACACAAAAGAGGCGGAAAGAGGAACAATCACTTTGTCGTTTTCACTCAACATTGATTGAAATCACTGACTCACAAGGATTTTCTATGCCTCACTTGCCTCAAAATCGTACAACATCCAGGCCTGCGAAAATACTGAATATTTTAAACCCCAGGATGAACAGACTAAAGGAGAACAGGAACAGGCATGCTCATTTAAAGCAAGATTTAGTGGAGCTGTGCGCATTACAGCTACATGGCAGAGAGACTCACAGTGTTTATTCTTTTCAAACGAAAATGCATTTTATATGCAGCAACCACACATTTCAAGGCGAATAAAAAGCTTCAGTTTTGAAAAGACTTCAAAACTGAAGCTCCTTTAAAATAAATCTATAAAGGAAATAAGAGGTTACGCTGCTTGAAAGGAGTGCACTTTTTGTTCAGACTGAATGAGGTTGAATCTGGTGACAGGGGAATTTC
The DNA here is from genome assembly GCF_057381915.1 of Diplotaxodon limnothrissa. Lineage (NCBI taxonomy): Eukaryota > Metazoa > Chordata > Actinopteri > Cichliformes > Cichlidae > Diplotaxodon > Diplotaxodon limnothrissa. Next base: position 15,179,910 of record NC_140617.1, on the reverse strand, counting down.
CTGATGCCTGATGCCAGTGCCTTTAACGCTCAGAGAGCCCCGAGCCGCCAACCTCACCTTTGAAGTAAGCAAGCAAGCAGGTTCTCTCAGGTGGGACGTTTCACTGCTGGGCAGAGCAGGTCGACTTCAGCTGAACTTGTGACACTGAGCTCCTCTCATAACTGTTTAAGCAACTGAACAACCTAGATCGCTTATGGTGGATGTTTTGTTTGTTTTTTTACCTCATAGAGTGCTGTATGACGAGTCCCTTTGAGAGATGCTCTTCAAGCACAATCTCAGAGTGAAGCTTCTCAAGTAAAAATCTTCAAACGAGTCAATAGGCTGACCAGATTTCCTCCAAGTGCATGGCTAGATTTTTCTTTTAAACTTTATCCCACTGCCTAAAGGCATATCAAATATGAATAGGAGATGGCTCGATTGATTTGAGTGGGCGAATAATCAGAGCATTGCAGTCTGAGGCCTGCATTTTGGCCCGTAAGTGCACACGGTGGATAAACATGCACTCATCTGTGCACGCAGCCACACAGCATGCAGAGGTATGGCTGGATTAATTTTTTCTGACAGACATAGTTGTGCAATTAGAAAGTTCAAGGTCTGGGTTTGTGTGGTCTTGGATGATCTATTATTAATCTGAGATTATACATGAATAATAAAAGATGGGAGAGAGACTTGGGTGTTTAATTTCTTTTTTCTTTTTTTGATTTTTAATGTCTGAAAAAACAGACATTAAAAATGTAATCAAATTATTAGCTAGTATTATGGGATATTTGGGGTATTATGGGATAGATGACCCCCCCCCCCCATTATACAAAAAATATTTTTGTATAAAAATAATCTACTGAAAAGAGGTCAAGTATATAGATATTATTGCACAATCAATACATGAAAAAACTTCAAAATAAAGCCAAGTTGTATGGGACATGCTACACCCGACCTCCCATAACTTCATAATGAAAGCTCTGATTTACCCAAACTGAGTGCGGTGGTTGACAGGAAGTTTCTCTACATGTCTGAATAAACAAAATGTGAACCGCTGGGTACACTGAGGGAATATAGCTGTACTTCCTCTAAACCATCAATGTGTCTAATAGACTCCATTCCTACAAGCTCCCACAAAAAGGTCTTACCATTTAATAATGCGGCAATCTTAAATATGATCAATTTAAGATTAATATTAATGTACGTACAACAGGCCTTTAAGGTGAAGTTACCATAAACCATTACTCAAAAACTGACCATCAACTGACTCAACTGTTTTAGATAATTACCGGCCAATCTCCAACCGTCCTTTTATTTCTAAAATTCTTGAAAAAGTAGTTGTGAAACAGCTAATGGATTGTCTGCAGAGGAATGATTTATTTGAAGAGTTTTAGTCAGGTTTCAGAATTCCTCACAGTACAGAAACAGCTTTAGTGAAGGTTACAAATGATCTTTTCACGACCTCTGACAGTGGACTCCTTTCTGTTCTTGTAGTGCTAGACCGCAGTGCAGCGTTTGATACTGTTTACCACAATATCTTACTACAGAGATTAGAACACACTGTAGGTATTAAAGGTACTGCGCTGCTGCAGTTTGAATTATATCTAGTTTCTAATTTGTTAAAATAACTGGAGAGGCCTCTTCACACACTAAGGCTAATTATGGAGTTCCACAGAGTTCCGTGCTAGGACCTATTCTGTTCACGTTATACATGCTTCCTTTAGTCAGTATCATTCGAAGGCATAGCATACATTTTCACTGCTATGTAGATGCCGGATGACACGCACTAATGAGTTCAATTGCAGGAATGTCTTAACGATATAAAGTCCTGGATGAACTCTAATTTCCTGCTTCTAATTTCAGATAATCTGAGGTTATTGCACTCGGCCCCCAAAATCTTAGAAACATGGTGTCTAACATGATCTAGACTAGAAAAGAAGTGCATATTTCTCCCATATAAGCTTCTTTTCTTCTAATTTTCATTGTCTCCTTGTTAAATCCAGAATCAAGTCCTTAAAATTCTTCTTCTCACATACAAGGTCTTGAATAATCAGGCCCCATATTATCAATCAATCAATCTTTATTTATAAAGCACTTTTCATACAGAAAAAATGTAGCACAAAGTGCTTTACATAGTTAAAAGCAGCCCACCCCACCCTCCAACTCACTCCCCACACTCTCAATACACATATATCCCCCCACCCCCACCCACACACACATACACACACGCGCACGCTTAAAGAGTAAAAATTGGGCTGGGCTCGCATGAGCCAAGTGAGGAAACATTATAACAGAGAGCCGTCTGCACCGGGAGCCGGTCACAGACCGCAGCCTCCGGGCTGGGCACACAGCAGGAGGGAGGCCAAGGAGCCCCCCAACCAGGCTGAGAGGACCCCAGAGACCCAGCGGCCACGGTCAATAACAGCCCCGGTGCAGAGAGCGCCCTCCGAGGAAACACTGGAGATATGACGCAATACGATGTATACAGGGTAAAATGATAAAATAAATAAGAACAGGATACAATATAAATATAAATAGAGTAAGAAGATTAAAAAATGAATAAGAATAAAATCAAAAAATATTAGGTAAATCCTAAATTAATAATAGAATGACAGGATAGAATAAATAAGCATAAAAAATAAATAAACGCTAAGTAAAAGCTAAATTAAAAAGGTGGGTCTTGAGCCTGTTCTTAAAAACATGTACGTTCTCTGCGGCCCTGAGCTCCTCCGGCAGGCTGTTCCACAGACGAGGACCATACCACTGAAAAGCTGCCTCTCCGTGAGTATGTGTCCTGACTTTAGGGACAATCAAAAGGCCAGTACCAGAGGACCTCAGGGTCCGCGAGGGTTCGTATGGTAAAAGCAGATCTGAGAGATAAGAAGGCCCAAGACCATTAAGACATTTAAAAACCAATAAAAGAACTTTAAAGACTTCATAGTACCATATCACATGATTAGAGCACTTCACTCTCAGTCTGCAGGCTTACTTGTGGTTCCTAGAGTTTCTTAAAGTAGAATAGAGGGCGAAGCTTTCAGGCCCCTCATCTGCGGAACGAGCTACCAGTTTGGATATGGGAGACAGACACCCTCTCTACCTTTAAGATTAGAATTAAAGCTTTCCTTTTTGATAAGGAATAATGTTAGGGCTGAATCAGGTGACCCTGAACTCGCCGTATGCTAATAGGTCGAAGCTGCTGGGGCTTCCCATGACTCTCACTGACTATTTCTTCTTCACTCACCTCTTTTCACAGCCTGTCTGTATGCACAACAAGTTTCTTCCTGTTAAAAGAGAGTTTTTCCTTCCCGCTGTTTCTTGTTCATAGTGCTTGCTCACAGGGGCTCGTCTGATTGTTGCGGTTTGCTCTGTGTTATTGTAGGATCTTCGCATTATGTTATAACGACCTTTGAATTGACTGGTGTTGTGAGTTTGTCCTATATTAGCAAAATGTAACTGACCTGAACTGAAAGAAATGCAAAAATGAGAATATGTTATGAATGCATTGTATTGCATTGCATCGATCAAATGATGAAGTCTAAAAGAGTTAAAAATGAACATAAAATTTATTCAAACTGCTTAAAAAGTCTAGAAATGTCAAGAAAAGTTTACATTACTAATCAAAAGCATGGATAAATGATTGTGGGCTTTAAACGGTATGAACAGCTGTCAAATGCAGGAGTAACATCAAACAGGGAGCAAACGGGTGACATAGTAAGTCAATAACTATAGAAAAATGTCTGAGAGAGTTCACTAGCCATAATTGACCAATGGTAAGCAGAAAGTGGTCGAGATCATGCTTACGATGGGTTAAATGAGCATATTGGAGGGGCTACATTGCTGTTGATGGATTCTTAAGTACTGAAAAGCCTTTGGAGCTGATCGGATGAAAAGGTTTGGGAACCACTGCTCGATGTAACCACTCTTTTAATTTTGTAATATATAAAGGCAGAAAACTCTTGAAATAAAGCTTCAGAAAAGATATAGGAGACATTGCCCCAGGTCAGCAAGCTGGAACCACTTTTAAAACCAGATCCCCATGAAATGATTTACAATTGTGATATGTCACCTGAGGGACTAAAGAAAAGAAACGATTAAAGCATTATATAAAGCGCCTCACAGATTAAGAAATATAAAGCTCACACCCACGCAGCTGACAATATCTGGAAAACATCTGCCGAACGGTGTTTTACTTTTTATGAGGGAGAAGACAGACACAGAGAGAGAGAACAAACGTGATTATTTCCCTGAGGGTGAGCAGACCTGTTGTGTATATTGTCATAATAATGCGGTATTTGCTTTCATACGCTGTTCAGCAGATTTCACACAGGTTTGACGAGTTCGAAGGTGAGATAAGCTGACAGAGATGCAGGATTTCTGACAGCAAGCTTTGGTGAAAAAGCAGTGATTAAGATGTTCGCACACGGAAAAATTCACGGGAGATTAAAAGATATCAAATGAAACCGTTTTCTTCCGTTTACGCTTTTAATTCGGGAAAGTTTCAACATCAGAGACACTTTCCTGCTTACCTGTGGTTGACACGCCAAGTAAACTGGGGCAGATGAAGAGAGGCAGGGCTCATATAGAACACAGCTCTTTTGTTGCATAGGCTTATTCATTATTCACCTGATCTGAAAAACAGACTGCAAACCAACTGCACAGCTGTCATCAAGCAACAAGGCGTAGACACAAATTATTCATGACTCCGCAAAGAAAAGGCAGCAGAATGAGAGGAAAATAATAACAAGAGACATCAGTGAGGCAGCTGACAGGCCGAACATGTGCAGGGAGAGCAGGCCTCTTCGGGCTAACAAGCTTCCTCCTCGTGGAAGGCCAGCCGTGGCTGAGGCACACTTCCAGACTTTTGCAGTGTGTTAGTGAACAAGGAGACACGCTTACTTACAGTTTCTGAGAATGGAAATGGACTGAGACTGTGTATAACGCTCATTTAGTCTTACTGACCAGTCAAAGCGTTCTACGCTACAAGACGCAATCACTCTCAAAGCCACATTTGTATGGTGGTTTGGTTTTACATTTAGACCCACAACTAATCTAATCAATCTAACATGCACATCTTTGAACTGTGGGAGGAAATCACAGCCCTCAGAAAGAAGCCAGTAGATAAAGGGAAGACATGCTAAATTTGGTGTAGTGAAGTCTATAGGTCGAAGAAGACGGCTACATCAGACACAGGACTCATATTGCGCAACATTTGAATGTAATTTTATCCAATTTTATAAAGTACACAAGCTTTGATCCACCCTTAATTCCTTTATACATGTCTAGGAACATCTAAAATAGGTGCAGTGATGTGCTGAAGCATGCGCAAACGTCCCCAAATCCCCAGCACCCAAAGAACCCCCACATCTTTGAGAAGAGACCTGACCATGACAGAACCTACAGCAATCTTTTTTAAGACTTTCATTTCTAGAAATAAGAAAAAAATACAGACAAAACTGGTAGAAGAGGTTAGAAGAAGTGTCCGTGTGACTGAATGTGGAGTATGGTGAGTATGCTCTTTTCGTTCAGTCTGGTTCACTGGAATTGATAGATAGGAGAGGAAAGGGGGAAAAAATTGATTAATTAATAAATATTGTGAATATTAAAAATGTAATTGAAAAAAAATTGGAAAATGCATGGAATTCCTGGGGATGCGCCTCAAGTCAGCGGCGTTGGTGTGACTGAGAGTCAGAAACCACAACCAGAGCTTTACAGGGCAAGATCAGCAGTGTTGTTATTTTATGGTTAATAAGCAGGGATTATCTGCTTTTTCTTTTGCTATGGTAAATAGTGGTAAAGAGAAGCTTTCGCATCTCTCTCCTGACCTCCTCTGTACATACTGATAACGATTTGAGCCGAACATATCACGTTTTGATTTATCGCTCCATAAGACCTGCTGCCACTGATTTTCAGTCCAGTTCAGTCCAGTGTAATCTGGCATATCTCGGGATTTTCTCCCTGTTTCTTTACCTTCTTGACAGTCACATTTTCACTGGTGGCAAATATAAAGAAATAAGGGGTAGCTCAAAACTTGCACAGTACTGTATAATACTCCAAAACAATCTGGTCAAATTACTGAAATGTCTTCATTTAGTTTTGTCTTGATTACTGTGATTAATCTTTGGCCTTACCTTCACTACATGCTGTTCAAAACTAGAAATAGATGATTGGATCATTTTACACCTCTTCCAGCTTCTTTACACTAGCTCTTTGTTTATTTTAGAAATATTTCAGAAATTTAATCATTTAAGTTTCAAGACACTATATCCAGCTGTTTATAAATTGAGTTTATGACGTGCATTTCTAACACCAGTGTTAAATTAATAAAAATAGGCAACCAGCATTTTTTTTATGCAGGTGTGTGTGTTTACGTGCATGCATGCGTGTGGATGGGGGGTTGGAGGGCGTCGACAGTGTTGTTGTTTTCAGTTTCCAGGCCTGTTTATAAAGGCACGTCCCTAGGTGATTGTGTGTTTACGTGATGCCTGAGCCACGACCACATAAACACACAAAAAACCCCTACACACTCCTCGCATCAGAAAATGGTGGAGGCCAAATGAAAGCCGACGTTTTGCTCCCGCCGCCTTGAAAGCTTTCCATTAGCCGGGCTCTGTTGAGGGTCTGAGGCCCTGAACAGCGTGAGGCCGTGATGGTGAGGAAGGGGGGGGGGCTGGTCAGGAAGGGGTGTGTGTGTGTGCATGGGTGGAGGGTTGGGGACCCGCTGGTTTGATAAAAGGGCAGGAGGGTTGGGAAAGCTGTTCGCTCATTTAAAGACATGTTTATCCGGCTCATTTAGCATTGCATATCACTAGACTACTTGGATGTGAGCTGTCACTCAGAAACAAAAAAGCTGCTCTGCTGCAGCTCGGTCACAAGCCCCCTCCTCTCTGGACAGATTTACACAACTGATCTCATATTCTGCACCGGTACTAAAACGAAGCTGTGTTCAGTCCTTGTACTGTATCTGCTTCTACACCACACTTTTACCTCATTGGCCTGGTTTTGTCTTTCATCTGAAGTCATGTCTAATAACGTATGAATCCTGAAGGTGACGTTAAAAGGATCCACTTTGGTTAAAAGGTTCTGTTAACAAAAGATCCTCTTGTCTTTGGGGGGAAAGAAAACGCATGAAAAAGAAATCTTCTGAACACAAGTGACAAGAAACAGAGCTGTGCAGCCTTTTAATGTGCGCACGATATTCGTGTTCAGTCGTAAAAGGTTTTACGTGGCTGGGAATTTGAGATGGAGGGTGGAAGGTAAAGCTGTGAGGAACTTGCAACAAATCCTTGCATGTTACACAGTTTAAGATGTGCGTTAAATTGTGCGAAAAAAATGTTTTTAAGACTAGAGAATGAACCTCAGTATCTTATTTTAGTGCTGATTGAAATATGTTCATATGACAGAGTATTAAAAAAAACTGTCAATTATCAATGTTGGACCACAAAACTGGAATTTTAATTGGTTAAAGAATTAAAAGTAGAGTAAGTAGAGTCTTTCACGCCATGTCAATCTGTGAAGCTTTGATTAAACCACAGTGTTGTTAATGCTGAATACAAGACTGTTCAGCAGTTACTATACAACAGTACAATATGTTGCACTGTGACTGAAAGATCAGCTCACAGTCATGCCAAAAAGAACATTTTCACAGGACCTTACGTGGACATTTTCTGCTTAAACATATTTTTACACCTGCTGAGAAACAGCCTGATTTCTTTTTTTCTGCATCAGTCTAACCTGATTGCTAATCTGCAAGCTAGCTTCCTCTTCCCCTGTGATGCTTTTAGTTCTCCCTTTATCCACTGATTATCATTTCGAAAATCTTGATGGATTTCTTTAGTATAACATCAACAGACAATAGTCTCTTACCCCAGTGTCAAATTTGTCCAAGTTCCCACTAGTGACTATGAAGATTTCCCATGATGCACAGTCACAAGATATTCTCAGATATATTTTTCAACTCTTTACAACACAGGCTTGCTCGTTTTAAGCTAGTGTTTATAGAAAGGTACCATATGAATCGCATTATGAGTCCCATAACATTTTGGATGCCACCTACATATTGCTAAAGCATAAATCAAATGCTCTGTCTCAGTTATTATAATATACAGGTTTGTGTAAATATTTAACCCTTTAATCAAACACAACTACATCAGCACTGGTACAGCTAGTTTTTAGAAGTAAATTAATTAGTTGAATGTAGAACAACTGGGCGTAGCCAGTGACTGATGACACATTAATGTTAATAATCTTGTAAAAATGCCTCAAATTCTGGGACATATGCTGTCTTAGACGACGTTATTGACATGGGGGGGAAAGGCATGTATAAGACCCAAGTAGTTTTAGTGGTGGCTCATTATTACAGACAGACAACTAAGCTGGAGCATCTCTAAAAAAGCAAAGATTATCTGGATCTTATAGTCAGCAATGAATGGAAAAACTGGTGACTGGTTGGAGTACGATGTCCAATGTCACCTTTGATGGCCCTGTAGCGTTTACACCTTAGCGGGCATGAGCTGTTTTGGTAACACCGCAAAACACAGCATAGTAGGCTGAGGTTGTTAAATGTCAAAGCATTTTCTAGTCTCTGACTATCCCAGTAGAATTAGGGAAAAGGAAAAAAGGGAGTGAAAATGGGAGCAAGACTACAAATCTCCGTTGTGGAGGCTGTACTCAAAAACTGCATGAAGATGGAATTTTAAGAAACCCTCAGTTTCCCCATGTGACCTGCCAGATCTTAAGCATTTTTGGGAAGAAGAATGAAAAAATTGGCTGTGCCCTGATTTGTAAAGGTGACAGAGATGCATCCAACAAGTAATGATTCGACACTCTAAATGCTTTGAGTTGCTATCTGGAACAAAAACAATGCACAGTAGGACTATTAGGTAAATATAAATGCAAACATGTAATCTATTAGTAATAACTGAGATTTTTTCCTGTTGTGTTTATACTGATGCAAAGCAATAAAACCAGAGCTTGACTAAGCAAATACTGTTAGAATGACTCTGTTGTATGCAAAAATAAACAAATCAGATTACTAGTGTGTAAGCCAAATGCTAACAAGGTGTTAAAATCTGTTATGATACATAAAAGTTTAGCATCTCTGTCAAAGTAACACAGAAACTATTAGCTTATATCATCTACGCAAGCAGAGGACGATTTGTGAGTGAGAACGGCAACACAAGATGTTACTTTGTGATACAGTCGTTGTCATGGATCGCTGTGTGGCAAGCAGGAGGAGGACCCAAATGCAAAACTCACAGACACGGGGATGAACTCGAGAAACACAGCTTTAATGCTGGCACGGCAGAACACAGGAAATACAAAACTAAACTGGGGAAAAGTAAACTAACACTCGCAGGTAGACACAGGAAGATCCACACAACATGAGGGAGAACACGACGCCGAACAGAGGGAGACTCAGACAGAAATACACAGAGGGTAAACGAGGAAAGTGGGCACACACGGGGAACACAGGTGACACTGATAATCATAACGAGACAGGGCGGGGTGAACTGAACATGACATGTAGAGGCACAGAGGTTCCGACAGGAGGAGAGAGAGCACGGGGAAAACACAGACATAACGGGCTGGGGAAACATGAAACAACCACAAAGGGAGACGAGGGCTCATCAATACATAGAGGGCACACAGGGGGGAGAGAGCCATGAAGGGAAAAACACTTAGGGAACAACACAACAGGGCAATTCAGAAGACATGGCCTAAATAAGGAACGAAATACAAAAATACAAAGAACTAAGAATACTGGGCCCACATGGCCCAGGACCATGACAGTCGTCCCTTAAACCAGGGCTGATTGTAGCTATGAATCTTTCTAAAAAATTCATAAGATCCATTTCACAAATGACCAAGCCAAGCACGTGCCTGTATCTAAACAGCAAAATGAGAACGAGGCGAGGAAGATCTATAAGAGGAGCCCGCAGCCAGAGGAAGGAGAACAAAATGACAAAGATTTATTCTCAGCCATGATCAAATATTTATGCTGAGGCATTCAAGTAAAGTTACTTTTTGTGTTCTGATTTAATGAATGATTTGAGCAGTGGCAGTGCTGGGAGGCACAGATGTTGGGTTTGCTGAAGCCTGCACTAATGCCCATTCAGGGGTCTGTGTGGTCATGTGTCAGACTGCAGCAGGATCAAAGCGGGAGTAACGCCACTGTCACGATCACAGCTTAGAGGAGGAAACGGTAAGTACTTCCACAACCCCTGAGATCTCCACTGGGCCACTGCTAGGGAACACGAAGTGAGAAAGAGAGGTCACTGTAACTATATTAACACAAGCTGCTGCTGCCAAATCCTGCACAAGAACATGTTTTTGCAGTCCTCCATTGCAAGTTCTATTTATCCGTTAGAAATGATCGGCTCACTTGCCTTTAAAACACATTAACCCAGTACCTTATTATTAACCAGATGCCATTATGTTGCCTATCACTCCATTAGAGCCAAGTCACTTTACAATAGGCCTGGTTATGGTGGGATTGATCCAAAATGACAAAGCCACAGTCAAAGGAAATGGATCCCGGCGGTGCAGTGACTCTCCCATTCTCCCTCTGGCATCCTCTGAAACATTAATGACCCCAAGCTGAATCTGATCTGGCCTTTTTTACTCACTGTTTTATTCTTACTCTGATCTATCTACCCACTAATGTTAGCCACTCTCACGTATATAAAAAAGGAGTATTGATTAGTTGTGTTAAGATTTACTTTCATTTTAGGCTAAGCTAATGTAATCTAACGAAATTAAATGGCAGAAAGTAAAAGCTTCAGCAAATCAATAAATTGGGAAACTAAGAACAAAAAGTAGTATAACAGCAGCATCTAAAAGACTTCATCAAGTAACAAGAGTAAATATTCTAAATGAAGTTGTAAAGTCTGTAAATTCAAAGAAGGGTTCAAATCAGATGACCTGAAAGGGAGCTGTGAGCGGGCAGGAAGTACCAGGAGACATCTGTGGCAGGTGAAACAGAAATTCTAACACTTGAGCGAACACTTAAATGGATAAAGGGAGTTTGGAGGGAAAAAAAAAGGCTAAAAGCTTCCATCACTTTCAACAAGACGTTGGAACCCAAAAAACAGTGTGTCAGCATCTTTAAACACCGGAGAGAAGAGGAGATGACAAAATCATTTTGACAGCCAGTTCACATGTAACATCTCCGATTCATCCACCTTGGGGAGTTGCTGGGCAGTTTTACCCAGCTGCCGGGGGAAACCAAGCCCCGTGTGTTAAAGCAGAGCGGGCACGGCCGAGCTTGTGCGCCGCACCGCGCGCCGCTTATCGATCAGAGTCAGACAGGGTGTCAGTCTCCACAGCCCAGAGATACAGCCGGCAAGCAGCATTTATCTGCGTGTATGAAGGTGTCCGCTCTGTGTGTATTGATTGGGAACAACTCGACACTGGGAATTGTCATCAAAATGCCGATTGACAAAAGGTTGAGCAGGCGGTGATGAAGTCTGCATGCGTGGTCCACTAGATATGGATTTGTTGCAGTTCCCGAGCGTCGATCCATACCAGTCAGGCACTGCAGGTCAGGAAACACTGAGGTGTCGAGCCTGGGCCTTTGTCTCACCCTGGGAGCTTTCAACTCATAGTACACTGGTAGACAGAGCTGCTTTATGGCATGTTGAATGATGTGCAAAAGACAGGACGACATTATAGCAACAGTCTTTGCCAAAGCGCAAACAGATGTTCACTAAACACACTCGGACCGCGCCTGCACAGCCCCTCCCTGCAATTGTTTGCCACAGAGGCAAAGCTTTTACAAAAAGGGGCCAAGGTCAGATTTTCCCTAGTGAGACCACCACCTCCATTAGCTCTCAGTTCACTGGGGTATCCGTTTCTCCCTAAAGATATTCAACTTCCAGACATCCACAGCACCGTTCATGGAAGAAAAAACAAGAACAAAAGTGCCAGCGTGCATCTCTGTACTGACCAAAACAATATCAAGATTTCATTTAATTAACCATACCAACACAAATATATCAAGTTCTTCATAGGTTTGAGACATCAGTCACAAAAATAAAATGGGCTTCAACAGATCTTTAGTAGTGCTTAAAGCATGTAGCAATTTTAACAACGACCTGATCAGGTATCACAAGTACCGTTGATTCCAAAGATGATCCGATGCCACAGAGTTCAATTATTTTATTCATCTAAAAAACACATGAGTAGTCTTACACTGACCGATCCTTCATTTGTATCCACAAACATGCACAACACAGTTTTTTTTTTATTTATTCAATCCCACAGTTAATTCCAGCTGCCAAAAATCCAAATATGTATTAATCAGTGGTTGACTATAGTCTCTGAGTAATGTACAATGTCCCTATGTTTGAGTTACATTCACTAAAAACTAAGTGCACGGCTGCAGTGCTAAAAACACGGAGAAACTCATTTTCCCTGCCCTGCCTCAAATATTTTGTGCACACACTGAGTGCAAAATACACTTAATCCCATGTTATATGTTCTCAGTACATTTTTTGATTGTTTTGTCAGATGAAGGCACTTTGTGTATTTGTGACATATGGAACAAGTGGCACATCTGCAGTTTTTTTTCCTTTGGAATATCTTCTGAACAGCACCCCAACTTTTCTGGAATCACGTTATCAGACACACCCTCATGCTGTTTTGTATGCATTTTCCACTGCTCTAGAAAATCCACAAAGTGTAGACAGTCTTACTGAAAATGATTTCCACCAAAGAAACAGTCGTGACAAGCAGATTATCCTGAGGAACCATAGCATGTTTTATTAAAAGAAATAAAAGAAATAAATCACACATACTTTTATTTTTTACTCCCTGATAATGCATTAACAGGGCACGTCTGTACCCTTAAACTGGCAGAAATGTGTTGTGCAAGTTTAAAAGTTGCGTCACTTGTGGTAACCGGCATATCAATCAAAATCTACCCATCAGAAAAGGAAGAGCACAGACATGGACGCAGAGATATTTAGACATGCTATAAATATCTCTGTAGAGTCCAGCTGACTCACATGTGAATATATGCAGGATGTGCACACATTGCAATGTTCCCTGGTCGACATAAGATAAAAATTTAAAGATTTTAAATGAGATTTCTTTTTGATTTTATTTGTTCTTTAACACTTGTTACTTATACGTCTGAAATAAAAATGTGATTGATTTTTTTCATCAGCACCTTGCATGCATCAAAGGAATTTGGGTAAATGAGGAAACAGTTTTGGGATTTCACAAATTAAGAGACATTTAAAAAAACACTCCCAATAGTAATGCAGCAATCACAAAAGCAAATCTGGACGGTATAAAGGAAATATCTCAAAATCAAATTCATCTTCGTGCCTCATAAAGCAGCAGTGTAGCTGATGCAGGACCCGGGGGAGAGGCCCTAAACATGGCAGTTTTTCCTGACAAGCACTGCAGAGCCTGGGGAGGTTTCAGGCAGACAGGAGAGCTTGAAGCAGTCTGCAGAGGCCTCCGGGGGGAAGCAGACTGGATAAATAGTTCACTTAGACTCTCTTGCTCTCTAAGAGGTCACCAAGGAAATATGGAAGGAAAATGGAGAGGCTTTATCCCACTCTCACAGGACTGCTGAATGTTTGCATATTAGACTGCTCTATGAATACTGCACACATCTGCTCCGCAACTGAAATGATACGGTCCATTTTACTCATTCGTTCAATCTAAGAAACTACGGTCAAGGTCTTAAAAGTGCCCCTTGAATATAACCTTAAACCAAATTCTGAATGAATCTGTTGGAGGTGGATACTGGTTGCTGTAGCAACACAGATCTATTAAATATAAATGGATATTTGATATCAGTGACCTGAGATATGGCTCTGAACACTGCAAACTGCTCTCCACATGCCTACAGACTGCCAGACAGCATCTCCACCACTCCAATGATTGCTCAGAATGCGCACTCATGAAAACAGATACTTCTTTGACTCTCAAATGAATTCACTTGTTAATCAAAGACATGATACCGGTGTAAAACATCCTGCATCATGAAGACTAAGTGTCACATTTCACAGCGATACAAGTAGCAGTATTAATGGCTATACTGTGTATATTAAGGGTACAAATAAGGATATTTGTATTTGTTTCTTTAAAATATTTTTTTATTAGTTATTGATATTTGCCAAATGGCCTCTCTACTGGATCCACAGTAATGTCATGAAATGTCTTGTTTGACATTATAAAATAATATATGCAATTTTGCTGGTGAGATTTTCGCTTTGAATTTAAAGAAAACTGAAACTAAAGTAAAGTGATATTTTTTTAAGCCTTTTTGTGATAAATTTGACGATTATGGCTACTCAAGATCTCACATAGTTGGAATATTCCATATGACTGATCAAAAAAAATGACTTAATAAACAGAAACATTATATTTCTGAAAATACACTCAGTACTTTACACATTTAGTGTAAGTGCATCAGTGCAGCATGGCATCAGCTTGTGGGACTGCTGAGGTGTCACTGAACCTCAGGTTGCTTTCGTAGCGGCCTTCAGCTCCTCTGTATTTTTTGAGCTGGGTGTTTCTCATCCTCCTCTTGACATTACCCCAAAGTTTAACCAGTAATAACACAGTCAGCAAACAACTTGATAATAGTTTTGGTTCTGTGAGCAGGTACTAATTCTTTATGGACAATAAAATCAGCATATCTATAAAGCTTCTCAGCATGGAGTAGATTTGATAAAATACAGAGGACCAACTATCACCAAGATCAGCAGATGACATGGCAACCAAAATCCTCACAAACTTCACACTGGACTTCAAACACCGCAGACTTCAGGACCTTGACTTCCAAATGAAGTGCAAAATTTGACTTTGCTCTGAAAAGAAGACTTTAGTCAACCGAGCAGCATTTGAGCTCTTTTTCTCCCTAGACCAGCTAATACATCTCTCAGAATAAGACCGTGGCAGCTCCTTTCCTAAAGACATCTGTGTTTGACGGCTCTTGATGCTCTGACACCAGCCTCAGTACCCTGACTGTGAGCCTCGAATTGACATTTGTTGACGATGCTCAGGAATCCCTGTTGCTTTGATAGTGATGCATGTTTATTACCATATTTACCTTCCAGCCAAATGTTAAGAATGTTAAGCCAAAATGTTTTTTCTTTGATTATTGCTTATTCAGACATTCGGAAGACATGCCAAGTCTCTTACCTGTGTTGCTATATTGTTAAAGTTGAACTTTAGCATGGGTCTAAAATTAAAAGATCTTTTTCACCTATGTGTGAATTTAACAATGAGGTGCTGAATCCACAGACTGATTCTGCCATCAGAGTTAAGCCCTCAAGACAAACAGTGCCCTCCTGAGTTGGAAAGGGATCACTGCTCTGACTGTCCTCCGATTTCTTGCGCTTTAAAACGAGAATCTGTTAATCAGAGACACGATGTTTTCACGACTGTGGAGCATCAACTGTTCAAACAAAACTGAAGAAATTTTAAACTAGGAATTACATACCAGTTAAAACAACTTATTCTGTGACATAATGGTTCTTTCGACTCAAATACTGTTAAGCTTATTTTAAATCTTAACTCTGCGTTTGTTTATCCTAAGCCTAGACCTTGTGTGCTTTAATATTTTGTGTACCCAGGAGCACTGCCAAAACAAAACCTCATCAGCCTGCAATTAATGACAGCAAAATCAGGGACAAAGACGGACTGAGCAGCAGTCTGTGTACTGTATTTGCTTTGTGGCTTTTGTCTAAGGCTTTCATCACAGCGCAATACACAGAGCAAACCTGGGCGGCAGATGTCGGCTAAATCCGACCGTTCAAACACGCTTCTACACCTATTCATCTAAAATCAGGACATGAGCTTCTCCTCTGCTGAAGCAGGAGCAGGAAGTCAGTGATTGTGCTTGTATTATATTATACACGCACGTAAATGCTGAGGGGGGAGAGGCGATCAAAGCCTTTGAGGCCTTTGTGTTTGCACAGAAGAGCAATATGTTGTCATCAAGCAATCATGGAAAGGCATTCGTAATCCCTGTGCATCTGTGTACAGCAGGCACTTCCTTTTAATTACATTGAGAAGTCTGCTGCAGCCAGCGTGTGTCACAGGATTTATTTTTTCTATAGATACTGCCACATCACAATGGGTCCTACACATTGTTCTCTCCTTAAATCTATTTGAAAAGAAGTATAGCTGATGTTTTAGTACACTACAAATCATATGTATATGATCTCATTCCAATATAATTTACACTATAAACAATACCTGCAATGCATATAAAATGAACTTTGTTACTACTTTGACAAGGTCTGGAAAAAACAAACAACTTGTCACCCTCAGCTGAGAGGAAATGGGTTAGGAGGTTAGGTTACTGAGGAACAACTCAGGAAACACCAAGGCTCAAGCCTGCCATGAACTAAAAACTGCTCACACTGTCCACACTGAAGCAGGTCTTACATTGCCATGGACTAAGAGGGGGCTGACCAAGAAAAAAGCCCCTGCTCCAAAACAGACTCCTTCAGGCTCAACTGAAATTTGACAAACCATACGCCCTTTGAAGAAAGGTTTTCAGGTCAGGAGTAAAGCCGAGGCTTTCAAACCTGAAAACACTGCACCAAAGGTCAAGCATAAGTGGTGGTAGCATCACGGTCTGATGCTGTTATGCTGTTATTCTGCTGGTGTTATTGGTACACTGCACAAAGTGGATGGAAAAATGAACCAGGAGGACTACCCCTAAATTCTTCAATGTTACCTCAAAGCAGCAGCTAGACAGCTGAAACGTGTCGGTTCCAACAGGACAATGATCCCAAACAGACATTAAAACTTGTTTTGGAATAAATCAAGCTAACATTAAGTTTCTGGAACAGCTTTCCCAAAGCCTCGACTTCAACCCTACTGAAAATTTTTGGAACAAGGGGAATTTAATTAAATATTAGTGGAGGTGTATGTATGTATTTGGTACATTGTGTATACTTTTAACCCTGGGGATAAGAAAAAATCCCAAATAAATTTAAACGTACGTGTACTAAACTAGGTGTACTTCACAAGGCGAAGAAAAAAAACCCCCAAACTACAATGAAGGTTACTAAATTTGTGCTAATACACAAATTATATTTCCCTCTATGCAAATGACCTCATTTTAAGGTAGCAGAACTTTAAAATATAATCTACTAAAAATGTATTTTCACAAACTACACTGCTAGCATGCATATTAATTTCTATTTTAGTTGCAGACTATGCTAAAGTGGCATATCCCCACCTACACTGCAGGAAATTAGGTAAATATCTCAGTGGTAGGGCAGGTGTAAATAGATCATGAGCACAAGTTTTGACACCGAAGTTTCAGTTTTGTCATATTTAAATTCCTATTTTGGACTCTTTCTAAGCAGTGACAACCTCTGTACAGTTTTTATGTGACTGGATCCTTCCAGACATGTCTGCACTTTCTGTGACCACACTGAACTGCTCTGGTTTAATCCTATTACGGTACATGTCAAGCACAAAGAGACCTAAGAGGTTTATGTTTCGCTTCCTTACAGAGTGAATCTCTCCCTCTTTCTCTGTCTCTCTTTCAAGACACCAGGAGAGCTATATATTTGATCATTTTGATTCTGTGCTGTTGCATCATCTGTCAAAATAAAGGCCAACTGATAATAAGATTGTCTGTGAGGGCTGAAGAGAAACTGATGATGAATGAAGATCAGGTGAAAGAGATAATCCAGAGATGGGTAAGTCAACAATATTGCGCCATGGCAACACATTTTAGCTGAGGCTATCGTACTCAGGATCTCCTCTCCTGATGTTGCAATGAAGTATGACCTTCAAGTGTGGGGAAAAATAGCATAACGGCTGACAGATTAGCTGCTAGCATTAGAGTATAGAAGAACTGGTGCGTTGGGTGACGCTGCCTTCATTATATCTCGTTTGATCCTCCTCACTCAGTAACATTACAAGAGGAAGTCCATGTTAAATAAATATATTTGTTTCTTAGGGTTTATGCAGGATATCCTGACATCTACTCACACTATACTAGCACTATCTACTGCTTCTGAGAGGAAACTCATGACTAAGCTCAATGGTGTTTATCAGCAATAGTAAAAGAAAACATTATGACGTAATATACTGTGTCCTGTATTTAGAGAAATACTCAAGAAGACGATCTGAAGCCTGAGGACTACCAGCAGTTCAAGACTTTGGGATGTGCCAGTCTCAGTGAGGGTGAAAGTCAACAGCTCTTAAAATTCATACAAGATGAGAAAAACCAGGTATTCCTCGTCGTTGCCAACACAGCAGATCAGGGCAGCTGTTTCCTCCGTAGCAGTTACACCTCACAGATATGAAGTGACAGCAGATTGGCAGCGTTAATCTGCCATACAGCTCTAAAAGCACGGCTACACTGCAGGATCGTACCTACTGAAGCGAGCAGCCTCTTGCCTGCTACACAACTATGCTAAACATTAACATGCAGCTACCACTCTGTGCCTCCTAGCCTCTTGACCTGGAGGTGTGCTGGGAAAACAAGCAGATATTCAGTCAGATTTCTCGCTCCACTGATAACCCTCTTCAATACAGCGCTTCTCTAAGTGCCCTTGGTTGTCCCATCTCTCCACGCTCAGTGCAGTTATTTGTAGCCTACATTTAAAGCATGTGTCATCTCTCACTCCTTCCTCTTTCTGAGCTAAAACAATCTCAAGGGCTGCAAATGATTGATTATAAAATGAGAAATCCCTGGATTTTGACTTTCAAAACCATTGCCGAAAAAGAAGCCGCGCAGAGAAGAACAAATAGGTGAACTGACAGTCATGGGATTGCAGCTCTGCAACAAATGATTTTAATAAGAATCTTTTTCCACAGATTATCTATATAGTCTAATGCCTTTTTAAAATTATTTTCAGAAGGTGAAACCTGCACCTTCTTCCACTCCTTTTTCGTGTGTGTGTGTGATCTGGTAGATCACACTTTAACCAGCAGTTGTGAAGATGAAACTGCACTTCTTTTGCATGCATCAGTTTATGCAGCGATGCATGCAAATGGAAAGGAAGGGACTATCAAATTCATATGCCGACAGGGTCGCTTTTAAGGTTCCCGGTGACGTGTACTGATTGCCTATTGTTGCACTTGCAGGTTATTGTGAAATCTATGGGCTGTGTTATACTGGCACCTCTTCTAAACGAAGTTGTAAAAAAAGCTAAGGGTCTGGATCAATACCAAGCTGCCATCACACATCTGACCAGGGTAGGTGCAAGCAGTTCTTCTACATAGTGAAACATGCTCCCCGTGCATCACCTGAAACGTTGCATCTGTTCGTTAAGACTTGCAGGCCAAATGAACTCCTGGATTGCATGCTTGAAATAATTGAAGGCATTGATCCAGGTGCCATTTCCGAGACAATCCTAGCCCTTCTTCCGCATCTTCAATCAGGTAACACAACTAATCATGCAACAGTACTACTACTAAATCAACACAACAGTCTCGGCCATAAATTCTACCTCTACCATAGAAATAAACACAGCTTTTAGGAATAGCTGCAGATTCAGCCTGATTCACCATCATCCACTACAACGGCAATATTAAACTACAATTACAACTTTTTTTGACAACATTTTTAGATTTGCAATAGTAAAAATGAATTTATGGTAGAATTGCTTTTATCGCATTAAACTGCACAGCCATAACCAATAATCAAATGATCCCCGTTAGGCCTGGTAACATTATCAATCGAACAGCTCGGTGGACGCGCTCAGGTCAGTGGAGTCGCTTGCTAGTTTATTAGGTGAGTGGGGAGAGTTGTTATTGCTGTTGTCTAAGCTGACATAAATGCAGTGGATAAAATAAGAAAAATTTAACACGATCCAAAAACACCTCAAACTAATCGGCCAAAATAACAATACGTTTGAATCGACAGTTTCAGCACTTTTGACAAACATTGAACACCTTTACCGTCATAGCACCTTTTTTTTTTTGCAGGGTTCTTGTATTAGACAACATGTAGATCATGTGCATCACATGTAGCCTGGTTTACTGAGTGCGGTTACTGCTTCTCCATGCATTGGTGGGTTATGGTGAACAAGTAAATGCTGCTTTTTCTTTTTCTTTAAAGGGCTCCCCCTGCTGTACGCTTACTGTAAACTAACAAACTGTGTTTTTAAACAGTACTTCTCCGACTGGATGAGGGGAAGGCAGCCGGTGTGGGCTCGACTCTGTCGGCCCTGCAGAAGCAGCTGTCCCGGCTGCCTGTGCCTTACACGGAGCAGCAGGAGGAGGCTGATGAGTACGGCCTGTGCCGCTGCAGCGCTGCCTTGACTGTGTTCACAGAACCTTTTGTGGAGGAGGTGAAAAGGACAGACGGAAATTGTGCTGCTACAGCTGAAGATGAGGAGCTAAAGATTGAGCTTCTGAAGTTGTATGTTTCTCTCTGCAACTCTGTTTATTTGTAGTTATTATTATTAATGATATTAAATACAAATGGCAAAGCAAAATGACTTCGAATTGAATAACTGATTGCATTCTCTGTTTAGCTGCATGAGGAGTTTGAGAGAGCCTTTGCTTGAGGCTGAACTGAAGCACGACAGAAGATCACCATTGTGGCTCTTTGCAGTAGAGATAATGGTACGGGCAAAGTCACTTCACTTTACTTCTATTTTTTTTTATTTAGAACACAACATGTTTTAGTTGTTTAGTCCCAAGTCACATGTGTGCATTGCAGGTCACACTTTCTGCAATCAAAGAGCCTCTTCCGGAGCTCTTATTCTTCAGCTCACTGAGGAAAAACATCCTGATGGACAATAATCAGTTCAAGGAGGCGAGAGCATGTCTGGCTTATCTGCTGTTTGTTCAGCTCATTACCATTGACAACTTTCCAGCAGTGTTTAGGTAACGTGAGCAGCCACATTTTACTTACTTAAATTTACTTTCACTAAAAACTATTAATGTTGAACTTTTCCTGCCTTTCTAGCCATGTGTTTATTCTCCAGTGCAACATGGAATACATCAGTCAGCTGCTCAGCAGGTATGCTGTTAACACAACATTAAGTGAACATGTTTTCTGTTTTAGAACAAACTTACAATCAGAGTCATATCTGTGTTTCTCTGACAGCAAAAAAGAATCACATTTGCTCAAAGGATTGGTAAGAGCCCATCAGTATGAAAAACATCTGAAAGCAGAAGACTGAGTTCATTTTAATTGCCCATAATTATCTATTATTAGGCGCTGTTCACAAAAAGCTTGGAGCGTGTGCAGGACAACAGCCTCCCAGTGAGTCTGCTGGATCTGAAGAGCTTCTACAGTGTGACACAGGTAAGACAAGCAGCCGTGCCAGACTCATTTCTATTTCTCAGGCTGCATACACACACAGGCCGGAGCAGCAGAATTACAGAAAAACCTGAGATGTCTTAAGTCTGTTTGCATATTCACTGAGATCACTGTCAGTGCATGCATGTCACTCTGTGACCTTCACCTTTAAGGTCAAGGTCACTGAGATTCAAAACCTGTCCGAGATTTTTCGTGGTTGCTTCTATGGTATGAATTTAAAAATCCTAAGTTGGCTCATTCTCGAGCTATTATTTACAAGATTTTTAGAAACTTGACCTTTCCTTGAGTTCAAGGTCACTGAAAATCAAACTCATCTGATACTTTTAGTAGAAGCAATTTCCAAGCAAGAAAATTTCAAAATCCTCATTCTCGAGGCCAAGCTGCTTTAGGTAAAGAACTGACAGTGAACTGTCAATCTGCAGCCTACCTCAGTTTCACAGGGTTTTATGTTTCATTGTTTAGCTGTCACACATAAACCATTTGTTGTTCGCACTCACTGCTCTCAGTGCTTTTATCCTCAGCAGGCAGCTGTTTTCAGTGAAAGGCGCTTAAGAAATCAAAACAAGCTAGTCAAGTAACTTAAGCAACCCAATTGGCAAAAACAAAGGGAGCTCCAAATGAAGCTGAAGAATGCTTGCTTGCACTGCAGGATGGATCCGTGTCTTTAACGTGATACAGCTCTCTGCTCCCCTCTAGTGGCCTAAAAATGTTATTCAAAACTACAAAATAAGCATCAGTTAGTAAGCTGTTTTTTGTTTTTTTTAACGTGATGAGACTTTGAGACTCAGCCTGTGAAGTGGCTGTAAACTATAATATTATAGTTGTAACATTTACTGCGATTCACAGCTGTAGCTGACTTAAATGACTCAACCATAACACCGAAAGCTCAGTGAGCTGTTTTGTGCTTAAATTCTCAGAACCTGCGGCGAGTTCTTACCGACTGTCCAATACAGCACTTGGTGAGTGCTTCATTAGTGGTCAATATGGGGAAAATGTTTGACTTTTGCTACACTATAAAAGGCATACATCTGTTCGCTCTTCCGTCTGATCATTGCTCCCCCAGAGAGAATCGGGCCTGCAGGTTTTCCAGGTATTCATCAATAAATTAGATGCAGAAGCAAAGCACAAATTCTTCAGGTGAGAAAAACAGTTTCAATTGCAGTTGCAATTTCTTTCCAGGTGTGAAATTAACGCCCATTATACAGCTATATATAGACTACTTTAACACTTTATTAAAAACAAATGGCCCACAGCATATTCTTAACTTGTCCCTCTATTAATTTACTGCTGCTTCTCTCCATCTAGCGTTTCCAGTTACACTCCAGCTGACAAATGTTTACAGTATTCTCTTAGTCTTCTAACACTTTAACGTAACGCTTGCTGTTTTTGTTTTTTTTGCTGTTGTTGTAGGTGCATGTTAAAAACCAGCAATCACGCAGGAATAGAAAGTTATATAATCAAGAACATCAGGAATCAATTTGAACTTTCTATGAAGGTGAGAAAAACACGAGAGTCACGCCATAGCCTGCATTTTTTTTCTCTACACGTTAAATGTACTACAACTCTTTTACAGTGGGGTAACGCCAATGAGTGGTTCTTGGGAACGGAGTTTATTTCACTGATGACACTGGTGCTGTGCTTGCCACAAGGTGCTCAGACAGATTTGCTCAGCAGTATGGACAAGTGAGTAACGAGAAAAGTTTGAAGCATTATTACAGCAGACTGGAGGAGGTGGAACCTGGTTACCTGAAGCACAAAGTCAGTGGAGTGAGACGTAATTATAATTCTTGATTATGGCAAAATCGTAAACATGGATACTTTGGCATGTGCTGAGAGCATAATAGTAGCTTTATTATACTTTAAAAAGAAAAAACTTTTTTTAATGAAGCAAATTCCATTTAACTGTCATTATAATTACAACCTAGACTTTGGGACACCTGGAAATTGAAATAATTACCCTTAAGTACCCCGCCTCTCGCTCTATGACAGCTGGGATAGGCTCCAGCGCCCCCCGCGACCCTGAAAAGGATAAGCGGAAGCGAATGGATGGATGGAATATAGGCTCAAAGGCATCCTTAGAATATTTTGACCTTTGAAAGAAATACAGAAAACCGTATCTGCTACCAAAATACATGGAGTTAATGGAACTAAATTAAAGCAATTTTCAACTTCAGATCTAATCAAGTTAAAAACTATCCTGCAGAGATTCAAAGACAAAAGTCTGTCATTGTGTGAACTGGGAAGCTTCATCCAGATTGAGCCATTAAGTAGCACTCTTTGTTTATCCAGGGTAATGGAGAGCCTAAATCTGCTACGCTATGTTCTTATCAGAGACGAAGAGCTGAGAACCAATGTAAGTAAGTCTAATACAAAGCTTTCAGTTAATGCCTGGTTAGGGCAGGACGCTGATCATCTGTTCTGCCTTCCTTTAGGAAGATGTGTGGGAAGAGTTGTGCAGGATCAAAGAGGAATACCTAAAAATGCTGCGTGTATGTATCAGCATATCAAGAGCGTATTATTCCTCTGAACTGAAAGCACTGAGGGAGGACCAAAAGCTAAAAGCAAAAGGTAGGAATTAGCTACTAATCTGTGTGACAAAATTCCAGTGAAATAAGCTTTACACGAATAGTTTAAGAGTCTATTTTTATACTGTCAACACTTCCTATTGCCCAGAAGCCAGAGATGCTGCTCGACCCACTAAATTAGTCAAAAGCATCACAGTAAGGAAGGAGAAAGTGTCCAACATGTCCCCGGAGGTCCAGCATCAGGTCAGGAAAACTCTTCTAATTTAATAATTTTCATTTATGTTTTGGACTCTACGACTAGCAAGCTGACTTTTGTCATGTTTCTCAGGTGCTGCAGAGTGCTTTGGTGACATTTGACCTCATGGAGAGTCTTATAGTCCGAATCGAAGAGATCACAGAGGAAAAGCAGAACAAACTAAACTGAGGCTCTGAATTCAGACCCTTCAATATTTTTCTAAATATATCTTTATTTGGTTTGCTTTGTTTGACTGAATAAAGTGTGTGCTTATATACAAGAATGTATACAAGATGATACTATATACTGAAATGTCTGCTTTTCTATGTTCAGCACATTGGGCTCCTGCTGGTTAGCATTAAATAAAACATGTCGAATCACCTGCCTGGTTTTGCAGCATGTCTCTTAACATTTCCCACACAGGACTGCTTTCAATGATGTGAGCCCGAGCCAGAGAAATCCGGTCCCGGATGCTGTCTACATGGGGTTTACTGGTGGCCTGCAGGAAGGTGTGGCTTAATTTAATTCAAGGTTTCACAAGGACACATCAGTTTATCTCATTTATATTTAAAATATACCAAATAGCTGCGCCTCCATTGTTACCTTGGCAATTGTTAACATCCCTTTAACAATTTCATCAGTGTTTTGCACAGGCAGGATCCTGAGATTGCTGCCAAAGAATCTGCAAGAGATAAAGACGTCCTTAGTACAATATAGTTATTCTGTTTTCAATATAGAACCTTTAAAAACAAAATCCACAAATTCTTTGACAGACAAGAAAAAAAGCAAAGTTAGGGGAGATAAAATACAAAAAAGATACCAATAGCAATAATGACAATTAAAAAAACAATTACTCTGAAAATACTTACAGAGTCATAAATATCTATGGTTGATTTTTCAGAGGCTATTTATTCTCCTGTAGCCTGCTTATTGGTTTGAATATGTAGATAGCCATATAATCAACATAGAAGTTACTGTAGGTGGACAAATTTCAGGTTGGCAATCAATAGACAAACTAAATAATAAAGAACCCGGGGCTGACCCATGAGGTACTCCGACATCATCATTATTATATCCTCAAGCTGCTGTCACAAAGCCTTGTAACCAGAGCGTTAGAATCAGTTAAGTAAAGCAAAAATGACACAACATGACTATTAATCTACCGGTTTTGAATCACAGTCAGCGTTTCCAGCTCCTTTTTTCCTTTAAATGGTGAACGAAGGAGTAAAAAGCAGTTGCGGTGGACTTGCACAAATTTCTTTATCCTCTCAAAGACTCCCGATTCTTCAGAGGGCTCTGGGAGGTCTTGCGGGTCAACCATCAGGAATGCAGTACCTGCAATAAATAAAAAACAACAACAACAAAAAAAACCTCACACACACATATATATATCTGTAAGTATGGGCTTTAATTCTGCCACAATCAGGGATCAGACCAAACGAGTTACACTCACACCCTCTCCTCTGGTGCTAAATTAATGTATATGTAGGAGTACTTTTTACTTAATCACTTGAAACATATTTTGATGCTAAAACATTCCCACTAGGCTACTTAAATAGGATTATGACTTAAGTAAAGAGTCTAAATCAGGGGTGTTAAACATAAGGCCCAGGGGCTTTAGGACAGCTTTAGAAAATGTGAAAGAGTGCAAAGATTTAGAACTTTTGACTGCATTTTCATAAGTTTTAGAGCTTTCCCAGTTGATATAAACCCCGACCCCCCACTACCATCACACTAAACCAAAGTATGAGGTCATTTACTGTGAACAATGAAAACTTTACACTACATTATTAAAATCCACTGAGTGTCTTATAGAAAACAGAATAATGTCTTATAGTGGGTTATAAAATACACGGCAGGTGTACTGGGGGACTCGGGTTTACCCGATAGAGGAAAAATGAAGGCTCCGGGATGAACACTGTCTGAAAACCTGATGCGGTGCTGCTGAGCGTTTAGCATCCTAATGATTTCGTGGCTCTGTGGAAACAAAATGAAGATAAGTTAACTGCTAGCCTCGTTAGCTGGTACAGTTCTTTATTCAAAGTCAGAGGTGGGCAAATAACTAATATTTCACGTATTTTGTCGGTGCTAGTGCCTTGGCTTCATGGCTAAAGCTCTTTATGTTAACTTATTTTTTTATAACTGCCACCAGAAACCGACCGAGCAAAACATTTTGACGGTTCAGGTTAAACTTTCTAACATTACCTGAAGCGATGTGCTGACAATAATCGTTGTTTTCCACTGAGGAGTCCCTTCTCCGCATGTCGCCATTGCCTGCTAGTTATTAACAAGTGAACGACACGGTTCCGATGACGACACTCTCAACCCGGTTTTTGGTCCAAAGCTGTTCCTGCAGCGGATTCAGCCGTCTGTTGTGTCATGCCACCAGGACGCCACCAGGGGGCGCTGCGGTAAAACGTAACGTCCTGTTCATCGATAAAAGCGTTTGTTTTGTTTAATTTCCCTTTCTCCTTTAAATGGGGCATGAAATAAAAAGTTCCTGTAATTATCTGCCATTCCAAATACCAGCTTTTTTAAAGCTGAAGTTAAAAAGTGTTAAGTTTAAATATGGACCAATTTGTAGACTTCAAAACTTAAAATATTAAAATTAGACAAATGCTGGTCGTATTTTGCTGTCATGCAATTAAAAATAAAGTTTGGCACGTGCAAGTGCTAATGCATATTTATATTTCTAGCCGTAGTCTGAAAAAAAATGCACAAAGTAGTCAACTTGACCCAAAGTTATTAATCACACTGCTCATTTCTTTCAGAAACACAAACTTTTATTTTCAGTATGACACTAAATGCAAGCCATGAGGCTAATTTTATTCTTCTTTAAGAAATTCAGTTCTTATTATAATTAGAAGACTGTCAACAAAGGATTTTTCTGAAAAGGAAATATAGTTCTGACCCTTATTCTTTTCTAGAGCTTCTGAAGCAACACCAATGAAACAGTCAAACATACAAAAATGTCAGCATGCATAACAAGCCTGTTTGTGTTGAGAAACAGCCCAATAAGGGCACTATAAGGAATGCAAATAAACAGAATCCAGAGTTCCGTAGAGTCCAACAAAAGACACCAGTCATAAGAACAGAGACAAAATGATATTTTAAATTATAATAAAATAAGACAAAAATCAACGTAATGACATTCAGTTCAAACAGAAGGCGTCAACTGTCCGGCAGGGCTCTCCTCTGAAGTCAGTGATGTGTTTCTAGCTCCACGATGGTCCACTCTCCCTGTGGAGAAGCAGCATCTTCTGGGGAGAAGCTGGTTACAGTAATGCTAGTGGAGGAGTCCTCCATGGGTGAGATAAGCTCCGCCCAACGTTTGAAGGTCTCCTTCTCTGGGGACAGGAAAGCCTGCGAGTCCAGACAGTCACGTGACAGAGACAGAGTCTGCTTGATAAGATACTGGGCCAGGTTGAGCTCCTCAGGTACAGGGTTTATGACACCCAAATTGGACGCGTGGTCTGTCAGGAGCTGCTTGAGCAGGCTCCAGTCCCGCTCGGCAAAATCGCTGCTTTTATCCCCATCCCCTGTTTGCTTTTCTTCCTCTGCTTGCCGTTTAACATTCCTGTCCTTGTCCGAAAAGTGCTCAATAGCTTCCCCCACATCCATCTCGTAAATGGGGGACAGGGCTTTGGATGGTCGGCGGTCATGTTTGCAGCTTTGATCCAATCTGTCACAACCAATGTCCCCTAAAAACAATTGACAATACTGCACAATGACAAACTGAATCATTCCTGCACAGGTCTTTTACTCAAATCAGAGACTAATCGCTGCAAACTAAAATAAAAAAAATATAAAAAAAAAAACATGACAGAAAATTTACCCTTAATGCAACTGTTCCCTTTAAAACACACAACAACAAAAAAACAAACAAACAAACCCCACAAAACCCCGTAGTGATGTCAGGTGACGACAACACAGTGAGCGAGCAGTGATACTGATGATCACATATGATTATCACCACAAATTTCAAGTTCATCAGTTCAAAACTCACTCATCACTTTAGATATGCACGTCAAAAGGCAAACAGTTGCTTTGAAGGTAATGTACAGAGGTTTGCTTTGCAGGATGCATCTCTTTATCCACCTGTTCAAACAAAGTAAGCCATGCACTACCAGCACCAGTGAGCTTTGCATTTGCCAGAAAGTAACAGTGATATGTTTTGATATTCACGTGCAGGCAGACGTAAGAAACAGACTTAAATACTGTCACAGAAACCGAAATGCGAGCAACAATGCTTTTACTTAGTTGCACAAAAGATGGCATAACACCATGTTTCTTTAGACATTCTCTGTCTTCTCTACTTTTAACAAATTACAAAAATGGCAAAAGACTGATAATTACAAAATATTTCATGGTTGCATAGGGATAAACCCTTGGAAGTGGTGCAGCAGGACTTCTTTTTCAGGAATATGATAGTGAAAAAAGAGAGACATGGCAGGACAATGAAGACTGCTCTAGACACACGTTATGTACGTTACAGAGGAGGCTACTGACACTACACAAAACCTACTGAACAGAAGTGTATAGACAACAAAACACTTTCCTTAAAAGATGGACCTCTACGTGTCTAGACACAGGTCTACTGGGTATGATGGAAGATGATGGAAAAATCAAAATATAAAACATAAATAAAGGATGGTGCTGATAATGATAAAGCAATTTCAACAACGGCATGCATGTGTGCTGTGCAAAATTGAAAAAAAGGTAAACAAAAGTCAGAAAGAGGTACAATCTTGAATACAAATAAAAAGAAACAGAAAAGCCAGGGAAACGTTTCCTAGCATAACAATCTTTTCTGAGCAGCAGTGGCAGTTTGGTGTCATCTACTTTGTACAAACAGTTTGTATATTTGGACTTTTAAGTCAGGTAGTTACTCTCCAAAGATTTGGAAGAAAAAGGAAAAGAAAAAAAACCCTAACAAGTAATTTACCTGATTACAATTTTGAAAAGGTGCTACGTATAACATTTTAACACCAAAAAAATAAAAATAAAATCATCTATGAACAACAAAATAAAACATCACTCCGCTGCAGTTTCACTCCCATATGATTCTCAGTCTTACTGAAGATTTGAGGTAATCTGTTTCCATGTAATAAGACATTGAACATCTTTTATTACAGTCTGGTGTTTCCATGCGTAGAAGCACTTAAGTGCAACATTGTGACAACCATGAAAGTGAATCAATGCGCCATGCATTAGTTTTTCTTAATGCGTCTCTTTGCCATGTTTTTGCTCAGAAGATGGATGTCTACTGTTCAGTGCAGCAGTCATTGTTATAATGTTGTGCTAAATCCTCTCCCTCTTTTTAAGTACTTGTACTTTTATTTTAAAAAAACAAAAAACAACAACAAAAAAAACAACCCTGCAGGGGAACAGTGGAGCTCAGAAACCGCTGTTATACTAAATCATACTCTAATAAAAGCTGGATGTAGCCACTGTGATGCCACCTACTGGTTAATGGACTCATTGCACTTCTAAATCTCATCATCGATTCTTGAGCAAGAGATGAACATATTTAGACTTGGAGTGCCAAGTTATCAGCTGATGGTTGTATGCTTGGTTAGCAAGCTGTATCAATAAACTGCACCTGTTAGGTAGTGCTGAGTAACAGGCTAATAAATTACTAAAATTTCACTCACACAGACAGAAACTATACAGTCTGCAACAGAGTTATTTTCAATTCAACAGTGGAGCTGATCTGGTGTGACTTTGGAGTCAGCCTCAGGTGGTTATTATCAGAGGAACTGTTTTTAACACTTCTGCTCTGGCTACATTTTTCAGCCCTGAAGGTTGCTGCTTGATATCCGTCAAAACGGGAAGGATACAGCTAGAAAGCAATTTAGTTAAACAAGACAAAATGCTTATTTTAACCTTTGTGGTTTATAATTTGGATTCTATCATTTTTGAGCTTTTAATACAATTAGAATTGGAGTACAAGTGTCCATGTGGGGGGAAAAGCCAAGCTACATGCTACAGTGCAATTTATCCCTAAGAAGACACCAACAGAAAAACAAACACAAATAGAGTGTCAGAAAGAAAACAGGTGCTGTAGCAGCATGTTCTCATACAGCAGCCAGTGAGATTTATGAAAAATATCTTGATTACTGGCATAACAAAATGATCAACTAAACTATAGTCTTATAGTGCGAGGAATCATACAAGCGAAAGAAAATGAATCGATAAACTGGTATTAAAATGCTTTATGTAGCACCTTCAGCTATTTCAAATTATCTGTGGCTCAAAACGGCCAAAGGTTCTTCCACTGCATAAAAGAAATGAAAAAAAATTATAAAAAAATTTATTTTTTATGTACATAAAAGTGCATTGAAAAACCTATGTCACAAGCCTTGTCAGAAACAAGGCAGATTATTTTAGGCAGATACAATTTTATGATCATTTTTAATGAAATGTACACTGTTTTTCTCTTTGATGAGTAAACTGAGTTTGAGCCTACATGCCTCAAACTAAAGGTAGTTCAGTTGTTAAAAGATGTAGTTTCGATGGGACCAATTTCCATCTGTAAAAGGATATTGATGTTGCAAATTCAAATTCACACCAGCTACATGAGAGGGCTGAGATGAGAGAACGTATTTAGCTATTAAAGAATTATGACTATAGATTTTATTTGAATTTGAACTTCTATTTGTTACTAGTTACTAAACTAGTACACTTTGTAATATCCTTTTTTTCTGAAGGTGGGGTAAGGTATATACTGGAAGTAAGTAAGGTAAAGGAATTAAAGTAAAAGTAAATGAATCCTGTGGGGATAAAATATACCTTCACTGATGGAGAGTGGGGGGATAAGATGGGTTTGGATTTGGGGTCTAGGAAGGATCCGGAGATCATACATTACCTGCTGGAGATTGTGCAGCATGTACAGGAGAGTCCCCTGTCAACTGAGACTCATTTAAGTCTAGATGTAAATCAGCTTTCTTGCTTTCTGAAGGATTGGAGTAATTTTTGCTCATCCCTCCATTGTACTGTTCAGTGTGACGCAGATCCAGATGGCATGGGCGTTCTTGGGGAGGCGTATCTCTGGTGTCAGAGCCCAGGGGAGGACAGCTGGACTTCACTCTGTCTACCTGGATGTGATTTTCCTCCTTCTGCGTGGTGTCCTGGATCTCTGTAAGGAATACAGATTTTTCTTCCTGGTCCTCCTCAGGTTTTTTGTGCTTCATACCTGTGTTTTCAACATGATGTGGCTGGTGGTTCTGTTGGTCACTCAAAGGGGCGCTACTGAACTGAGGAGCAGAAGAGTCATTATCAAAAACATCACAGGGAGTCACATCTTGCTGCTGAGGTGGAGTTTGGACACCGCCCTCCTCTGAGCCCAACTCCTCGCACTCATCAACAGATAGCAACACTGACCGACGGAAGTTAGATGACTGATAGTCTGGTTGCTCGTTCTCCTGGTCCACACCTTCGTCGTCAAAAGCCAGGTTGACTATCCCCTGAAAGTGTGGTGAGGGTTCAGTTGGCAGCGGCAGACCCTGACCTGGAATCACTTCAACTTCTGATCGCTCGTCTTCTGTTTCCTCCTCCTCCTCCTCATCTTCCTCTTCCTCAGAAGAGAAGAGCTGGTGGTCAGGGACACTTTTTACAGTCACAGTGGCCTCAACTTCTGAGTGCTCCTCCTCCACTGGCACCTCATCTCTTTGCAACCACGAACGAGGGCGTCGCCTTACTCCCTCTTCCTCGCTGGTGGTCTCCGCTTCTCTCCCACGCAGGCGGACCTCCACTCTCAACCCAGCCCCACCTTCATACATCTTCAACTCTTCCGGCGTGCTGGTGTCACTGCTGCTGCGACCCAAGAAGTCGTGACAACGCATGGTGCCACACTTGGACACGCCTCTATCGTTGGAGCAATCATCATCCTGTGAACCTCCTGCATCGTAGTCCTCTGAGCGGGGCTTGATGTCGTCAGAAGAAGTGGTGTGTGTGCTGCCGGTCTCGGATTCTGGGCTGACCTGATGGTGGATGCCGCTCCAAGAATCCTCTACAGGGGTTTCAGTGCTTCCCACACTGCAGGGGTTATCTACGGGCTGTTGAGTGTCTCTTGGGGGATTTGGCGAGCTGATCTCATGAACATCTTCGCTGATGTGAGCTGGGATGGCATTGCTTTGAGGCTGTTTCACTTTGCTGCCTTCAGTTTTTTTACAAACGTCTGCTTTTGGAGAACTGACACGGGTGGCGTTTTTAGCTGCTGGTGCATCACTGGTCTTGTCTCCTCCACCAGCAGTGTTTTCCAGCTGTACTTGAGACTTCTGGAGACTCTGCTTGGGGCTTGACTCTAGATGACGTGACTCTTCTCCATCCTGGTTTGATGGCTGCGTACTAGGTGCTGCAAGCTGAGCAGAGGGTACTAACTGTGCAACATCTTTTTGCTCAACAGCATCTCCAGAGCCTTCGTTTGGACCAGGCTCTGTTTCGCAGTCTGCCTTTTTACTATTCCCTGCCTCTTTTCCTTTAGGTTCTGATTGCTTGGAGGCAGCAGCAGCTGTAGCGGAGGTTTTAGAGGTTCTTGCAGCTTTTGGTGAAGATTTCTCTGTAGAGAACTCTGTAGTACTTTTTGGCTTTGATCCAGACTTGGCAGCTGCTACTGAGGATTGCCTGGAAGGAGCTGAGGAGGCTTTTGCTGGTTTAGTACTGGACTTCGCAGAGACTCCAGTGGCTGAAACGGGTTTTGTGATCTTCTTTTTAGGAGTTTCACTAACTGTTTTATCTGTTGCTGATGGTTTTGAAGGATCTTTGCCATCTTCTTTCCTGGGAGAAGCCGTTTTTCTTATGGAGGATCCATGTTTGGAGCCTTAAAGAAAAAAAAAAAGGACAGAACATTAATACTATGCAAATGGTGTAAAGACAGACAAATTAAGAAGATTTTAAAACTTCACCATGGTGATCTGGTGTGCTCCTTCCCTTGGTATCTGCTCTTGCTGCTGTCACTGCAGTGGCCACTTTCTCTTCTGGACCAGTCTTTAATTTGCTAGTTTCTCTCCCACCAGTTTTTTTGGATGGACTGATGAAACAGGCAGACAAAGCAATAAAAACAACCATGTGAGAAAATTATTTTTTTTAAACAAATACTTAATTAACACTCCGGGACAATATCATCATAAAAATATTTACAGGAAGAGCTGCAAAAAAAAACAAACCATGAATTAATATTTAACACCAGTGGGGGGCAGCAATGTTATTTCTCCAATTTGGTCAAGGGCAAGCTTCTGAGACATGAGCAGACTATAAATCCAAGGAACTTTTAGTGGTTACTTCGTGTCCTTGTGAAGGATGTTTTTCTTGGCTTTTTAACAAAGTCAGACTTCAGGAACACAAACACAGAGGACATTTTACAGTCTGAGACATGCTGTGGGCTCAAGGTCAAAATGTCTTTTTTAGCTGAGATATTAGGAGAGAATTTACACAGCAGAGGTAAACAGAAGCTTCCTCTGATAGCTGTGATTGCTAACAGCAAAAACAGAAAAAACGATCAGTTTTCTCACAAAAATTTATGTGAAAAGACAATTTAGCGATAACCATTTACCACAATCCACCACCCACACCACACTCAGATGAAAACTCAAAACGGACCCAAAAATGCAACAAAGATATTTTTCAAGTATTTGCAGGCTAAGGAAGAAGAAAAAAAGATTTGTTGGTTTCTTTCTGGGGAGCCAATGAAATATTAATGTGCTCCCTTGTGATGCAGACGTCAGGTGATGCTGACTGTGAAACCGATATTTTTAACACCTTTGAAAGACCCATAACAGGCTTGTCAGAATACACTACACAGTTGCTTTTATCCTCCTGACAGCCACATGTGACCTAAAAAAAAAAAAGAAATAAATAAGGCAATAGTGTGCTGCAGTGCACATCTTAATTGCCCTAGATTTACATTGCTAAACATGCGGTCTCATGCATGTTTGGTTTTCTACATACTGACTGCTTGAAACCAATGAGACTGAGCGAGTGTCTGCTGGATGTGCTTATTTTACAAATTACGTTTAATATACATGAACACAAAATTCTCTGCACTCTCACACCTCTATTTGGGTGACTGAGTTGTTTTTGACCTTCTGACATATTTCCAGTACTGCAGGTGGCAAAAGTGGGGTTTTTTTGGTCACAGAAATTTGAGTTATAGAAGAGCGTTGTCTATTACACTTTTCTTTTAAAGCTGCTTATTTACAGAAAGTTATTAGCAACCAAAATACAAAAGGAAGTGACTGTTTGTTTCCCAAACCCTTCAAGTAAACAGCTGGCTGTGGCTCAGGAGGTGGAGTGGGTCATCTTATGTAACTCAGTCACCCAAATAGAGGTGTGAGAGTGCAGAGAATTTTGTGTTCATGTATATTAAATGTAATTTGTAAAATAAGCACATCCAGCAGACACTCGCTCAGTCTCATCGTGGCTTAAGAGTTGGGAGTTCGCCTTGTAATCGGAAGGTTGCCGGTTCGAGCCCCGGCTTGGACAGTCTCGGTCGTTGTGTCCTTGGGCAAGACACTTCACCCGTTGCCTACTGGTGGTGGTCAGAGGGCCCGGTGGCGCCAGTGCCCGGCAGCCTCGCCTCTGTCAGTGCGCCCCAGGGTGGCTGTGGCTACAATGTAGCTTGCCATCACCAGTGTGTGAATGTGTGTGTGAATGGGTGGATGACTGGATATGTAAAGCGCTTTGGGGTCCTTAGGGACTAGTAAAGCGCTATATAAATACAGGCCATTTACCATTTACCATTTAAGGGTCCTTGGGACCAAATTGCTCCCTATGCTTCCATCAGTGCATGAGTTGGTGCATGCACTTAAAGATAAAGAATAAAGCATTGCATGATTGTTTGACCATGATTGAGTGAGTGAGTAAAAAGTGCTTTGAGTGCTCAGTTAGAGGAGAAAAAAGATACAAGATACAGTCCATTTAACATATTAAAACTTTACTTGAATGTCATTTGATACTAAGCCCCCAAATGGGAACATCTAAGGGGTAAATGTAACCATTAGCATTTGACTGAATATATTAACATATTAAGTGCTGCAATGCTAGAGTTAAACTCACCTGCTAGTCTTTGTTGCATCTGATCTCTGAGGAGCTTTTGTCATTGGGGATTTGGTTACTGCCTTGGCCTGGTGTTTGGGCTTTGCGCCTAAAACAAAGAACATGGATCACATGCAGAACTGCTGCAAGCAGAAGTTTGTGAGTGCACTAATTTCATCCCTCCAACTATATTTAAAAAAACAAGAGAGTAGAAGGAAATAATAGAAAGGTGGCCTAATGTAGGTGCTCTTAGCGCTTAAGCTCACATTACAGGCAGTTGCTTTCAGGGTGGAGTACAGGGGGACACATGCTGCATTTGTACCAGTTGAGGCCCAGTTGAGCTGTGAACACTGATATCAACTCTTTAAAGCTTCACTCAGTAAAAAAAAGCTCAAATAATCAGTCACACCACCCTGTGTGACAGCTGTAAAGGGCTTTGACCTCTGCTGTTTTGTTTCCAAGGACAGGCACATGCACTTTGTTTCCTCATGAATCAACATTCATACATGACACTGCCCTTGTCTTCCACAAAATCCCTCCTGGCCACAACGCCACTTTGATCATACTAATTAGTCTGGAGGCCCCTTCATATTTCAGCTACAGTTTTATCCCTGAAGTGTCAGTGAGCTGACTCACTAACACTTCAGCCTGGCTGCTGTGATGTACTATACAGTAACTGGTGTCAGTCAGAATGTAAAGAAGTCAATAAAGAATGTGAACCTGGAACAGAGTGGGTGTCATTGCGAGGGCTGCTGGCACAGTTCTCTGGAGATGCACTGCCTGATGTAGATGAAGTGTTGGGCTGGGCTTGGGTGGTGCCAGCAGTGTTGTCAGCCTTTCCTGCTGAGCTCTTTTGAGCTTTCGTTCCTGCTGTTTGGCTTGCAGATGTGCCGCCTGTGGGAGAGGTTTTAGGCCTTGCACCTGGATTTGGCTTCTTTTCATGCTCTTTAGCCCCAGGAGAGCTTCTGGGGCCATTGGCACTGGCTATATCATGTCTAGCTCCCGCAGCTCCCGTGCCATTGACAACTGGCACCCCAGCTGATGCTGTCTTTGCTTTTGCTGCTACACCTCTGTCTGCTGGTTTCTTCACATTCTTTGCCTTGGATGTTTGACCATCCCCTGGTTTGTTAGCTGCCCCAAGTCCATCAGACTTCATGACTGATGCAGCACTGCGAGAGGAAGGATTTCTGTTTACAGACACCCGCTGGGTCCTATGAACAGGAGGACTCTCAGGTGCAGATGAAGGGCATTTTATAGCCCTTGACTGCAGGGGAAAAAAGCACATTAGTTATGTAACAGTATTACTGAAGTGAATTAATAAGCCACAAAACAGAGCGCTGCCTTAAGAAAGTAAATCATATTAGAGTTTCCTACGGAACACTAGAGCATACCATTAGAAACAATGCCATCTATCAACTCAGATCTAGACAGCCGCCTGAGCACTCTATAGTTAGAGCTAAGCTATGAATTCTATTATGTATCTCTATGTCTTTTTTCACTCAGAATCTATCAGCTGAACATTCCTCTTCGCACTGCTTCAAACCACCTCCTGAAAATCTTCAGCAGCTCCACTGCTCCTAACCACTCTTGGCAATGTCTATCTGAAATGCCTCAATCAGCTTATCTTATCGACACATCTGCTGTTCTTTTCATACGGTATCCTTCTCCTGTGAGGGTAAAGCCATGATGACATATGGCATGCAACAGACAGGCCACAACTTTTCTCTGAGCTAAAGCAGCCTCGCAATCATAAAACTCAGAGTCCTTAATAACAACCACAATAAATAAAAAAGGACCTTAAATGAGGAAACAAACCATTTAAAATTATTACCTGTGAACTAGTGAATACAGGCTTTTTTCCAAGTCTTCGACTGTCCCCTTTATCAATCGCATCTGTCAAAAAAAAAAAAAAGGATGAAATCAAGTTCATTTCAATAAGCCAATCAGGATTCTGCCAATATTCAAATCTGAGCATAACACAGATGAAAAGGTGGAACCATTTTCTTTTTTTGTAAATGACACCGTCCTGATGTCCCGTTCGTTATCTGAGCTAAAGCAGCCATTCTGTTCATTCACAAATTCCTGTTTCCACACCCTATGTTTACCACTAAAGAAACAAACATTAAATCAGTGGACTGATGGGGTCACCTGTGTCTGGTAAGCATTCGTCCAGACAGAGGATGGCCATTTCTATACTTCATATCTAATATTGCTAAAAATTAAAGCGAAGTCAAATTTACTCTATTTGCCAAAAGTGCATTTGTTATGTTTGCATGCAAGAGTGAATTCTGATTGCAATAGGCAAGAAATATAGCAGTAATAATCACACACCGACACCAGCCAAATATATTATTCATGCAGTACATTTCAACACACTTCTAAGAAAGCAGTGTATTATTAGTACGTGCAAAGCAGTGCAGACCGACAAAAAACAGGAATCCAGCCTTTCATTCACACCCATTAAAAAACAAGCATGGCGTATCTGGTGCCTTTACCATACTGCTGTGCACACATCTGTCAAACACTGTTAAAATATAGCTTAAATGTGTAGAAAAGAGCCCTGGCTAGACAATAAATTGGTTAGCAGTGGCCAGGTTACAGTGCAGAAAGAAGCCAAGAAGTATTAAATCAGCCAACAGCATATGCTTCGGAGCTTTGGTTCCTCTCTGATGATGCAGAACCACTGCCTCAGCACTAGGCTGGGTTAGGGAGAGTGAAAAAAAGAAAAAAAAAAAAACCACTTACATCCACACACCGCATTAAGAACCTTCTGTGTGCCTGGATATAATAGGTCCCATAAATGGAATAAAATTATTTACCTGCCAGTATCCTCTCTCTGTGTTTGGATGATAGAGTCTCCCATCCCTGCGTGTGGCGAACCGCGTAAAACGTCTGAAGCAGGAAGGTCCAGAGCCGGCCGCGTAGCGCACAAATCTCTTGCCTGAACGGCTGGCGGTAATACAGAGGAGAGAGGGAGGAGAAGAATGGAAGGGGTGCGCTAAAGCACAAGCGAATCAGCAGCTGCTTCAAGAACCCTTCTCCATGGCAACAAATACCCCCTCCCTTCTCCCTTTGCTCGCTGAATCTGCCCCCTCCCTCTCCTTCCCCGTCTCTGTTGCAGAATCAACTTGGGCTCCCTTGAGAGAAATCTGTGATGTCACGGGCTGATGCGGACACTCCTTTTTCCTCGCTTGATTCTAAAAAAAAAAAACAAGGCTGGACAAGCAGGGAGGAGCGATCTCCACCTCTTCCGCCTTACCCACAACACATACCCTTCTCTGGCAGATACACAGGCTACGCAGATTAGTGAGGGTTACACGTCACAGTCTCCCTCTGCTTAATCCATTGTGCCGTACTGTACAGTATTTAGAGGGGTTATGTGCTTTGACATGTTCAGCCAGGTCACTTTCTCCTGAAAGTCCTCTCACAAGCTTAACGTCCCTGTTTGAATGGTTTTATTAGTCCCTTTAAATAAACAGTGACACATTACATGCCACTATTTCTATACTTGCTCATCCAATAACTCAGAATTAGAATCCACATTTTTTCCATTTTAGTTCCTTTTGTATAGAAAACATATTACAAGGGGCCTCTAGAAATGTTTAATCTGTCATGTCTGTAATTTTTTTTAATTAAAAATATTGTAAAATATTTCACCAAATGTCCAAAAGTCACAGGATTAAGAGTGTGTTTTGTACAGTGCATTTGCACAGGATAAGCAAAGTCAGTGCTTTGCTCAGACATCTGTGCTCTCTATCTACAGACCTTAGGTTAATTTTAATAACTGTTGAGTCCGTTTAAAGACATCAAAGTATTCCAGGCCAAATGCTTTTAATGAATATTTTCCTCCTTACATCTTAGATGTTTCAGTCTTTGCATTGTATTTTGTGTAATATCATTAGTCCTCCTGATTTAAATCCAAAAAGGCTGTGTAAACTTTCGCATGAAACTTTCATTGTAGCCCCACACCTCTTGTGCTGGGTAAAATTAAAGAGAAAAGGTGAAGTGAGTACAAAAAAACCAAACAAACTGCAAATTATAATAAATAAATAAACACTGGATGCACAGGATGAATGTTACAAGCCTTCTGTCCTTGGTGAAAGATGCTAGGAGATTACTAGGAGTACATGTAAGTTCACCAACACTCAACCAAGCAGAAACTGTCACACGTGTAGTTCTCCATGAGGTGGTAGCATCTGTGTGCAAGCATTTACACTTCGACAGAAGCAGAGAATATGAAGGATGCTTCTGGCGACTAATTTCCTAAAAAGGAAGAATCTCAAAACTGAGAACATTTTGACTGACAAGATTAACTATTGTGTGTATATTTGAAAACTATTTCAACTCATGACTCACATGTGTCAACAAATATTTAACCAATAACCCACATTTTGTGGCACGTGAAACACTCCACACAGGTTAGTTTGCTAAACATAGCTAACATTAGCAGTGCTACCACCAGTAGCCTTCTTTGCCTGCAGGTCAACATCCAGCTGATTGTACAGAAAGTGGTAACGTATGTTTGTATAAGTTTTTGCTGACAAAGGCTAAATGCAACATCCATGTTGCACGTTAAAATCCTGTAACATCATCTGTTTGTCTCTCATTTTCCACCTTGCCTTTTTATGAGGGTTGTTTCCATGTGCTCCCCCATTACCTACCACTTAAAGTGGCTGCGAAAAATCTAAGAACCAACAGTTAAGTGGTGTCGTACATTAATAAAACACAATGTTAGAATATTTAGTCCTCCTATAATGTTGCTGATTTAACAGATTATTAAATACGAGGGTAAAATAATGTTTGCTTAATAACTTGTCAACAAAAATATTGGCGTAACATATCCTGGGTGAACTAAAATTTTCTTGCTTGCTTTTTCAGGTGGTCTAGGTGACTTACTATTACCCACCTTTGATTGTAATTAATGTTACAGATCTACATGGACTGAACTAAGCAAGGAAGTTTCATTTAACTGCATACACAGATGTGATACAGTAATATAATAGAATTGTGACTCATTTCACCTCCTCTAGTTGTTGCAATCGCCTCTCCATGCAAAAATCCTCCTCAAAGTCATCTTCGCAAAGCGAGTGCACAGCAGTGAAAAGGTCACAGCAGTTATCCACAGTCACACCTTCCCTGATGGCTGAA
This sequence comes from Diplotaxodon limnothrissa, assembly GCF_057381915.1. Lineage (NCBI taxonomy): Eukaryota > Metazoa > Chordata > Actinopteri > Cichliformes > Cichlidae > Diplotaxodon > Diplotaxodon limnothrissa. Next base: position 15,139,724 of record NC_140617.1, on the reverse strand, counting down.
CAAAGCTTCCTTAACAGCGTGGGCTCTCTAGTAAACTCTTCTCTCTGTAACGCAATCAGACATAGAGATAAATATGGGGGCTGCTTCTTGTTACATTTCCAGACGATCATAATAAATCAAAGTGTATTTGTATGGCTACTTCACCAACTCACTATGCAAAGGTCCTTGAAAGCCTGAGTGTCGGTGACTTTGGGGAAGTGCTGCACAATGACACGCAAGCTCTCCTCCTGCAGCTCTGTGGCCAGGCTTCTCACCTGTTGGGCCCACTTGACTTCAGGGAGAGAGCCAATCAGCTGCTCAGTTCTACAGAGCATGGTCACGGCGTTCTGCACAGTCTGCATGGAAATATCTATAAGCTAAAGAAACTCTTGCTACGTGACAAAACAAATTAAAGCTGAATGAGCACAACTCCATACAAAACTCTTTTACTCCTGCCCAGGACCTATTGATCAATTGAGGAATTCCCCCGCATTGTGCAACCACTCTTGGCCAGCACAGAATCCCAGTACTTGGCAAGCATGAGCAATATATCCCCCCAGTGATGTAAGACAGGCTCACGACTCAATTATCAATAAAAAGGCTGGCTCACTCCCCATCTGTCTGCATCATACTCTTCAATCACCCACCCATTAATAACCAAGAATTTAATAAAGGTCATCTTTAATTAGATCATGTTCAAATTTCCTTCCTGTGAAAAAAAAACCCCCAAACAACACGGCTTGATGATACTTTATGACCATCTATTATATGAATAATTACAGCTGCAGACTCTGGGAGGGACAGACTTACCATTGTTTCAGTTACAGCTGTTAGGCAGGCTCTGTGGAGTTCAGGTGGCAACAGGGAGAAGTTCCTCTCACACCAGACTTTCACAAAATGCTCTGCAACCCACCTAAAATGACATATTAGAGATTAATAGGATGGCTAATTTTCATTTCAGCAATTCTATCACTTATTCCTAAATAATTTCTCTGCACCGTAACCCTGAGGCTCTGAGTATCAGCCAGCAGCGTGTTGCTTGAGGGAAGAAAAAAACAATGAATGACTGAGTGAGCATGAGAGGCTTGGTAACGCACTGCTGCAGAGAACAGCACTGTTCGGTTCACCATCCCAGTCGCGTGACTCATCAGACTAAATAGACACAACAGGGTAAGGGCAGCCCCTCCTCCCCACAACTTACATCTACACACACCACTTCAAATAAGACCCATCACAGCCAGCTCACAGCCTCCCTCAACACATCAGATTCCTCTGACCTACATTCACACGATTCTTGCCCACTCACTGCAGAGTGCAACACCACAGTGTGCAGTAGTATCAGATGCGAAACTGAAAAAAAAAAAAGACTTAGATGCGCATCGCATGTGAAGTGTATAAAATCCGAGAGCAGAATGAAAATATGTAATATCTGCTGTAAAACTGGTGTTTTGTTTTGGTGCAAAACACCGGATTTCTTTGAGCTTCATTGTTCCACTGAAGCAAAATTCATTCACTCTCATGTGATGATGTGATTGCTTCATTGGTTGCCAAAGTAAACGTCTTTACTGAGCACTGTGGTAGTTTGAAACACGCCATGAAAGGCTCTGTAATGGGAAGCACAGAATCAGAACAAAAAATGTAGACACCCAGACATCAATTCACACAGCATTAATATTTAGAGGTTGGTAACTTACACTGAAATTATAAATACACAAGCCTAGCATGGGACAAATATCACATATTTGTTTGCAATAATTAAAAATTATCCCAGGTCCCCTGGTATTACGTATCCTGTGCATAGGTCTAACTCCTATGAGAGTTATGAATGATGCATTGGCAATTATGAGATAAATTATGAGATAAATTTGTGAAAAAGTCACAAGTCAAATTCCTGTTTTCTTGGCGTCAAGCACAGCTCGGTGAAGGTCCTAAGAAGGCAGTGCTCTGGATCACTCGAAGCCATAGCTCAATTAGAAGCATCAAAAGTAAACAATGAATCAAAACTGAAAATAAACTTTGTAACAAATAAAGAAAGAGCTAAATAAAGAACTACTTTATTTAGAATAACTCCAATCAGCAAAAGATCTGTCAAATGAATGCTGTGTAGTTGTAGTCTCAAACAAATCTCAGGACGAGAAACAAAGCCAAAGAGGTGAGCTAAGCCACAAACAAAATCTCATATTGACTGATTCTAAGTTTGAGAGTTTTGGCATTAACAGACACCACGATGGATCAACACTGAAACACCATTGCGGGAACCTTCGAGTCTATACGTGTGATTTGCTACTCTGGAGTTGGACATCTGCACTGAATAGACTCCAGCCAGGCCCAGGCTAAGAAGACACAGCAGTCCATTCTTTGGAGAGATGCTTCACCCTCTGGGTTCTGAAACCTTGTGAGTATATGCATTTGTAAGCCGTAAGAAAGCTTCCAAAAGTGTGGGAGTCTTGTTAAATTGCCCAAACGGTGCTGAGTGCAGACACTTACCGCTTACACTGCATATGGAGGTTTTGAAGACCTAAGGCATGTGTGAAAGAGAGGCACTCAAGGACTGTTCTCTGAACTCCATCAGCTGGCTGCAACCGCACACAGACAAGAAAAAAAACCAAACAGCAATACAAATATATAAAATGCTTTCAAACCGTTTCATTTAGGATGCAGTAGCATTCAGTACTGAGAGACTAAAGAAAACAAGAGATGATTACCTTTTTGAAGAGATTTTCTAAGGACACGTAAAGCTAAATGTGTGGAGACCACAAAAACTTTTTTCTTTTTTTAAATCCATGATGCCACATACTATTATGTACATTAAAAAAGGACACATCCTGCATTAGAACTAGGGACTTTTCTGAGGCCATTGAAGACACATGACTGTGTGAAGATTGTGTGTGAAGGCTGAAACTATTTTTTGCCGTGTGATCATAAATTCAACGTATCTGAAAAATCAAACTTCAACGACATGCTGGTTTTAATGACATTTTCATTCAAGTCCATGAAAGCCATCCATCAAAGTACTCTGCTTGTCAATAGCTCACCTTAGGGAAGAAGCGGCAGTAGTCTCGGGTCAGAACCATTTCCACTACATCTTTCAGCCCCTCCAAACCCAGCATGTCTGCAGCCAGCACCACCTGACTGTGGAACAACAGACACCACATCCACGTCAGCATCTTTTCTTGGTTCTGAGTTTTATTTCTGTCAGTTCCCTGTACATACAATACCTGGCACTGGCTCTTCTGGGCAGATCCACAATGGCTCCATACATGAACTGAAGCAAGATTTCCATCTCATCTGGCCCCAAGCTAAAAAGATTAAAACAAACTCTTTATAAGCCTTGAATTGGAGGTTAACAAACGAAACTGCCCCAGATCTCACTCTAATATTCTCAATCTATGCACATTTCTTTGGCTATAAAGCCAAATAAGCCAGTAAATAAAAATCAATTTATCATGCAGCACTCGATCCATGTGCAATATACGGGCCTCACAGGTTCCCCTACATGTGCAGGCACTCTATTCTGATTTCTGTCTTCCCCGTTACCCTTAGATCAGTAATGCTGAGGTGTGTGACACGTCTCTCCCCGGAGGGAAAAATGGGCTTCATTTGCCTCTGTCATTCTGAAAGAAGGAGAATGCGAGTGGTGATGGTGATGCTGAGTGGGCGGGTGGTAGCGGGGGCTCTTCAGGAGGAAAAGGATGAGAAGACATTTATGTGCCTTGCAGAGGAAACATTCCAACTTTGCTTGGTTGAAATCTGAGCCAACTATATGAGATTTCACTGACAGCACACTGGCTGTGTCTGTTTTTGAAGTGTGGAGTTAAACATGGCATTGTGAGTGAAACCACATACAGTGCAGAGCCACCTCTGTAGCAATACATGAATAATTAATGCTCTATATGCAACTGCACAGTTCAGAAATAACGTTAGACCAGAAGTGGAGGTGTATTATTGATCTCTATGTCCTGCTGCTACATGATGCTGATGTACTGGCCTTACCCTTGCAGAGTGATGCACTGTCTGGAGCTCTCCATCCAGCTCCCGCTAAGCATTGCTCGGAAGTACTGAGATCGTGCACACAGGATTGCCCTAGAAACCCAATAAAGCAGACAGCTGCATGTCAGAGAGCCACCTACCATTTATTCTTCACATCATTTGCAACTGAAATTGTTTGCACTTAAGCAGCTTTGAAGTGACAAGCAAGAAGAAAAAAATAAAATAAAAGAAATTGCGTTTTCTTGAATCTTTAAAGGCTATTTTTATTCTCTCTGACCTCACTGTACCATCACTGGTGTAAAAATACACCAGACTAGAATATTTATAAAAGGCATTAAAGACACAGAGATTTTTCTATAAATTCCTTTTTTACTGTACACCCTTGAGTCCACATTGCTTTCTTTCTTGTCTTATGGCAGCGTTTATCAAATATTAGTGGCATGTAAAATAAAGTCTAAATGTGGTAAACCACACATTTAATTAATGACTTTGATTTTCTTAGGCTAAATAGGATAGCAGGCAGTTTGTTTCACAAATGCTTCTGGCAGATTTTGTTAAGGTAAAGATATGTCATCAGTCAATTGGTTTAACAGTAGGTACAGTTTGAGGGGTTCAAATATTTTTGGTTGACTACAGCTGAACTCTAACAGTTAATCCATTTTCTTCACCACTCATTAAATCCAGGGTCATGGTGAGCTTATCCCATGTGTTCATTAGGCAAGAGGCAGGGTACACCCTGGTCAGGTCCCCAGTCCATCACAAGGCTAACAGACAGAAACAGACACCCATTCACTTTCAGATTTACACCTTTAGCCAATTAAGAATCACCAGCTGACTGAGCATGCATGTTTTTGGACATGCCATAAGAAGCTGGAGTATCCAGAGAACACCAAGCGGGCAAACTCCACACAGAAAGCCCCCCCCCCCAAAAAAAAGAACAACAAAAAGAAAAAGAGCCCAGCTTCTCCTCTCTGCTGAGCTTTTTATGGCTAATGGGTCCCCTGAGCAGGAGCTGGGAAAATCCTGTCTCCATAGCTACTACAACCTCTGCACTGCTGAATGACCGCCCACCACCGCTGCTTCACATTTGCATGAGTCAACAAGCGCTTTATTGTTTAACATCTGATAAATGTGTCTGTGATGTGCTGAAGTGAGGCGCTGCCTCCGATGTTTTGTGAACCAAAAAATAACCAAGATTAAATGGAAACCACACGTAGGCGCTTTAAATTCAATCCCATCAACACATAACACTTAGAGAATCTATGGGAAATTTATCAGAGGAAACAAAGAACATAATAAGGCAAATAAAGATATACCAAGGCAATTTTTTCAGCCTCAAAACAATACCTATACTTTGGTTTTTGGATACTGCTAATACTGACTACCCATCAAATACTTGTAGTAAGTCCATAAGCTGCGTTCCTCACTCTGATCAAGAAACTATAAATTGTTCCTTTATGTGTGAGGTAACATCAGGCTTGACTTCAATATTGCTGGACTGAACATTGGACTGGTAATTATTATTAAAAGAACAAATTACATCAGACAAAGATGAAGGACAACATGAACTAATTCATGTTATTCAACAAAAATATTTGCTCGAGTTTTATTTGAGCTCAGTGAGTCTTTACTGCATACTATTTTATGGTCATCCTAGTTGTTTCCTTTCCAGCCTCACCTGTGGGGAACAGCTGACAAGAGACAGGTAACGAGTAATAACATTAAGCTTCCCAAAAATTTGAAACCAAACATATGGAGAAAGAGAGGAGCTGACAAAGAAAGCACCATGGTCAGAGCTTTCAGTCACTTGGTTGGAGTTTGCAGTTAAAACAGCTGCAAAGAGACAAAGCAAAGCTGCTGGGGTAGCAGATGTGAAATACCTCTAAATTGTATTACCTTCTTCCATACTATGTTAGCTCTCAAGCCAGCCATTAGTGAACTGCTGCTGCTGCTCTGTGGTGTAATGAACAAAGAATAAAACAGACACTACGTAGCTCAGCCCAATTCAGCCTTCTGAGTCAGAATCAAACAATATCCGATCCAAATACTGCACCGATTTTTGGCTAACTCTAATTCAGTGAAATGACCTGAATTAACTTAACTGTGTCTTACAGTGTCACCTCACTTTTTCATTCATATAACACCGCCCAGTGGTTTAATCTTTGCTTGTTTTCCTTCAAACTGCATATAATTTTACACGTTTTGAGTTACGGTGAAAAAAGGGTAATTTCTGTATATGATCATATAAGCTTAGAAATAATTGTAAATTGAGCTACAAAAAAACGTTTTTTATTCCCAGTGTTTGGATACAGATGGCTGAAAATGTTGCCATGAATAGATCTACCTGTGGCAGGAAAAGACCTGATCTGCTACTTGGATAGTAATGTCACACTGCTCTCCCCTTTGGTACAGATCCAGCAGGTCAGCTCCGAGGCCAGAGGCTGGCTCGAGAACAACAGCATCTGCACACGAGTTGAGAAGGATAATGAGGAAGGACAGGAAGTGGAGGGTGGAAAAAAAAGAGGAAAGCTTTAGGCTTATATTAATCTGCTGAGACCACACACAGAATGTGTGTATATGAGATAGCTCTCAGTAAACCAAGTTAAAAATACTGTAAAATATAAAAGCAGAGTAAAATCATGAACTAACCACAGCATGGCCATGCTGTAATTACCAACAACAACAGGGATCTCAAAGCGATTAGCTCTTAAGTGGATTATGGCTGAGATAACATAATGGGAAGAAAGTGGAGGCGGGAGAGTTGCTGAGCAGCTGAGCCGTCACATAACTTGAAATAAACCCTTCATGGAAAAGAGGCTGGATCTGTTTACCTGATTCAGTGGATCTATGAAGGTCTGCTGTGTCGGGAGCAGGCAGAGTACTTTCTGGCACGGAGCCCTCAACATCTGGGATTATTGGAGCCGAGCGCATGCTCTGGTCTGCTGTGTACACTCGCCTGCAGGGGAGAAAGACTAAATTTAATTAAGAATCTTTCATACATATTAAAATGACAGTCTCATCTGACGCAGCTAGGCGATCTAAAGTGTGCCGAATTTGCTGTTCCTGCTCAGTGAAGCATTTAATAAAGAGGCTAGCAGGCCAGACCTCTGCCCTAACACCTTCTGAAAGGCGATTGCTCTGCTCTGGGTATTGTGTTATTGTATCAGTTTGAGTCACGGTCATAGTCAAAACAACAAAAGAGGAAGAAAAACGAACCAAGCAGACATTTTCTGAGTGGTTTCCCCCAGAAAGAAAACAAACAAACAAAAACAAAGAAAAAACAAAAACTCTTTACGTCTTACCAAGTCAGCTGGATGGTGTAATCACTTAATCACTTAAATGAGATCTGCTCATTTTGGTTCAATTTTTTTTTAATTGAAGTTCAGAAATATAATACAGACACAACACTGCTTGTCATGCGAGTCTCAAAGAAAAGCAACAAAGCAAACATAACAAATTTAAACAAACTATAAAACACTACAACTTAAGACATTCCTATATATACTTATTTTAGTGTATAAACAATATAATATCAGCGAGTAAAATGTTTTTTCACACCTCATTTTGTTTTATTTCACTATAATAACCTTGCCTAGGTGTTACCAGCTAAATGCAAATTTTTAGCCACATGCTTGAAAGTATATTCATTTTTTGCTCACTGCTGCTGCTCCCAGTGGCCATTTAAAGATCGAAAACGTATCATTTTTGCTGGTGTAATGAATGAGGCTTTAGTAATCTCCTCTATTCAAATCTAACAACCAACTGTCCTTACTTGTTTTTAACTATTTTAAGTTAGTGCAAACAGATGCAGAAACAGGGAGCTGACTATCACGAGAGCCTCCCTCCTCGCTGCGTGTCCTCACTCTATAAGACTGAGGTGCAGTTCAGTGCTATAAGATATCCTCTGTACTTTATCAGTTTATGTATGCATCAACTTTCTGTTGTTGTTACATAATTTTTTATCATAGATGTGATTAAGAGTTATTCTGTACTTAATGTTGGCCTAGGAAACATTTTTTCTTTCTTTCATGTTTTTAGCATGTTGAATAGTGATCTCTCCCTCTCTTTCTGCCTATCCATTTTTTTGTGTTTTTTCAGCCACTGTCCTTATTTCTTGTTTAAATAACCGAAACATTTTAAAAGACTTCTGACGAGTCTTCTAATTGAAATAAACATCCAGAAATACTGCTTCTCCCCACCTCTTTCTTTCCCTTAATCTCCTGAATTAATATATAAAATTTAGAGTTCTTTGTTTAACTAGCATGCTTAGCTACACTGTAAATGACACACAGGATGAGTTTAAGTTTAATTAAAATTTGAACAAATTTGGTGACATTGCTGCACAGATCACTTTTTCCTGCACCACCACAACGGTGGACATTTTCATAAGGATTTCTGAGCAGTTTATTCATTTTAGTAATAAGGTTTAGTGTGAGGTTTCATTTAAATTTCACCATCCACAAAACATCACTCTTTTGCTTCCCACCTACCACATATAGCAGGAAAAAACAAAACAAAGCTGAACCCTTTCAGTAGCAGCAGTTTCTATATGACCTTATTTAGAGTGCTATGTCTAACTATTAAGAACGTCTTCCAGAACTAGGTAATAGAATAAGTAGTGCTGCTGGGAAAGAAGTTTTAAAGTGACTTCTCATTTCTGTGGCAGTGCAGTCGTAAGAGGAAGGCTTCTTGTCCTAATTTTAATTTGCTAATGAGACTCCATTCATTGGATCAAAGCCTGCGCTGCAAGGCTTTGATTAAAACTCAGTTTGCTATTTGTGCGTCTCAGCAAGAACTTGAAAATGAGCAGTGTAATTTATTATTCAATAGCTGCAGCATTTGCAGAGCTCACTGAATCAAGATTACCAGCGCTTCAGAATAAATATGGAGCACTTGGCGCCCCCTGTCAGACAGACACTGAAGCAGCAAAGATAACACATCAGGGAATAACTACCGTCTCATAACACCCCTACAAGGAAGCAGATGTAGAGCAAAGGTTTCATGTATACTCAGTGAAATGACCTACCTAAGGAAATCTTTGAGCCCAGACAGCTCATAGTCTGGCAGATGGATGATGATGGGATCTTTGTGCGTCTGTCCCTGAAGGACATCAGGAGCTCTGGCCAACAATACAGCTCTGTGTGCTCGGATCGAGCCAGAGCCAGCATACAGAGAAACATCAGCCTCCAGCTCCTCCTGCAGTAGCCTGGGGAAACACATCACAACACTTTAACAGCGGTGTTTAACAAAATAAATAAAACAACAAAAGTTGGGAAACAGTTTCGTATTTCATTGATCTTTAAAAACAAACACAGAAAGGAGACAATGAAGAAAAGGCCCAAGGCTCTGAAGATTCATCTGATGGCCCATTTTTCCACTTGAGAACAACACAAGCAGAGTCCTGAGGTGGTCTTATCATCTCATTCAGCCTCAATAACCAATGATCCAGAAACCAGTCAGCTGATGGCCAACTGTGACACTATGACTTCAAACTCCGGTGCTGTGTCCACTTGTATTACCCTTTGATTAGAAATGCTGCCCATGCACCAAGGAGATCCACATCCCAGAGTTTCCATTTATCTGTGAAACCTAGTGCAACTTTGCTTGCACCAAGTTTTCTATTCCAGATCCACTGATCCTATTATCTGAGGAAAAGCTCTACCCACGGCAGGCATTTCTTAAATGCAAGTTTGAAAGTAAGTAAATATAGTAAACATTGTACCTTCTAGAGGTTATTCAACAATAATTCCTCTGCTTCTGTGTTCTTTTAACACATCATGAATAATTATGGTTTTTACAAATACACTTCTGTCATTTCTTATTATTATAACTCTAATATGGAGCCAAGCACGTTTAAGAGACATTTGGAAAGCAATCTTTTTTTTCCCCCAAAGGAAAACTTGGCCTGATTCAAAAGAGCACTGGCTGTGAAACAACATCATTTATTAGACTGTGTCAAAATGGTCGATAAGTACATGTAGGTAACGTATATGCCAATGAAGCTTGTTAAAAAGACAAGAAAATGTCAGGCGCCTTCATCCAACAGACAAAGAAATACTGACAATATGTCAGATGACATGGGTTACTATTTCACAAAGAAAGAACGAATACAGGAGTGAAAACCAGCTCTATACTCTTAACATTTGAACAGCACTGGAGTTACTGCTAAAAAGTTTTTTTTCTCAGTTATGGTGATGAATATCTCAGTGTGACACCAAATCTTTAATCAATAAAGCTGTCTGACAGGCTGTGCAATCGGTTTAAATGCTATGAGTGTGTGTGTGTGTGTGTGTGTGTTACTGAACATTCAGAAAATCTAGCCTGGGTTATTAAGGTACAGACACTAGATTTTAACTTCAGCTTTACTTTCTATAACCACATTTTGCTGCTTTTTTAGAAGCTTTTAATTAAATCTTAGAAATATTTTTTAAGTAGCATACAAAGGTGGCATAGTGGTTAGCACTGTTGCTTCACATTAAAGGAAGGTCCTGGGTTCAAATCTGCTATCTGGACAGGGCCCTTCTGTGTGGAGTTTGCATGTTTTCCTCATGTCTGCATGGGTTCTCCCTAGGGCTGTTCGATATAATGATATATATCGGATGACAATATAAAAAGTCTATCGTTTCATTTTATGCTATTGTTTGTTTTGTGGTGTCGCAAAATAAACTGTTTATGGCAATATTTTTTCACTGTTTTGATGGTCACTGTAGTGGCTATATTAATTTCTTAAAGTTCTCTCTTTCTCTTATATTTAATATAACCACACTACAGACGGACAAGCGCCTGTTTTTACGCGTTGTGGTTAGCAACAACGATGGTAACACCATCGCGTGTCCGCTTGTTTATGTTCCACATAAACCTTTCACAATAAAGCTCAAGATCCTGTTGAGACTTTTCAAAATAAACTGAATCACGTGAAAGAGCAGATTATTTACGGATGAGAAGTAAAAAAAAAAAGACACCAGGTGCTAAAAAATAAACCTTAGACTCAAACGTTAGAACAGGCTTTTCCCTGCAGCACACCGTGTAATAAATACAAAGAAAACGGCGGCCGTTACAACTTATGTCTAAAAATATATAGTTTCATACATTGTTAAAACACTGGACTCCAGGTACGCGACGCCTAGCTGGAAACACTTCCCGCAAGTCGAGCTGCCAGAGAGTCACAGAATTTACAGAAAATGTTACATTTTTGTGATTTATATCGTTATCTGGATGATAGAATTCAAATATCGGGATATGAGATTTTGGTCATATCGCACAGCCCTAGTTCTCCCCAGATACTTCAGCTTTCTCCCACAGTCCAAAGGCAGGCAGTGGGATCAGATTAATTGGTGATTATAAACGGGGTGCAGGTGTGAACTTAAGTATGAATCGCTGAATGCCTCTATGTGATAGCCCTGTGACAGACTGATGAACTGTCTAATGTGTACCCAGCCTCTCGCGTTATGGCAGCTGGGATAGGTTTACACTTTACCTGAAAAGTGAAGTACTGCAGTGACATTTTCTTTCCCTGTTTTTCTCAATCTTAAATTGAAGATTCTCTTTCTTTGCAAAATCTGATATTGAATTAATTAAGCTAAAAGTGGTGTTTTTTTGTTTGATTTAATCAGCTCTTTCTACAAGTTCACATTACTGGACACAAGAACTGGTCAATTTTTATCCTTTGACAGCTCGGAACTGCCTTGGACAGCTGGATGAAAACTTGTTGCACATGTGTCAAAGCCCAGCCTTTAACACTGAGCTTTATGAGTCAGTGTCAGACACCTTACCTGTTCAGGTCTGCAGACAAAGCAGAAGATAAACATCTCTTCAGCTGATCCTTGTGTTTGCGCTCTTTGACCTGGAATTCGAGTCTCGCTGCCTCACTGGTGATCATGGTGTGTTATGTTCTCTAAAAGTGAGACAAGAGGGAAGACACACTTCAGCTTGTGAACTCAAAGGTGTTCTGGTGGAATGGGAACCACATCTTCCAGTGGCATGCTGTGTGCACACTATGACAAAGTGAGGCAGATCATCACAAACTGTGACAACTACACCAACAAGGATCACCTGACAAGTGCTGTCACATAGTCCAGGACAACAAAAGGCTACTGCGTTCACCTTTTTTTTCCGTAATCATATGCTGCAATACCATCTTTCTCCACAGTCGCTGACTCATATTCGCTTTCCTTTTCTATCCAAAGAGGCGCTGTTAGCAAAGTTTAGCGAAATCAATGAAACCTGGAAGAGGTGACCGCAATAACGACAGAAAATCACCACGTTACGTGACCGAGAAATTTATTTAGCCGTACCCTTAAAAAGGATGATGATGTTATCCATGGTAAAATACCTGCTTTCGTGTGTTTCCAACAGAAAACACACCCAGCACCGCAAATATTAACCAGTGTCTGTTTGTGTGAAGTTTAATACTCAATAAAGCAATCCTTTTACAAAATTAAATACACGGAGCCCAAATTCACCTGCTCTAGCTCAGGTGTTTCCTCGTTCTCTGTGGGCTCCAGTTGGTACTGTAAGCAAATCAATCTCATTTTCCTCTGGCTGCTAGCATGCTAGCTACGAGGAGCTACCGTTAACAGTAAGCTACCCCCTTTAACCTTTAACTACCCTCGTCAAAAAATACACCTGCACAAATTAACTCCAGTCGATAGCTGCCTGCGAGCACGAGGCTCGGTAACTGCTCGTTAAGGATAAAATAAATGAATATGCTGACCCACTGACCAATGTTGTTGACATCACTGCTACACGCTGTTCGCCACCCACTACGACGCGGTTTGTCAAACGAAAAAGGAGTGGACAAGCCGGAAGCTTCGGAACATGCGCAGTACACCTAAAAAGCTACCTAGCTAAAGAAAACGATGCATTCACGTACAGCCTCTTCTAAACAGACAAACACAAGAATGGACGGGTTTGTTTGGGTGAATACTTCAGAGATGAGAGACATGGAATGTAGCTCCACATTTTGAAATCTATTTTCTTTTATACAGTAGAAGTGATTATAAATACAGAAAGAATGAAAGCATGCTAAAGTGACATTAGCAAGAGAAAAACCTAGAATTATCAAACAGCTAGAAGGTGGAGGGTCGCGTACTGGAGCGGGCATATATGGCAGGAATATGAAGATTTCAACACATTTAGAAAAAAAAACATAATTATGAAAAGTTAGAGTGAAAACCCATCGATAAATATTTCATATTTTATTGTGGTTCACAGTGTCATATAAAAATTGTTGCTTTTGAAAAAGCTAAAGGTTTTTTTGTTTTTGTTTCAAATATGCATACATTATAATATCCGGTTAATAGAAACCTGAAAATATAAACCTGTTTTCTACTGAGTTACCGGAGTCAGTGAAGGCAGCAAATGAACTAGCTCGCCTTAGTAGCATTTACGTCATTGTTCCATCCCGGATTATTAGTCCGAGTTTATGATGCCACTGTACAGTACTGTACATGAGAAAAATTGATAAATACGAATAATGTAGCACTGGGCATAGACTCGGTATAATCACTATATATGTGAGAATGAAAGTAAACGGTAAACTTTCTAATAACTATAGTGCTGTTTTACATATTATTTATGTAGATACTTGTTATATAGGAATATATAATGTTTATTGTATTCTCAAAACGTAAGTCATTCATGAGGGCAACATTTGATTATTCAGAATGTAAAAAACTGCACCTAACCTAAATTGCAATTATTGAGATTTCTACATAAATATATATAAAAACCATGAAAATATTGTGTCCCATGGTGTGAAACATGCTGTACCTGAACAGCAGTGAGTGAGTGTGTGTTGGCAAAGCGATAAGACCTGTATAAAAAGTAAACCATAACAAAATGCAATGATTTGCAATTTTTCATTTCATGAGGTTCAAAAAGTTCTGAGTTGGAAGCAAGTAGGCCAGTTTAGCACCCGACTATTCTACTACTAAGTATACTCCAGATACTTCAAATCTTATGAAAACTTTATGTACTGTCAGTGATGAGATATTCAGTCTTTATAAGTTTATGCTGAGGAACATTATTCTGAAAATGTTCCACAATTTTTTTGTAGGTTAGTCAACCTCTACCCAAGCATTTCTGAGACACTCTTCCCCTCTAAGATGCTCATTTTATACCCAGTCATGTGACTGACCTGCTACGAGTTAACCTAATGGTAAATGGCCTGTATTTGTATAGCGCTTTACACATCCAGTCATCCACCCATTCACACACTGGTGATGGCAAGCTACATTGTAGCCCGACCGGGACTGTCCAAGCCCAGGCTCGAACCAGCAACCTTCGGATTACAAGGCGAACTACCAACTCTTGAGCCACGATCGCCCGTAATGTTACAGTTTGTTCCTTCAGTTGTCTTTTTAGTACCGCTTACACTCGCTGCCTTTTGTTGTCTTTCTCTCAACATTTTAAGGAAGTGTTTCCGTCATCAAATTCAAAATCAGCCAATCCTTGTCATGGAACAGTAAAATGTCTCAGTTTACACAATATGTTTTCTGTGTTATATTGCGAACAAAATATGGGTTTATGAGATTTGCAGATCATTCTGCTTTCATTTATACAGCGTCCCAACTTTTTTTGGAATCGGGTTTGTAAATATCTGTCTGATGAACACATCTCACCTTATTTCCACATGAACATTTCTGTTTGCACACAGTGGAGGTATAAATATGCAGTGCCACTCAGCTCTGTGCTATATTTAACAGAGCATCCATTGCTATTTCTGGTAGTTCTTTTTAAATCTGAGACAGTAACAGACACACAGAGGGGCATCTGGAGGTTTTCTGCTTTTAACTTCAAATCCGTTATTATCTTTTTTTTAAAAAGCAGTGAAGTCTGACAGTTTGACACTTAGTTTATTTATAAAATCAAATGGTGTAGACCTGGCTCAGTGAATTTCAAAATGCAGTGTGTAGGAAGAGATACAAAATAGTACAATAGTCAACCATCACTGACATTTCTATACAGGAAGATAACATTCTCTACATTTGAGCATTAATCTTCGAGGGGAAAAAAAAGCTTTTTTCAGCAACACTACCTGATAAAGGGAGTGGGAGGGTTACGCCTCCCAAAGGACTGTGCCCAAAGTGGAGTGGAGCGACCCGTTGAAACACACAAGTATAGCAGGCGACGCCACATCCCCAGTCTCGCAGGACATCGTTACACTGCGACAGCTCGAAAGTTAAAAAGGCACCACACAATACAAGTCACAAAGGAGATTCTGCCACACATTTGTAATGCTGAAACCGACAAACTTTAAGGCGGATGTCGTGTGCAAAAAACATCTTGAATATGTGTCACGCGTACTGTTCGGTGTCCTCTCTGGTGAAGTGTGCTTTGATTTCTTCCTTTACGGCTGACTTCTTTAAAAAATATCTGAAACGTGAAAGATTTAAAGAATGATTGCATTATCACTATGTTGCTTGGTGTCACAGGCACATTCCAGGCTTCCAGGGAGTGAGTGGGGAGAGGAGAGGTGCTGGAGGAGGCCTCGCTGTGGATTTAGTTCCTGTAGCTTTTACGTCCCTCGCCCTCCTTGAGGAAGGTCCATATGAGGGTGTTTACGATATCGGGCTGGTCCTGCTGCAGCCAGTGACTGGCCCCGGAAATGATGTTAAGACGGAAATGATTCCTGATGTAGAGGCGGCAAGCCTCGGCCATTTCCTGTTCCAAGAAGGCATCCCGCTCTCCCCACAGCAGCAGCACCGGAGACCTGACGTGGTTATGGCTCAGAGGGAGGGAGCTACAGAAAGAAAGGAGCGACATGAAAAGCCTTCAGTTGATCACATTCGTCCCATATTCTCTTCACTGGCTTCCTGTTATCTCCAGAATTTAATTTTAAATCCTTCTCCTTACATACAAAGTTCAGAACAATCAAGCCTCATCGTATCTCACACGACCTCAGAGTACCTTATTATCCCGACAGAGTACTTCTCTCTCAGACGGCACAAAAACTTCACAAAACTATATTTATCCCAGCAACATTAAACTATATTTAATGTAGCTAGGATTGACTCCGAGCTCCTCACAACCATGTTAAGGATAAGTGGAAGAGAATGGATGGATGGAGGGATTCATGTCCATTCATG
This sequence comes from Diplotaxodon limnothrissa, assembly GCF_057381915.1. NCBI lineage: Eukaryota > Metazoa > Chordata > Actinopteri > Cichliformes > Cichlidae > Diplotaxodon > Diplotaxodon limnothrissa. The sequence goes on along the minus strand of NC_140617.1, from coordinate 15,123,666 downwards.
TCATGTACCAGATTTCCGATGGACCCGCAGCACCTGGGTCTTAATTTAACATCCTGTTCTGTAGTATCACAGTTGTTAAACATCACATGCAGTACGGCACGCTTCTGCCGAGACGTCCTCCAGCCTCCATCCTGTCTCAGACCAGAAAGCAGATATACATTTAAAAGGATGGCTGAATGTTGACTGTGCATTCACCTATTTTTGTCCCCTCTGCATTTAGGTATGCTATCCACGAACAGACAGACTAAGTGGGCATGGGTCACTGAGATTTCTTTTACGTAAGCATACAAAAGCTACTCTGAGATAACTCATTGCTTGAGAAGGGAGCAGATGGCCCGCTCAGCCATGCATGTATAGGTCACATGTCAAAATTGCATGCACTGAGATTTTCTTCGATCTCGTTTATGCGGACCATTGTTTGCCAGTAAACGTGTAGGAAAGATGTGAATGTGAATATGAGACAGTATTGTAGCACTGACAGAAGTAGAGGCTCAGTTTTCTGTTCCCCCAGAGTTCTGACAGTAGATGGTGCTACTAAATGCAAACTACACAACAAAAACCTCGTTTATCCTTGGAGCGTAGAACATAACGTTTATTAAACTGACACAACTGAAAATTACTTTTCAAGCATGAACAAAAACTCAACGAGTAAAAAACATTTAAAACAGCTATTTTCTGCTATGTGTCTGGCAGTTTACTGCTCATTTATTTTGCAGCTGACATGACCGTGGCAGTCACAGCTGAGACTGTGGTGCCAAAACACTGGGCCTGTCCTTGCACCTCATCGTGGAGCGCTTTCTCTGAATGTTTAGAACTGAACTGTGCATACTGCTGATCTTCAGTATTCCTATTTTAATGTAAGAGAGCAAACTTTTATTTGGTGTGTTTTTAACAGCTTTTTAGCTTTAATATTATTCTTTGATATCTTATAAATCATACAGATTTTGCTTAACACATATGACATATCACTGTTATATAGAGATTTTAAAAATCCTTTCACATAATCCATCCTTGGCTGAGTGAATTCCCCACCTGAAGACATTCCTGTAATAGTTGAGGGCTCCTGTTAGAGCTCCCGGTTGTGAGAGTGCGTACAGGTAGGCTTCCAGATCCTCTGCGGTGAGCCATCGGCCTTTCCTGCCGATCCCTGTGCTGCGGCTGGTGAACAAAGCCTTCAGAGCCTGCAGCAGAGACACAGCAGCAAACACTGAGTGAGGTTTGCATGGGCGGTACGTTCTGATCTAGACAGCATTCACTGAAGGACGTCCATGTCGCTGTAACGCGAGTCAGAAAAGGTACTTCTGTGGTGAAATCAGCTCTGATGACCTTCAGTCACAGCTCTGGCTCTCTGACTCTCTGCTGGCTCGACGACACTGCATGCTGTGCACCAGCGTGAGCATATGGCAGCATTCTTTCATTTAATTAGCAAAACTCTGACATATTGATTATACAAGGTGATATAACACCAGTGTCTTAGAAATGCTTAAATAATTATAAAACAAGGAATTTAAATAGAAAGTAGTTTTTAGTTTTACAGTGACATTAAACTCACAATAAGCGGAGATTTGAGGTGGTTTGGATCAGTGTTTGTCATATTTTGGCTAACCTTTCACCTTTTCTCTATTTCCTGCATGTGTGATGTGCAAATCAATGATGGTATACTGTAGAAATCCTCAGCCTGTGGTGAAAACTGCAGGGAAATCTGGGCAGTTACAAAAAGGAAAGACTTGGTTTGAGGTGTTTATCATTGTTTTAAACTAACAGCAATACACACACAGACACAGCAAGCTGTCCTCGTTTCAACACATCAGCATTTTCTCTGTGTCTTTGCTTTCACAACAACTGATTAACTGCGTATGAGGTGTTTAGTAGTCTGTAAATTGTAGCTACAAAAAATAACCCGAGGCACTGCTCTATGCGCTATGTGTTAATTAGCTGTTGATGAACCGAGTCAGGTTAGTCTTTATTTTCAGTCTACATGCTAACTAAGGTAAGCTAAGCTCCCAGCTGTTGCTTAATATTTAATGAACAGACATGAGAACAGTGGCAACCTCACATCAAACTCCGGGAATAATCAAGCACCGGAAATACTGAGAGAACAACTAGAATCTGATCACTGAAAGATAAAATACAAACTGTGTGTATTTGTAAATCTTCTAACACGAAGACAAGATAATATTAAGTACAATTACTTTTAAACAATGGGAAGAAGAAGATAACAAAATTGAGAAAATAAGAAATTAAATGATTAATTACTAACAATATTTTAAAAATCCGGATATTATTTTGTAATAATCTGTAATCCACACATTTCCTGCAGTTTGACCTGATGTAAACACCAAAAATAGACACTGCTCGTAATGTGCGAGGTACACTATTGCACATGCACGTCCACACACGACCTTGACATTGAAAGTCCACACACAACAGACCACCTTGAAATCATTGATGGAGAGCATGAGCTCTGGGAAGCGGGGCAGCTGGAAGAAAAAGTAATGACTGGATTTCAGCAGCTGGCTCGGGTGACGCAGGGCATAATCTGGAGGAGAGGAAAGGAGAAGAAAGGGGACATTTAGTTTCTCGACATAATTAAAGGGCAGGTTTCTTGTGGACATGATAACTCAGGTGCCTCTCTGTCTGCACCATTTAAACCAGCTGTTCCAGCTTCATATTAGCCTCCTCTAATTAGTGTCTCATCAACTTGCACTTAATGCAGAGGAGGATTTGCCAGATGGATGCAAACATGCAACTGAAGTAATAACACTTCCTAATTATCATTAATAATTACAGTAATAACCCAAGAGTCAAACCAGAGCTTCTCTAATTAGCGTGGAGAATACTGATTTTCCAGCACACCGTCCTGAAATCATACCTGTGAACACAGACGGATGCGGACAGTTGAGAACAATGAGTTTTGTCACCATCTCGGGGTAGTGAATCGCAAACAGCCACGCTATGGTCCCACCCCAGTCGTGGCCAACGAGGCAACATCTGTTGTAACCTTGGAAGAAATAAAACACGAATGAAGGAAGCTGGAAGTCCATTCTAACGTTAAACCTAAGCAACAATCTCTGTGGCTCAAAAGTGAAGCCAACATAGTGAGCAGCAGCAGGGAGGATTTAATGGCTTTGGTTGAAGCTGTATACCGACTGCTTTCTTACATACAGGATGTCAGTGGGGTACTTTGAACTCTTGTTGGGTTGAACTGGATGTGTCTGCAGCATTATTTTACTATGTTTAAGTCATAATATATTTAGTACCGGAGTGCGTTTTGAGCTACAGAACACTTGTTGGCAAATGCAATGGTCATTTTGTCAGATGTCTTCATTTAAATCCGAAAAATAAAAAAAATATATAAACCAAAAAATCACCCAGCGAAATTACATCAGTGTAATTTCATAGCTGTCTGCTGTGCTTGTGCTATAGCTGCAAAATGGTAAATACGATTCATGCAACTGGCCCTTTGGTTCGTAAATGGTCCCTTACGGTTAAAAAAAAAAAAAGAGGATAAAAAGCCCCAAATTGACACAGTGGGTGATGCCACAGGGTCTAGCCACTTTGTTACACTGATACAGTCCATTGTGTAAAAAAAATTTTTTTTAAAAATGCCACTGCCTGAAAATCACTGTTGACTTTCTCAGAGGACATTTACACTCATCAAAGGATGGATTTCATGACATTCAGCCAAATGCTGACCAAAGTCAAGGCTTCAGTCTGATCACATTACTGTTGCAGTTGCTACAAACTGATCCCCTTACCTGAGATCGCACCATTTACACCTACTAATATGAATCACCCCAGCAGGCCCACTGATGTTGCTGATGCTACAGAGGAAGAGTCTATAATCTTAGACGGGGAACTACATCTGGAAAATAACAGAGCACCACGGCTCTTTCGGCTGTCCGCCTTTTGGGCTGTTAGCAGTTTACTGAAAACGCTGAAATCTGCTACCGACATGGTAACTAGCATAACATGTGTTCTGTGAATGCAGGCAGCTGGGTGGCTCTCATTGGCTCTAAGAGTTGATCACAGATTAGAGAAGAGCAGTTATCAAACAATCAGTGCTTTCCTTCTTCCACTGAAATGACCATTAAGTGATTTGCTCAGCAATGTGCATGACTGAGTGCTTAGCTCCCAAAAACCTGTTAGGTAATTGACCGGGACAGCCAGAACAATGTAACGAGATGCAAAACATCGTGATAGAACACTTGTGGCTTTTTAAAAAGCTACAATATAAAAAAATATATCAATGGTTCAATTTAATTTGTGCAGTGCACAGAGCGTTACAGACTGATTGCAGTTCCTTCCAGCATTTCAAAGATGCATAACCTCTCAGCTTAATGTTTTGATGTTACAGGCCACAGCTTGACTGTTGTGGTCGAGTTTCACCTCTCATTGATTCGATTTATAGCTGCAACAGGCAGCTGCAGAAAGCTTTGTTTAATCCTTCCATTTTCCTGACTGCTTTTCCAATCCTTGATCATCCAGTCACTACCTGAAGGATAAAAGAAATTTTGAAACATAACACTAAACTGAAGAGCCAGATATTACCTATGAATGACTTTGAAGTAATGAACATGTAAATGTAACACATGATGTGATCACAAAGTTCACCAACTCCAGGTGTTAAAAAAGGAAAGTGATCTGAAAATGAAAGTAGGGCTGGTAAAGTTGTATCACTGCTGAGGAAATAGCTTTTCCTCAGCAGTGATAGTTTTTTTTTTTTAATTTTTATGGTTTGGGTTGCAAAATTTTATGATCACTCCTCATTTGTTTACCTCAGAAAAGTTTAAAAGGCAGAATTACGTCAGTGTTTAACAATGTTTACGCCTTCTTCTGTCACATTTAACTGATTCATCTTTGATTATTAGGTACTTGCTGAGTCCTGGAAATTTCAACAGTGCTACAAGGAAACTTAAATGGACAAGAACAAGAGCGTCAGATAACCAGAAAGGTTGTAGGCAGCAGTTTAGAGAGATTATTTGAAGCCCTATATTTTAAGTTCAAACTGCATTTGAAATGAAAATGCTGCTAACAGTTCCTCTGCCTTTCGTGTGTCTTCCATTTGTGTTTGGCTACCATGGAGGAGTGCGACCGACAGAGTTTCATGCCCACGTTTTGGTTCATTTTAACCGTGTGTCTGCGTTTCCAGATCTACAGAACTCCTACAGTAAAATATTGCTGTAATAAAACAGAAATTTTCTTTGATACTGAAAAGATTGAAGAAAGCACCTCAAAGACTATGCAGGAAAATCAAGACACGACCTTTTCGGCTTCCTTGTAATTGACACTGAAACAGCCGTGTTAACACATTTAGATGTGAGGCGACAGGTGTGAAGGAGAATGAAAGGGCTCATGTCCACTGAACACAATCTTCAGCGACATTTCAGGGCTGAGACAGATTACCTGATAGAGTGTGTAAGCCGTGCTGAAATGACAGGAAAAACACTGAGATACGTTGGCCAGTTAAAGAGCAAAAACTGTCATTCTGGCCAGATAATCATTAGCTGGTATGTGCACACCACCTCAGGCTAGCTCCCTGCCAGTGTTAGCGCGCAGTCAGCAGGCTTTGGGCTCTGTATCTGCAGTGTCCCATGCTCACTTAGAATGAGTCACAGGAAGTTTGTCATGCCGTGCTGCAGGCCTGAAGGCTGTCCACGGCGTAACATTGATAAACAAGTTTATTTTTGACCCAAGTAGCTGTCAAAACACTCTCCGCTCCTCGGACTGATTCCGAGATTACAGGCACGCAGTTCTCCCGTGTTTCCTCACCTAAGTACTCCACAATATCTTTGACATCCGTGACCAGGTATTCGAAGCGGTAACTCTCAGTGGAGAGCGGCAGGTCGGACTCCCCGTAGCCCCTCATGTCGATGGCCACCACACGAAATTCACTCTTGAACTCACGCAGCTGGTAACGCCAGGAAAACCTGAGGCACACACACATTTGACAAGTATTATTGACAAGACGATGCAGGTTAATGCCCGTTTCTCATGGATATAGAGATTTTTCAATTTAAGTTTATTGACATTTATATTACATATAATACATAAGTAGGTAAAAACAAAATCACAGTTATGTAACAAATTATCAAAAGCTTTCAAAACGGATCTAAAATTAGACTTCAAACCTTCAAAGAAACCTTATAACGGGGACAGTGTTTAATGTCTTTAAAAGCGTAAAGATAATGTGTCATTTATACAGCTAAGGAACAAGAAAGTAATTTGTGCCTAAAACACTTTATGAACCCCTTCTACAGTCTTACTTTTGCTCAAACATTCATTCATTTTCTACTATGGTGGATTTAAAGCCCATTCTCCTCTTTTAGGGGTTCTTCCATTTCTCCTAATGTAGTTAGACAGCAACATCGCACTTCAAAACAAGGCAGTTGAGGTGCTTCGGGCACCTGACTAGCATGCCTCCTTAATTCCTAGAGATGTTTTAGGCATGTCCCACTGGGAGAAAACCCCAGGGCAGAGAGATTATATCTCTTGGCTGGCTTAAGACAGTGTCCCCCTGAAAGAGGTGGCCAAGAAGAGCGAGATCTGAGTATCTCTGATTAAACTGCTGTCTGACAGAGACCTGAATAAGTAGCAATAAAGGTATGGACATATGGATGATTTGCGTAATAAATTATTTTCTCTCTTCAGGGTAAATATGTGTGTTTTTCACAATTCTAGCAACTTCCCTTGTTTTCTGAACTCGCGTCGCTTCTCAGGATTAGCATGAGAAGCACAACGAAGTAAACACTCTATGTTTTCTATGGTGACGTACGGCATTTATCCATCATGCCTCTTGATAAATGACTTTTGCTTAGGACACACCTGTGCTTCCTCACTCCTAGCTCCTCCACAAGCTTTCTTTCTCCTTCAGGAGCAATTAAGGAACTGATAGCTGAAGGAATATAATTTCCAGGCCACAGAAGGTGAGAAGATGCAAGGAAGGATAAGTTAACAAAATGGAAAGCCTCTTGTTTGTCTTTTTATCTCCAGTCCCAGAGTCTATGACACAGACTCTTTCTGTTAAACATCTGGGGTCTCTAAGTCCAAACAGCACATTACGCAAGTGTGTTCACAGGCCTTTCCCTGCGATTACGATTCTTACAAACCAACTTTGCAAACTCTCTTTTAGAAACTAGCACTCAGCTTTCTTTCCAGCTGAGTGAAGGTCACCTCTGGATAATAGAAGCTGTTTTAGATTCTAATCCGCCCACTGATGTGGACTGGGATGACTTCCTAATTGAAGATCTTGTCAGCCCCCCTCCTCCTTGTCCTCTTCCTCCTCAGCCGAGTAACGGGGGGAAAAGCAAAATGCAGAGCCCTGCCTGTGATTCTGATGAGTCAGGATAAGATCCCGGCTCTGAACCCTTAGATCTTTGAATACAGAAGAGGGCTGAAGGAAAATAAGCCCCTTGCAGCCCTCCATCCCCCTCCTGAACACAAAGTCTCATCTTTCTTATTTCTGAAAGGGAATTAGCACATTTTAAAAAGCACTCTTTCCAAGCACCTCAGTACAGTTTCATCGTTCCTCTGAAGGATATGTCAAGTGAAGCAGAAAGAGCTCCCCTCTACCGTTAATTAATCCCTGTCCTGTCCGCAGCTTAGATAGCATGCTAGAGATATGGACGGGCTTACAGTTCTTGACAAGCTCTTTGGCCCTGATCCAGACGCAACACTCAACATCATTTTTCATTTCATATCAGGAGGAAGAGAGCTTGAATGCTTTGGACCCCTTTCCCCCGATGGCAAATCATGTCTGTGAATGAGGACTCCTCTCTGCTGGCTTGGATTTGTTTTTGCAGGCCCACAGCCAGATCGCAGAGATTTAACACTGCTGCTGAGCAAGGGAGGAATCCTCATAATGGAAATTTTAGAGAGATGACCAATGCAGCAAATACCAAATACAACTGCACAACACAACATCTTACAGTCTGGTTTAGAGAAGCTTTTACTGTTACTCTGACCCTGATTTGCCTCTGACCTACCAGAACTCAGGGAAGCCGTGCAGAAACAACATGAGGGGCTTTCCTCTCTCACCAGCAGCAACATAGTGGAACCTGAGGCCAGACTCCTGCACAGAAACAAGACACACAAAGACACATTTGCACATGAACACTTCAGCCGTCACTTTTATCCAAAGCCATTTAGTGAACACAACGGAACAAGCCAGCGCTCCTAAGTGACTGTTACTGAGGGGAGCTGCAGGGAAAACTACTACGGGGAAACAAGACAGGAATAGCTCGTTTTCTTTTGAGCCATTAAATAAGAATCAGTGTATCACAAGCTTGTAAAATCATGTTTACTGGACCTGAAACACTCTTGTGAATTTGTTTCTGCAGAATACTAAGTGCTCTAACAAACTTCAAGACTCCTTCAGGAAATGTTTGTAGACATTTAAATGTACATGTGTAATTTTAACACAAAAGAAAATTATGACAACACCTGCCCACATTTCTTACATCCACATTTAATCTTCCTAAATAATCTAAAGTGCTATAATATGCAAATGTTTCATTTTGAAAGTTTAAAGACAAGACAAGCAGTGTCCCCAATATGTCAAACTAAAGGCTCATGAAAGATAAATAAAATTATGCAGAAGACACCTACAATATTTCCATCTGATGGAAAAAGTGAGAGTAGAGAAGAAGAACAAGTTAATGTAAACACTTGTGTTTAAATAGTTGGAAGTTCATTAGATTTAACAGGGTTTGATTTTTTAAATCTTTTTAAGAAACATATCAAAGCTGTGCCTCAGAAATGTGGGGATTTTTTATTTTTTTTTGCTTTTCTTTCTCATATATCACTGTTTGGGGTTCTGAGAAAGAACAACAAATACTTTAAGTGCGCATTGTAGGCTTGAGATTATTGAAGCATCTCTACACAAGGCAGTCAGGTGAATCAAAAACAGGAAAATACGGCTTAGACCTTTGCAATAAACTGGTGACCTGCTCTGGGCGTAACCTTCCTCTCACCCTACAACAGCTGAAATAGATTTCAGCATTAAACAGAAGCAAAGAGGAAAGCTGCGCAATAGCGGGCTGACACAAAAAGTCCCCTACTTTACTCTAAAGTCCTTAACCCACCTGAAGCTTCAGGTTCCTGCACTACACGTGTGTAAGCTACATGCAGGACTGCTTCCTTAGTTGTGATATCACCAAACTCCTGCTTCTACAGACATGTTGCTAAGATGGATTTAAGTTGGGCATATTCTAGAGTCAAAGTCAGCTGATAAAGTTGAATTGATTGTTTTTGATGAAGTTCAATAGCTCAAGTGAGATAATAAGAAGCCAAAGGTGTTTCTGTTTTTAGGCAGTGGGGGCAGATTTAGTTCCTATTTAGCAAAACGAAGCATTGTAACAAGAAACTTCAGGGTCACTTTATTGTGCTTGCTCTGCTTGGTTTAGAGGCTTCGCGGCTACACTTAGGATCAAATTGCAGGTGATGCGAAATAACATCCGCAGTAATCATTATATTAAGAAAACAGAGTATCAGACAGGTACTTGTATATTGAATGATTTTGTTCTAATACATATAGTTTTATAATTCTGTTGATGAATTTTATGTCACATGTTGAAATGAAATGGGTGTTAGCGCACTTCAAAATGCTACTGCTTGGACTAGAGTCTATTATAAAACAAATCAAATACAAAGAAAGCAATATTATTGGGCTATTTAAAGAGAAAGACAATCCCCCACAATCCCCACCTTGAGGTGTTATTAGGTGTCAGATAGAAAAGCTTCTCTGTTTTTATTTAGTGGGGATTAGGTGCTTTGGAGGATCTGAGGTTCTTTCTCTGAATATATCAGAAAACCACAGTCTCTGCAGATTTAGCAAATATTAGGATAGATTTCTGAGTGATGTGCTTTTTGGATGGTCAGCAGGATTTGTGCTGATCTTTCCAATGTGTTTGAGTATGTGTACAAGTTTTCTTTGTGTGAGCAGGATAGTTATAAATATTTTTTCTGTTGACACTGTCAGTGAGCTGGACAGACAGAGCAGAAATGCAGGTTTTCCCTTCTTCATATTGAATTTTACTTACTATTTTTAGCCTCTCATTGTGACATGGTGGGACAGTGGTTAGCACTGTCACATCACAGTAAATCCTCCGGACAGCAGAGGGTTTCTGTGTAGAGTTTGCATATTTTCCCCATGCCTGCAAGCTCCCTCTGGATACTCTAACTTCTTCCCACGGTCCAAAGTCATGAATTTTAGGTTAAGTGGTGATTCTAATTGGCTATTGGTGTGAATGTGAGTGTGAAAGGTTGTCTGTCTCTCTGTATCAGCCCTGTGACGGACTAGTGACACGTCCCGGGTGTACCCTACCTCCTGCCCTATGACAGCTGGGATAGGCTCCGGCGTAACCCTGAATTGGATAAGTGGAAACAATGGATGGAGTGGATGAATGGTATTATGGATGGATATTTAGCTGTTCATCCCAATTCATTTTAATATTTGATCAAATTTTATTTGCAATTTTATGGTTCTGTAAAGTAATCTGCTTCCATGGACATATACTTGCAGTACTTTTTTCTTTCTTGTATGGTTACACGTCAGCAGATTTATTCTGTTCACTTTAATTATTTCCCCTGCACCGTGTTGTTTTCAACCAAACCCTTCATGCACTGTGCTCACTGCAGATCAGATTCATTTGCTCATGGAAAACTTTGGTTTATGACTAAGAAGCACATGCTTTAACAGGCACATATGAGTGTTCTTGCGCTAAAACAGTGTACATGTAGTCTAGTACTTGTTTAAGGTATTTGTCATTCTCTGCTACTTTTGTGGAACATTTATTTTTAAACACATTGCTATTCTCCAACAGATCATGAAGTAGATCAGAATTCCTTCTTATATTAATACGTTACTAATGACAATCCCATAATATAAGAATGACAGGTACATGCTGCTGTACTTGTCATGCTTTAAGTACATCTTGTGTTGGTAGTCATTCCGAAGTCTAGGATGTGAATAATTCTTCCACCCCTCACATCGGGACATGCTTTGATATTTTAATTACATAATCCTGAACACACACTGTAGGTTGGTAGTTAGAGGCTGGCAGCACGCTGCATGCAGAGACGTGAGGCGGAGGAGCTGTTCTTTCAGCACCACCTGAGCTCCGCGCCAGCAAGCCTTGACTCCACCAAAAACATTACAAATAAATAAATAGAAGCGCTTCGCAAAAACAAACAGACGCTTCGAGATTGTGCTAAAACATCGGGCCCCGTTTGGATTTTCACGACGCGACACGGCGGAAAGGTGTTGAGGCGGGTTTTTTTGCTTTTTTTACACGTGAACACCCTGGCGTCCGTACACACACATACACACACAAAGGCTGTTACCCTAACAGACACCTTTCATGTCCAAGTGCGTGCGCGTCTCTTACCTTGATCCTAACATAACAGTGGGTTCCCAAGGACGTGTCATTCAGACAAGCCGGGGGAGTTTCACGAATCACCCATTGGAAGGTTGTTGTCGGCCTTAAAACGATGTTCCACCAAAGTTTCAGCAGGGCTACGATGGCGCAAAGAGCACAATAACCGTATATCAATGACCAATACCCCAAAACTCTGATTTTCAGCGCAAGACTGATTAAAAATATCAGCAAGTTGTGGAGCACTCTCGCCATCTTTACATTGCCGCAGGAAATCAGCCCGGATCACGTTACCTATTGATTGATTTCTGTTAACTGGTCGTTTCTGTTTAAACACCGCTCTGACAATGCCGTCGTTTCTTTACCAGCGCATACGCACGACTGTCTGAAGGGAGGATCCCAACAAGCGGCTGAATGGGACGGTGGCAAGAGCATCACGTCAGATTTCACGCGTGCGTGCGACAGCCGTGGCTGTTTGGCAGGAGACCGTGTTGTTGACTATACAAGGCAAGTCCGAAATCGAGCAATAAGCGTCTCGATGCGGAGCTTTACGTTGATTTACATTGAACAGCTAAGAGGCGCTGTTAGGCAGCAAAACCTCCGGAGGAAAAAAAATCACTGCAAAGCACCACGGCTTCACGCTGTTATGGCAACAAAGCTGCGATAAAAAAGAAAAAAAAAAAGGACTGCGTGACTTCAGCTCATCATCAGTGAAATAATCCCCGTTATTTTAAATTATCTCACCAAGCGCTTCATGAACAATAAGTGGCGGTTTCCCGGTTTAATTAGCAGGTAGGCTGTGACTGCGCATTGATATGTTAATGAGATGCGGTGTCACAGGTGTGTGGCTGTCAAGTCTACTAAATCACACACGGACACGAGCAGGTCAATTATTCCGTTAGAAAACCGAAGCGGGGACCGGATAACACACATCAGAGGCCAGTTAACCGACTTTGGATTAGCTTAACCCCTCACGTGGCTGGATATGTGGAATCGATAAAGACCTCTGTACGCTCACGCGAATATATGGAGGCCCAACCATGGCAAAATGAAGAAATCCTTTCCCCAGCTATTCACAAGGGCTCGCTACAGCGGACAGCTCCACATATTTGATTTGGTAGATTTGTTACACCTTATGCCCCTTCTGAGGAAACCCTCCAAGGGCTTTGATTCTCCTCTTGGATCAAACCGGATCCTAGGCGAATCTGTAAATCGCACTAGTAAAATTAAACAGGATTTATATTTTAAAAACATAAATTGTAAAAAGAATTATCCTAACACTATTTGCACTTAAGGGGAACAAACTACAGTTAAGTTTTATTTATATGTTTAACTCAACAAATTTAAACTTAACAAATGTTAATTGCCATCTCACCCCGAACAAAGCTTGTGTGATCATCAGTGTTTCCCTCTGCCTTTAAACTCAGCTTTAGTTATTTAGCCAACAGGAGGTTTGTTACTATATATCTAGTCTCCCACATTTTGATTGGTCTACTAACTCTTAAACATTTTGTTAGTTTGGATGCTTCATTGTAAATCCGACCCAGAGACGCTGTGAGAAAAACACATTTTAACAGAACACATTCTTTAAAAAGCAAGGATGGCACCAGCATTTCATAAACAGTTTTGTTCCTGTTTTAAATCTACCCTACATGATGTTTCTTTTTTAAATCCAAGACTTTAATCAAGCTCTGCACAGAAAAAAAATACATAATGCAATAGTAAACCTATACTGAATAGATATGTTCATATATGCCTGAAGCACAAATACTGATTTCTACCCCTTTTTAGTCATTTATTTATTTTTTACATTTACCCCTCTATTTTACTTAGATTAGATTAGATTAGATTAGATAGAACTTTATTAATCCCTCGGGTGGGTTCCTCTGGGAAATTCGATTTCCAAAAAAGCACAGCACCGACAGAAGTTACAGAGTTATACACACACACATATATATAAATACAGAGACAATATAAATAAAATATACGAAGGGGATAAATAGAATAAATAGGAATAAAAATAAAAATACAAGTGAATTGCACATTTCAAGTATTGAGTCTATTGCACCGTTGACTATTTACAAAAGTATTGCACAAAAGGTATTGCACAGTGAGGTGAAGAGGCACTACAGCTTAGTTGTTCCCCCCTCCTTTGTCCTCCTGTTTCCCCTCCCTTTCCCCTCCAGAGAGGAGTTAAACAGTTTGATGGCGTGTGGGACAAAGGAGTTTTTAAGTCTGTTAGTTCTTGTCTTTGGGAGAAGCAACCTGTCACTGAACAGACTCTTCTGGTTGTTAATGGCCGTGTGCAGAGGATGCCTGGCATTGTCCATAATGTCCATCAGTTTCTTTAATGTCCTTTTCTCTGCCACTGTCACCAGAGTGTCCAGCTTCATGCCGACCACAGAGCTAGCCCTCCTGATCAGTTTCTCCAGCCTGGATGAGTCCTTCTTTGCTGTGCTGCTCCCCCAGCACACCACAGCATAGAAAAGTACTCCAGCAACCACCGACTGGTAAAACATCCTCAGGAGCTTCCTGCAGATGTTAAAAGACCTCAGCCTCCTGAGGAAGTACAGTCGGCTTTGGGCTTTTTTATACAGGTGCTCTGTGTTGCATGACCAGTCCAGTTTATTGTCCACCCACAGCCCGAGGTACTTGTACTTGTTGACCACCTCCACCTCCTCCCCCTCTATCTGAACCGGCAGTGGACCTGCTCTAGACCTCCCGAAGTCCACAACCAGTTCCTTAGTCTTTGAGGTGTTGAGTTGCAGGTGGTTTGTGTGACTCCATGCGACAAAGTTCCTCACCAGACTTCTGTACTCCTCTTCCTGATCATCCCAGATACACCCCATGATGGCTGTGTCGTCTGCAAACTTCTGAATGTGGCATAATTCAGAGTTGTAGCCGAAGTCAGAGGTGTACAGGGTGAAGAGAAGAGGGGACAGCACAGTTCCCTGTGGTGCTCCTGTGCTGCTGACCACTGTGTCAGACGTGATGTCCTTCAGCCTGACGTACTGTGGTCTGTCGGTGAGGTAGTCGGAGATCCAAGCCACCAGGCAGGGGTCCACCTCCATCCTGTTCAGTTTTTCTTGACGCATACAGGGCCGGATGGTATTAAAGGCACTGGAAAAGTCAAGAAACAGGATCCTGACCGTGCCTTTTCCCCCATCCAGGTGTGAGTGGGCTCTGTGTAGGAGGTACAGGATGGCATCCTCCACTCCGACACCCGCCTTGTATGCAAACTGTAGTGGGTCCTGGGCATGTTGTACCTGTGGTCGGAGGAGGTTGAGGAAGAGCCGCTCTAGAGTCTTCATAAGATGTGACGTCAGTGCCACCGGTCGGAAGTCATTCAGCTCATTGGGCCGGTTCTTTTTGGGGACCGGGACGATGCAGGATGTCTTCCATAGGGCGGGCACTCTCCCCAGTCGCAGACTGAGGTTGAAGACTCGTTGTAGCGGCTCCCCAAGTTCAGCAGCACACGCCTTTAGCATCCTAGGACACACCTTGTCTGGGCCTGCTGCCTTTCTGGGGCGAAGCTTCCTCAGTTGTCTCCTGACCTGATCCACTGTGACACTGGGAGATGTTTGGGCAGAGGGGAGGGGGGGAGATGTCTTGCTGCTGAGAGAGGGATTGGAGGAGGGGGGTGTCATGGTGTCAGGAAGGGGGGGAAGCGAGGGAGGTAGGAGAGTGGGGATTGGACTCTGTAGTGAAGGTGAGGGTGGGGGGGTTGTGGGCTGGTCAAACCTGTTGAAGAAGTTGTTAAGTTCGTTTGCCTTCTCCACAGTCCCCCCCACTGTGCTTTTCTTGGTGTTGTGGCCTGTGATGGTTTTCACACCATTCCAGACCTCCCTCATATTGTTCCTCTCCAACTTCTGCTCCACCTTCCTCCTGTAGGTGTCCTTTGCTTCCCTCAGGCAGCGTTTCACCTCCCGCTGTGCTGCCTTCATCTCCTCCTTCACTTTGCTCCTGAAAGCCTTCTTCTTCATGTTGAGGACAGCTTTGACTTCCTGTGTTACCCACGGTTTGTTATTAGGATAACTTATGGGAATACTACAACATATTTACAGCTACATCACATTTATATTGTAGAAATTTACTAAAACATTCAGACATTTAGATTCTAATTTTAATGCATTTAAGAGAATAACCTCATCTATAATTAAATCCAATTGATTTATCAAAAACTCATCACTAATTAATGGATTATCAATATTCATGACTGCACTATTACCAATGCAGTTATGAATAGTAACTCCAAAGAACATGTGGTTGATTTTAACAAAGAATGGAAACAGTTCTTAGATATGTTTCTGTATTCATGAAAACATTAACAAGTATATATTCTGTGCTTGGCTAAATATCAAGCACAATATAAAAGTTCAAGTTTAATAATTTCGTGTGTAGCTTTATCCGTGACAGCATAAATAATGTGAACTTGACACACACACACACACGTCAAGCTCCTTCATATTTCATCAAGTTAATAAATAATTAGTGTAGAAGATTGTGTGTGGAGATTAAATTGTTTAAATAATATACCTTTAGCTAATTTGCCCTGCCAGCAGTTGGGTTTTATTTTGCACTCTGACATGACATGCAGCACAGCAACCAGAACTAAATGAAAGAAAACTTACCAGTGGTTGTGGTGCATGCTGGTAACCATATGATTAGCTCTTGTATGGATTTATGGGGGATCATCTGCATTATGAGTAAACTGCATCTGTGCAGTAACCTGATATTTTGATAAAGTGATCCAGACTGTTTAGTGAAAAAGGTTTATTGAGTAAGAAAAAACTGCATGAATAACAAAGTGCCTTGCATGTACAGCTAACACAATATTTGGCATTTCAAGTACTCAAGGAACTGAGAAGTCAATTGCACAAAGAAAACTTTGGTACTATAATATTTTTTCCTGGTTCAGTTAAAAAAATAAAAATAAAAAAAATCCAAGAATATTTAAGAAAGAAGAAAAAAGTCAGTGTGTAAACATGCTACAGTGTTCTGTTTACATTTCAAGTATATTTAAGTCAGTATTAACAAAACCACGGTAAACACTTACAGGACATTAACATATAATACCAGAACAACCGCTGCATGTTTAAGTAGACAATGCAACAAGGTGGCATTGAAACTGCAGTACATGGGATATGAACTAGCTTACTGTGCATATCTTACCTCTGAACAGTAGAGAAAAACATAACTCTTTTATGAAGGCACTTTAACCCTAGTCAGGCGAAAATCCAGAGGGCACTAGTGCAGGCATTTATCAAATGCTAAGTAAGGACTAAATCCATTTGCACTTAAAGCCCCTTTAAGATGTGCACGACTTTACATTCACCTGATGGCGCCTCAACATTTTGTCAAGTTGTGCCAAAGAGCACCTGGTCAGGTTTCCGTAATGCTTACAACATCAATCTCGCCAGGTCTTTCCCACATCTTTGGGATGCAATAACATGTACATAATAGCATTTGTATCTCAACAGTTTAGTTTCAAAAGTGCATTAAGATTAAAATGTTTCTCTTTTAATCCTCTCAGCAGCACTATAAAACAAACAGAAGGACATACCGTGCAGAGAAAACTAAAAAATTTTTTTCCAACTACTCCACTAAATAAAGACGAGCATATTAAAATATGCTTGTTGCAAAAGTGGAAACATTGTGTGTATACTGTGGTTTCCTCCATCGCTGACATGTCCGATCAAACTCTCTGCGTGAACATTAACAAAATTAACTCTTAACAGTATGATGAAATGATGTTTGAAAAGGGCTCAAATTACTACCACCCCCACAAATGAAGCATTTATTTTATTAGGTTTAATGACATGTACAGGGCATCAAAGGGAAAAAAAACTATCAAGACATCAAACACGTTTCAGATAAATCTCCGCCCAGTTTAAAGGTCAAGCTCAAATCTAGTCATGACATCCCGTTGCAATGTTAGGTCGATACCAGTCATCTATATAAAAGAGAAAAACAAACAGCAATACAGTTTAACATGATATTTTTTACCAAAATCAAATGAAATGATACAAATGGATCACTGAAACAGATACAGAAGGTACTCACTGCTTCTCGCTTGCGACGTTCCTGCGCTCTTTGGCGGGCCCGCTCTCTTTCTTTATCTAAAGACGACTGTGTGATTAGAGGTCGCCTTTTTTTAGACCTTTGCTGTTCAACATGTTTGGGAGCATCCAAGGGACCTTCTGTGCAAATACTTCCAGGCAAACCCGAAACTTCCTTAACAGGCTGTGGGTTTTGTTCTGATTTACATGGGACTTGTACACTAGAAGGAGAATACCCAAGTTACTGACTTTGCTCTCTTTAAATCAATTATTATGTTTTCAGAGAAAAAAATATATATCTTGGCTTATAGCAACTAATACAGGCACTCAGTAGTTTTGGCATCTTTAAAACTTTGGCCAAAAGGCAACAACTGTATGCCTGACAACTTAATTAAATCTACCTATTAATTTAAATTCACATCGAATGCTTTAACTATTAACTGTGTGAACACCTGGTCTTTTCAGGAGCCTCGATCTTTTTGCTTTCATCCAACAATTTCTTTTTCAGTAGTTTTTCACGAAACATCTGGAAGGTCCCTTTTGAGGAATTGTTTGGAGGTAGCATCACCCTCTCTCTCGGTCTTCCCAATCTCACCCAAGGCTCGGTGTTTTTCACCACAATATCCTAAGCAAGGAAAATCACAATGTTTAGATACATTCACTTCAAACATTGGTGTGCATTTGTTGGCATCAACCAGCTAGGTTTTGGCCACTAGAGGGAAAAAACACAAAAAAAAGTTAAGTTGTAATAATTTAATGCCTTCTGGTGGTGGAAACACCACATTTGAAAGTATTTGCACCACTTTCTAATGAATAATGCACATAAAAAGCAGCACATCCTTGAACATTGATATAATTTCCAGCTATATCAGCACATAAAAGTAAGATAAATGATCATGACAGTTTTCTGGAGTATTAAACCAACCTTTTTGGGAATTTGGGGTTTTTCACCCTCAGCAGATTTACTCGCAGCATCAGTGTTAGGCACATTAATCAACTGCTTGTCAGGAAGATCTGCAGTGTATCTGAAATCTGCAATAATAAAGTTAACATTTCCTAACATTATGAAGAAAACGGTAGTTTTTAAAGATGGTGATGTAATAATAAGTGATTTAAAGCGACTTACTGGGTGTTATTTCGTCTTTGGATTGCAGAGGGCTGTCTCCAAGAGGGGACAGCACTGGACCCTGCAGGAAAAGCAAAATTTTGTTTAAAAACCATAGCTTTCAACTATGACACATGGAATGGGTGGGTGCAGTTTTTTTCCACGTGGCTAACTCATGCACTCAAATTATGAAGGCTCCAAATTGCTGAGAAAAAAACCCCCAAATAAACAAAACATATCCCTACATAATGCAATAGTAAACTGCTGCTGGGAAAGATGGCAGATTCTGCTAGACTACACGTTCTTAATAAAGGTCTCTTCATTATCATTTCAGGCACGTTATTTTTTTAAATCAGCTGCTGGTACTGACGTTGGCCTGTTCATAGTAGTTGCAGCACATGCCTACACATATTTCCTAACATATGATAAAACATGTATCTAATATCTACCCCAAAAGCTGTTACAAAGCAGATTTTGTAAAAGTTGCCTTTGTGTGCAGAAATGTGCCTTTTTTGACGTACCTCAAATCTTGCAGCAGCCCAGTCCAGTAGCTCTACGGGAGATCCCATGGGGGATAAAAGTGCAGACAAATCTGGACAAACAGTAAATTACAGGAATTCATTCTCAACTCATTACAATGACACAAGAAGCAGATTTCTGCACATTTATTTAAACACATGTGCTACTATTGAGTAAAACCAACTAAAGGCAAGCATGAGTATTATATTCCAAACCAGGAGCGGGGGGAGGGTAAGGAGGCGCTAGTTCTTTGTCTGGCCTACCAGGTAAATGGGTGGTGGTAAAATCAGATAACTGTTACTGTACTTTTCATGGTGGGAAAACTGTTAGTCCTGAGAAATAAAGAATCTTGTGGAAAGATCTTTTCAAGAGGCTGGTAAATCTTTTTTTACTTTTGGACAAATGTTGCATTTGTAAAGACAAAAACATTACCTGGAGGCGATAAAGTGAAGTCATCAAAGGTTAGCGCTGCATCGTGCTGTGCTGGATGTCCTTCCCTGTTTGCTTTCTTTACAGACTGCCCATTAGCAAGAAGCTGACTGGTCTTGACGGATGCTTTCGTCAAATCTGCTCCTCCCAACATCTGTTTACCAGCAGCATGTCTCGCCTTTGACACAAGAAATTACAGTCTTACTTATCAATGTAACCCGCCAGCTTACATTGATCTATTGAATAAAGAAAAAAGAGAATCTTTTTACCTTTTTGTTAACCTTTTGGCAATGGTCTTTAGATTTCCGCTTCCTCTTTTTCAGCACTGAAAAACATTGACAATAATAACTCATTTTGTGCCATAAATTGGAAAAACAAGACACCGTGAAATTTATAACAATTTTCTTTTCACACAACCTTCAAGAAAAGCTAAATAGTTCCAAGTGTTAATTAATTATTCATTTTTTCACCTGGACTTTTAAGCAGGTGGTTGCCCAAATAGGGTTAATGAAGTTTCGCTAGCTGGTATTTAATGATGTGCTACGTGATCGCTAGCGACACAGCTACGTTAGCATAACATAAACACAGTGAAGCTGGAGGATGAATGCTAACTTTTTCCCACTCGATAAAAGTTAACGTGAGGGTTCCCGATGGTTAGGGACAAATGCAGTCGCATGGCAGGATGCTGTAAAAGGACCAAACTTCAGTCAGGAGAACAAATGAGATAATCCATCTGCAATACGAGGTTAGTCATTAATATACTGCTGCATGGGCTGGGCTGTAGTTACATCGTAAGGTTTTAAAAACTGAGCTTTGAAATGAATAGCGGTAATAAAAAGCGAGAGAGGCTGACAGTGATCACTGACTGTTTTTAGGGGCTTTTTGAGATTAAAAGAACAAGATACAAAGCATTAAAACGGGTTAAACAGCCTTATTAAACGCAGGGTAGTTTGGGCCCAGAAGCAGGATTCATCATGTCATCATTTAAAGACCGGATACCTAAAAAAAAAAAAGTAGCTGGTAAGCATATGATTAGATTTTTTACTTCTTTAATTTAGGCTACAGCCTCTTAAAGTTTCCTGTTCAAACATCATGAAAAACAAGCTATTTGAGATATCTTGGCAGCATAAAATAAGAATAGTTTGTTACATAAGCTCTCATTTATTTTTTCCTTAAAAAAAAAAGAGAAAAAAAAGCAATAAGACCCTGTCATCAGAGAGAGCACACATGCCTGACTGCACCAATCGCCCATCAGAGATGCCGTTTTTCAGCCTCGCATAAATTTACTTTATGAGTTGTGCTTTTTCTGTTTAATGGCACCACTATTATGCAACACACTTCAGTGCCTACTAAAACAATGAAAAAAATACCCCCCAAAAGACCGAGACTTTACTGCAGCTGTCATTGGTACAAACATGCAGGACTCATCCATGTCAGCAGATTACAAAAAGGTGTGTATGAAATGTGAAAAAAAAGAAAAGAGACCTTTATAATTGAATAAATAAATAAAACAAATTAATGAAAAAAGGCACCCATGTAAGAAAGAAGGGGAAAAAGAGATGGAGAAGCTGAAGACAGCACCAGACCTGATTCAGTGTCCCTGGCATCACAGGCGGTAGAAAGACTACTCGAGCTGCTGCTGTCGGATGAGCTGCTGCTGTCGGATGAGCTGCTGCTGTCGGATGAGCTGCTGCTGTCGGATGAGCTGCTGCTGCTGCTGCTCCCACTTGAGGAGCAGCTGAGACCAGGAGAGGCCACGACTTGAGCTGTTAACACAAGACTGACATTTTTACACTGTCTCACACGTGGAAGTACCATTGCAACAAATCTGTTTCTTACCTGATGACCTCTTTTTACCAGTTAAGTGCTGGTCTTTGCCGACAGTCTGAGACGTTCCGCCATACTTTAGTTTTGCAGTCTGGATTGCTCCTGTGGGCTTGGGTCTTTTTTCTGAGAAGCACGACATACAGGTCATCAACAACAGAATTGAAAAATTATGTTTCTATTTAACATAACATTGTTTTTATTGTTTAATTATTTTGCTGTAAATACTATAATTTTATCAGTTTGTGTTGATAAGTAGAAAAATATCAGTATAATTCCCATTATTTTCCAGACTGGACAGACTTTTTTTTTTTTTTTTTTTAATCTACTCTTCAGCCATTTTTTGAAAAATTCATGCTAGATACATTTGTGGAGCAGAATTTTGGTTTGCAACTACTGAGAATATTCATATAGTGCAGCAGTCTCCAACCCCCGGGCCACGGACCGGAGTCGTTTGGTACCGGGTCGTGAGGCTCGGGTGTGAAATGTATGTTTTTCGGGGTTTTTATTGTTTTTTAGCGTTATTTTGTTATCGTTTTTATCATTAACTCGGTCTTCCTGGGTCTTTTCACTTGTGTTATGAATAAATCTTATTTTCTTCTGTACCGGTGCTAGTTTTATTTTGTTGTATTTATCCACGACACCTTAAAAGTCGGAGTTTATTTATGCTACATGATTCCATACATTTTGCCTCATATTTTTGATGTCTTCAGCGTGTATTTAAAAGGCAGAAAGTAGTAAAAATAAACAAAAGCCATTAAATGAGTTGTTGCGTTGTGTCCAAACCTTTGACTTGTACTGTATGTATAAAGACAAGCATATACTAAACCTAATATTTCTTTTATCATTACTGGACAGATTTTGACTGCTTGACCTGATAAGCAAGCACTGTCACTGTAAAGACACTTCAAGTTTAGCAGACTAACTTGTATTTTCTGATTAAGTCACGCTGTACTTACTTGTTACATTCTTGATGGATTTAGTCAGACACTCTGCGACGAACCTCTGCAGAGCTCGCAGTGTGGAAGACTTGAGCATGTCAAAGTCAACTTCAATTTCCTCCAGAGTGGAATCTCGCAGACAAGACTCCCTGGTGTGGATGATTTTCACCAACTTGCCCAGTTTGTCACCAGGCAGCTTGTTGATGTCCAGTTTTAACTGTTTCTTCTCCTGGTAAGTAATTGGTGCCAATGGGGCTGAACCCTCATCTTTCATGGATTCACGGAGATTAGGAGGTCTGGTTTCTTTCCTATACATACATATGAAATATTTATATTTCGTTTATATAGTAGCATACACAGCCCAACAGTTTATGTTAGGTAAAAAATACAAAAATATTGATTGATTAAGTGGGGTTCACTTACAAGGAAGAGCTCCTGCTGGGTGCGATACTTTGAACAACAGATTTGTATTTAAAGGATTTGTTCTTTAGTTGAGCTATATCCTTTTCCCTTGATCTCTTTTCCTTCTTCAGCTTTTCTCTCTTCCTTGATTTCATCATGGGATCCTGGACAAACTTCTTCAGCTGCTCACTGACAGCCTTCAACTGAAAAGCGAGCCATTTAAGTTAACTATAGAGCACTGAAGTAATTTATTTCTCAAAGCTTGCTTGTTACTGTGTGCGCAATACTGACCTGATCCTCCAGATTGGCAAGCAGAATGGCTCTCCCTTCTGATGAAAATTCTTCCTCAGATGATGAGCTTTTGCTGTCAGAACTTTCTGAAGTTGACAGACTTCCATTTCGGTTTCCTTTTCCCTTTTCTTGCTGATGTGATGTCTGATAGGACTCTGCTTCATGGGGAAGCTTCAGATACCGGGCCTCAAAAACTTCCTGTTAAAACAAAATATTTTTGCAGTATTGTTAGCAATTACACCAACTGTAATTCGTCAACTGACATAGGTTAGTCTATACAACTGTTACAGGGGCATGTCAAAGCAAGTTGTATTTGAAGGCCTTTTGTTTTGTTTTTTGGGGGGATGATTAGTGGCAAAAATGCTCCATCATGCACAAAGAAATTGTAAACCACCCCTATTGTACAAAAAGTGCTCATAATCACAGGATAGTTAGACAAGCAAAGACACTTTCCTCCTAAAAGTCCACACTAGTTTTTTTTTTTTTTAACATTTTGCAGCTGCAACTAAGTGAAAAACTATTTATCTGGGGGTGTTTTTAGAGTTCAATTTAAACTGGTTCAAAAGGTGTATGTGTGGAACAAGTTATTGCTAAGACGCACTAACATATAATAAGCATGCTGTTGTTGTGCTTCTGTTTAGTGTCTTGTACATGTGGCTCATGATGATACAACACTGTAAACGGTTTCAAATCATATAACACTTGTTAACTGCAATGTTCTCAGAAGTCAGCAAACAGCAGATAAATCACTTAAGTGGGAATCTGCTCAGGAGGAGGAGGAGATTTCAAGTTTAGCACCTACAACACATTTGCTTTTTAGGCCCAGAGCCCCATCCCCGGAGGAAGCAACCAGCAGCAATTTGGCAACCAGGGATAACAGGAAGCCGATGCCATTTTGCAAGCTGAGGTGTGCGGGTACAACTTTAAGGCATGTAATTAAAAGACATATCAACTAGTGACCAACAATAAGCAACCAACCAATGTCGGACAAGTGAATTTCATTCGATGTGAATGTGGCTTTAAGGACATGCAAAATGCATGTGAAGGTAAACATAAAACATAACTTACATTTAAATATTGTCCTACTGATTTAAGAAATCAATAAATTGATAAACTGTACCTGAAGTTTTCTTGCCATGTGTACCACCTCATTTGAAGGTGGATTGTATTTGTAACAGTTGGAGAACATCAAGCGAACATCGGCAGCAAACACTTTTGCATTTCCGTACTCTCCTTGATCCATCTTTTTCTGAGGAAGTAACATTTTTGTTGAGAAAACTGATCTACCATATACTGAAAATCACATTACATGCTTCAGTTAATCAGCTCAGACATTTTACCTTGATAGTACTCAGGTCCATGGGATGCTTGATGATATCATGGTAGTCATGCAAACCCAAAGCAACCGCATCGACTGGCACATAAAAGGGCCATGCATATGCAGAGTGCCTCTTTGAGAGCAGCTCCTTCAGGATATCATTGCAGCATCTGAGCTGCTCAGACAGTCTGACCTTCTTGGCCTCAATGAGAGGCAATTCTTTCTTAGGACGCTTGATGGGCCTTCCACTGCCTCTGTGGGAGATCAGCATACAAGGTGCTGAATGTTCAGCAGGGGAGACTTCACTGCTGGTGATCACTGAGGTGGTGGTGGGGTCTGCTTTCCGCTTGAGACCTTTTTTGCTCTAGATATTAAAAAAAGGAAAAAAGCAGTGGGACACAAATAACAAAAGTGACATTTAAAAGTTTGTTTTAAGGCACAAAAACAATCAGTAATAAATATGATTAATAGCTTCTGACATCATTCGTTAATGATGATCATCTATATGCGATGATGCACTTACTATACTAAATGCATGCACTGTTTGAGGTCTTTGGTTAGACAATCGCATAAGGAACCGTTACTAGTACAGCTAAGTTTATGTAAAACGTTTATCTCACATTTTACTTAAATAGAACACTGCATGATTTTATGTATATTCTGAAAGTTGCTCGCAAACCATTTCAGTGCTTAGTGTTGAGTCAGTTTGTGCAGAGAGCTGGATGGGTAGGCTCGACTGACGGACATCTGGAGGAATGACTGTCACAGTCTGCTGAAGAACAACCTCTGACATGAGGGATCGGTGCTTTAATGCATCTGCATCACAGGTGATAAAGTTAAACATGAACAAAATTTTATATGGTGAACAAAATCAGTGCAATTTTAATATCTTCCTGTGGTAACATCGTAATATCATTTTTGAAGTTTCTCTTTCTCATTTAAAATTTTACAAAAATTATAAGACAGGACAAAATGACCCTGCATTACTAGTTAGGAGCATGCAACATACCTGCATTAGAGTGTTTCCCTTTTTGTAGGTCCTTTGTAGTGACTTCTACCACAAACTCTTTCTGAGGCATTTTAGAAAGTTTCTGCAGAAAAAGCTTTTCGAGGGTTTTTGCCATAAAGACAATATCATCCCCAGGCTGTGGAAAGACAAATGATGCATTAAATAGGAAAAAAAGGCAAATGTGCTTTTGTGACAGTTTAAACTGCTGAGATGCATTCCAATACTGTTAAGCACCAAAAGTTACACAAAACAAAAGTGTGACTTTGTTATTTTTTTGTCCAGCTTTTTTTCATTGTAGGACTACTTCTGATTTTTGTACATCGTGAAGGAATATGAAATGTGCTTTGTGGTTATATTTTGGTATCATACAGCAACATAACTATTATCATCTTACCTGGTTGTACGCATAGCAGTTGGTGAACATAATATTGAAGTCTTCTATGCAGTCAACTGCTTGCCAGTAGTAACTATTCTTTAGCCGCTTCTTAATGGTGCCAAGATCCATTGGATTTGTAATAATTGTATAATAATCCTGAAGACAAAGACATGAACATGAAAACATGCCTTTCTGAAGTGTGGCTCATGAAGACAGTTTTAGGTTCAAACATTAAATACACATGACTGCAGTCTTACTGCAGTGCTACAACTACAATTTTACTACTTACTGGGAGACACAGTGCCACTGCATCCACTGGCTGATAAAAAGGCCATGAGTATTGATGCCTCCATAAAGCTTGGAGCGCCACCTTCTCCAGATACTGTAGCTGATTGGTTACACGTCCAGGCCTCTTGGAATTTATGACCTCTGGTGGAGGGGGATTTCCACTCACAGGGGGGCCGACGTTCCCTTCAGACATTGCGATATCCAAATTGCATGCAGGGGTAAAGCCACCTGGAAATTGCTTTGCAGAAACTCGATGCTCGTACCACGTTTTCCTACATGTCAAGTGAAAAAAGGAAAGCATCTGCTGATTAAACCAACAATAATATAACAAAACTACTTTACTACAAGAATGCCGCAAACTAGTCTCTCGACCCCCTAAATTCTTAAAAATTTATATTGAGCATTAATACTCCCCGTGACTGCTATAGCATTCATATTCTTGATATAAAATTGAAGACATGCCAAATACATAAAGGTAAAATTAAGTATTGAACATGTCACCAGTTTTCTAAGTAAATATATTTCGAAAGATGCCATTTTCATGAAATTCCCCCAAGATGTCAGTAACAATCCATCCATTTCACACGTGCAAAGAAGTCAAACCATAAATATCCATAAATTATGTGTAATAATGAGAAATGACACAGGGAAAAGTATTGAACACATGAAGAAAGAGAGGTGCAAACGGGTATGGATGTCATGAGCCAAGCTGAAATCTATCAGTAATTAGAAAGCAAGCCTGCCTCTTTATCAGCTAATATTAATTTGCAGTCCCAACTGAAGGCCTATAAAAAGAGGTTTCATTACCAAAGTATCACACAGCCAAATAATATATAAAAAAAAAAAAAGAAGTAGTAGTAGTAGTCATTACACAAGAAACATCCCTTGATATGTAAAACTATTGATCGCACTTAAGACCTTTGCAACCTTGTTTTTGCAAAACATACTGATGGCATTGTTTACAAAACAATTTCTAAATGAATGAAGGTTCTAGTAAGCAACGTTGTGGCCATAATCTGGAAGTGGAAAGAACACCATTTAAACATGAACCAGCCACAACCAGGTGTTCTTGGCAAGATTTTAGACAGAGCAGTGAAAAGAACTACCAGCTGTCCAAGAGCCAAGGACCACTTGTGAAAAGACCTGGAATCAGCAGGTACAATGGTTCTGAAGAAAACAGTAAGTAATGAAACGAACTGCCATGGCCTGTATGTGCATTTACCATGGAAGACTCTATTGTATGTTGAAGCACTTTTAAATTTTGCTGAACAATATTTATACAAGCTTGTGAAATACTGGGGAAATATAGTGTGGTCAGATGAGACCAAAATTGAACTCTTTGGATGCCACAATACACGCCATGTTTGGAGGTCAAAGGGCACTTTCTATTAGCCCAAAACACCAATAGTGAAATCTGGAGGTGGGGATATCATGGTGTGGGTCTGTTGGATGGAAAAAATTACCAAGACATTTTTAATTAAAATCTGTTTCCATCTACCAGGATGATGAAACTGAAACAAGGGTGGACATTTCAGCAAGACAGTGATACCAAATGCAGAGCCAAGGAAACTCAATTGGTTTAAGGAAAGAAAATTAAGCTGCTTGGACGGCCAAGCCAATCACTCGACCTGAATCCAAATCTATGGAAAGAACTAAAGGTCAGAGTTCAAAGCAGGGGCCCAGGGAAACCTGCAGGATTTAACGACTGTGTGGAAGAACAGCCCCTCCCTTTTTTTGTAAAAAGTATCAAACAAATTAAGTTTTCAAAAAAATGTCATTAAGTGCGTTCAATACTTTTCCCTGCGTCATTTCTCATTTTTACACATAATTTATGGACATTCATGGTTGGATTTCTTTGCATGTATGGACTGGATGTGTTGCAAATTTCTGGTGAGAATTTCATGTCAATAGCACCTTTAGATATATCTTTATTTAGAAATTTGATGAAGTGTTTGATACTTAATTTACCCACTGTATGAAAAAAAAGATAAAGCTGCAAAGGATGAATCTTTTTTCTCTTAAAAAAACCTTAATATCAATAAATGAGTCTAACAACTATAGTCTCTTCAGCAGAAAATGAGTATGTACAAACACTTCTTAGATTTATAGCAGAATCAAAACAGAAAAGAAATATTTGTTGTTGTTTTTTTTTAAATATTTCTT
The DNA here is from genome assembly GCF_057381915.1 of Diplotaxodon limnothrissa. NCBI lineage: Eukaryota > Metazoa > Chordata > Actinopteri > Cichliformes > Cichlidae > Diplotaxodon > Diplotaxodon limnothrissa. The sequence goes on along the minus strand of NC_140617.1, from coordinate 15,095,567 downwards.
TAAGAATGGAAGCTTAGGAGAGGCTCATTTGTGCTAGACACATGTAATACTGCCATCTACAGCATCTCTCCAAAACTGCTCCAGTGCACATTTTACTTCAGATGAAGCAACAGTATGTTTGCATCCTTTAAGTACACTATGTGGGTCTGATACGTTGGGGTATTGTTACCCATCCTTTTCAATCATACATTAATGAGCATTCTAAATAGTTAAACATACACTGGATTACTGGAAATGGTCTTATTAATCACTTAGTTGCGGTTTCCTTTTAGTGCTGGCTGCCAGCAGTTATTCAGGGCCTGTTCAAGTTATTCAGTGTGACACTGAATTCAACATTAAAAAGAGGATAATGGCTTCTACAAACATATGTACCATAACTGAATTTGTCCCCTCAATGTGCTTGGGAAAGTAATTTGTAAATGTGGTGACTAAAGATCTGTGTAATGATGATGATGTACAGATTCACAGTTGTAAACTGTGTGCTGAAGGAAATATGTTGGATTGCAAATTATACATGTATAGGTGACAGGATTCTGGATTTTGCTCATGTTTGCAAGCTAAGTATTTCTCTGCTGACCTCCTTTGTAGATAATAATGATGATTTGAACCAAACACCCAACATTCCATCAGCATTTCTGATGAGGCAGTAGATGGATCAACAGAAGATCCAGATGCATCTCTGAGAAATAATTTAATTGCATGATTTTCAGATACCGTTTATCTGCAGTAGATTAAAATTTTTTAAGGCATTCACGCCTTTTGTTCTTTACTGGTTTTATTTTCTCTGACACACCAGATGCCAAGTTATCAGCCAACAGATCACTGGGAATTACCTAGTTTGATTCCTGGTCAACCTGTGTTACTTTTTTTTCATAGATTAAAGTGAAGAAATTTGAACAGGGCATCTTTTTGCAGCAGGCTGAGGGTAAAGATACAATTCATCACTTAAGTAAGGTGCCTTTTTTATGCTTAAATGATTCATAGGTCGATGTTATAACAAAAAAATCCCCTAAAAATGGTCAGGTACAAGAATTGTACTGAAATTGAGTTAAACGACAGCCAATGTCCATAGAAATACTTTGAAAGGCCTTCGGAAAGCCTGGAGAGCTATTGCTGAATACAAAGAAAGTCTGTGTGTATGGAGTAAAAGATCGACAAATTAGGGGCAACTCACGACTCATGCACAGCACTAGGCATCAGTATCGTAAATTTAAATTAAATATTTAATAACTATGTATTATTTCTCTACCGATTAAAGTGCTTCACGTCACCTGCTTTTAAGCAACGAGCAGCCAAGATCTTGGAGAGATGCACAGGAGTGCGTCTCTCGCCCTCTCTGTCAAACCAATAAGTGGCAGGCACATTTAAAAAACCAGCTTCAGTCACGCCCACCGGTTAGTCCGCCTGCCTGCTAACCTTACCAACAGTCGGTGTACTATACCAACTAAAATAACCACAGTTGCCGCGTACTAACGGAGCAATTTAAGTAGTAGCATTTTGTATTTTATGCACTAACAACCTTGATGATGTGCTAATGCTCCCGGATGAGTTTGGTCGTCAGCGCTAGAAAGTTAAACGCTTTGTATTTTTCATCTCTGCACATTTTAGCAGTTGAATCTTGCACAAAAAAAAAAAAAAAAACCTTAACAGCTAGTCTGTAAATTATTTTCTTCTTTTCAACGCAAGTCGCTTTAGGCAAGCATTTAACGCGGCTAAGCGCGCTAATAACCGAAGTGTTTAGAAGCGGTCACGTTTCATTAGTCTTCCTATCAGTTTGATGACTTTTATATAAGTCCAACATATTGGGAAATAAAAATTCACCAACAACCATAATACAAGTTTGCTCTGGTTATCATCACTACTACCTTAGTCGTCGTCTTTGTCGTACTAACAAACATTACCTTACGAGATTTCGCGGAATCCTGCGTTCAACTCTTCGGTAGTGGACGTTTCTAAGGCAACCACTTCAAATTTATACACCTCTGCTCAAGACTCCAGACTTGATTGGCCTATATTCTACCTACCTACCCGTGTTTTTCTTTGAAATAGTTTTTAAAAAATGACATTAAAATCACCGTCACACAGCCTCCTGCAAAGTGTTTAGCTAACTGTTTTTCTCTTTAAACCATGAGTTACAGATTTATGTTGAGCGTTCCCAACAAAATGGTAACTCGATAACATCCCAGTACATTATCGGTTGCTTCCGCTGAGCAACTCCTGCAAATAATAATGCCACTCGCCTGGTTTGTGAGCCTGCGAAAGCAGGCTGCGGACTTGTGGTAACTGTGGGGGGAAACGTGTCTGTGGCTCACCGGGAACACAAAACCGGGATCTGGGCGGAGCGATGAGTTTACGGGCTGACTCAGAAACGGGAAATTTGCCTTCATTAAACAGAACTAAGCTACAAAACAATTCTCAGCAGCGAACATCCCTTGCGTTACGTCTACTTGATTTATTAAGCGATTTTGTCTATCGTCTTCGTGTTTTTTTTTAAAAAGTATATTTATAAGGAAACAACTTGAATTACGCGCCTTTACTCAAAGTTTTCATTTAATTTTTTTTGTACTTTTGAAATGCAACGAGACATTATAATTTCTAATCAATAGTAAACAGTTTTAAGGGCTTTTCTTAGTTGTGAAAGTGGAAAATATTAGAGGGCTTGAGGTGAATGTGACTTTTACAAGGATCACCTGAAGCAGACATAATTTTACTTCCTGCGAAATAGAAACAGGCCTTGAATTTAAGTTGAAGTTGAGTTAACATTTAAAAATAACAAAATTGGTGTTATTAAGTACGAACAATTAAAATAAAACAAGCCTTCAATGAGTTTGAGTGTGTCTATGCAGTGACAATAAAATTGCCAGGACTGGGTCAAATTTCTTCATTGTGTAATGCCATTTAATACAAATTTGTCCAGAATTCACCAAACACCCCCCCTTTAAATATTTCCAATCTTGTGTTTAAAATGAGTTTGTGCCAAATGAAATGCTGGAATATAATTACCCCTATTAAAAGGTGGAGGCTGTAGGCTACTATACCACAACAAGTGGATTGCTGCTTCTTTGGTGGAATTTCTTCTTCCTGCTGCTGCTCTTTTTAATGAAAGGAAAACTTTGCTCTTATAATTCAAGTGGTGCATGTTTTAAATTTTCAATTATTTCATTAATTAATTTAGTGGCAATATTCTTTCTAATTATTCCTTTCCTTATTATTGAACCTGAATGGTCAACTCAGTGCTTTTAGGTATGTAGACATGGTGAAGATGACCTGCTGAAGTTCAAACTGAGCATCAGAATGGGAAAGAAAGGTGATTTAAGTGACTTTAAACATGCATGATTGTCGGTATCAGACAGGCTGGTTTTGAGTATTTCAGAATCTTTTGATCTACTTTGATTTTCGCTCTAGGATTTACAGAGAATGGTCCAGAAATGTCAAGTGAGCAGCAGTTTTCTGGTTGAAAATACCTTATTAATGTCTGAGGTCAGAGAAGAATGGCCAGACTGCTTTATGCCTATATAAAACAGAGGAGCTACATTAGCAAAGTTCAAACTGGGTGCCACTCCTGTCATCTAAGAAAAAGAAATTACGGCTCCTGTTTATACAGGCTCCACAAAAACTGGACAGAAGATTGTAGATCAGCATTGTTTTGCTTTGTTTTATTACATTTTGTAGTTTTTTACTGCCTTTGGCATTGTAAACCTACCACCACTTTTTAAGTTCTTCCATGTTAAGTACATTAAGTTTGCTTCTAATGAAATCTGATATATAGAAAAAATTGCCACTGTGATTAGAAAATTGTGAAAAATTTACCTGGTCTAATGAGTTCCAATTAGTAGTGGAATATTCGGATGGTAGAGAGCATGGATCCATCCAGCCTTGTATCCATGGTTTAGGCTCGTGAAGGTAGCATAATGATATAGGGGATATATTACATCTTGGACTCCTTTGTACCACGTGGTCATCATTTAAACTCCATGGTCACCATGTTGCTGATGCTGATGCTCGTGCTATCCCTTTTATGACTTCAGTATAGCCTTCTCATGGCTGTTTCCAGCAGACTAATGCACCATGTCACAAAACTCAGTTAATCTCAAATTGGTTTCTTGAACATGATGAGTTCACTATTCTGAGATGGCCTCCTCAGTCACCATATCTCAATCCAATGGAGCACCTCTGGGATGTGGTTGAGCAGGAGATTTGCATCATGGATCTGTAGCTGCAAATCTGCCGCAACTACACAATGCTATGATGTTAGTATGGACCAAAAACTCTGAGGAATGATTCAGTTACCTTTATCATCTTGTTAAATCGGTACCATGACGAATGAGTGTAGTCCTGAAGTCAAAAGTGGGAACAACCTGGCACTACCAAAGTGTACCTAATGAAGTGGCCGGTGAGTGTATTTGTGCATGCATTTTTATATGTATATTACCTGTTTTCTTTCTAAGGTAATTTGTAAAATATTGTATTTTTAAGTCTTTTAGCCTGTCAGTAAAAAGGAGTATAAAACTAATTCGACATTAGTCACTTGCACCTTTTTTCCACAAGATGGAGCCATGGCCAAAAATGTGTGGTGAAATTATACAGCTTCGAGTGCAAAAGGAGGCGGCATGTTGCTTTCCTTTATGTCCCACATACCCACAAATTATTTAACTGGAATATTCACGTTTCTGTTTAAATGTCATTATGAAATTATTGGCTGTCATTTAAACATCTGGAAGTAAACTCAGAACATAAACATCAGTTTGTTTTTTGGAGGTTTTAGTTTTTTTTAAAGGCTCACTTGTATATCTTTGTAAGTAAAAGAGATTTTTGACTGCAGTCTAAAGTGAAAACACGTGTTTACATGTATATTGTAATTTATATAGCATCAAACTAAATTTAAATGCAAGAAGTAGACCTTTTAGGAACTGAGGCAGAAAGGGGTGTTAAACAGTCTTCAGTATACCAATAAAAGACCAAATGCAAGGAAGTTCAGAAAGTGAAAGGTATAGGCAGGCAGAATGAGTTTTGAATCTGAGCGTAAATACTGACACAGTGTGAGTTCCCCTGACAATTACCGGAAGCTTGTTGAGAAGGGAGGAGGTCATAAAGGAAAAGGTTCTGCCCTGCCCATGTTTCAAAAGTGAGGAGAAACAACGGGTATTTGTTTTTGAATGAACAAACATAAACTCAAAAGAAGTGAGGGAACAGACACTGTTTACACATTTAACTGCTTCTAATCAGAAGTCAAATAGCTTTAATGCTACTTTATGTTACTTGAAAAGTACTTGTCATATTATTTTCAGGAAAGGCTGATTTACCACATTCCAAACCTTTAGTGATCATAGGTGACACATTGTTCTGTATTAGCTAAGCAAATGTTAAATAATCAGGATTAACTCTAATTCAAACAACAACACATCAAGACAGACATGATGGTTAATATAACTTACATTAATATCAAAATGACTAGAATATTTCCATTTTATAAAATTGAGTATTTATGCATTAAATACAATTTGATGGCATTATTACTTTGCTTAAAACTTTTAATTTATTTACTTTTTAAAATTCCCACCTAAGATGATCCTAAATCCAGTAGCAACTCCAAAGCTATAAGGCAATAAATAATATTTGGCTCTATTCAGATGACAATAAACGTCTTTTCCCTGTAATTCCAGTGGGATTCTAACCCAAACTTCATACACAGCGTAAATAAAAGCCTGACAACAATCAGCCAGGAAATGATGATCTTATTAAAAGTGTTCTAATTCTAAATCAATTGAAAACTGTAGAGTTGAAATATAACCATGCTACATTAATTTTATTCTCAGTAGTTGGGCTGAGAATGTCTCGTGTTTGGTAACCCTTGAAAAATGTTGTCGGGTTGCCTTTTAATAACCGATATGGCCTGTTCCTGGAGCAGGGTTTAGTAAAGGATGGCACTTTTCTTACCTCTGCTTGTGCTGCACGTATTACTATTTTTAATGGTCTAACTCCTTCACTGAAGAGCAGAAAAACATGCTGAGCAAATCCCTACTTTGCTCTATACCATCCATAAGAGGGCAACAGAATCCATATTTTTATTATGCTACACTTTATGTTGTGTAAATAAAATGCAATTTCTTATTTTTCACCCTATTTTTCAGTCCAAAATGGGAATAAGAAATACTTATTCCCATTTTGAAACTTTGAACTAAATCTACTAAATCTCCTGTTGTGCATCACATTTAAATTGAGTGACAGAAATCACCACAAAACTCTGTTTTTCTAAAGAAAATTGCAAATTACAAGGAAATCTCTAATGCAACTCTGGTAAAATGAAAGTCTTTTAATAACAGATATGAGATGATCTCTAAGAGGTCAACAATTTTTTTTCCCAGGTGACCTTTAAACTATATGTGAGATTGACAGAATGTATTTCTTATGTCTTTTTTGTTTACCTTTATTTAAATAGTTAAAAAAATAACCTGGAAAAATTTGAATATAATTAAAATCTTTGAATAAACAACAGACTAAATGAAAGTCTAAACTTTTGAGCACATTGAGGGACTTCAGAATCTCATATGTAAGTTTACTGGCCATGCCCGAAGGGAGAGGTGCTGCCAATCTGTCTGGTTGCTTAATAGCTACGTTAAATTAACATTACAAGAAGACTTTTACTATGCTTTCACAGCTGACTACTTTGGAGAAAAAAAATACATGTGCAGATTTGTGTGTTCACCTGCTGCATTATTGTCTTCATATGTTGTTACCAGATGGAATATCCATTCATCTAACTTAAGATGTCTGGAGTGGTCTAGCAGCATTTGGTTTGGTTTTAAAATGAATTAAAAGCAATAGGCCACATTTAAATAGAAATCAGATGTGTTTCTGCAATGATTTAGGAGAAAACCCCCAGTTTTACCATAAAACTAGTGCTCTACAGTAAGCCCTCTCATCTTTCCTGCTACTGATAGGTATTTGAAATCAAAGTGAGAACATGTGAGATGCTGTCCTGGTCAGTAGTCAAAGACACCGTGCTGTACCAAGAGCCAGCTGGAATGAGGCTTTAACGTTGGCTTTGCCTTTTTTTGTGGCCTTTGTGTGACTGAGAAAATGTGGGCCAGAAAATCCCTTTTCACTCTTTCCATCTGATAACACACTGCAATCCAAGTCAACAGCAGTCCAATAACAACCCTGCCCTGCTCAAACGTTTGGAGTGTCCAAAAACATTGCTGAACCGAGGACAAAGCAAGGGGGACTATCGCTGTGATAATAACTTATTCTTTTCATTCAAAAAAATATTGTTTCAACCCAATTCAAGATAAAATATTATCAGAGAAAAAAGGCTTGTCTTGCATAAAGTACATCTGATTTTGGTCTTTTTGCAATACTTACAGAAGCAAATATTTGACCCTCTTTAGAACAGTGGCTATACCTGTACAATGGAGGCGTCTAATTGTTGTTATATTTCTGAGATGACTGCTGACAATATTGACTACTGAGATGCAGTGTGTTTGAAAGTGGGGGTGTGTTGTCAGGTGAAAGTACACTTCATAAAACCTTCATTGCTGTTCCGTTAACAAAGGAAAAGCACAATACTCTGAAATACTGATATCATATGTGTTGTAGTTCTACTTCACTACTAACAGTGTTTTGAGACACTTATTTTTTGTGTTTATCCACCTTGTAAAGGACACTGAAAAGGTTGCGCTTTAAACTTGACCACTTTATATTCTGCATATATTTATTACTGTCTTCATTCTGGCTTTGAACACATTAATCTGCTTTTGTTGTCTTTTGAAAGATTACCTTTGCCATAAAAAGGAAATGATCCTTCCAGTATAAAAAGAAAATCATTGTCTGTGTCCTTGAAACATCATGTAAAGAAGCCGAACAAAAGAGTTTATTATGGGTAGTCCATTACTTAACATATCTGTATATGTAATTTATATTTACTTGTAAGAATACATTAACCACACACAGCAGTGATAGAAAATAACAATACAGCAAAAATGAACATGTTCAAGCCCAGATTGTCTAAAACTGTAATTTTTCTTTTGCGTGTAATGCAATTCAGCCAAGATCACTTATTATTTCATGCGGTGACACTTGGTGGCACTCAAAGTAGAGCAATATTAGTGAAAAGCATGGTTGGTCTTGACAGGTAGAGCAATCAACTGGGTCAATAAAGAGTCAAGAACGGGAGTTACATTAATGGAAAGTGAAGAAGCTTCAGATTGCTCATATCTTTGATGCACCGTTACACTTTCTATTCCCCTTCAACTCAGCTGTATTCACAACCCTAACACAGTGTAAATAAACAAAGTGGAACACTTTAACGGAGACATGCATATGTATGAGATGTAAAATAATTTGATCCCTTTGAGCGTTTCCTTGTCAACTCTCAAAAGCAGCACATCAGTGTGTTTTTGTGTGTTTTCCACAACAAAAGTTTCCTTCCCTCTTGTCACAGGTGCCATCTCATTAGTGGTGAATCACTAAGCTGACATTTATGTTGTACCAAGTCACACAGCATCTCCTTTTTGCTGGGAGTCTGATATCACAGCAGAGCAATTCGGTGTTTGTTTAGCAGCGTACGAGAGATTTCACACGCAGGAATCGCTCCGCACACAGTTTAGTGCTTGTGATGGGGGTTGCAGGGTGCTGAAATAAAAAGGATGTGACAAAAAAAATTCTTGTGAGAGCTGTAAAAGAAAACAAAAACAAAAACAAAAAACTTCCTAATATTAGAAACCGCTTCAAAACATTTAAACATACAAATGACCGAGATGATAAATATGAAACTAATACATAAGAATACTATCTTTATTTCTAATGAAATGATCACAATGACAGGCAAAAATTAAAAATGTTAAATAAAAAAATAAATAAATAAATAAATAAATATATATATGTGTGTGTGTGTGTATGTGTATGTGTATATATATATGTATATATATGTTTGCTCTACTTCACATGGAAAACAATATTTCACAGAGTGGAGAAGGGTTTTTTTGTGTTTTCTTTTTGTCATTTTGCTTTACAAAAAGAATTTAAAGTATGTAGGCCCAAAGGCATCACATCAGTCACACTGTAACCTCTAAACTGTCTTTGTTTGAGGGCCTCTGGTGGTCTTTGATCACTATCTGGTGACACCAGATCTCCCATTCACCATAAAAAACATTCACTCCGGTCAAATGGCACATTTAAAGTAAAACCTCAGGACTTGATCTCTTGACCTTGACCTCTGCACTGATGGGATTTGATGGCTCTGTTATGCTTTTGGGGCCTGTTTTGGTGAAATGGGTTCCTTGGTCCCCCTAGTGTGAAGGATCCTTGTAAATAAACACAGAATTTGACTCCCTGTGATGAAACACATGTAGGAGGATAACTGCCTCCGCCCTTAGGCCATGAGCGGTCACTGAATGATTTCATCAGCATGAAAGTTATGTGCCATACCTACCCTGCCATCCGTCCTGCGTCAGCTGGCCTAAAAGCTGTTCTGGGAAAATTTGATAGCCTGATACTTTCCCAAAACACTTCCCAAAACTGGATTTTCTTTCATTTGTCACTATCTTTAGGCAAAGAAAACAGACAAATTACTCCATCAGTGAACATCTAATGTCTTTCCTGTAGTAGTAATTTTTGCTAAGTAGTCATCATCATGTGACAATGAACTAATTCAAAAAGGTAGACAACTTTATGTTTTTTTGGGGTGAGAGACTTCATGATATGTTTAGTGACTGCATCTTTAACCCAGTGGGCATTTCAGACACTGTGCAGTGCAACCCGTCACTGCTGCTCTCAATCTGCTGACGGTAATTTCCTATCCATTACACTTTCAGAGTGTTTAAATAAATAATAAACCCAAACTGAGTGCATATGGTCTTTTTCACAGCAGACATAGTAGGAAATAGTAGGAAAAGCATAGACGTTCTTCAACATTAATGATGGCGCTAATGTATTCAAATGCGTAATGGTCCTGAACATAAAGCAGCTAGAATAGAATTCAGCTGTCATAACAGCATTTTTTATATACTAGCTCCTTTGATTTGGCTTAAAGTACAATCAGGTTGGATGGTTTGTGAATTCCTCACATCGCATTGCAGCGATACTGTGACTTTTCTGTTTGTATGCTTTTTGGATAGTACACATGCAAAAAGCATACACATCAGACACAGATTGGATAATTTAGACATTATTTGAACTGTACAACTATTCCGACAACTTCTGGATTTCCTGCAGCAGTGGTCTTTTCACAAAAATATTATTGTTCTTTAGCAAGTCACTGGAATACCAAGTGCCACTTGGGCTTGCAAGCTGCATCTGCTTGCAATCCCAAGTGTCTGCCATGTTTGTCTCAGTTAAATAAATATTGCCAAAGTTTGACCTCAGTTTAGTTAAAGCATATAGATGATGATGGTTGATTTAACAGTCATAACATGTCTGATTGTTCTATTACTATATCATATGTTATAAATCATGGTATTTTGTAAAATTGTAATTGCACAATATCCTATACATGGAGATTTTTAATAAACTGGACATTAGATGCCAAAGGATTACACAGAAATACCCTACCGCCAAACACCTTGCAACACAATTATTTTCATGACTCAAAACAAAGTCCTCTTGCTGCAGCAAAAGGTGCACATCAAATAGAAGTCTTGGTTAACCAGATATTTGTATTACCTGTCATAATAGGCCTCCATGTGGATAAGGATCACTCTGTTGGCCTGTGTGGTGAGATTAACCTGAAGCAAGCCTATACAGCCTATACAGTTACAGTCTTTATGTTTCATATGGGACTGAAGGGTCCTTTTGAGATATTAAAGTTACGCACTCTCACATTCGGACTTAGATATGTGCGATCACTTAAGGACCTTGTGATCCTCCTGCAGGAGCTCCTGAGCAGACCGTGCACCCTGCTTTGGGAAGCTCTGCCTCAGCAGCTCAGCCTCCTCCCTCCAGGCCCCGCCCCCAGATGAAGCCCTCAGTAAAAAGGCAGACAAGATAGTAGTAAACTGATAGAAACTTTGAGCGAGTGCGGTTGTTTGAACACAAACTGATAAAATATCCCGTCGACATTGTTCTCTGTGATTTTTTTTTATCTACTACATCAAAAATAACTGCGTGAATGTGCAGCCGAAATAACGACTTTGATATCCGCATCCAGCGCTGCGACCTCAACTTCAACCAAGTTTACTTGGGCATTTTCTGAAGATTGCATGGTATGTCCGCTTGTTTTCAAGACCTAATTCTTTGACTAGATAACGCTTAGCTTTTGTCCAGAAGATAAGGTTTATATAAAGAATGTCAGGCAGCACTGTGGGTGCGAATCCCTTGAAAATGCTGTTTACAGTTACAGTGTACTTAGCCGCTCAAAACTCCAGCAGAACATCTGTCATGATTCCGCTGACATGCTCTCCTGCTTTCTCCCGCTGTTGTTGATTGTTAGCTACGGGCTAACAGCACAGAGCTCTTGCTTAAATTCTCTTTGTTGCTGGTTTGGTTGTGTTTCATAAGAAAGCTGCTTTAAAGAAAAGCACAGGTAAACATTGAGTGAAGTATTCCCTTCAGAGTGACAACAGCACGATACTGTGTGCGCGCGCGCACGGGTGTGCTTTCTCTTCTCACCCGCGCGCTTCTGTGGGCACAAACATGACTGACAGTGCAAGAAGTTTAGAGAAAAACTTAAGAGTGTCAACTCGTGTCTTTACACTGGATTAAAATGGACAGGACTACTGTGGCAGTCACGGTGTACTTGTATGTTATGGTTGCTCATGCTTAGGATATTTTCTCTATTCTTTTAGCTTGCTTTAGCTTCACACATCCAGATGGTGAGTTCAGGGATATTACTGCAACCACATATATATATTTTTATTATAGATGAATTTGTTAAAACTCCAAAATCATGAGGTATTTTATTTGCATTTTATCTGGACAGCACAGTGGTGAAGCGGTTAGCCTCACACAAAGAGGGTTTCTGGTTCGAACCCTCTGGCTAGCTGGGGCCTGTCTGCAAGGAGTTTGCATGTTCTCCTGTTTGCATGGGTTCTCTCCGGCCTCTCCGACTCCTTCTCACAGTTCACAGACATGCCTTTTATTTTAGGCTGATGATTCTAAATTGTCCATAAGTGTGATTGTTTGTTTATCTTTCTCTGTGCTTGTTTATCACCCTGTGATGGACTGGCAATCCCTCCCTCTCAGTGTCGGCTGGCATAGACTCCAGCCCCCTTCTGTGCTACATTGGATAAGGATTAATGAAAATAAAATGGAAAAATGGATGGATGTTTACATAAATAGATGGAACATTTTGTAAGCCATCTTTTAAGTTTTACGACCAGTCTGGAGATAAGATCGCCAGTGCTGTCATAAAAAGACGTTTTTAAAATGTTTTGTTGATAGAATATTCAAGTCTGTTGAAGTTTTTGTTAATCAAGTGGCTGAAAATTCATTAATTATAGTAAAACAGAGTTATTGCTTTTACTTTGTGCCAACCGATTGTGTTTACATGGCACCCACCAAAGGTCCATTTCAATGCAGGATAAACCCTGATACTGTCTAAGGGGAAAATGAGACATTGTGACATTTTATCTGTAACATTAATACATTAACAGGGGAACAGTCTCAGATCAAAACTGAGAAAAGTCTGCCAGCTGCTATACAGAAGCAGTTGTGGCTTACTTTACCAGCTCTATTTGATTAGCAACAAAAATATAGCTTGATGTCACCAAAAACACAGTACAAGCTATCGCAGACAGTTTTGCACAACCTTAAGACAATCTTCAATTTTTGAGGGGTATCGGTATCGACTTTGAAATTGCAGTCTCGTGACAGTCCATAGACACTGAAAGTGCAGAAGAGCTCACTATAGTTCTTTCAGAAGCTCATATGACCACATGATTTTCAAAATGACTTATGAGTATTAATCCTGAGTATCTTACTCATACACCACAAGATGCACTATATAACACAGACCTCAGCCTTTGTGTTATTGCTCTCTTCGCGCATGGCTTTGCGATTACAAGAACCCTGTAAATGCCCTTGGGTCTTGACATCGCTTAACTGCAGCGTATGCATACGTGATGACACAGATATAAGCCAGGCCTTTAACACTTAACTGACCACAAGTATTCAGCTTGGTTTCACTGATGTTCAGTACGTTCAGTCTGGGGTCTGCATGCTATAATGTACTTTCCAGATTCTCTTTGAGGGAAATACTTTGCTCGGCTTAGACAGTCAGGGTTGAGAAGAAGTCACATGAGGTGATTTGAGTTGTTGCTGCAACAAAACCATCACCATAGCATAGAGTTAAAACCTTCTCCAACCCAAAACAGCTTTAAAAGGCTATGACTAAATCTTTTGCACATAGGTTTTTAGAAGCTGTTTTACCACCAGCTTTCTTAGTATTGTAACCCAGTGCAAATGTGATTCCAACCATAGATACATCAAAAGAGCTACACACTGTTTTACGTAAAGAAAGTCTCCTTTGATTTGGTCTTTGCTTCCCAAAAGGTATTGCAACACAGTTTAGCTTTGTTTAGTCAGTGAAGAGATTAAGGTCAAGGAGCGGCATAAATCAAACAGAGCGCTCTGGTTCTCACTGACAAGCTGAAAGTGTAATATTTGTCATGATGTTCCAAAATGACTTCCCAGCCCTTGCAGCTGCCACACAGTGAAAGGCCCTTTTGTCCTGTGCAAGCTGCTTGCACTGCAGAGTGATGCACCTCAGTACTTTGTGCATCACTTCCTATATACACTGTATAGCTCACCACAGGTTATATAGATGCACATGTGTTTCTTCCACACAGCTCTATACTAGTTAGAGACAGTGCCTTTAAAGTGTGAGCACCTGCAGTTCTTGTTACAAGACTTCTAACATGACAACAGTTTCACTTTTCTTGCCACAAAGAGTCAGACATCAATCAGAGAAGAAATTTGCACAACTTTTTCTGCGGACCATATCTTTCTAGAGACATGTTTTGATTGCATCTACAGAACATACCCACATAATAACTGAGAATTAGAAAGAGCTAAAAGGATTCTTCGGAACATGGTAAATCTTTCAGAAGTCCACGTTTTAATCTTGATTTAGCCTTTGAAAAACAACGAGCTGGATTATTGGAAATGGAAAAGCTTGCTTTCATTTGGATATATTAGGTTCCAGTGTACTGTTTTTATTAATACTTGTCAGAATGTAAGAACAGCATGGCCATGTGTTCCTTATCTGCTTTGCTGCTCTGAAGTTGTTCTGTGCTTCTCTGGTCTGACTCTTATAATGCACTGTTTTGAAGGCATCTTTCTGCTGCTGATACTGGAATTTATAACCTTGATAAAAATGCATTAAAATATACTTGTAATAGCCGTGTCTGCGGCTGCAGATATCACACAGTTGTTTTTGCAAGATGGACTTCATGGTCAAAAGCACCTGCTCGTCTGAGCCTAACTCCTGACTCAATCATTCCTGCCTCGTTCATTTTTTTCTGTAAAAAGAAAAAGGACCAAGTATAATTACAATTATACTGCTAAATCTGCTAAATGAAAATTAATTCTTAATTATTGCAAAAGAATTTACAAAATATAATGATTCTACATTTCATGATGTGTTTAAATATATTTGTCAAAAAGCATCTAAGCTGCAAGCGTCTTATAACGGGTTTTTCCCAAAGGTAGTAGCTGACATCTGTGGGGTGGTTTTGCCAGCAGTCACACTGACATTGCACGCTACTTAGTCCTTTTTGACAGCCTTATATGGCCAGTGGATGTTACTTTTACCCTTTTCTTTCATAAGCTTATCTATCCACTTGCATGTTAACCATCTGTAGCTTTGCAACACTCAACACTTGGGAAATGCGTTTGCGTTGTTCGGTTTGTTTAAACTGAAAAGTGAAACCTAGACAGGTGACCTTTTTGATTGATTCAGACTAGAAATCAGTTTTGGTTTCTTGTTTTTTCCGCCACTCTTGAGTCATTGGCACTGCTTACATACCCCACCACCTTTGCCACGGAAGGAAGGGGAATGTGGTTATAGTGGCAGAATTTTTTTTCCAGTTTTATCAACTAGAATAAAACAATTAAATTTTTCACTGTACAAAAATCACTTTCATAATTAAACTTTACACCCTTTTCCTTTCTATGCAAGACAATTAGGATTTTTCCTTCTGCCACTTTCTGAGAGAAACTCTGTAAAATTCTGGATATTCTTTGTTTATAAATGTACATGAATTTCATTTTTCCCCTTGTCATAGCCGTCACTGTTTACACTTAGATTAAGTTAAAGCTTCAGTCAGGGTCATGGTAATTAGTGCGGTGGTACTAAGCTGCTTACTCAAGACCCCACTAGAGTTTCCTGAGTCTTTAAATTAAAGTGTGTTAATAACCTGTGGCATGTTCTGGACTGTTAACACCCAGCAAGTCAGTCATCCATCCCAAACTACTTGCACACTCTAACAGGCTTGGAAGGTGTGTGCAGCCTGGTCCTTTGAAGCATGCATAACCTCCAATTAACCCTCCCAGATTAATCCCCTGGTCTCCTAAGTGCCTCTCTTCTTGTCTCATCTCATCACTCCCATGCTGTATATTAAGCAGAGCCCAGTTCCCTGCTGTTTGTAAATGCTTTAATTGAACCTGCTTCTTCTGGTTGACATCTTTTATTTTTGTTCACTTGCAGCTGGAGCCTGAACGTGGCTTTCTGCAGACCCATTCTCAAGAAGGGAAACCTTTGTGAGACGCTGAAGAACGGCCAGTTCATCCACTTTTATCATACTGGAATCTGCAGAATAATAAAATGGCTACAAGGTCCCATATTCCTTTGATGCTTCTTGCAATATGTTGCCTGGCATCTGCAGGTATGTTTATTTCATTTCAAGCCACTTCCTATGCTTTTCGTGTGAGACTAGGTGTTATCAGATATATGTGTGTTTGTTTGTTTGAAGAGCAAAAACATCTCCTGAACCGAAGTTTGCTTCATACTTCAGTTTGTGAACCATGATTTTAGTTTATAGCGTTAGAGGAGATGAATAATCAAAAATAAACCCTGATAATTTACTTGTTACTTGAAAGTGCATAATTTAGCTCGGCGTTAACAACTCCAGTATGGTTTTGGAAGATGGAACTTATTAATTATTCTGGATGTTTGGCTCTGCTTCAGAATTGTTGTAATCATACAAACTTTGCAAAAATCCTTATGGTGTTATGGTGTTGAAACATTGTGGTGTCAAAATGTTGCCTATGCTATGGGATTTTCCACCCTTCTCCCAGCATGCCTTTCTAGACAGTGCTTGTCAGAGTCATGAGTAAGGGGGATTTATACTAAAGAAAGTGCTGACAAGTTCGATCTGAGAATACAAAACACTCAGCAGGCCTACGTGTATCTGTCAGATTGGGTGGAATGAGACTCAGATTCTGCCAAGTACTCCGTAATTCACAGCAGTGATGCAGACAAACCAAAGAGAGAGAAAATAGATAAGTAAACTGCTACACAGGTGGTTGTATGTGCTACAGGTTGACAGTTTTTGAAAACTCGAGAGGTTGTCGAAAAACTTCGCAAAAAACACTCGACAAAGTCTTGGCTTCTCATTTTAACTTCTTCTCCCCCTATATCAGCCCTTATGTGGTGATATTATCTGAGTGGTGACACCTATTGTTCGGAGAATACTGCAGCAGCTTCCTGTGCCGTAACCATGGGTATAAATACAAGTTTCTCTGAAACGTGGGTATACTGCGGCCTTTAGACTTCCTAAGACAGTTCTGCCACACAGAGAGTCAAGTCTCTGCAGTCATATCAGCTCTTTGAGACTTGAGCAGTACAAAGGAAAAAAAGGCATTATCATGCTAACATGCACACAATGACAATTATAATAGTCTGATATTAAAAGGTTACATTTATCTTCTTCTCTTAGCATTTTTGCTGCTTTTTAAAAAAACAAAAAACAAACAAACTGTACATTCTGCATGTTGTTTAAAGACAGAGCAAAGTCTCATATGAATATTGATGGATGAATACTCAAGGAGGATCAGCAAAATATATAGAGTATATCATGAGGGGGCAAGAATGCCTGTGATGATTTTATTCTCACCTAAAAAAGCATCTGCTGGTGGTGATGTCTCCTGGACAATTCCTAGATGTGGTGTTCTGATCATGGCCAACTGGGAGGAGTCCCAGGGAAGAGCAAGGGCATGCTGGAGAGATTAAATCTCTGTAGAGATGTTATCTCTTGGTAATGACTCAGTGTTTCTCCAGAAGAGCTGGAGAGTGGTGTAGGAATCTCTTTTTAGACTGCTGTCTGGACCAGACCTGGATGGCAAAGGATGGATGCATGGATCTATGAAGACATCAGAATAAATCCCCTTGGAAGCATAAAAACTTGTCAGTTTCACAGGTGTGGAGAAATTGGAATGGCAATTTAGCAACTGGTAGCCAGTAACTTTTTAAAGCATCACACTGAAAACCAAAATATTTTAAAGATTTTATAGACCAAATTAAAAAAAAAAATCTAATCCAGCATGGATCTTCCTCTGGGGAGCATGAATGTCTTTAGCAGATTTTGTGCCAATTAGTTTGTAAAATGTAGAGAAATACTAGAATGAGTTTCTTGGAATTTCGCTAAAACCCTAACAATGTCAACCTATTTGCAGACCCAGATCCATCACGATTTATCTTTATTAATGAAGATAAAGTGCCATGAATATTTGCACCACTTTTTTTCCTCAATATCCAAATAGGATACAAGAAAACTGCATATGCGTAGAAATTCAAGGGAATAAAATAATCCTAATAGCGTTAAACTAAAAACCTCTGGTCCAGTATTATCTGTACCAAATTTCATGCCAGTCCCTTGAAAGTTGTTGGGAGAATTGTTGATGTTCTGTTTCGGGTGAGTAGTCGGCAATTGTGGCCACATCTGTGTTGACTAGAAGTGGGTGGAGTTTCAAGTAGTTGTGGAGTTGGCCATGAGAGGTAATTAGAGGAACTTTCGTTGCTTTTACATCTACACTGGCTGCAAAGTTCAACTGTGGGTTTCTTTGTTTGGTAAATTGAACAAATCCCATAGTGTACTGACCCCATCCTGACACTTAGCCCTACAGTTTGAGGACAAACCTGTCACACTGACTTGAAAGGAGCACAAACCATATTCAGATTCAAGTGTTCATTCCGTTTGGTCTCTTTTTTAGAATGTAAGATGTCCTGTTTACAGAAAGCAGTTTCACAATGTACGGCTCTCGACTTGAACTCACTCCAGATTTAGACTGCAGTATCCCGTTTTGTTTTTCTGTGGCAGCACAGGAATAATGTGTGGTTCGCATTTTTCATAGTTTCAGTCTGATTGCCGCCATAGGTAATTATTGTAAAAGTTCTTCTCTTATTCTCTGGGGGCTTGAACCGCACTCCAGAGAGCTGACTCTTACTCAGACAATAGCAAGTTAGTGAATATGTGTTGTGGGCAGAGCAAACATAATTTCTGCCACAATGCCAGGATCTCCAACACAATGAAGTCCCATACGAAGTTTTCCTCTAAATTCCTCCTCACACGGCAAGATGCATTGTTATACTAAGTCACAAGGGACAGATATTTACAGTTTGACAACCAAATGCCCTTTCCTCCAAAGAGTATTGTCAGTGACTGTATTCACTGATTTACTGGCAAATGATTTGTTTTTTTGGGGGGGGGGGGGGTGTTTTCTATCATTTAAGGGAAAATGTATGCCAAATAGCACATTCAGAACATTATCCTTTTTGCTTTCTGCCAAATATTTTTTAAAACTGCCACTGAGAAGCTTACCAGTTTTTCTTTACTCCAAACCACATCACGGACACTCCACACCACATCAGCCTCTTTCTTTCACCTCTCTCTCTTTTACTGTCTGTTCCTACTATCGCACAGCATCTGTGTAAACAGTCACATCTGCCCTTAAACTTGTCAGGAGTGCTCTTACGTAATGTTTAGATTAGTCTGCAATGAGTCTTCTTTCAGCGTAATGCAATCCAGGTTCTGAGCCTCCCATAACTCTTAAAAGTCAGACTGAGAGCACCTTGATGTCCATATTTCAATTCTGTGCTCTGCTGCTTCACTCTGCTGTTTATAAGTTGTTGTTTTTTTTTCTCCCTCAATATGATCGCTGCCATTTTGCGGTTGCGTCTCCTAAGCATGCCATAATGGTAACTTTGTGAAGGATATATTAGGGACATTGGGGCTGACTGTGGATTTTACAGTGAAATAAAGTCTTTCAGGAGCCACGCCAGATATTAATTTGAGACAGTTGCCAAAAACAGCTCCGGCAGGATGCTGGTTACACTGGAGGCACAAGGCCGGGGTGTTGGCTAACTGAAAAACACACCAGCGTTATTGAGTGCAAAAGCACTTTCTCTCTTATTGTCTATCCTGATTTTACTTATGAGGTGGCTTGATGGATGACCAAGCTACTAGTGCGAATTTGTCTCCAGCGATTCATTGTAGACTGTTAAACAAAACGAGAGAGAATTTGGAGCCGTGCTCATATTCAGAGTGCATATGTTCGCTTTCAGCTTTACATTCGAGTAAACAACTTCTTTCAGTCTGCATTTTTCTATACTCCTGGCAGACGCGAGTCACTGCGGTGCCAAAAGTGGTTGTAACTTTTCTTTCTCTCCACAGTTGAGCAAAAGGTTTGTCTGTGTATCCACGGTGCTTTCTTAGGGCCAGCAAGAGTCAGGACTGCCAGAGAGCATTGTGCAACCGCTGTAATCTGAGAGGTGGGGTAGCCAGGGGGAGGAGAGAAGTAAGCGCAGCCGTGGGTCGTCTGGTCCAAATCGACACACTCCACACACGCACGGCGTGCCAAACCGACAAAGTCCCTTCCAGCATGCTAAACCAGATGTGGCCCAGTGATTCATGCGAGGAGCCGGAGCAGCGCAGCGCAGAGGCAGTGTGCTGCTACGCTGAGTGGTTGGGATGTTTACATAGCAACGGGTGTCCTGAGTCTGTCTAATTACAGATCTGCTCTCCCCCATGGTGAAGCCTTTATCTTAACAGTGCTGTCAAGTAGGAGGCAGTCATTGCGGCCCTGTGTGTTTATAGCTTTTACTTATGAATGAAGGGAACCGCAGTATTACCCAGTTTAATTAACAGTGTAAAGTGTGTAAAGTGATTGGTGGAGTATTTAGTTTGATTTACTAACTCATATACTAGCTTTTTTGAAAGCAGACTCTCACCAACACATGGAAGAGTGCCTAAGTGAAGTGCAGCAGACAAGTTTCTACAGACACAAGATCTTCTATGTCTGTCATTTCTTATCAGCCTCTTGTTAAGAGGATGCTTACGTAAATCTGAAGGAGTCAACCAAATCCCGCCCCCAACCCTCTCTCTTCCCCTCTCTCGCTCTCACATAGTTCCAGTAAGCAGGCGTGTAAATAATTTTGGTCAGAGCCAGTAATGGGAGACAGCTGGGGTGATCGTGCGCTTTCCATTGTGTTTAACAGCCCCGTGGAAAA
This sequence comes from Diplotaxodon limnothrissa, assembly GCF_057381915.1. NCBI lineage: Eukaryota > Metazoa > Chordata > Actinopteri > Cichliformes > Cichlidae > Diplotaxodon > Diplotaxodon limnothrissa. Next base: position 15,075,127 of record NC_140617.1, on the reverse strand, counting down.
AAAAAAAAAAAAAAAAAAAAATCTGGAGAGTAAGAGTAAGAAAGTTATGTGGAGTGTGACTTCATTGAAGAATGAGAGCGTAATAGTAAAAAATTGGACTCCCTCTGTTCTGATAACCTACGGAAGCAGCAAGAAAAAATATTTTGGGCTATCACATTATATTGCTTGAGGTGTCTTTTTTTTATTAAGTGCAGTTTCATCACTTTGCAAAGATGCCAAATTTGGGCGTATGACTCAAAAAATCCTGATATGGGATGCAAGGTGAAGGCCTCCAGGTTGTGTCTTTCAACAGACTCACCCCTCCTGGGGCCTCACCTTCCCCACTCCTTTTCCACCAGATGAGTCCTGATGAAAGACCATGTCGCAGTTTTGGAATAATCCCTTTTAAAAACAGGGGTGACTTCCAAAAAATGACAGTAAGACCTTCAGAGCTTGATCCGTGCTATAGATCACAAACATATGCTTTCCACTTGATTTTCAGAATTTGACAGAGAAAGTAGTTCTGAAGTAGCTTGTAGTGAGCTGTTATACACTTAAAAAGCACTGTAATAGTGCATCTGCAAAACAGAAAACAAGAAAAAAAATCCTAAGATTTGCTTATCCAATTCAAGATCACAGGGAGGCTGGAGCTCATTTCAGCTGCATGATTATTGATTTATTTGTTGAAAATCTTCTTTGCGTATTCATTGTCTGTGGTCTTCTCTAACTGGCCAATTATTCATCACACTTTCTGTTTTTTAACTGTCCAGTTAAGAGGCCTTCCCAAGCCTCCTTTGTGCATGTTAATACATGAGACAACATGGCACTTGACAAGTCATTTTTCTTCTTTGCCCTCCCCTTTGTAAAGTTGAAGCCCAGTGGAATGTAGTCTCTTCCAGTGTGTGTGAAAATGCCGTCTGACTTGCCCTTTCCACCTCTTTGGCTCTCTTGCACTGGGCTTACTTACTGGCACAAAGGACCAGCATTGTTTCAGCCTTTGCCTTCTGTTGATGGCAGCCTGCTGCTTCTCAAAAGCCCCTGTTATCACATATGAGTGATAGTTCTATAAAATATCACAAGAACAAAGACATTTTGGGCTGCTATATGATTGATTAAACAAGTTCATGTTATTTATTGCTTTGGCAAATTCCCCTCCAAATATGCCTAACTAGGCAAGACTTATGATTTTAACGGGTAAGTAAGGGTGTGTGCCTGTGTAAATTCAGATGTCAGATTGAGGAGGCTAAGGATGGCTCATCTTGATACCTAGAAACACTTGTGATCCTGATCAGCATGCCGGCTCCCAGTTTTTCCTTTTTTGTCTATAGTCTATTTAACACACTCTTTCAAATTTTGATTTTTATATCAAAATTATTTTTAGAATGTTGTCTCTTTGTATAACGGGGACATTGCGGTTATTAAACTAAAACACTGCACTTTAACTTAAACATTTCATCTCCACTTGATCCCCAGTCCATCTGCCAGATTTATTTTTTTTATTAAATCTGTTGGGTGGATTGTATTAAATACTTTACATTGAGAGTTCTGGCAAAGCAGATGATCCAGCACAAATGAAACGAGTCTGATATCTAGTGGGACAAGAAGAAAGACCCCAGGGCACACCTCTCTGCTTCCACAACTACGTCTAAATCTTTGTGAATGCAGACGATGTGGCTGTTCCCAAACCCCCGCCGAGCTGTTGTCAAAAACTCGGCTTTTGAAGGCATCTATGATTGATGAGAAAGCTGCCCTTGGAGCTGCAAGACAGACATTTCTCTCCATTGCATGGTAAATGTTGTACTGCTTGGGTAGTTTCAGTACTGCTGAGAACTGATTTGTGCTGGGTTGGCTGATGGCTGTTGCACGCCACTTATGGTATTTCAGTGTAACAGACTGTAGCAGTGCTTGTGTTGCTGTTGTTATAGCATTATAGGACTCTTCCTTCTTGCATTTTTGTTTTTTACTGTTACTGTATTATTTTGTGTATAATTCTCAGCTGATGTTATCTATTAAAGATAAGGTAAGCTAGCCTACATTAGTCCCAGAGTTGGAAAATTCACAACTTCTTTAAATATATATGAAAAGCCACTTCTTGTTTCTTGATTGAGTTGACAACTTATTTGCTTTGATGTTATAGGTCCAGACAGCACATGTCAGCACCCATCAGTAAAGACATACAGTGGTAGCACAGCCAGTCTTTAGTCATATGCTCGGTCTCCCCCAGCTGTCTCACTTTACACAGTGGCTCCTGTGTTCCTCTGGGAATTAGCCTTGTCTTCCATCTCTTCAAAGACCTCTGATTTATGCCTGCATGGAGAGGTAGGCAGAAATGTACCCGCTTCCATCTTGCCTGCTTGCCTGTGACTTCATATGCTGCTTGTAAGTGGTCATGTTTTTTTGTTTTTTTTTTTGATCACTTACCAACATGAGCCTCCTACATCTGTCAGGGCTGATGAATAATGACCAGTCTCACTATCAGTACCTAGTATGTTATATACTACATAAATCATAGCTACACTAAGCTGTTAAGTATCTTTTCAGATCTGCATTTACAAAGAAAAACCTTCTAACTTAAACATGACCAAACTTTGCAACATCAACACCCATAACATTATTAAAGAGTGTTTCTCTCATCTCTTCTTTACTTTTTACATCTATTGGTCATTAGAAATGATGATACTGATATATCAGAAAATAGCTAAGAGAAATCCTTCTATTCATAATTTAAAGAATCCTGAATAAAACAATCCTGCCCCCAAAAAGCTAATCAGCAACCCAACTGTGAAAAATGTTATCCATTTATGTTGCTGTGTTGATGCATAGTGCAGTAGAGGTTTCAGGTTTCAACAGGTTCAGCTGTGTGGTGACAGACTTACGGTATCTATAATGTGAATTAGAATATTTTGTTAAGAATTCTGGTGGGATTATCCAAATATGCTCATGATGCTGGCAGTCTGGTTCGAGCTGCTTATAAACCTCTAATGCCGTCTATGTTTGTATGTTTGTAGATATGTTATATGTAGAAGTATAACCTGCCGTGGGAAAACATTGTAAATCTTATTTTTGGGCATACTCACCAAACTTTTGGAGAGGTTTGCATCAGGTCTGAACTGTTTTTATATGCCAATCACTACTGAAATTCAAGTTTAGGCTCCCTCCTCATTAATTAGATACATGGTTGTATTAACTGTTAAAGCGGTGGCCAAGTGGCAAAACTTGTTTCTAGAAGGACCAGTCAAATTAGTCACTTACCTGAACCCATTTCTTTCTCTGTAATTATTTGGTAGATTGATGTCTTATATTATGCTATTTAGATCGTTATGCAACGTACAGATGCCTTCGGGGAGTCATCTGATTAAGTCTGCATTCATTCCACCACAAGACACTTGTCTTAAAAATACAGCAACACTAAAAAGAACCGTCTTGAGTGACAAGAACAAAGAAGTCCTTCACCATGTTGGGTCTTGATATAAACTGCTTTGAGTCAGTTTGGGGTCATTTGAAGAGACAGAAGTGATTACGGCATATGAACACTGGTTACTGCCTGACGCATGTTAGCAGCCCCAAAGAGTCGTTGGTCATTAAAGGTGTTCTTTGCAGTTCAGGCCCGGCGACTGTGGAATTCTCTGCCTGAAGATCGCAGGCAGTTGAACTCGACATCTCTTTGCAAAAACTATTTTTTACTTCAACCTATTTTTAATATGCAGTATTTGTTTTTTCCTGTTTATATTAAAATAATTTTTACTCTATGAAATTCATTTTTCACTTATTGAAGTTTCTTATTGTTTAGCCCTTTGTAACATTATTTAAGTACACTTTAACTTAAGTGTACTTAAGTTAAAAATGGCGCTAGCAGTAAGTATTGATCTGGTTTAAAGTAAGTTTCCCTTTATTTGGCCACTCTTGAACATAAACCTTCAAAATGATAGGACCATACTTGCCTTTCAACGTCGAAGTTTACATCCAAAGGAAGTTAATTTATTATCTCAACACCTGTTAACATACTTAGGAACTAAAAGAAGCTTTGCTTGCATATCCTTACTCCCTTCAAACAGTAGATAAAATATAATCCAGTGAAATGAGTGTCTGATTTAGCTGTGTTTTCTACTGTATGCCAGCTGCAGAGATGAATCTACCAATAAAGACTGTTTGGGTGATATTGAGTTACAGACAGATTTGTGGGATATCTAACTTCAGACTTCACACTTTGATGGCGAAGTTTATGACTTCCCTAATGGCGTTCAGGCTCACCCCTGCCCCTCCTCTCTTCATCCCATTCCAGCTTCCTCCTCTCATGCCTCCAAGTTTTACAATCCAGAGATAAATCCTTTTCATAGGAGGGCCGGTGAAGTGAACTTACACTACCCTTATGAAAGGCTTTACTCACTTCCTGTAGTAGTGGCTCAAGGTTCAGGGGTGAGTGGGCTGTGCTTATGTCAACACTGCAGAGCTAGTGATTCTTTAGTCCAAACCCCCTTAGGAAAACAAAAGCGGGTAGAATATTATGTTCTCTAAACTGGTTTTTAAGGTTCATGGTCCATGGGAATTATGCCCTGCAGTAAGAAGGAAAGATATAACAATTCATTTAATCCCATTCCCAGGGGAACAGGCATATCTCAAAGATACACCTCTATGCTTCTTCATACATTTTAATTAACTTGGCTTTTTCTTAACATTATTCCACGGCTCTTTTGTCTATCTGTGTAGTGAATGTGTGTATCAGTGCTGCTGCCTTACTTTTGCATTTGAAGAAACACAGTCAGAATTGTTGAAGAAATACTGGCAACTGAATTAGGATGTGTACACACACAGGGGAACGGTTCTGTATGTTTATCTTTGGAAATGGCTTTGTGGGAATATCAGATTTGTCCCTAACTGGCACACAGACTGACATCACTTCCTGTACCCAAGTGGTTGGCTCAGTGCCATGCTGTGGAAAGCAACAAAGTGCATTCTGTGGAAACGGGGGCGTATATTTCTTTGTATGGTAGAAGAGGGCTGTGACGTCAGATGCACCACTCACAGGGGGTAGTTTTCTAATTGTAAAAATTCATATACATGTTTCACAATCTTGACCGTGTCTGGGCTGACTGAACGGACTCAAGTGCAGACGGAAAGATTGAAATGAACAGTCTTTTATTTACAAACACCAAGTAAACTATATACAAAGTGTGGGGAAAGATCAGTGGCCCGGGGATCCAAGGGAAGGGTCTCTTCACTCGCTCGGTGCTCCACGCTCCACACACGCACACTCGTTCCGCTCTCCTACTCCAACACGCTCCACGCAAAAACTCGCCACACTGCTCAGTCAAACACTCACGCTCGGGAATTCAAGAAAGGCTCAAGGGACGGGCCCAGGGAAATCTATTTACAAACAGAAAGTCAAAGCCAGGCTTACACTAACGTGAGTCTGTACAACAGTCCAACGATGAGAAGCTCTGAGCCACCACCTTAAGTAGTGCCCACGAAACTGCTGGATGGTGAGCCTCAGGTGTGTAATTGCCTGCAGGTGTGTGGCCAAATGCAGGAGCTTGTGGTGAGCTCCGCCTAGGCAGGGGAGGAGGCAGGAGAGGTAGAGAGAGCGAGAGCGAAACAAAAACAATAACACATGTAGCCTTAATGAGTCAGCCGGACAGCCACAGGGACTATGACAGAAGAAGTTTGTCTACATGAATAAATTGGTCATTAAAGGAGCAAACATCATTAGCAACCTGCCTTTTTTAGCTTAGGGTTGTTTGGATAAACAAAGACATTTGAAATCATCATCCTGGACATTAGAATCACCAGACACGCCACGATACGATATTATCACGACATTATACATACAGTCGAAATGATGTTATTTTGATTTTTAGCATTTTCCAATGTGCTGAGTATTGCAGTAACATATATTGCGATTTAGCATCTTTTTCATCTGCAAATTATTCTTTAAGAGTTCAGCTCTGTCAGTATCTATTTTACAGAATAAGACCAAGTCTTACTTTAACTGTTTGTTTGCTGAAAAATGAGATTATCAAGCATACTAAAATTGTCTCTAAAGCCTTGCATAAATGCTATCGTACGACAGTCAGGTATCAGTCTGCAATTTGATTGAGGTCATGTTGGCAATTAAATTCAATGTGTTTCCGATAATACAGCAATTAACTGCGATGAATCATCGAACATCACATATCTGTTGATGTCTATGTAGACAAAAATTCAAATTTAACAGTTTGACATTACATTTTTGCTCACCAACTGGCGTGCTTTATAGGACTATGAACTAGCATACAACTAGCTGGCAGCCAGTTGAGTTAAGTGCCCTCAAGTGTGCTCATTAACAAACACTTACTCAGACTGATGGGAACATGTTGGCAATCTGTCTGCATTTATAAATTAGATAACAATTATTTGCAAACCTTCGAAGATCTCTCTGAAGGTTACTGCAGTCAGTCTAGGTCTACTGTTTGCAGAAAGGTTGTCTCCTATCTGGTGACCTGTGCAATCACCTTGCTATCAAACGTAGTCATGATTTCAACACTGTCACGCTCTGGGTAACTAATTAGTCACCACAAGTTACAATACGTTGCATAATGTGAAAAAATTCAGTACAATGCCCAGACAGCCTCTATGATATACATGTGGCTATACATGTATGTTATCTCAAGATGGCATTGTGAGAAATTATTCTCTTGTTCATAGTATACCCAACTGTATATGTTTTATAGATGAAATAAATGTGTTGCAACCAGATTTAGATGTGATAGCGATAACATTATGTGAATTCTGCACTTATATATTTTTTACCCTATGTTTCTATGCATTTTATTACTGGAATAAACAAAGATATGTGTGATACAGACATCTACTATATTTGTTTATAGTAAAAAAACAGAAAAATTTTGAGCATTACAACATAATTACAACATTGTTTCTACCTCCAGGCCATCTTATTTTATTATTTCTTCTAAATTCTTGCAATTCCACTCCAATTGCCCTGGTGTTTTTGTAGTTATTTTAAGCATGAGGCTGGTTCTATTAATTGAAAGCAACAGGACAGATTTTCAAACTGCAAAGCAACCAGTACTCTGCACAATGTCAAATTATATAGAGACTGGTTTTCTTCACTTAAAATTTTTTTTTGAGGAAGCTTGTAGTCAGGGAATATATAAAAACAAGAGCAGGATTTTTATACGTTATCACATAATAGTCTGGAAAAATAATCTGCTGAATTGGAACAAAATATCTGAAAGAGATATTAGTGTATAACAAATGAGGTCCAAAAGTAGCCTGCCAAGGACTGTGAAAAGTGTCTAGTGACATCACTGCTTGGACCTCACATTGTTTAAATATATCAAAAGTGAGTATTTGCACAGTCTCTCCCTTCTTAATATGGATTTATATGCTCACTTCCTATCTGAGCTCTAATACTATCACAGTGACGCTTAGACAGTGAAGAAAAATAAAAGAATATAATTAATATCTTTTTACAGAAAATAAATTTGTCCTGCACACGGTCTTGTCACACTATATCCAACGTTTCTGTTAGGCTCAGTGTCTGTATATTTGACACTAATCCTCAAAAAGGCATAACTGAAGAAATAAACATCTAACCAGGGGGTGGTAAGGAGAAAAGGTAGCAGGTTAAAGTGCGTGTCAGTCATTGGTGCTACTCTTTCATGTTCATGTGCTTTTCTCACGTAGAATCAGTCACTCTGCAGGAAGCCCTGGTTGTGAACTCTGCAAATACTGATCACCATATTGTGCTAATTTTCAGCTCCATGTTTTTAGTCTGGGACTCCAGAGCCTTGCTTTGCATATTTCAGTGTTAAAATTGACTTATTTTGTTATACTGCAGGCCTCACTGATCACTTAACTTCCATTATAATTCAGTTAAAAACCAGATAAACTAATAGATCAGGGCTCTAGACTAACTTTTTACCACCGGCACAAAAGTTAGGCGCACACAAATTTTATAATAATTTATATAATATGTGTTTTTCTGGATACACTGTGCTTTTTCAGCATTCAAAGATTGATGACACCGTGTCAGAGCACTGGCTATGAATTTCAGAAGCATCAGGCCTTAACTTAACAGAAAAGTTAGCAATAGTTCTTTTCCTATTACAGCTACATCCACTTCTGTCGTGCCTAGGCTGCTCACTAGGGCTGGGTATCATCACTGATTTCTATAATCCATTCGATTCCGGTTTTCAAAGTCCCGATTCGATTCAACTTAGCCTCAGACAGTCAGAAATATTATAATTCTGATCATTTATCAGTACTGACTTCATCAGAATTGTGAACATCACAGCAGATGCCTTTGTGTGAAAGTAACTGAGAATAAAACACAGAAAAACATGAAGGAGATTTTCCTGGTCTGGCTTTTTATAGCAGATAACCTTAAAAATATTCTACAATGTTCTGCATATAAAGTTTAAATTTCTTCAGTATTGAACAACAGAAAAAATAGGCTTTCTTGTCAGAGGTCATTTAAGTGAAAAAGAAAAAGACAGCAGCCGACAGCGCTGTAAACAACGGTAGACTGGTGGGTAATAAGCGAATGAATAATACAGAAAACGGAGATTGGAGACGGGAAACTGTTCTTGAAGTACAGAGAGAGATCGAGAGAGAGAGAGCTAGCTGTGCATGAAGTGTGATTTTAATAGTCGTGGAAGCAAAACAGCAAAATTCATGACGACATTGATCAAATGTGAAGCGCAGTTTGCTGCTTCTTTTGCTGCTGGCTCGGTGAATTTTGGTTGGAGAGACAAAACCTGCAGCTCAGAATCAGCGCAAAAAGACGTAAACACAGCGCGGACCGGACGCATCAGAATCGCTAAGCTCCGACAGCGTGTCCGTCTATGGGCCGTCAGGTAAGAAACCCGAGAAAGACAAAGTTGATTCTGATGCGTCGGTCCTCTGTGTTTACGTCTTTGTGTGGAATCCGTGTACCTGCTCTCATTTGCTGTTTGGTTGTTGTTGAAATGGTTTTGTGAGCTTTAATCTGAGAATCTGGCGTTTCTGGCAAAACACAGTTATATTTAAAAGTCGATTCAGGATTTAATGAATTGATATCGCTTTATTCAAGCTACTCACCTCCCACTTCCACCTGCACTTTCAACTGGACCACGGCCAATCAGAGAGGTCCCGCCCCTTACTATCTCTGATTGGTTTAGTCCACGATAGGGGCATAATGTGTGTCTGTTGTTGACCACAGGGAAGGTTGCAGATTTTTTATTTTTTATTTTTTGCTACCCGAACAGTTGGTCGCACAGGTGCAACCAAATATTTTATTTTTTTTTAGTCGCACCGCTGAAAAATTTGGTCGCACTCTAGAGCCCTGTAGATAAATAAGTAAATTTTGAGGTGGCGATGGAGGGGAAACTGAGTAGTTTGCAGCCGAAACATACTTTAAGTCCATCAGCGAACTTACAGGCAAGAGACCTACACAGAAGCTACGGCGTCCCCAACAGTCTAACTTGGAGAAACCTTTTTCTTGTTCTAAATGTGTTGTTGACTACTCTCTTTCTGCCATCGTGACACGAGATAAACTCTTTAAACAATGTTTCTACTTTAAACACAGAAAAGTTTCTCGACAGTTTCTGCCAGGCTCAGCTTCTTTTTTCTGCCATTTATATTTTCCTGTTTTATTCCTGGCCAGAACCAGAACAACAAATTTTGAAAAAGGTACATTTTAGATGCAGTTTGCTCAAATATATGCTACAGTGACATAGTTCAGCATCACATCGCCAGATACTAAATTATCTGTTCACAATCTTTTATAAACGCTGCCTCTGTCGTGGTAAATCGTAGGGGAAGCATCAAGATAGTATTTAACGAAGTATTTCAAACAAATCCACGTCACAACATCTTCCTGTGTGTGCCCACGTAGAGTAAACGGGAACAAACGTAGCGGTGAAAGTTATTTGCCATGTGTCTCTGTCTGTGTAGAACTTCTCACTTTCAGAATGAAACCACAATCTTTTTATATTATTACATGTGGTTTCGACGCTGTGACATTTGCAGTAGTTGCCGGTGCTGATGCATAATACTTTATAATAAGCTTGTAAGCTGCCTGCGAAGAAGTTTCTGATGAATAGTAATCTTTAGTTTAATTGTGGCTCTCCATAGATTTCAGTGTTGATCAGCAGGACTCTGAACAGCAGCCCAAAACATCCATCTGCAGATAAACCCTATTGTCTAAATAAAGTCTGATCTATTCCTGAGCCCTTGTTTTTTTGCTTTAGGTATGCCAGCTGTCAAACCCTCCCCCTGAGCCCTGTTACAACAGAGGACTATCTGCTAATGCAGTGTTGTAGATGAGTGAACCGCAGAGCAGAACACAGTGTTGGGAGGTCAGTGGGTGGTTAGGTGTGTAGTTCAGACTGCAGGTGGACTAAATGGTTTCTTTTTTCTCTTTCAGTTTCAGATCGTTCGTCTGTTAACACATTGTCAGAAAATACAAGCGTGCAAAGGTGAACGATATTAACCATTTAAACTAATTTAATAAACACGTTTTAAAGATCTTAATCTTGTAACTTTGTACGCAAAGAAATTTGAATTCAAATCATAGTTTTTTTTTTTAATGAATTTGGGTTGTGATCCGACATGGGAAGGATTAGGCTGATGATGAGGTGTTAATGAAGATTTAGCTGTCTTGTCCTTGTAGCTGTTGGTTCTTAAATTTCATTTATTGCAGGTGTTTTCTTTTCAGAGAGAGGCCTGTGAGAAATAGACTTTGCTTTGAATTAGAGCAGGGCGATATGACCAAAAATATTTATCACGATATACATTTGAAAATTTGCGATAACGATATAACTGACGATATAATTGATATGACACAAAATACTTTACAACTCCACAACTTTATTAGTGCAAAAAAAACCCAACAACGTATATTCACTTAAAAAAGCAGCTGTTTTTTATGTGCATTAAAGTTATATAAAAAATTAACAGTGCAAATGCAAATTCCTTGCTGACAGTTTAACCAAAAGGCATTTCCAGTGGAAACTGGCCGACATATCCTCAGCATAACCATGTATAATACCCACAAAACTTAAAAAGAGGCTATACACACGCAATACGGTAATATTATGTTGAAGCACAGTACATATCACTCCGCCAGGCTCCTGCCTACGATAGTCGCAATGCTCCGACAATCCATCAAGCTGTGCGGGTTCGTAGCTTAGCAAAGTTGTACTAAAACATTTGAGAGATTTTCGAGCGCCGTGTACCACATAAAATCGTTTCGAGGTCAGTAAACACAACCAGAGTTCATACATAAGGCACACGGGATTATAAGGGGCACTGTCGATTTTCAGAAAAATCAAAGGATTGATTTTAAGTGTGCCGTATTTTCCAAAAAACACGGTAATAACAACGGCCCGCTAGCATGCTCTACCAAAAATAGTGCTTTGTTGCGTATCTGACAGATGAAAGCTAAACCAGTTCCACACCACTGAAGTTGCAGCATTTTTACAAACCAATTCTGGTTCATCCGTTTCATTCAACGATCCGCTTTCGCCCTTCTCATTCTCCGTCGCCGCCATGCTTTTTCCGCTATGTGGGTATGAAAACAAAGGCACTGTGCATGCGCGTTTTACCCATATTTCATTTTCTTATCGTTGCCCAATATTATACCGGTATTACCGTGAACGGTACAGTATGGCCCAGCCCTACTTTGAATGATACTGCAACAAAGAATTGTCAGGATTCAAGGTGAATATTTACTGCTCTTTTCTTCTTATGTAGTTTGCAAGATCAATTTGATATGGCTGACTGGAGTGAGATTGAGTTACAGAATAATGGAGGGCTTTGCCTTTTGCAGTATGTCTGAGATTTTGTAGTGTTTTAAAAATTTTGGAGATGGGTTAAGGATGTATTCTTCAGAGTGTCTGGTAGACTTGCTTTTCAGACCGAGTGAACAACGGCTTCTCTCATTCCTGTGCTGTGGGTGTTTTGCCTGACCAGCTAAAGTCACTAGTAGCAGCTGGACAGGACACACTCTGCCTGCCACCAAAGACTGAGGGAAAAGAAAGGTGGATGGAGAGAAGGGGAGACAGATGCGGGGGAGAAAGGCAGACAGGAAAGGTGACAGCAGACACCACGCTGTGGTGGGGCCAACAGATGCTCGTTTTATTTCCTGTATAACTTTTGATGTCAACTGTGGTTGTATGCTGATGGTAATGACATACATGATACGGTTTGTGTCAGTTTGATCAAACAGTGCACTCTCTATTTGTGTGACACTGTTAGATCAGTGTCACCTAAACTAGTTCGTATTCGTTAAAAGACATCGGACTTGTTCCACAAGAGGTGTTACAGTTTAGAAGTTATGATGGATATCTTTAGACGGTGTCCTGGAAATGACTCATGATGTTGCACAGAAGAAGAGGCTAATTCGATATTAATGCACAGTTTTTATCTGAAAACTGGCCCATGGGACAAATTATGAACATTTTTCAGGGCTAAAATAGGTTGTGGTGAAAGGGGAGAGGTGACAGGAAAAATGGGTGGAGCTTATCCTCTGACAAAACACACATTTAATGTATTTGATTCACAAATACTTTTATTACTAGTTCGCTTTGTCTGAAGTGTATAATTCCTCGTGTTTATGCGCGATCATGTTTGGTCCTTTGCTGTTCACACTTTGGCTTTGCAGAGAATCTTTAGTTTTTGCAACACTATACAGCGAATTGTTTTTTTATAGTTTGTCACTCTGACCAGAACTGCGCTAACACAGGAAGCACGATGAATCCTGTAACCCGCTGCTCTCATGGTGTCACACCTTTCCTTATATGAAATAAAATGAACCAATAACATGATAACATCTTAGCTAAGCCTTGTCACTGCATAGATCGTTTTTTTAATGAAACACACCAAGACTTTAGTGAACAGACACCCTTGTTTCTCAGCTTTTTTTGTAAAACATTTGCCCATTTATCCAACAACATGTATTTTGGAGCCGGGGGTTTCGGTTTTCACTTGACTCAGTCTTCCTCTAAGTTTTAAATATTTTCTGTGGAAACTTAGTGTGATCATCCATGCATCCCCTGGGAGCATGACTATTTGCTGTATTTTTCATTGTTGAAAACATTAGTTGTCGATATACTTTGTCATGAGAACATTTTGCCTATGATAATTGGCCAGAGACATCATCATCTTCTGGGAATAATAAATATCACTGGCTATTTCCACACAGATCTGGTGACTTTTATTTGTTATTTTTTTGCTTAGGTTTCGTACAGATTTGCAACCGACTGGCTGATCTTGCCTTTTTGTACAAAAACAAAACCAATGTCACCGTGAATGTCCTACTTTTCTATCCATGTGTTGCTCTTTTCTCCCATAAGTCTCTCTGTTCTGCTGTATTTTTAAACAATTACAAAATCACATCATTGGCCAGCAGCTGTTGTAATCTTTTGGCAGTCTCCCAGAAAGACGTGTGTTTTTCTTTGTTTGTCTGGCAGTTGTTTGTTATTCTCCATGTGTGAGGGGAAAAAGTGAGTTGAAGTGCCCTCGGACGTGTTTGTGGGAGTGAGGCGTGCTGACATGGTTGGGGAGGGAATAGGCTTCGGCCCGCTGGGAGGAAAAGCGAGGGGGGTTAGGCGGGGGTTGACGTACTGATGCACCACAGGTTTTTGCCATTAGGTCTGGTGGTTTTATCGCTATAGTAAGACCTTACCGTATTTTAATATATGTATCCTTTCAGTAAGAGTTAAAGATAATCTTTCTGGGTTTGTAGTAAATTCACGAGAAACAAGAGCATAGCAACATAAAGTCCAGGCTGAGGCTGTCTGTGAAGAGTTTGGGATTTATCTCTTGAGAAAAACATGGTAATAATAAATTCTCTGATGTTTTCCTCACAACAAGGAGAGGGAAACTATGCCATACATGATCTCTGGCTTTATGCTGATCCAACATAGGCTTATTTGGCGGCACAGAAAGAGAAAACAATAGCTATGTGTTCTGAGCAACAAAAAAAACCCCAAACCCTTTCCCCCTAGCTGTACCCCACCGCTGAGGCGCTGTGTTTTTGGAGTCAGTTGGAGAGTTTAACATTGTTATCAAACTGTCTTTCACTTAGACTTTAATTATTTCCAAATGTTCCATCTGATTGCTGTTGGCAGCCTTTGCGTGTTTAGTGTGATGTGTTTGAAATGTGAGCGGGCCTTGGCTGGCACAAGCCTGTGAGGTCTGACCCCAAGAAAAAAAAATACTTGGCCAAACTCTTTCTCATAGTGTACTTGACCTTCTAATGTAAAAGTGCTGTTTGTTACCTCACTCGGAACAAATTCTCTTGTACCACCCCGAGTCCCACTTGAGGTTTGTGCATCTGCAAACTGCACCCTCATTGTTTTTAAGTGGGTCATACTCACTTAAAACATAAAGGAAATTTACAGCATAGGAAATTGTCAGGCTGCGGTTAGGTTAGTTAACCACCACAAAGGTTGTGGCCTATGAATAGAAGTTGCATATCATGCAAGAGTGTGAATGGTAAGTGCAGTCATGTGAATCTAAACGAACCATTGTGCCGGTCAAGGAATTGCAGCATTAATGGATGATAGAAATGTTCATTATAGCTGACTGTGCAGAAGAGAAAGCATAGCCAGACTGACTGAACTCCGAACATCTACTGGAAAGTAAAAGAGATATGTGTACATCCAGTTCCCCCGTTGCCAAAAACGTATTAATGTGAACATTTAATTACTGAGAGTTGACAGTTGTATGACATGCTTTAAAAATGATGGGGAAACCAAGACAAAAATCCTTATATAAATGTCTTTAATTTTGTATACTGGGACAAAAGGAGGTACCCTAAAAGTAAATGATGATAAACAATAATAAACACAGTTTTATATTTGGTAGTTTTTTGAAACAAACAAACAAATAACTGTGCTTAAAATCCACTGCTTCTCTAGTGAGTCTCTTGTCCTGTCACTGAACTTCAAATTCATTTTCTTGGACTGCAGCTGGCGACAGTAGTCCCTGTCCTTCTTCGCAGCCTCATAGCTTTACTTAGTCCTGGTAAGAATGGCCCTCCAACTCAAAGTCAGTCCCCAGAGCAGAACAAGGACTACTGATATCAGCTGCAGGCAGTGGAATTTAAGGGACAAGGCGTTCTCTAGAGCAGTACTGGTTACCACCAGGTGAACTTTAAAATAAAAAGTGAGAGGGTTGTCTGTTCGTGGATGGCGTTGTTCTCTCGGACAGATAAAACAAAATAAAATAAAAGACTAAAAGAATAAAGGACTCCGAAGACACTTGGCCAGCCCAGGTAAAGTCTATGTGTGGGAACAACTTGGGCAATAAGCAAATGGACTAAGGTGGTGACTATGGTCTGTGAATCCCACAGAAGGCCTATATCTTTCAGCCAGTCAGTAAATGCACGATCTTCTAGCAGTCCGTAAGGAGCCCAGTCAGCTGGGGGCCTTCTTTGTTGGATTTGGATGGCTTCACTGTGTCTGCATGGGTTTTCTGCTGCAGTCTGAAAACATGCAGATTGGGTTTACTGGCAACCTTAAATTGCGCACTATGTGAACATGAGCATGAACAGTTCTTTCTCTACATCTGTATCTGATCCAATGTCAGTTAGCATTGGCTCAAACCACACTGTGGGCATCAGGTTAGGATGATATCAACTACAAGGGATGGTTCGCAGTAAATAAGACTTCCGATTTTAAGAATAGAAAGATTTCAGATTTCAGATCGGTAAAACCTACTGACTGACCTTAACAACAATTAGTTTATGCAGTTTTGTTACACCACAAGTGTTCACCAGATGTTTTGATTGTTCAGGAAATTGCTCTTTTCTTGCTGACATATGCAAAGTTGTAAAGTATGAACTAAATCATTACTGTAGACCTTTGCTCAGACTCTAAAAGATGTGGACTGCAAACCCTGGTTCTTGTTGAATGTTAAATGTAACCATTGCAGGAAATCGGTGAAGTTACTTTAGGGCATTTATATTTAGGGATGATGCTGCTTTTGTGTTTCATGTTACTCAGCATACATACAGTTAGAGTGCATAACATGGCACCATTTAGAGGAAAAACCTAGACTGTAGGGGAATCAGAAAAACAAATGTATCCAGTCATTCTACTGACATGTAGTTTTTTTTTTTTTTTTTTTTTTTTTTTTTTTTTTTTAGCATTTGATGATTGTTAAAAAGTTTCACCTCATAAAATCCAATTTTAGCATTAAAAAAAGTCAAGCTAAACCACCTGTGGACTAGAATGGATGAGAGGTTGGAGTACTAAGTTATGCGCTCACACTAAAAAGGTTAGTAAGGTCTAATAAACAGACATATCTGACAATAAATGCTCAGTAACAGACTAATAATATAGAAGCATTTTACTAACAAAAAAACTGGAGCACAGGCTACTTACGTATTATTGGCCAGATTATCCTATCAGATATTCTCCAAGAGGCACCGACAGCATAAACAGATGAAATATATTGTTCTGTGAGGACAAGGTGGCAACTACAGCTGCCTGTGTCAAGATTAAAAAACAAAAATTTAACTTTAGTAAGTTAAAGTGAATGAATAATTTTTAAAAAAAGCTTCCTGTGCAGTTATGAAGGAGACATTTAAATATAGAGAGGTAAAATGCTTTTGTAATAGGCTATAAATAGGATTTTTCTGCTGTTAAGCTGTGCTTTTTGACATACAAGTCTATGGGGTATGGCCTGCTCAAGTGGCCACTTGAGGGACTGCAGTTTTTGTCACTCGTGGGTTAGTTTCCCTTTTAAGCCCTCAAGAATGTTGCTTGGATTTAATTGACAGCAATATATGAGGCTCTGAATCATACACATGCTTTAATATTTATTTTTATTGCAAGAATCGTTGTTTCTCTGCTGCAGGACCGCTGTTTCGCAGCCCATGTGAGTTGCTGCCAGTGGGGACGGGACACCCAGTGCAAGCCATGCTGAAGAGCTTCACTATCCTGTCAGGGTGTGCAAGCAGGGGCACCACCAGCTTGCCTGAGGAGGTCCACATCATCAACCTGAGAGGACATGCTCATGAGGGACCAGACAACTCTCCAGTAAAAGTGAGTCATCCTTAGTCAAAGAACCTGAAACTTAAATTGTCTTAAGTTAACCTGTAAATGCTTTAATGTTGATCAAAATTTAGTAGGCAGAGAAAGTATATTCATAGATTTATTTATATTAATTTTTCAATTTAGCAAGAATTTCAAATTAGAAGTGACCTGCCATAAGCTGGATGAAGATTGTAAGACCTGCTGTGGTTGATATTTCCACTGCCCTAGTTTTCTCAGTTCTGATAATGGCTGCAGTTATTTTCCATTTTACTTCAAGGAGACTTCTTGGCAAAAGTGAACGCCTTTTGTATTTTATTGATTCCACTCATTAAACAAAAAACAAAAACAGTGTCAGACATTATGATCAGGTGAGCTTTCAAAGAAACACCTTTTTAGCGTGAGTAATTAACAAAGTGATAAGTAATTTAAGCACCTGGTATTTTCCCACCATTTGCCTCATTTAAACTCATTTAAACTGTCAGCACATCTACCGATAGTGTTCCTGTATTTGATGTTAATTGTAAAACCGCTCCCTATCTTCGGGTGTTAAACGGCACATCTTGTGGCTGGAGTCCCAATCATCAGCAATAGTTTGGAGATGAATCACAGGCCCACGTCCTTCAAAACACCGGTGTCTAGGTTTTAAACCTTCATCCCCCTCTGTTAGAGAAGTGTGAAAAGCAGCATGTATAGACTTGTCATTGCAGTTGTGTTGCTGATGTAAGCATTAGTGTTGCCAAGGCCAAATGTACAGAAGCACAGTGTGTGTGTGGGTATGCTTCATCAGCACATAAATAAAGAAATGTTATTTGGGTGGCTGAGAGGGAAACATTTAAATAGCTGTGAAATGGAAACTTATGCATATCTTGACACTTTATGTCTTATTATAGACGTTTTAGTCATCGCTGTCGGTGGACACTTCACATTGGTCGTGAACTACTCACGAGACGAGAGCTGCGTACGTCACACACACGATAAAAGGAATGACTCGGCCAATAACAAAGCTTAAACTGAACTAAAACAACTGAAGCCTCACCTTTAAGGAAAAATGTAATGTAATATTAAACCTAAAATGGTGCAATGTCGAAAGAATTTATGTTCCTTTATAGTGACTAGCAGAGTTTACATTGCGAGTCTTGAAGATAAACATTATTATCCAGTTGATAAGTTACCGAGTCAGTATTTATGGAAAAAATGATGGACTTCAGTATTACACGTGCACGTGGCCTTCACAGTCAGAAACTACACTGGATCACTGTAATTGTAATAATTTGAACCCCAAATACCAGGGATTACCATAAGCGCGATGCAAATTGTAGCTGCTCTTATTTATGAATTTCTGTGGAATCATTTAGTAGATTTTTTTGGATGTGTCCTGCAAAGTTTGAAGGCTTTGCTCCGTTTCATCTACTTCCCGATTTACTGTGTCAGGGTGGATTATGATTACATGCAGATAGATATTGTATTCACACAGAACAAACTGAACTGGGTTTTGTCTTCACCTGCTGAAAGTTATGATTGTTGGCCTTAGCACATTCCTCACCTTAAGGTAATTCCCAGACCAACTGATTGGCGTTTTAATAGACAGAGTGCAAGTCAAAGTATGCCTAGTATGGATTTAAGACTCACATGACAAAGAGCGTTCCTGTTTTAAGCTTGAACAGACTTGTATGGAAAATCAAACAATCCTAACCATATTTTATCTGCTGTGAAAGTTGCTCGCAACCCACAAGACTGACTGTTTAAATCTTGTTGTCACTTGCTCTCAGGAGATCTTTCTGCACGTCGTCATCGACCAAATGATGACTCATAAATACAGTCAAACAGCAATGTCTGCTAGAACTAATTTAGCACACCTTTGGTTTCCTTATTCGATATATATCCTCATTTGATATATATCCTTATTTTCAGCTGACTTTATTTATTCTAAGTTCAAGATCAGTGAGAAGTCCATCACTAAACATCACCAGTGTTGAATTTCTACTAGCTTAACTACAGTTGGATTATTCTGTAAGTGGTGTACAAAAGTTGAATGTTATTCTAATTTGCTGTATTTAAAACTACAGCTTTATAGCACAGTAAAGGACTTAGTTACAGAGTCTGTGAAACGCATCACTTTATCTAGCTTTCGATCACCCATCACCTCCATGGTCAAGTGAGGACTAGCGCGGAGGAGGGAGAAATCCAGCTGTCTGTTCCCCTGCCTACAGCCTTGGCTACAGAAGGTCACGCCAGGTCTGGTTGAGATTAGGTGGCCCTACAGAAGCTCACTCTGTTACTGGAGGTTTCTGCTTATGATTAGATAAGATATCCTAAAGGACACCCAGACCCTCTACCCACTCTGGTCCTTGATTTTGTTTCCACCTGAGACGTGGGCACAGATTGGCCTGTTCAGATACAAGCAGCTCCTGACAGCCTTCAACAGGACCGTGTTGGAGGGCAAACAATGCGTCAGACTATGGTCTTATTGACACAATCTGCCCCTGATCTTTTGTGACCGGAGGTGGCAATAATCCAGTGAGAAAATAGAAGTGAAACAAGGGGATCTTAACATCCTAGTCTGCATTTGGGCAAGGATGTTCTTACTTAGAAGGCTGTTGGAGAAAAGACCTCATTGGTCTTCATTAATAATCCTTGACCACAGAGCGTCTAAACCCTTTACTTCTTTCAAAAAACAAGTAAAGTTGTAAAAAAAGAACTCTTTTGAGTTTTCAGCAGTAATACTGTTTGGCTTAAAAGGTGGAGCATGTAGGAAAATAGCTGTAGTCAGCTTGGCTTCCCAACAGTTACTGTGATTTCCAACACAAGACAACATCCTGGTTTTGTGGCAAAATAGAACTCCCACATGAAGCCTTCAGACCACTCTTGCAGCGTAATCAGTTTCTCCTCTGTGCATCTGCGGTTTTTGTCCAACATATTTTAGAAAATTATGGCTAAATACAGCAGCATTGTTTATTGACAGTACAGTAATTCAGATATGTTAACTGTCAGTGAAAAGACTGTAGTAGTCCTATTATAAGACTCTATTTTATGTTAAGATACTAAGGAAACTGGGACTGATGACTGAAAAGCAAGTAAGGCCTAATTTAAAGTTGGAGTTCAGTTTTAGTGTATGAATATATTTCTTGTCATTGAATTTGAAGGATTGCGCATTTATTTCACTCTAATTAATCGATCATTTCCTGAGTATGCTTTAGTGTGTTTCCTTTGCTTATTTTCTAAGCCTTCATGAAGGCGCCTGGTCAATGCATGGTACTGTAGACCTTCTCTGAGGTTTCCTCCACACCTCAGCGGATAGGGGACGAGGTTGTGACTGGGCTGCAGTACAGTCTGTATTTGGATGTTTTGAATGTGTCGTTGTGAAGCTTCAGCTTCTGGAGAACACAATGTGCCCCGGTGACTCCTAATAAGTGTCTGCTCAGCTAAGGCTTGACCAGGTAGTGGAATAAATCTGCTATTGCACATGGTGTGCATAGGCTAATATGGACAAGGGAGATTGCATGGTCAGTTTCAGACACTTTTATACACACATGTGTACAGTCGCGCAGACATGCTGCAGCTGCAGTGTGTGAGGCCTGCTTCACATCTCTTTCACGCCCATGTGTAAAAGTCATGGCTTGCAGTTTGTCTATGTTTTCAGTAAAGACATGAAAGCAATGAATTGTTTCCTGCCTGTACCAGTGAAACCATTCTTTATGGGTATTAACCAGTAGGTATGAACTGCTACTCATTGAAAGAAAAGGCACAGCTGGACCTGACTCACAATACACACTTTGGCTTCTGGCCAATCTCACACTAAAGCCGAGCTATTAAGTGCAACAGAACACCTCAGTAGTGACTGTGCAAAGTGCTTCGTCTGGATAACGTGACATTTGCAGGGATTGCTTTGACTGTACAATAACAACCAGAGGTTGACAGTATGCTAATCACTCATTTAGGAAGACTGAAGCTAGAAATGCATACAATGATCTGATTTTGAATGATCTGCGAACTTTGCGTTCAAAGTGATAAAAGTATACCTATCTGTGCTCCAAGTTTCAGTTTGAATTATCATTTTTGATTACTGACACATCCAAAAGAAGAACAGACTCTCACTGGCATTTATTAAAAGCACTCTTGATTTATATTACAAGTGACAAAAGCTGTTTTTATATCAACATAAAATCCTCTGGTTTGAAGGAGACTCTTCAATCATTAGACTGCCATAGCATATACAACCAAGTCAAGGCAGTTTTTTGTACCAGCCAAAAATGACAAATCTTGCACAAACATGCCAAGAATGTGCAACTCTGTTGTTGACTGGAAGACATCCAAGAAGAGTTGGTAAATTAGTGAGCCTGTCGTCTGGTCAGTCTGTAACTTTGGTACAGATTAAAAGTTCACGTTTGTGACGGCTTTCATATCTCTCAGCGCCCTGCCACCATGATGTAGAAATTTGTAGGTTTTGATAAAATGTCAGAACTTTTGTGCTTTGAGTGGCCAAGAGATTTTCTCTGCACATTCTTGGTCATATCAGGATACACTATTACTAATTTACGAACCTATTATTTTCATCTAGGAAACACTCTACCCATTATGCTATCGACTCATAAGTGTGTTTCTGCTTACGTTTGCAGATTAGCAGTAACCATGTTAGCATGGTTACTGTGATCATGTTTGCAGCTGGGTAGAAATTTGCTTCCAGGAGATTTAGTTTTTTGTTCATTATTATTTAAACAATTTAAAATTACAGAGTAATCAGTGGTTCATCGCTCCAGTTTGGTAAAGAGTCATTTATTTATATTTCAGCAACTTGAACCATTTGCCAATAATTTCTTTTTAAATGTTACCCCACACAATGGGTGCTGAGCAGTGCCAGGCCACATTGGGTAAAATATGTGCGATGGTTTAACTGAGCTACTCTGCAATTTCAAAGTAACATTTTTGATCTGGATTTGAAATCTAAGCCACCCCCCCAAACTCTGTTTTTTTAATTCAGTGTTTGTCTTTAACAGTAGGCTTTGTTTCATAGACTCTTAACTATCCTCTTTCAAAATATGACCACTTATGATACTGGCTTGACTGGAATTCTTTTTTTTTTTTTTTTTTTTAATTTTTTTTTACTTGTAACGTGTTATTCACATTTGTCTGAAATAGAGATAGATGATTTCTTCAGCTTCAGTGGCCCTGCTCAAAGTAACAGAAAACCCTTTCCTCTCTTTTACCCATGTGGGCCTCCGAGGACAGAGAGACAGGCCAAATTGGAAAGTCAGTATTCTTGGATAGGTCAAAAGTGACTTTTGGCTGGGCTTCAATTGCTAGTAAAGCTGCAATGCCAGGTTGAGCTTGTGTGTTTCAGAAGGAAATGATTTCCTCAAATAATGTCAGAATGATTTTCACATTTTCACAAAATTGAATTACATTTTATAAAAACAGCCCAATCTTGCAGAGTAAGACAAGAGTTAGTGAGAGCGACCTGTGGACTGCTGCTCATATTTCCTCCGAGCTTGAAAGCCCTTTGGGTTTTTGAGGCAAAATAGCTTTTCGTGGCTTGACTATTAACCTGGAGGTGTTGGTGTTTTGCCACCTAAGCTCTAAAAAAAAAAGAGTGACCTCATCTCAAAGTGTTCTTTTCTTCTCTATTTGCTCTGGTTTTAAGATGTAGGTATCAAGTTTAAACAATCTTCCACATGTTTTTTCTGTCACGTGTAGAGGTAGCCTTTTGTACTCTGCCTAACAAGCCACTGCTGCATGCGCATGAATGCACACGAGCCCAACATTACTGTAAACACTTTGTTCCCAAGTGGAGCCAAAATAAGCAATTCCAAAAAAAGGAGTCTTGTCAGGGCATAAGGTTGGGTGATAGGGTAGAAAATAAATAAAAGGGGTCAGTGATATCTCAAATCACCCATCTTTTTCTAATCAGTTTACCCTAGGCAAACATCAAACACAGCCACTGGCTCTGAATCAGGGAGAGGTAGAGCAGATGATTGCTTTATCAGCTGGAATTTGCTGATATCTTAGACTGTGAGTGACTAGCTGGAAGAACTTACCAGGCAGAAACGTAACAGTGTCAGATATGACTTTAGCTAGCACACAAGACAAACCGAACACATACAGTAAACCTGTTTAGGTCTTTCTTTTTTTTTTAATTGAAGCTTACTTTGGAACTTAGTAATAACCTTTATTTTTAAAAAAGTAGCGGCACTTATACATCACGTTAAAGTACAACAACATTTTTGGAAATGGACTGGTTCTTCTATAGCACTTTTCTACTCCACTTGAGCATTTAAAGTGCTTTAAACAGGATGCCTCATTCAACAAAAACTGTATTTTCTCTAATGGCCACTTAAGGCTGGGTCCACAAACAGCAATTTTGAAATTTGGGGGCGGGGGTTTACAGATACATGACCTTATAGGTACCTGTGGCCAGGAGCTGTCTGCTAGGCTTCACCTCAGCTAATTCGAGTCACTGAACCATGTTTGTGGGGTTGGTGCCTTTTATACCATTTTTATTGGCATTCTCTGACAAATAATAGGGCTCGAGCTCGCTTTTCTAGAAGACACACTGGTAACTGTGGTGTTGGCCTATATAGACTATGCATGTTAATGCCATTCTTTGTTGATCCCATTATTTATTACTGATTGTACACAGATTTGTAGTTTAACGCTACTGTACATAGTAACTTTTATGTCTGAATGAAGTGTAGAAACAGAGTAGAAAAAACGCGGGACTCAGGTGTACAAATGCTCCATTGCACGAGTCATACGTTACTATTTTTAACTGTCAGAAAAGTAGGCCAGTAATGATAAAATTCATTGACCAGTCTCAACTGGAATCAGTTGCAGATTCCCTTACAAGTGCTTTTGCTTTTTAGCAGTTGGGAGGATCCTGTTAACAAAAGCAATTAACATTTCTTTTTTTTGGTAAATGGAAATTGCCCAAAAAGGAACATAGTCCAAACAAAACACAGGACGCGATATACAGCTAAATATGCATCTCTAATCTAGTGTTTTTTTCTTCCTGACCCTGTGCTCCCCTCTCCCCACCTTCAGTGCTGTGTTATTTACTTCAACATGTCCTGCTTTTGTGTCATATCACTAAAAGATTGCTATCCAGGCGTCCTGTCTCACTTCAGCGTCTTTTCAGGGGTTTTTTTTCCCTCTTTGGAGCTTTGCATTTAGCTGAGTACAGACTGATTATCATCACATTTAGGAGGAAGGCTCCAGGTAGCATCACCATCTCTCTCAAATATGTGGGTGGCGCTGATAAGAGCGGTCAACAGGTTTTGGTCCGCTTCTCCTTTATCTCTGAGCTTCTTTGCCTGAGCTTCCCTTCTCTCTGTACACCCTCAGTGATCCGGAAAGAACCAAGATCCAGACTGACAAGACACACGCACATACGCACACATCAGATAACACAGTATGATTGGTTCCAGGCAGTTCTCGGAGTTTGTTGTCTATGTTTTCAACTATAAAAATGTTGTGGTATGGGGTTTAGCCACAGTTTGTGTATGTCGTTGTTGTTGTTTTTTTTGTATATACTCTTGGATTTTAGTGATGATGGTTCATGTCATGTGATACATGCTGTGCTTTCTTTCTGTTTTTCTGAAGCTGATTATTATTTCCTGGGTGGGAGAGTGTGTTCCCAGATTAGTCTTACTTTTCAGATAATTAAAGGATGTTTTGGGTTTTTTTCAGAATCACTAGGGTTCATCAGGCATTTAATTAGCTCTGTCAATAAAGGAAACTCCCTTTTCCTGCAAGGACACTGAGCCGCAGTGATAGTGTGCTCTAACTGCAGGGTGCAGGTTTACACAGCTATGCAAAATATTTGATGGTGAAAGTATTTCATTACAATGTTGATGCACAGCCTTTATAAAGCACTCTTGAAACATTGTGTAATTAAGTTGGCTTGAAAGGTCCTGGAATTGCAAATGCATGCTCAAAGCAGGACAAACAAATCACCCTTTACCGTTTCAGTGTCACAGGCATCAGTAGGATCTAAATCTAACCATGTGGCTTTGCTATACAACAAAAGCTTGTCTGTGATTTGTGTTTTGTTTTTTTTCGGTTTTGTTGTAGTTGGCGCTGTGTTTGTTGTTGGAGCTGATTTAGAGCTTAAAGTTGATGCTGTGTTGTTTTTTTCCTCACATTTCCATTGTTTACACATGCTACCACCACTAATGGTATGCTGCGTGACGGCTTATCCTGCTACAGCTGTCGTCCCTTGTGTGGAGTTTAATTTCAGTAACGTGATAGTCCGAGACAAGCCTCCATCCGTGGCTGCTGGCAAATGCCCCCCTTAACTGTAATGGACCCTGCACCCCTAAATCCTTGTGCCAGGCTCCTGATAATCAATCAGCCGTGCCGTGGCCTCCTGTCCCGAGCACACCCTGCAGGGTTCTCCGAAGGTAGCTGCCTCCATCAAGGACAACTCAGCGCAACCTGATCCTTACAAACACCACAAGAGGTACTTTGATGCCTGGTGCTTTTGCACCTCTTCTTTCCACACCCTGGCTGCTTGACAAGGTCTGTTGCTATGCCCACTAGCCTCACCAGACCTCACGAACACAACTCTGTGGGCAGAGATGCACACCAGCTGCTGCTGAGTCCTCATCATTGCTTACATTGTGCAACCCAGAAAGGGTTTAGATTTTTATTAATGCTGTTTTCTCATTAAACTTGGAAAAAAAAAAGATAATAATCACCACAGTTTTCACCCTTTCCGACCCCTTAGCGCCTCTTAGCACTTCCTCTTCTTGGAGCTCTGTTTATGCCTGCGTTTGCAGGTGACTCACGTCTTCTGGAAAAGTTTCTGTCTGGGTTTAAAATTCCTCATCTTTTACAACTCTCCCCGACTCTCGTTTTCTTTCTACCTCCTTCTTCCATCTATTGAAGCCAGGCTCTTAGAGCCAAGCCAGGTATGATTATATCTTGGTTGTTGTTATCCTCAAAGGAGCAATACAGTCGCTTTTTCCAGTGTCTGGATTAAGTGTGGGGGGGAGCAAATATGAAAAAAAGGGGAAAAATAGTGAGACAGAGAGAGCGATGAATCTCTGATCTGTTTGTTTGGATCACCATCCAGATTGCCT
Source organism: Diplotaxodon limnothrissa (assembly GCF_057381915.1). NCBI lineage: Eukaryota > Metazoa > Chordata > Actinopteri > Cichliformes > Cichlidae > Diplotaxodon > Diplotaxodon limnothrissa. Next base: position 15,049,050 of record NC_140617.1, on the reverse strand, counting down.
CATAGATAAGTGTTTAGTAATTTCTTCCATTTCCTTGTCTCATAGGGACGTTTTAACGATTTTTGCAACACTTTCATGGACCACATAACTGAACATTCTGGTTTGCATTACTCTCCTTGAGGGCTTACATCTGTTGAGGAATGATAATTGGACTTTGATGCTGACTCTGTTTGTTCTGCTAGTATCTCTTGTTAAATGACTTCATGAATCATCACAGTGACACATCGTTGTACTTCAGAAAATGACAGTCAGACTTTCCTTCTGTGCTGAGGTATATGTTAGTCTAGAATGCTGCATGGCTTCAAAAATACATCAGATTACAATGAATTCTTGTTTTAGTGACAAATGGATCAAATGGAAACAGAAAAAAGAGAAATGCCAAAAAAAAAAAAAGCCTGTTCATTAACTGCATACTTCTCGATAAAGAAGATATCATTTGGCACAGTTATTATAGTCTACATGATAATGAAACAAAAGTCAACCTTTGGTATAAGTGGCAGCTTTGTCCAACATGAGGAAGCACATTGAAAAACAAATCTTTACTCGTTGAAATAAATTGTAAATCTTTGTATGTTTTTGGCACCTTGGGGGACTCTTCCTCGAAGTTGGCTTTGAGGATGTGCTTCGAGTGCGATCACAGTCTTATCTTGTTTGTGTGTGAAAGTATTCCGATAAAATGGTGCGGTTGCTTCTTGTTTATGCTTTCCCAAGATTCCTGTAATGTTTCCTCGGCAAACACTTCCAGTTTCACTGTAAAAAAATTACCAAATCAAGCTTTTAATTTAATAATACAGAAGTTTTGCATATATTAAGACATTCAAAAGTGAAAAGTGTTTTCATATATTGCACAGTTGCTGTAGCTTGTTTTTCAAGCTCCAATGACTGTATTTAAATGTAGTTGTATGTAAGTTCCTTGGAAACCATCCCTTTAGTGCTTGAAATCTGTAAGCTTAGTCTGAATATTATTGAATACAACGTGATGTTCTTTTTGTGAATCAGTGGCCACTTAGGGAGTCAGAGAGGAGGATAATGCTGTAGGGGTGGGCCAAGAAAACAACCTGCTCAATGCTTCATATCACAACCCACTCGACCACCCCAAATTTATGACAGCATACAGCATAGTCAACAGTTACTGCTGATAAATTACTTTACCTACCATTGATGTTCTGCTCTATTTATGATAGAGCAGGTCTGAAAATGTGATAGCAGAAATTTATTTGTTTTTTTTTTACTTTGCTTCTTCTTGCTGGTTAGGTGAAGGCACACAATGCTACTTGGTCGCTAAAACCGTGCTAAAACCAGCTTGGTTGAGGCTGCATGTTGAAAAATTAGGCTTAAATGTGGCACGGAGGCGCTTTTACCAGTACTGAGCTTTGAAACGACAAGCTGGAAGGGAAGATGTGTCGCAGATGTGCCATAAAGGCCAGCAGTTTTGACAAAACTCCAGTGTTTGACACCCCGGGAATAAGCATGGACCGTAAAATATCAACTTGGCAAGAGCAAATGTAAAACAATATTAAAGGGATAAAGGATATTGTACTCTGTTCAGTATTTAGTCTGGTTCAGAACCTATAACAAACTGTTTACTTTTTCCATTAATAAATCCATCTAAATGAGTACTGCAGTGTTTGCAAATACGTTTTGTAGTGACTGAAAACATATGAGTGTAGCAGAAAATGTTAACGGTTTCAATTATAGCGTGTAGATCTCTGTCTCGATAATACGCACTCCATAACCACATCTGAGCAACTTAATGCTCAGCCTGTTTTTCACTAATTCAAGCACTGCTAATAATAACCTGTCAACTTGCTTTTTAATCACCATCACTCTGTTTTCAGCTCATTTGTTCTGTTATTGAAGTACAAAAGCTATATTTTGAGTTCAAAAGCAAAAGCTGATCTTGTGCTGAGCTGTGAATAATTAACTTACTGTGGTGTTGTTTAGATCCTAAAATATGAGTCCTTGTGGGTTCAGTTAGTGATTTACAGCTTTTTACTGCTGACACACAGAATGGAGCTGATTTGATTAGTCTGTGAATACAGAGAGGAGGAAGTTTAAAGATGAGTGTCAGACAGACCTCTGAACCCCCCGAGAGTGTCAGTTCTCATCAGTGACAACAATAGAGAATTTTAACAGTTTGTTAGTAAGTTGGTGTTTTTCAGTTTGAGTACAATTTAAAGAAAATGATGGAAAGCCAGACCCTTGCCTGAGATGATTTTGGGTTAAGTCTCGCACTTTGAACCACCTGACTCACTTTGGCGTAAGTGAAGGCTAACACTAGAAACGAGAAACATCAGTTAAGGTCCCAAAACACACACGTTTGTTTTCGCCATCTCACTAACAGACTGTGAAAATCTATTTTAATGGGAGTCTGAAAAAAAGGCATAGTTGCAAGCTGTAGAGATGGTTACAGGGACCCGCCACTTACTATTTTTTTCCCCGTGAAGACTCCACTGTGTGAAAGTTAAGAGCCCTCTGAGGATACATATCAGAGCTAAGCAAGTGCCTTTTAGGGAGAACACAGCACGCCGTCTTTGTAAGTTTATCAGCAAAGTGAGTACATAAACAACCACAAAGCTAGATAACGTAGAACAATTTACATCATAACAGAGCTGGATTTTCACCAGACTAGTAGCAGTTGCCTGATATTAATGCTTATACAAAACGGAACATGAGAATATCAAAGCTTTGACATTTGCCCAGTTCAGCTGTGTGAAATCAGATCATGTTATGTACTCTGACTGATCTCGTAGGATTTGTGTTTTTTACTCTTCTCACTTCCTCAATATACTTGTGGTAACAGGGCGCTAATTTCTCTTTCTTTTTCCCCTTTTCCCCTCCCTTTTTTTTTGCTCTTGCCAGGTTGACTTACATCTGAAGCCCATCCAGTCAATGCTGCACCACCAGAAGCCCCTGGTCTTTGTGCTCAGCTCCCCCCAACCATTGATCTGGAATGTCAAAACAGAGAACCTGGCTCTGCGCATCCAACATACCTTTTATGTGAGTCCAGAACACAAAAAATCCTTTAAGTCCTGCTTCCTAAAACTGTGTATTCATTTCCTCACAGGCTAAACCGCATTACCGTTTCAGTAGCCTTTTCTATGAGTAACATATTTGAAGCGATGTAAATTTGCGGAGGAGGCCGTTCTGCACTTCAAAGGGAGGTTTCCAATGTTTTGGGGGCACATCTGGTCAACGCGCATGTGCAGTCATAGCTTGTGTAGAGCCGTGCATAATGTTTCATCTGGTGCAGTGGATTCTTTAGTCGTAATATAATTTTGGAAGTATTTAGCGGAAGTTTGACTCACATTATCTTATACAGGATGCAGCTGTAAGAGGTTGTTTTTACGCTCATAAATAGGCCAAAATGTATTTATCTAACACAATCTGCTTCGTCAGCTTTATTCATGCTCGACATCCACCGAGTCGTGTCCCCCACCCTTCTTTACACAGTCCTGTTGATAGCTTGGCTGCTGTTCATATGACACTGGGTGTATCCATGTATCACAAAAAACCCCTCAGCGGTGAAGGTGTGGTACCAAAAACTGTAGCACTAAAGCTTCACCAACTTTATCCTTTCGTCTACTGATTTTGTTGAAATTGTCGTACAAGTTGGTTTGCAAGCAAGTATATAATATTGATAAATCCTGTGTTTTTTCTTTCTACAAATGTAACTTTTATTTGTTACAAGATCTCTTCCTCTTGCTTTGCAGACTGAAGTTTTTCTTAGGACTCGGGTGGAAGAGGCAAAGATTTAGTGAAGGGTATCTTAGTGAAGTTGGAGCCAGGTCCCCTGGGGAGTCAGCCATATTTAGTGAAGGTACCAGGGGGCCTCTCTGGGAAACTTAATAAAAATGTAAAAATGCACTGCTTCAGTGCTCTTGTTCAAAGCCCGTGTATCACATGAGAAAATCAGTGCGAAATGAAACCCAGAAGCCTCCGCTGTAGCTGTGGTCTCTGTTGTAGCTGTGGCTTCACTGTGCTATATAACTATGAAAACTTCGCTTTGCATTCATGTGAGCTGAAGGCTTTTCTGTATTGCTGGCTTCCCAGAAGTATTCATTTTTCAATTTCTATGTTAACACCAAAGCATTGTGCAAGAAAGCAGCATCAGGTACGCAAATTATTTCCATATGTGGTTGAGAGTTTTCAAGCTTACTTCTTAAGCTCAAAACATCTTCCCATAAAGCCAATGTGATATGGAGGAGAATACGGACAAATGGCAAAAGCCTTGTGTTACGCACAGGCGCATAACACAAGGACAGCAAGAGGATCCAGTGACTTTGGGAGCTTTTTGCTGGCAGCGCTTCAGTCTACTGGCCCTGTTACAGGAAAGGGTCACTACAAGTCAATAAAGTGGGTCATCACTTTTATCCAGTGCAGACTTGTATCCTGATAGATGTTGTATCTTCCAGAATCATAATCCCCCAGTCAATGAATAGTTTGCCAAAAGTTTGAGAATGATGTTAATCTTGCTTTTATCATTTCTCAAACTGGTGGAAAACCTATGTGAAATGTTTGAGTCTGACATGTTAAACACTCTCCACTGCTATCATAAAAACACTGGTAATAACCTTAGGAACCAGTTGCTAAATGCTAAATGCATTTCAGCTTTTATAGACTCCACTTGGTGTATACAAAAGTTGTCCAACATAACCCACTGTAAAACACACAAGCAAATGCACGATGCTTAACATATCCAGCAACAACAACAAAAGCAAAAAACCCAAAATATTAACCGTAATCAAATATTACTCCCAAACAAAAAAGTGATTAGCCAGCCAAAATCAACAGAAAGCATCAAATTCACTGAGACGAGCCTTGGAATGGTCGCAAAATCTAACCTAACATCAGAATTAAACGGACGAAGAAGAAAGAGGAGGAACAAGCTTCCTGTTCTCTTTTATTGGCTTCCAGCTCATTAGACCAGACCAGAGACATCTAAATAAAGAGTGAACAAATTATGAGGGATGGATTATAGAGTCTGATTTACAGATAACCAGAGGGCCAAGGGCACATAACACCAAACACCTCGCTAAAGCTGTCTTCACTCATGAACATTGGGCAGTATCTGGAGAATTAGCTTGTCCTCAAGTACCCTGTCTCACATGTAGCACACAGCAGAGCATAGTCTGCTTCATATGTGTTCTTACTACTGAAAACTGGTTTAGAGACAATGCCACTTGTGTATTATGTTACAACTTTCAACAGAGAGGTTCTCCCGTAAAGGCTCAGTCATGTCTTGAAACAAACTTCTTTTCCTTTAATTTGTCACCTCTCCATATCTAATTTTAAGAACTACGTACTCCAATAAAATGTTCTGTGTGTCCCAGCCTGGTTGACATTTAGAACAGTAATTCACTGAGTATTAATAGTCCTCTGCTAGATCTTATGAAACCTTATAGGCTTGTGTGACAGGGACTTTCATCACAGAGTCATATTAGGTCTCATCACCTCTGCATCAAGAGTGATTCCTGTACAATAAAGTGTTTACATAGTTAGCTGACAAGGTTTTGTTTTTACTCATCGTGTATCCTAGAAAGGTTTCTTCTATTCTTAGAGAAATTTAGAAAATCTGTTATTTTTTTTTAAATAAAGCATTAACAGACATGTTTGAAGTTCCTAAAATTCACTAACCAATATGGGATCTGTTTGTCCTTGAGTGGGATCATAGTTTTCAGAGAAATTTACTACATTAGGATATTAGGCCTGAGTGCTAAACAGCCCTTTTAATTATCATTTCCTGTACAAATGGAAATGTTCTCATGTCAGAAAGAAACGGATGCATTTCATACAGATGGATGAGCATCTGGCCAGCTTGTGTTTTCTTAAGCTCTGATAATGTGTGGCCAGTGAGATGAGTGTTTCTGCAAAGACCAGCAGGTCAGCATCACACTAAATATCTTCCCTTGTCAGTGGTGGCGAACAGACAGCAGCTGAAAACCATCATTTTAAAGAAAACTTCGAGGCAGAGCTAATGCTGTGAGTGTAACCATGTTGGCAAGGTTTTAATAACTTCAGCTTAATCTCCAATTAACAATATCTTTTATTGAATTTTCTTTTTAAATGATAAAATGTATTCTTACATCTTTGACTTAATTCACAGTATTCATTAAATTGAAGCATTTTAGACCCAACCAAACCGAGGCGTCAGCTTTCTCTTGTTTGCACTTTAGTAAAATATTTGTCCGACACATAATAGCAGCTTTTGAGCGAGCTGAAAAGAGATAAAGGGAATTTAAACACTGTAGGCCGAACTAATGGCTTTGACTGACTACAGGGGCCCCTGCTGAATTAGGTGTTAAGTATTTCTGTTTGAGTGGCAGCACTGAGCCCTCTGGCAGTGTTGGTATCTTATCCACCAGCCTGACTGCTGCACATTGCCCAAAGAAGTCCCGGATCTTCTCAGGTTCTCTCCACAGTGACACCTCCTTAACATGCCACAAAACTGAAATACAACTCAACATCTTGCTTGAGTCTTCTCCTAACTGTTAATTGGTATTCATCTTCGTCATCTCCAATAACTGTCATAACTAATTCTAATCGATGTTTGGTCAGACCTGCTTTATGCTTTTACCTTCATCCATTTTTTTCCCTAACCACTTGTCAAAAGGTGGAGTAAACCCTGGAAAGGTTCATCACAGGGCTCTTTGACATCCACGCCTTTAATGAGGTAGAAAAGGTTCGTTTCTGGTACTGCACATGAAACGACAACTGACCATGACCACTGATGCAAAAAAAGGTCAGCACATTAAGGAACTTTCCACTCTTTCTGCTTTAGAAAGGAGTTGAGATGTTGCTTTAGTGAGAGCAAAGAGTCAAGTTAAGTCGGTTTTGGACTTAACACTTCAGAATAGAAACCCTATGCCAGACCTCCCTCACTTGCCTTTCCACTGGAGAGGCTGTTTCCTGCGACTAACAGGACTCTGAATCAGACCTGCCAGTCCTTGTTTCCTGGTCCCTGTGCTCAGGGCTCCATGGACACAGATGGGCTGCCTGGAAAAGCTTCAGAGATGTTGAGCACACTGTTACTGTTGGCCACTGGACTCCGATGGCTTTTAAAATGCCAGACTTTTGTTGTAAAACATGCCTTCCACAGTGCTTTTTGTCAATCACCTGCAGGTGGGAATCATTGCGTTTCTAAACTGACATGAAATATGAACACTGAATAAAGGCCAAATTTTATTTTACCAAGGGACACCATGATTGGAAGTGAGACATCTGCAAAGTGTGCTTTGCTGACTTTGTGGCCAAATGCATATATTTCTTCTTGTGGGTTTGAGGTTGAGCTGTGTTGCATCTTCGCTTGAAAGGCTTGATCTGGAGCAAATGTTTTATGACTTTTCATGGAACAACACTGTTTAAGCTGTTGGCATGTATGTTGTCCACTGCCTGGTTGCCAAACTTTGCCTTTTCACTCTAGTATTTCTTTCATTATTTATAGGCTCATAGTTTGAGCTCCCTCCTCACTGTAATCACCAATGGAAACCATGGGTAGCCACTAGTGTTTTTATTTGGAGACAGTAATGGCAGAGGAACGCTCCAGAGTGGCGCTGAGACATATGGTATTGTTTTCTCCACAACAGAGCCTGCCAGTTCACAGGAACACATCTGCAGAGAGCAGCATGATTAGGTCCCAGTATCTCATTGAGTAAGAGAAGATCAAATCAGCCACCAAAGCATTTATCACATTAATATCAGAGAGTTATTGCATGCTCATAATATCCATCAACTCATTCTGCACTTTCCATCACCCTCCTGTGTTTGCAACACCTCTTATTTTCCAAACAGCTTTTTGCAATTTCCCAGACTAAGGGTGTTGCTCAGTGAGAACGCAGCTCGTGATAATTGATCTCAAACATTTGGCATGCTGTCTCCCTTTTGCTCCACATATGGCCATAACATGTTGATCCATACAGGCAGAAAGAGCCGGAAATATACTGTTAAATGTTTGGGATCTTCAGGACTGGCAGATGTGCTTTTATCTTACATGATTTTTAATATATCCTTCATTGAAAACACTGAAAATGCAATGACCAGATGACCAGAATCAGCTTTCTGGAATCCTTTATTTATCCAGGTAAAAATCTAATAGAGAATAAGATTGTTTCTTTTTTAAGAGGGCAGCAGAAATGACAAGAAAAAAAACGATTTAATCTCTCCAACTGTAACCACTTTCAGTAACATGGTTGACTAAAAGTACCATTATGAACATGAAAGCATGTATGTCAGTGCCAGAGGTCTAAAGTTAATTTCTAACAACTGCAAAATTTGAGAAATGTCTCTCTATTCAGGGCAGTCATGTCTTTAAACTTCGATTTTCTTGCTCATGTTACTTTAATCAGAAAAAGAGTGGTACATTAGTAGCCTCCAGAACTGATCCAATAATTTTGGAAGCTGAAACATCAGACTTCCTGTTGAAACATGCAAATTTTGACTTCCCCAGCTTGGTAGTCTAATATATTTACTGTGACTCAGCTTCAAAATAACAGAGAACTCAGTATGGCAGCACTTTGTTAAAACAGATCTCCACCCGAGAGTAGAGACAATTTTACTTCACAAGTATTTCTTTTCTACAGCTCAGTCGGGAACCGCTGGAGCCCAAAAACGAAGCCAACATCGAAAGCCTCACAAGCTCACTTCCTACAGTGTCCACTTTACACTAATTTACGTCACTGAACGGGGCCCTCCCTACCAGTTTGTGCAATTTTTGTGTCTTTTGGGATATTTTCAATGGAAATATCTAACAAATAATATGGCAGACTGTGTAGCACAGAACGTTTATGCTTTGGTTTTGTTGAGTGAAATTCTAGTGCCTTAGGTTATTTAACCCTATGTGTCACTGTGTTGCACCTACACACTTTTTAGAAGCAGCTTGCTAACTAGGCATGCTAGGATTAACCGATAACTTAGCAGTTCAACAACTCGACCAAATACGGTCACTTCTGGCTCCAAAAGACAAACATGGTTGCAGCCAAATTGTTGATGTTGGGTTTCAAAATATATACAGTCCATGCTACAGCCCTATAAGGACATGGATACAATGCAATCATCTTTAAGATCTTTTTCCAGAGTTTCCTGACATGAGAATAAGCAAAATGGATTAACTAAAGCACCCTGTTTAAGTACACCAGCAACGAAACTAGCACCAGAGAACTGAATGACAGCTTATGTAAACAGTACGCAGTACAGTATATTTATATTTATAAATGCCATTTAAGAAACTACACTTTGGTTTCCAGCACTTTTTGGTCTACCAGGCGTGCAGAGAGAGGCCGAGCAGAGAGAGAGAGTTTGTTAAAGCCCAGAGTGGGTGTCTCACTTCCCCGTTTCAAATTCCTGAGGTTTCCAGCACTCTGGAAGGCCTGGAGCTAATTTGGCTTTCAGGCTTTCCCCTCTAATTCTTTGCGACTAATTATGGTCGTATTCCCGCAATTAAACTGATAAACTCTGCTGAGCTTGGCAAGGATACCCCGGCCCCTCCCCGGCAGCTTAGCGCACCACCCCTCTCATCTTCGCCATCTTTCTTTCTGTTGCTTCTTACTGTAGTAAACACACTAAAAATAAAGTCAACCTGAATTCTTCGACAATGTCTGTCTCCTAGGCAGCAGTATTTACAGCCTCTGGTGACAATGCCAGGAACACTGAGAGGAGCGTCCAGAGGTCAGACAGATGTTGTGCATGTGGAGATTTGAAAAGTTATGTCTGAAAAGCCTAAACAGTCAGAAGGGATATTACTCTGTTATCATTGAAGCATGATTGCAATTTAGGGACAACTTCATAAACTCATCACAGAGAAGTGGTCTGACGTATTATTTCTCAGATTCAAATGGATTTATTGTTTCAATTGCACCTGCCAGCACTGTCTCAGCTCATGCATACAGATAATATACCTTGGAGGAAAGAAAAACAAGGAGGTGGGCTGTCTAGACCGTGCGCTAGGATTCATTTGGATGTTTGGTAGGCTTTCAGTAAATATGTATGTGAATGTTTATGTCTTTGAAATGAAGCTCTGAATTCCAGTAAGTTGCAAAGGTGGTCTTTTCCTGAAAAAGTTTGTATTTTCTGTTTTTAATATGTAAATGTGCTTGCCTTCTTGGTTTGTGTGTGTCAAAGATATGTGTTGTCCCTCGTGGGATATCTGTAGCCCCTTGTGGCCACTTTAAAACACAACTATACATTTGTGATGACGCACTACACTGGAAACCAGACACCTGGTTGTGTAGAGGAACATGTGTAGAAATATCCTGAGCATACTTGTACAAGCTTTGCAAAAAAGTGAGAAGTTCAATCGTATTTAAAGAGTTAGTGCTTTGCTGTGTTTTACAGTTTATATTTTTGTGACGCAATAAGAATGAGCAACATTGAAGTGCATGTAATTCTCAACAAGTGAAACACTTTTAACAGAAAACATTTTCTCTGAAATTGAGTTGGACGTGAGGAAAGCTGAAAAAACTGAAGAAAACACGTTATATAGAGCAGGTAACGTTTTATCCCAACAGTTCCTTTGTTCCTTACACTCCTGCTTTTTTTCTTCTCCTCCAGGTATCTATGGGCTCACAGGTCAGGTTTAAGCCGGAAAACTTCTCCCTCTTCACCCGCATACAGCAAGAGACCTTTCCCCACGGCAATGAGCAACTCCTCAACTGGGCCCAGAAGAAGTACAGGGCAGTCACCTCTTTCTCTGAGCTCAAGATGACTCAAGACATCTACATCAAAGTCGGAGAAGGTGTGCACCAGATTCCCAACATTCCCAAACATAGCTCTGGGCCCCAAGGCACTCCTCCACCCCATTCCCCTTTAGCTTTCATAACTTTACTTAGCTTTTGTGTTTTAGCCCAGGCTAGAGGTTTACATGCACTACGCTAGAAAAAGATTTTCCTTCCCTCAAAAGACAGTCACCCTTTCACACTTTTTAACAGGCCGCCTGTGGTATTCCTAAGTTTTGCTTGCTTACAGCCTCAAGAGTTCTTGGAACCCAGAACAAAAATGGTTGTATTTCTGTAACATTGTAACATCTTTAAAAATGACTGGGTTCAGAATAAAGCCAATACATTAAAAAAACAAACATATATAGGCAAGTACTTTCTCTACAAGACAAAAAAATGATCCCATTTAAATTGGAAATGTCACGCTTTTATCATCCTTATTTCAAACTTAAAATCCTTGTATCAGAGCAAGCAAACAAAAAAAACCACACATAGACGTTTGTCAGCAACAACTCTGCAGTTATCGACAGTGCAAGGGTTTTTGTGTTTGACAAGAAATGAAAAATGTAGCTGTAAAACAAAAGTTATGGCAGCTGAACTACGAAGCCAAAATGATGAGTTTAGTACTTTGACTTACTGAATTTTGGGGCTTACAGACACTAAAGTAGTTGCTACTTTGCTGTTAATACACCAGAAGACTTTATAGTGAAGCCAAACAAACACACAGTACTGCTTTTCATTTTTTAACAAGGTGCAAGGTGTCATATTCTGTAGTTGGGGGAATAGGTGGTAGTTTTACCAGGAAAGAAAAAAGTTAGGAGGGAAAGATGAGGTTAGAAAGAATTAGACAAATTCTTTCTGGTTTTTTCAATAAGTTGAGGGAGGAGGGTTTCTCAAGTGAAGAGCACAGAAGGAGTCTCCAGGGTGGCTATGATTGATTTTCACACATGTTCAAGATGCAGAATTACAATTCTTTATTTTCTGCTCTCACATTGTGAACAGACAACACATCCGACTCTGCATTTCATCAGCTCTCAGACGAGATAACTTGTTTTTAATGAGAATCTATTACTACATGAATATAGAGCAAAGCTTGTGTCCAGAAAGAAATTAATGGCTCCACTAAGTAAGTTCTCTCTGTGTTTTGTTAGTTTCTGTGGAGAGCGGAGAGGTTGCTCAGCCTTCACGCTCTTGGCTGGTGTCATTAGGGGCTGTGGTTTGGCAAAACCTCAGAGTGCCATGATGTTTACTTCAAGTAAAGAGCTGTAGATTTCCACTCCTTCACATCTTCAGAAGTGTTTCATGAAGATGGAGAGATCCTCACTTTGCTTTCTAGCATGCCCACACTCAAGGTCTCTCCTCAGCTCTTTAAGTGCCACAAGAGTTCCGGAGAGGAAGGTGCCAGCCTTCAGTTTACACTCTGTCCAAAGTTCTGTTTGCCAAATAAGGAAGCATCTGTCTGTGTTTTCCTGTTGTGCTGAGAATGAGCACAACTTTTCATCTTAATGAATTTTTTGAACTGTTGTGAAATTGAAGGAAAAAACACAAGAAGTTTTGATGACTGAGCATGAATATTATTGTCCTGTTATTGCAAAAGAATTCTGGTAAAACATCTTGCTAAGATTTCCCACATAAAATCTAATTTCCCTGTTGATGGCAAGACAGATTATGCCAACCAGGGCAACCTCGTTGGGCGCACAACCCAGGGCCTTGTTAGTGCTGCGAATAGTAGCTGCAGGGTTACAAGAGCAACTCTGCTGTAGATGGGAACAGCTGGGTTAAAGCAAATGTTCAGTCTTCCGAAGGTTTCGTGAGCAGGACGTTGAATTCGTCACTAGAGCAGGGGTTGCTGTTCTGTTGTTGACATCAGGCTCTGACCTCTCTGTGGTAGAGAAGTACCAGAAGCTATATTTCTCCTTTGCAGGATCAAAATAGTTTCACAGCCCCTCTGAACAGTAACACAAACTTTTCTCCACTTTCAGATCCACTGTCTTCTGACACCTGCAAGATTGATTCCAAGTTCCTGTCTTTGAACTACCTGGGCAGCTACAAGGAGCCACAGACATCAAAAGGCTGCGTCCTCTCTGTGCCCCACAAAGACAAAGAAGTCCACATCATTGAGCTCCAAGCCCCAAACGCCAGCAGGTGAGCAGCCAAGGCTGCAGAGGCCAAGAATACATGTTGTCACGGTTTATTTTTGAGGTCAGGATGCTCTCAATAATCTCTGTGGAGTTTATTTTGGATGGGAACTAACATGAAGGCGGAGGGGGGTTATGTTCACTTAGTGGTTTTCTTTTGAGGAAGAGATTTCAAAACTTGGTCTAACGTTCCAGTTTGCCAGATAATGTCCTCACTCCCCAGTGGAGTGATTATTCTGTACACCCAAAAGACAGAAAATCTGGGAATGTGTTGTATCTTGCTGCGGTGTTATCTGTTATGTATTGCATACGTCTGCATTCTTTTTTCTGGGAATACCTCCAGCTTTTTAATTAGTTGGCCAGACAAAGGCACAGTAACATTACGTAGACCTGACCATCTATTATTATTTGTTCTTTCTCTCTCCTTTTTTCCTGCAGTGCTTTCCAGGTGGATGTCATAGTTGATCTGCGGCCACTGAAGGAAGGTACCTGGGTACATCGAGACGTTGTCTTGCTGCTCAAATGCGCTAAATCTGTGAACTGGGTCGTCAAAGTCCACAATGTGACGGGCAATGTGCATGTGGTGGTAAGTTGGCAGCATTACAAGAGACAAAGGCTTTCCATCAAATGATATCTTTTTTGCTCTCCAGGCATCACGGATGATTTTATATAGTTGATCACATATCACTGTAGGTGTCGCGGACAGAAATGTCAACACTTTACGCTGCTGGCCAAAGAAGTTGTCACAGCAAAAATGTGTGTTGAACTGGCGCCTGGTCCACGCTGGGGGACAGGGTGGGGATAACAGGTTAGGAGGAACTGTGAAATGTCATTGTGGCACCTCCAGGAATTGTCATCACTTTGAGAGAGCCAGAGGCTGGAGTGAAGAGGGCATCATATATTTTCAGAGCCAGGCGTGCTGCAGTATTGGGCCAGAGCTGCTTCCCATCAATCATAATGTGAAATACGCGGAGCGCTTTATTCAGGCTTTCGGGCTTCCTCACCACACACAAAAGACAAACAGAGGCTAATTACTACAATATATCAGTATACACCTTACTGAGAAATATGGGTTTGTGCATATCAACGGTGTGCTTGAGCATATAGTTTTGATATTAAATCTTCATTACTGCCACTCAAGTCTCAGGACCCTCGGGAACCATAAGAATATGACACCTATGCACACTTTAGAAGAATAGTTTAACTGTAGATCATGTCGATACACAACTGGCCGTGGTCCAACCACCACAATTGCTGCAAGGCTGGAATTTAGAGCTCCTCTTTTCCTGGAGTAAAAAAAACAATTCCAGTTGAACTGAAAGAGAATCACCAACACCTTTTTTTTATTTTGTATGCCACTTTCTTAAGTTTGCATTTTCTAGCATGTATATTTGTGTTCCCTGAGGTGTGTTTGTCTGCGTGTGTGGGAGAGGGCTTGCGTTTCCTCAGTGTCTAATGCTGATACTCGCTGCTGCAGCAGTGACACTGCACTTTTGCCAGGCATGCTATGTTTGTACAGCTGCCTGCTATACACTGAGTCGATCAGGTTTTTGGGTGTAATGCCAGGTCAAAAATCCATAACACTTAGTGGGGAGAACAATTGAGTGTCATGCATTGTGTATAAAACAACTTTACGGAGTTAAATTTTGTTCATCTATTGGATTATATTTCGCTAGCAGTTTAGTAGATGTACAAAACATAAAGAAAAACATCAATTTGGCTGTAAATGTAACAACTAAGGGATGCATTTTCACCGGAGGATCCATGCTCCGGCACGTTTGGCCCTCAAACACCACTTCGTTTGACTAGTGTGATAGCTGTGTACACACCCTGGATTGTTTAATGTGGTGGTCCCAGGTGCAGTTTATTTGAATCGCCTTCACAATGAGAGCAGCCTCTGGAAAATCTGAATTCCTTCCTTTATTTTGTTTTAGAGCTAATTAGCAAACAACTTAATGTTAATATGATTGGAAGATTACACCTTGTAAAGATCAGTGTGTTAAAGTTCTCATTTGTGCATATGTGAAACTGCTAACTTTAGCATGTAGCGGTGCATCACACAGCAACAGACATTGCTATGATCTTCTAGCATTGTTACGTCCCGCTGAACTGTTCAAATAGAACCTAACATCACTGTTGTTTTTATTCTTTTTAATTGATGTTTACAAGATTGTAACATACATGGTGAATGTGTGTCTAAATGGTTGACTTTGAGTGTAACACTAGCTTACTGTAAACCTGCACCGGTTACAACAGCTGACATCTCTCAACCATTTATCTTAAACATCCAAAAGGTCAGTCATTTTTTAGCTCCCCCACTGCTTACATTTTGACTTTCACTTGACAGCAGCGGTACACAGGATACGCTGCTTGTGCAACCAATGTGTGAGAGATCGTCAGCTACGCTAGTGATATGATGGCCAAAATAAAACTCAGGCCTCGATCTGTCAGAAAGCAGGTTCTCGTCAGTGTTGCTCAAGAGACTTGAATGTGTGGGAAATGGTTGTGAGAAAGAATGAGGCCTCCCTCACTGGGGGAGCAGCAGGGCAGGACGCAAATTTTTAGGAGCAAGCTAACATGTTGGTTTCTGAGCAATGATCGAGCTGCGACACGCCCATTACCTCACACTCATTCACATGATTCACACATGATTCATGCAGAATAAGTGCAGGACTGTACTTGAAGTTGAATATCTGTGATAAAACCTGAACAGTAAACCATATTTCTTTTTTTCTTTTTTTTTTTGTAAATCAGATTCTGTATTAGCTAACTTAAATTTCTCTTCTTGTTATTTTGAGAAAGCATCTAATGAGAGTTCTATTCCACAGGCCTCTGATACAGTGACTGTTGGCTCACAGGCACTAGTGTCCAAATCCCCCATGCAGCACTTGCCATCAGGGCCACAAGCCTTAATCCAGTGGGCAAGCGATCGTGGCCACAATCCAGTCACATCTTACACCAGCACTCCCGTGGCAAACCACTTCAATATCCGACTTCGAGAGCCAGGTAAGCTGAAGAAGAATCACATCCTCCATTCATGATGAAGCATAAAACTAGCGTGCAATTGTAAAAAGTTGTAGGTGTAGTTTCCTGGATGGAAAATCAGCCTCATAAGGTTACGTGTGACTTCTAGATGTCGTGGATTCTCTGGAGAGCAAATTACCTCCCGAACTCGCCATCCTGCGTGATTCTAGTCCTCTTCCTGTAGATGGAACGCCACTGCGACGATCCGGTCTGCCGTTTCCATTTCTTACAACTGGGGGCATGCCTCCGCTGGGACACCTGCCCTACGAGTCCAATGAGCCCGAAATCGTTTTGAATGTTGACCTTAGTGTGCAGTGCAAAAAAGAAAGGATGGTGGTCAGCATTGACAAACAAAGTCTTCAGGTGAGTAAACAACCGGACATTCTCTGATTCTGCCCGGAGCCCAACAGGCTACAAATAATGGTTATTTTAAATATCGATGTATTCTATGCTTCTGATCAATGAGAAAGGCATTTTGTTGATTTACTTTTGCGTCTCTTTTCACACGACACAGAGTCAGTGTGACAAAATGTGACAAGAAGAGCGGAAAACAACAAAATGGAGCTCATCCAAAAAGACTAGCAGCGTCTAGACCAATTAAAAGGCTGAATGAATGTCTTCTGCAGCGATTACAAAATACTAGCATAAACCTCCATGACGCTGTGTTGTTTATTTTCAAAAAGCACGCACTGTGTGCTGAGGTTGTTACCAAATAATGATGCTGTCTTGGTCTAATGGTTACATGTGGATAATTATGGAGACAGTTGAGCCCACCTATCTGTTGTGTGGGGATAGCAAGTTTCAGATCTACAAAAGTGAAATGAGAAAAAGTAAATCACTGAAGCAGGCAGGGCTGTTTCAAGCATTTGGCGTCTGAACATAGGGACAGCTCAATCAGCCCACATCACAGAATGGAAACTGGCATAGGCTGTAATTGGGAGCTGGAGCTAGACCACCTTGTGGGATTTGTTTATTCCTGAGAACTCAAGGTTTTGCACAAGTACTTGGACTTTTTTCTCCTTTTTTTTTCTTTTTACAATTCTGAAAAGTTAATAATGGAAAAATGTTTTGATCTCCATCCATGTTTGTCTTTTTATTTCTTTTTTCTTAACTTAGGCAAGCGGGTTTACAAATGCCAGCCTCACACTTCAAGACCCACAATGCAAAGCAACAGTCAATGCCACCCACTACACTCTGGAAACTCCTTTGACTGGCTGTCAGACCACCGCATTCACCATAGAGGATAGCACGATCTACTTCAATTCTGTGAGTATATTATGTGGTGTTACAGTATAGCTGAAATTACTTGAAAATGCCCTCTCTGTATATCAGACCTCTAGTTGCTACTATAAATACAAAGATATGATTTAATTTTAAATTGAAATAAACTACAAAACACTCTTCATTTTCTAAAAAATCCCTATAATTATCTTGCTTTATTTTAACTTGTCAACTTAATGAGAAGACAATGAGAACATTTTAACAGAAAGGCTTTCAGTCAGAAAACTTTCTTTTCTACTTGTTTAAACTTTAGAAAAGATACTAGTTTTTGTTGAAATACACCCTTTACACAGTTTTAACCACGTGCCAAAGTCAAACTTTGCTTGTCTAAACAATTCCTGAGTGACTAACATGCAAATAGATGTGTGTTAGCCTAGGTTTAACATATTAAGATGTTGGGCTTGTTAAAGCATTGATATCTATGGGCAGTACAGAGCTGTGACACTCTGAAGTCAGGGAAAGATTTACCCACTGTCAGAAAGCCTTTTTGTTTTATTTTAAGGTATTTTTAGCTTTCACTTGCAGTTTAAGTACATTCAGAGAATAAATGTATTTGATTAGTTTAGAAAAAGATCATCATTTGAGCTTAAATACTCAAACACACATACTCTTTCAAAGAAAATAAATCACATTTTAAAAAAGATCTGGCAGAAAGCGTTGAAGGCTAATTTGATTAGATTAGTTGTTAGGGTGTTGACCATGACCAGTGCTTAAATGTCAGCACTGCCATGGGAAATGCTCACTCAGAGGCTTGACACCTGTCATAAATAAATATTTTTTTAATAAAGATGTCCACTGATAGCCATGCTCTTTTTGTGTACAAATGGAAACTGGAAAAATATGGACAATATGTGCAGGGAAAATGATTACATTTCTGACTCATTTTTGTATGTAATTGTGATCACTTGCTTTTATGTGATTAAGACATCCCCAGTTATCTTCATTATTGTGGAATGCATTCATTCAGCATGTTTGTTCTAACAAGCAAGCATGAATCACTTCTACCCTGGCCTTTTAAAATCTTTTGTTCGGGGAAGTTTGGAAAAAACACTTTTTCTGTCCAGTGCAGATTAAAAACCCAGGCATAAGTCCAAGGTCATCTTTTGTGCTAGCATTTGGACGTGCAGACAACCTCTGACCTCCGGTCAAAGGAGATTAATTTTCATTGTCTGGGTTCCCACTCATCAAAGCTAATGTGTTTTGGCTGTTGTCCCCACATTGCTGTGATATGTTGATTTATTTCAGCAGTGGCACCAAAGGCAGGTCAGCAAACTTCAAAACAGCTCTGTTAGTGTCATTGAGACAGTCCTCTCTCTAAAGCAGCAGACTCATCTCAGGCCCTGACATGCCACTACTCCACTGAGAAATTAGAAATATGTCCTGTCTCACTGAGGCCACAGGACATTCCCAGATTTAAGCAAGAATGTTTTGCCGACCTCTCTTAACAATTCAAATCTCCGCCTGAATGAGGCAATACTAAAGGAGTAGAAAAGGGGGAAAAAAATTGGAAAAAACCTTGTGTAAACTTTCCGTCAATTGCTGATTGTTGTGCTCAGGTTTGTCAGCGTAGGCTTAGTAACAAACTTCTTTTTGATGTGCAGGTCACTGTAAGTCATGCTGAGACCAAAGATGGGAATAGCGACCAGAGAGGGCCCGAGAGAATGCTTCCCGTGAAAACGTTCGATTCATCTACCATATTGGTAAGACTCTGGAATCATTGTGGTCCTTTTTCTGTCAGATCTGCACTTCATTGCAAGGGGAAAGTTGACAAGTTGAGACTACTGATAAACTGTATCTCTATATGCGCAACTGCAGTAAATCATGCATAGTTGGAAGAAACACCAGTTTCCTACTGCCCCTTGGGCTGCTAGTAAAGACTCTTCTGGCTGCTGCAATCTCCCCATCTTTCCATGATGTCCGTTTAATGAACTTGACCTTCCATTTTCCATTTTGAAGTTTCTCCATCTTTTCTTTGTTAGCTTAGTTTCCTTTATCTCATCCAGTCCTCGTCTCCCACTTATTGTTCTTGTTTATACATATCTCTTTTGTTCCTGGTCCGTCTTAATGTGGTCAAACAGTGACACACAGTCATGTGGAGTGAGAGTGCTTAGCCGTGGAATGTAACGTCAGAGTCCTGCTGATATTTGTTTTGGCTTTGCCTTATTCTTCAAACAGTTCAACTGCACATACACAAGCAAAACTAAGAATCAGGAAACCTCAGCTCCCAGGATTGTACAGGAACCACCAAGGCAACCAGTCAACAACATGACGTTTAACATGGAGCTGTACGACTCGCTGCCTATCAACAACCCTGCACGCCAGAATTTCTTCACCGTTTCACAAAATCAGAAAGTGTTTGTGGAGGTATGTTTTGCATTTATAATACATTACCTCTCACGCCAGAATACATGTTTGGTGTAAATGAAAACTTTTGGCAGAAAACTGCAACCATCTGCCTCCATCTGAGGCTTTAGCTTTTCCAGATTTAATCTCTTCCTGAGCCCTTTGCTCAGTAAGAGCATTGTGACTGTTTCAAGCTAAAAAGCTAATAATTTCTTTCACTTCTTGCTTTTATTATATCACAGTTCTGCATGTCATCTGGCTAAAAATATCTGTTTCACTACAGTAGTTATGCTAGTCATATAAGAGATAGCAAAGACTGAAAAGTCCTTTGAAGAGGTGATGTAGGAGGACATCAGCATGAGATGCTTCACTCACAGCATGGACACAAAGCCAGTGTGCTGTAAATACAAAGTGCTCACAGAGTGTCTTTATCCTTCCCTCTTAAGTGCATTGCATTTATTTTAACTGAGAAATAAGTAAAACATGACTAAATATTTGTTTCTCACCTTTCAGGCAGTCGTTCTTGTTTTGTTTTGCATATCTTTACACTGGCAGCAATAAATACATCACAATATTTCTATTAGAAGACTTATTTAGTCTATTTTGGCTCAGCTTTGGGTTGCTGCTGACAGAATTATTTGGCACTTTAGTTGCCACCAGCTGCCTGCTAACTTTTGAACTTCTTTTTCTGTTGTGGTTAGTAAAAGGTAGGATTTGAATTTTATTTTTCCCGAACAGCTGCTGGTACAGCAAAAGTGAGCTGAAGCATAAAACCAAAACAACGCTCTAAAAGAAACCAGAAGCTCATTAGAGCTGAGGGTTCTCACCATGACTGTGCCCCTTTTGTCCTGCCCAGTGTTAACACGAAAATATTGATTGTTTCAGCTTTAAATTAGCATTTTAACATCTTGTAAATTATGTTTGTTTGTATTTGTGTTTATCGTTGTTCCCAATTTTAGGACTAGGCAATAAAACACAATAATAATTTGTATTTATTGTTTCTGCGATTGTCTTAAAGAAACACAAATACAAAATGACACCTTTTCATTTTGCATGTTTTGTCCAACAAGATTACTTTGCAGACTTTCTTCAGACAACAGCAGATTAGGTTTTCTTCCAGAAATGATTATATTATAAAGTAAAGCTCACATCAGATCAGAGCAGTATTGTGTTGTTGTTCAGTTTTGTCACTTCACTTCATGAAGACTCCTGTCACGACAACTGACAAATAAAATCTGTTTTTACTTGCCTCTCATCTGCTCCAGATCACATCAACTGCATCAGATCCAGAACTGGGGTTCACCATCATATCGTGCTTCATTTCTCATGACTCCAATCCCAGCGTGTCCTCAGAGTACACACTCATTGAGACAGTTTGTCCAACAGATGCCTCCGTCACATACTATCCTCAATTCCCTGTCCATCCTACAAAGATGGATAAGAAAACCTTCAGCTTCATCTTCAACTCAACTTTCAAAGTGTCCCTGCTTTTCCTGCATTGTGAGATGTCTCTGTGCTCAAAGTCATCTCAGAGGAATCTAAATTTACCACAGGTATGCAGAATAATCTTCCCCAAAGAGCCATTGCTGTGTTTTTTTTTAGTCTCCCAGAGTATCACCAGTGTTTGTTTGAGCAGCCGGGCCTGTAGGAGACAATCTTTACTCCGGCTGACCTGCAACATTCAGTGTCAGGTCTGCCCCCAAACCTAAGCGGGAACCATGCATCGATGCACAGTTTCCCAAGTGGCTGACCACTGAGCAAAATAATCATCTTTTTTTTTCTCCCTCTGTTATTTGTTCTGTCTGGTGCAAGTGCTTTCTTTTACTTTCTGTAAGTCTTACCTAAATGTTACCCCCACCCCCCCAAAAAATAAATATATATGTGTGTGTGTGTTCCTGTCTAGCTATCTTTGTGAGGACCGAAATCTGCATTCTACTATACTTGTGAGAACCAACAGTCACTTGTGAGGACACACTCACCGGTCCTCACAGGTTTGAAGGCTCAAAATGCGGTTTTAGTGTCAGGGTTACAATTAGGTTATGGTTAGGTATGAAAAAGAGTTTGATTTAGTTCTCTTTTGTTAAAGCTTTAGTGCACGGTCCTAGGGGCCGCTGGATCATCCATACTCTCCTTTAAAGCTCCTGATAAACTTTTCTGCTCCTCTTCTCCTTCCCTCGACGGTCCTCTTTGGCGTATACTGTACTTGTCCCATCTGACTGACTGGTCCTTCGATTAAATTATTGTGTAAGAATTCACCTTTTGAGCTAATGGGAAGTGTGGTATATATATAAAAAAATCCTAAAAATAAACTAAAAACATTATATTAAAACCAGAAAGGCAGACAGATTCCTCCAAAGAATTGTGGAGGGGATTTAGCCTCCACAAAACACTGAGTCTTATTGTGCTTTATTTTGTGCTCTTAAAATTAATTGTGAGGTTAATTGTTAGTCTTCAACATTCCCACATAATTTTTTGTTAGTTTTTATAAATCACACATTTATTTGCAATCTCAGTGCAAGAGGAAACTGTCTAATCCATCTGATATGAATATAATATTTTTTATATAATTATTTAATATTTTAGATATAAAAATAATTATAAGCTTATTTCTACCACTAATAGAGTCATGTTTTTTTTTTGGTTTTTTTTGTTTTTGTAAGGGTTAGGGTTAGGCAATCATTTTTAATGGTTAGGGTAAGGGGCTAGGGAAACCATTATGTCAATGAAAGTCCTCACTAAGATAGCTGAACGGGGTTGTGTGTGTGTGTGTGTGTGTGTGTGTGGGGTATCCTGAGGCTGGCTTGTGATTGTGGTGCTAACATATTACAGTTGCCATCAGCTGTAGTGGGTGAAGATGGCAAGCTTTTCCTTACTTTGAATTCCAAATTAGTACTTTTGAGCAGATATGAGTGAATGCACTTTTGAGTTTGAGAAATATGAATGTCAAGTTATTAATTAGGTTTTTTTTTTTAATTTTCTGCACAGTGTTTGCCACCCATTGAAAACTGTGATTCTCTCTCTGTGGACAATATCATGGCGATGATGATGAACAAAAAGGTCTCGACTCAACCGCTGGTTGTGGTGGATGACTTGAGCCACATACCAGGTCAGTAAAAGCAAAAGCAAACATAATTTACATCTGTTTACACCAGGAGTTCAGTTGTGCTTGGAACTGTGACACCCACAAATACGAGTATGCACAGTGAAAGAAGCAATTCTGAAGGCAGAGGAACCGCATAAAGTCGATACTTGGAGATCAGACCAAACGACGGGATCACGGTCCAACATCTGGTCCTTATTAACTGTGTTGTGTGTATATGATTGTGTATACAGGTGCTTAGGCATACACATATGGTGTGTCTCCGTTTACATTGACATCTGTACACAAGAGTGTGTTTTTGGGTGTGTGTGTTCAAACTAGCATATGGCTGATAAAGGGGAGTGTGCTAACGCTGAGGCCCAGTTCTGCTGTGGACCAGACCATGCTGAGGGAGACATGGAAAAGAACAGTCATACGTTACTAAGATCCAGTTGTTTTCACTTAGGCCCTTCACTGTGGCCTCAGCTTTCCACTAGTGAGGGGGAAAATGAGGAGCGGTGGTCCACTTGTTGGCTTTGAGCGCCCAATCAGAGCCTAAAGGTCCCTCGATGTTTAGTCACTTGTTGGTTCACACTCTTTATCGTAGCACCTCAGGGGGTGTAAGTACATTTAGAAGGCAGGATGGAGACCTGAGGTAATGCCTTCACATGATATTTATTATGACCTAAACCTAAATGGACTGATATAATCAGTGCCTTTTCTCTAGCGGACTGCCAGCATTTTTCATATTAGCATCCCCCTCTGAGCAATGACATCAACATGAGACCTGGGGTCAGTTTGAGTCATGTTTGTTGGCTTGTGATTTGATGTAAATTAGATCATTTTAATTGGTGTAAGCTACAGCCCAACCGCTATTTCACAATGGTAGAAAATAGACTGATTACTCCTTTACCTAACGAAACTTGGTTTTGGTATTGGCTTGGTCAATCTCTGTGCTACAGTATATGTGTGCTATTCAGAATAGTGTTCCATTGTGGATTTGAACCCTGTATTTTGTTCGGATGTTAATATCAGTTGTGATGAGCTCTTCATAGACCAAACAATTTATTGATTGATTGATTTCTCCCAGTTGCAGTGTATGCACTGATGGTATTTTTCAGATCCTGGTCTTACTCTTAAACATCAGTAATTTTACTAGCTTTAAAGTTCCTACTTGTCTGAGCTCTAGTGTGAGTCAGAGTTGTGCAGGATAATTCTAACCAGAAGTTTGTGGCTTTATTACATTTTAATTGGACATCAGCCTCCAATGCTGGGCAATGATACTAAATGGATGGAGTCACTTTTTAGCACAGACATGCCAGTGTTGATGCTGAGGATATTGGTGAACAGAGACGGTGAAATTTGAAGTAATGGCTGAGTGTCTAAGCCAAGCTAGTCCAAAGTGGTACAGGCAGGGTGCACTGCCTGCATCACTATGCCAGTGCAGCGGGTTTATTTTCCATGGAGTAAGTAAACACACTTATGCCATAAACACACTGGAAAAAAAACCCCTCGAATTCAAAGAACACAAAGGCATCGCTTATGCTAGGATGGCAAACAAAATAAGCAGCCTTTTCAAGGGCCACGGTTCTGCACTGGACAACATCCCAAAAAGCTGAGTTCAATCTACAAATCAAAGGGAGCCACTTGTGGCCAACTTGGTGCATGGAAAAACATAACAGCCTCAAAGCTCTACCATCAAAATTAGATTTACTGCTTCACAACGTCAATAAATTTGATCCCTTTTTTATGGGTTCAGGAACGTTTAGAAAAACTTGAAAGGTATAATCTATCTGAGAGGCTGGCAGTGTTGGTTATATCATCACATCAGTACATGTAGTATTAATTTAGTTTAAAGTCTGCAAAGTGTAAAGGCAGAGGATAATTTTTTATATCACATTGGACTGAACAGGTTGAACTGCAGTGTTTGATATATGAACGCGTTCATCCTTTAGATAACTTTGTCTTTCTAAGTAACTGATTTCTCATAAAATATCTCATTTATTATTTTAAAACCAACTGAATGAGGCTCTCCATATGGTTTGCTGTATTCACTGGCCAGATGTCAAGAAGCTCACTTTATCATTAAAAATATCATAAAACGTATTTATTTTAGTTCTGAAAAAGAAAGGATGAACATGAGTTAGGATTCATGCCTCAGCAGAGTATGAACAAAAGAAGAGAGTAAATCTTTGACATATGCTTGCAGATTGTACACCGCACTTTAGGCAGAGCTAGTAACCTTGTGGACCTGAGCTGGGTTAAATAACATGTTTTGAGCTACGGAGTTCAACCTTTGCATGGTTTATAAGTTTGAAACTCTTCTGTGTTGAGAGTCTTGGAGCAACAGCTCTATGACGAAAGGCCAAAGTTGAACAAAAACAAGTCATTACGCAGGAGTGCTTCTTTCCACATCAGGCAAATTTACATAAATAAATGATGTTCGTAGAGATATCAGGGCTGTTTCAAGTTTGGCAA
Source organism: Diplotaxodon limnothrissa (assembly GCF_057381915.1). NCBI lineage: Eukaryota > Metazoa > Chordata > Actinopteri > Cichliformes > Cichlidae > Diplotaxodon > Diplotaxodon limnothrissa. The sequence goes on along the minus strand of NC_140617.1, from coordinate 15,023,998 downwards.
CAACATAAAGCTAGCATAAATCAAAAGTTCAACTTTGAAGCAGATGTCTGGTTCTGTTAAAAGTAGAAAACAACATTCAAGACCAGTCAGATGTCCTGCAGAGAACTGTACCCTATAGACATCAAGGCAGTATTTGAAAGCACCGAGCTTTCAGCTTTGCACATGATCTCTGAGTCGAGTTAACACGAGAGCATTAAACACTCCTGTGCTTTGCTGGGTTCAGTCTGTATATTCCTCCTTTATCTTCTGCTTATGAGGCTGCATGTGTTCATGGCCTCGACATTTTTAGCATAACAAGTCACCCGGGACAGATAGCTCCAGACCGAAGGGGAGTAGGGTGGCACAGAGGACGTCCTCTGGCCATCGTCCCCTCTGAAATTAAAGTCTTCTCTGATGACCTGTCATCATCCATTACCCGAGATGAAAACTTAAAGGTGTCCTGTCCGAGAATAGCAGCCATTGTGCCCCAGGCTTGGACGTATACCAGGTTTGCCTCTTGAGTTCGCCCGTACACAAGCGCCTTTGTATTGTTTGTTAAGACGTTATTATAGCTAATTTCACTTTTGAAAGCCTTCCAGATGGCTTGAAATAAATGGGTGAGCATGATTGGTTGGAGTTAAAAGGTTCATCCGTTAGGACACTGCCGGCTTACAGAATAGCTGCTTTTTCAGCGTTTTCCTGGTTCAGATTTCTGGATCACATTCCACAGAGAATTGCTTATCAACACACTGCAGTATCAGCAATCTGCTGCTCCTGACAGGCTGACTCAGAGCTTGCATTGTGCTATTTTAATGTACCATAATTCATACTGTATACTGTGCATCTGTACACGCAATAGTCAACATATATTTAAACTATTATATGTTGTTTTTGCAGATCCTACATCAGAATTATCAGAAGAGCCACGTAAGCCCTCTCCTGATGGTAAGTATTATATGATTGCATTTTATTTTGCGTATGTCCGTGTGTATATAAGTGGATTATATGGATCCCAAAAATGAATAAACTGCATAAGATAAACCAGTAAATAATGAAGCTATATAAGGAATCATCAGCTTAGGTCACTTATTATTTCATATTGGTCCTTACCATAACAGTTGTGATGCTTGCTGGACTTTTTTCTTTCAAACTGAAGAAGGTAACTAGAATTTACCAGTAACTATGGATCTGTAGTTTGCTGATAACACAGCTAACTAGGCCAGGCAATAGTTGTTGTTTTTTTTGTTTGTTTTTTGTAAATCATGCATAGCTACTCTATTAGAGTCCAAGAATATAGGCAATAGATGCTAGGGCAGTGTGACTGGGTAAAAGGTGAACTTAGTTACGATTTCAGTTCCTAATATTTGTTTTCTTGTTTTACACATTTTAGGTCATTTATATTTGTACTGTATTTGTATGTATAATACACTTGTTTAACATTAAAACCATGTTCTGTGTTGGTTTGTTGTTCAGTAGTGTATGTACTGGACACTCCTGTGGTGGTGGGCATCGCCTTTGCAGCCTTTGTCATCGGGGCTCTCTTGACCGCAGCTCTGTGGTTCATCTACGCGCACACAGGTAGGTTCTTTACCTGCCTCTCCGTGGCCCCAACTCACTTCTCCACATTAATGAAAAGATAAGATGCAAAGGAATGCCTGAGGGTCTCTGTGCCAGAAATGTGCCGCTGTGATTGCCAAACATCCTGCTGCTGACAGAGGCCTGCTCACAATAACGTATTGACTCCTCTACTGTAAATATATCCTGTTGGTCAGCAGCAAGAGCTCTTCTCTTTCCTGCCTTTGAATGTTTTGGGGGCCATGGGGTGGTCTTTCTCAGTACATTCCCAGTACAATGGCTGGAGACGAGTTGGAAATTCCCCTTGTAGGGTTTAGTGGGCGCTCACAGGAAAAGACACACAATCTGTCCATTAGATGCCAAGACCTTCCCCTTCGTCCCCAGCCCGCTGACCCTAACTGACCTATGAGAGGAAGTGAGTTCCCAGCAGCCCACTGAGTTCACCGTTGCATAGAGCTGCCCTGTTCTTCTCTGCCTTAGTTTTTAACTGACTATCTGTGAGCTGAGTGCGTTTTGCAGAAGGACTTAGGCTGTTTCACTTTAGCATTCGGTATGTAAAGTGAACGTTTTTTTAAGAGCTCACAGTTTGGCAGTGTAAATCAGTCTCCCAGGTAGTTACAACAATACAGGCACGTGTCGGGTTACAGTGCTGCAAACTGTTCCAGTCATGCTCTGTCACATTAATGAGAGTTTAGCTCTTTCTGAATATCTTTTAGACGTAAAGATCAGCTGTCAGAGTTTAGTGCCTTTATCTTTGTCACAATATTGGTATTGGCTTCTCTTCAGAAAACCACTTCACTTGTGCTTCATGGATTTTCTAGTGGGTGACCAAGAAAGAAAGACAAATCTTTACATTTGGCTGGCAGTACATATCAAAGGTGAACACGCATGAAAAACAGGGGTGGAGATAGCAGTTAGGAGGAAACATGCATGGCGATGACTTTAAGGCACAAGTTCCTTCCATTATTAAAATACACTTTTAGATGGGTGTGTTAAGCAGGATTAGTTGAAATGACCTTATATGGCAACACTTTCTGTCCCATGTAAACCCAAGAAAGTATATCCTCCAAAGCAACCACTCAAAATACCACTTGAGAGCATATTTTAAACCAATGATGAAACAAGAAAACTAAACTGAGTCTATCCCCTCAGGGTCTGAGGACCTCTCAGAAAACAGTTAGATATAGTCCTTGGAATTATATTTTGGGTTTTTCTATCTATTACGATTTATTTCCCTACAAGGCAGTCAGCAACGTAAATGCTTTAACATCAACCTCACATTATAACCTTTGACAGTTTTCTCATTGTCTTGGCACATATATTGTAGTTGGCTTGTAGGTTGCTGGAGATTGCTGGAGCTGTTGTCACCTTGTGCAAGAATTTTGTTTTCATCCACAAAATGAAACCAACTGTTAAAACAGCCAGACACAAGGAGAAACTTCACACATTATCTGCTCTGAAATTCAGTGAGACACCGATGAGCCAAAATGTTAGGACCTCTCCTACCTAAGCAGGTCCAGTCACTTGGAGGCCTAGGATGCTGCAGGACTTTTAAATGTGTCCCGTGTAATCTGATACCCACAGCAAAACTTGCAGGTTGAAAGTTGGACCCATTCGGATCAAATTTGTTCCAGTACATCCCACACACTGTCACCAGGTCATTGTTTGTCCTTCCTCTGACCGTGAGAACACACAACAAGCCTTGCTATTTCAGAAATGCTTAAACAAGCTCATCTGGCCATATTAAATTGTCCCACTATCACTCATATCTTAAATACGTTACTAAGATAATCCGAAAACTCACTGTTTTATCTAACCTAAACCTAGACGGCCACACCAACTTTTCTAAGCTCAATCAGAGCATGACAATGGCATTCTGTTGAGTCACCACTGACACACTTTTTTCACGATTACATGATTTTTGTTGAGGCTGACTTTTGTATAAATTAGTATCAAATGAGCTCAACTCCATGATAAATACTTTATACGCCCCTTAAAATGAATTAAAATACTTTTTACTTATCACAATGTGAATGTGTCTTATACTTACTACATTCAAGACCGACGCTAATGCCATGGGCCCCTGCTTTACTTTCTGTTTAGTCCTAATTCCCAAATGTCGTCATGCTTAAAAGCTGGACAGATATGGTGAGTAAGAGACGGTTAAACATAACCATATTATCTTTGTCACATTAGGATTTAGCTCAAAGTTGTGCTGTAAATATATAAAATTTTGCAGAGCTTTGTGTTGTTTTTAGATTTCACTTTAGAGTCCAAATTTCTGCAATATTACTCCACAAGCCTTTATAAAATTATAATGGCAACGTGGTCTTATAGCCAGAGCTATGTCGTTATTTTTAATGTAGAGTTTGTATGTTCTCCCAGTCCTACGACTGGGTTTTATGTGGAAGCTCTGGTTTCTCCTGCCCTTGAAAAGCATGCTTGGCTGATTCTGGCTGTCATGGTCTGGGAAAATTCTACCAAAAGAAATTCTGAATATTAACCAGCCCAAAGATCACCTCACAGAGATCACCACAGGGATTCTGCTGTAGAAGGAGTAGGGTAGAACAAGCCTGACTGCGTCATGAAGCCGGGTTCGTTGCTAACTTTGTGTTAGCGTGCTTTCTGTGCAGGTGCATGCAAAGAGCGGATGTTGGGTGGAGAGGTTTCTGTCCTGGATGCTGTTACTGTATCCTTAGCCACTACAAAGACATTGTATGTTTGAATTTTTGTATCCAAGAGATACTGGGGTCAGTGTTTTCCCAAACTGAAATCTAAGGCAAATTGTCCCTAAGTAGACATCTGTTACAACAACTTTCATAGAGAGTTTTCATTCACTTTATGTTTCGGTCAGATAAAAGCAGCCTTTATCTTTCCTATCTAGAAAGATAATATCAGACTTGGGAATTTAAATTTCCTCTGACAGATGAGGTGAATCCAAGTGCCTTTGTTTTGCAGCACTCTTGGTCCTGTGAGGGAAAGACTGCTGGCAGCCCTGTTCTGGTAAACATTAGGAGAAATGTGGGGCCCGAAAGAGGGAAAGGGATGCCTGTGGATACATATGCCTGTCATATATGCAAGCATATGTATAAAACACACACGACCTCTAGTACAAACTAAACTATCGATAGAACAATCTCTCTCCAAGAGAAAATGTGTTATCTTCATTTCAGATAAGCTATAAAGCAAGCGAGGGACACACTGCAGTAATAATTGTGCCAAATACTCAAATTAAACACAGACTTGGCTTTATTTCAGAAGCTGTTCATTGTCTGTCAGAGACGGTTTTTGGAAACAAACTCAAGCACTTCTATTTTCCCTTCATTTTAGCCATTGGATCCCAAGAGTTTACGAAATGAAACGCTTATTTAGACATAGAACAATAAACCAGTCATTGGTTTGAGCTCCGGTCACAGGGCCCGTGTTGTGTTTGTTCGCCTTTATCTGCTAAAGCAAGGCTAATTGGTTCCAGACAGAAATGAACTCTGTGAACGTAGAAACATCTTCTTCTCTTTGTTTAAAATATCATCTGTCAGATAGGATGCGACCATTTGTTTCTGGTCGTTTTGAGGTGGCATCTTTAGAGGATTCGTTTTTAAAAACAGAATCTGTGGCAGATTATGGTTGAAAATGGTCAAAAATGAGGGCAGATGAAGTCCCGAGTTCTTTATACGTAAAAGTACACATTTTTTCTTAGGGATAAAAGTACATTAATCTAAATAGGAATGCTCAGATTTTATACGGGCTTCAGTGAAAGCTTTATGTCAAGTGGCAGTTATAGTAAACAGTAGGAGCTTTATGCAGCCCATTTATTCTGTGTGCAGAAGAACAATGGAGGCTCGACAGTCTTAGAGGAGTTCAATTTGTAGCTTTAACCAAATCACTTTGTAATGTTCTTGCCTAGGGTTGGCTTTTTTGTAAATTATACTCATTTTTCCTCTCTCCCTCTGGTCCAATCCCCTTTCTCCCGCGGCCACACTCCCTCTTCTGCTCTACATCTAGGTGAGACAGCTGGCACACAGCCGGTCCAGAAGTCCCAGCCTGCCTCGGAGAACAGCAGTACAGGCCACAGTATCGGCAGCATGCAAAGCACGCCGTGTTCCAGCAGCAGCACCGCGTAGCCCAGCAGGATGCACTGCCAGGAAGTTCTGACGGTTCACAGGGACCGGTTTGTTATCTCCTTCCATGAAAGGAATTATTTTTGGGGACGTGACAGGACAGAAAAAAAAGCATGATTACAAAAAAAAGAAAAAATAACACCTTAAGTCCTTGTGCTAAATTGGTGCCACTTTAAGTGTGTGCAGACAAATGAACTGTCTTGGTTATGTTGATGTGTGTTAGTTCTGAGACACAGCTTGGCAGCCTCATCCGAGAAACAGATGCAAGTTTATTCCAGACATTTCTTTCGAATCCAAATGCTGCTTTTTTCTGACCACAACACAGCCTTTTGTTTTGACCTTAAATGGTTTGATTGGGGCTGGTTGTGCTAAGCAGGTGTGCTCAGAGAGCAAGCCAACACAATAAGGCTGGAGTGACGTCAGTATTAGTAAGTGAGATGTTGATGGCTGGGCCGGAGCACGTTGTTTTATGACAGTGGAACCTAGAAAGTTGCAAGGAAGCAAATAAACCACTATTTTCATGCGGACAAGTGTGCAGTATGAACAAGTCATCATCTTGACACAGAGATTATGGCTTTAAAAAGGTAGTCTGGGTATGAATGTATTCAAAAGGGTAAATGCCAAAAAAATGTGAATGAAAAATGTGAAAGACATGCTGAGAAAATTCCACGTTTTCGAATTGTTTGTACTTTTTAATGGATTCAGCCACACAGGTCGGTAAAGTATATTGATCTAATAGTATGCTTTAGTAACTCTTGGTATAGGCAAAGATTTGAGTTTTAGTTTCACTCAACTTCACAGGGGCATTATGGGTTCCCTTTTACTAGCTGTTGTTAATGGAAGACTTCAGCATTAAGAGAAATATTTGCTTATTCTTATTTGAGATGATTGACACTTCTTTTGTCTGTGTGTGAATTATAGAGCTCTGTTCAGTTGATGAGTGGCCTAGCTTAGCATACCTGGTGGAAATGAGTAGTTCAGGGGAGTGGTAGTCATTTCTAGGAAGACTAGTTCCGGGTAATAGGCCTAAAACACTCAGTATGTTTAAGTCATGGTGAATATAAAATACAAAATATTAGGAATCAATATTTATTTGTGACAGCAAGACTATAATTATGACATGAATAATAAATAAATTATACAGTGGGCAGGCATTGTTTTGGAACTTATTGCAGGGAGTGATTGACTCTGTTATGTGTGAGACCTTTTTAATGCTAAAGTTACAAAAATGGCCATAAATTGATTTATGTGATTTAATTTTTATATCTCTTTTATGAAATATTATTGAACATTTTACATTTTATGTAAAAAAAAAAATGTTGCCCAGGCTCAGTTATAGGACTGAACTATCCCTTAGGTTTGTGGATTAGTGAGCATTAAATACTCTGTCCAAAAGTTTGGAAATAGGCCCACCAAACTAAAGCTTTGGACACCGTGATGCTAGCAGCTAGGCTATTCCTTATGCTAAACCTAGCTTATCACCAACTTTTGTGTAAAGCAAAGATTTTTTAAAAATACATGCTACTTTAGATCTTGTCTTTTTATAAAAAAAAAATATCAGAAAAGTTAAAATGAAAATTTGGGACATTTTTAAGCGTGGCCTTTTTGTGCTGCATATTACTGATTCTTTCTGCCGGAAGTTTGTATGCTAAGCTACGCTAGTCCGCCACTGCTTTCAGCACTATATTCAATACTGATGCAACTCATGTTAAGCAAGTGAATAAGGGTATTTCTCGAAGCGCTGACTTGCTCGTTCAAGGCCTGTATATTTTTGTATAATACTGTAATTACTCGTGTGTGCAAAGTAGTTTTTTTTTTCTTTCTTCTTTGGAGTTTCGCTGGATCATCAGCGTGAGCTTCATTAATCAGATTTTATAATAACAGAAACTACGTTAACAGTTTTGACAGTCGTGGTTTTATATGGTAATCATGGTTTGGATCCCACAGTTTTAATTATTAGATAATCAATTGCCCGTCAGACCAACAACCCCAAAACCAAAGTTATAAAGTGAAAGCAGAACATTTTTACATTTGAAAGGCTGCAAAATAAAGATTTGGTTTGTTCTCATGATAACACGAGGACTAACTTTGTCAGTTGGCTGATGAATCATTGAACTCCTTATGAGAGAGTTTTTTGTTGTCATTTTTAAGAGATCAAACATAAAGCGTTTGGTTTTCCTTTTCCCAGATGTTTTTCTATGAATCTCGGCACTGACTGTGTGTTGAACAAGCTGCAGCTGAAGCTGACTTTTACCAACATATAGTTTCCTGCCTTCTTCAAACTGCAGCACCACGATTACTCCACCGTTGATGAATGATTGCTGTATGTGTGTGGAGGACAAACTGGGCCCTTTCCCTGCTATCATTTAACTCTGTAAGCAGTAACCAGAATGTGTATCATCTTAAAGCTTTTCATTTTTTTCTCTCCTCATGTAAACATGTATAAAGCTTTCTACAGAGAGTATAAATATATATATATATATATATATATATATATATATATATATATATATATATATTTGTGTATAAAATTATATTTTGGAATATATTAACTAAAAGAAATTTATTGTTTTCTATGTGTGTACGTACTGTGAATTGTGGATTTGCTCATACATAACACACATTTGCGGGAGGATTTATTTACACTATTTGTTTAAACGTTATACCATTCTTTAGGACACTTTAATGAAAATGAAATAGTAGTATTTATAGTCAGAAAGGGACTAATATTTTTGAAAAAAAAAAGTAAAAAATATGTCATGATTATTTTCTTAATTCTTTCTGTTATTTGATGGGATGATGTGTCTTATTGACTTCATAAAGAATACAATAGAAAGAGATTGTTATTATTATCATATGTAAACAAATCTGGAATACAAATCTTTTGTTTAAGCATGATATTATTTTGTCAGATAGTGTATGGGTTCAATTTTCCATGTGCCGCTTCTCGCTATTTTATATAAATTGTGTCAGATATGAAGTAATGAAATCAGATGTTGTGCATCTTAAGTATAAAGTTTATTTCACTAAAGATAAGCTGTAGCTATAGATGTAAAAATATATATTTTTCCACATAAAATTAGTAAAGGATGGAGTCCTCCCCATTGTTATATAAAAAAACCCAGATACCCAACTTGTTTTGGTTCTTTGGTTGTCACAACAGTGACATATACCCTCTTTTAAGATAATGAAAAAAATATGAAATCATGCCTAAACCCCTGATGGAACAGTGGAAAAAAAAAAAATCAACCTTCAGTTATTTTGATAGTGGAAACCCAACTGTTTTCAATAACACCCGAGAAATATTTTTTATTAAGCTGTATTAGAAACACTCGGTTTGGAGCAACCTTCACAGCTTGTTTGTTTTATCGGGCTTCCTGCCATGTGTGTGTCCACAGCCAAAATCCAGCTAAAAGCTTTATTTGGTAAAGCTAAGTTATGCATATATGCAGCAGTCCTTTTGCAGAGCACTGTTGCTGTTAGCAATTAGCATAATTGTAAAAAAACAATATCCCACTGCAGGGTACAGTGATCATCCTCAGTGAAAGATCCATGCGCTGCAGAGTTGAAATGTGCCGCAGCCTATAATCAGCAGCCGTAGCGGGATTAACGCTTTTGGCATTCCTGTACTTTTGTGGTTTCTCTTATCGAGTGTGGCGAAGCCATTTTAAACATATAATTATCCCCCTCACCCCCCACCCGCCCTCATCCACTCATGCTGTTAAGCGCCCGAGCCTCGAGTTATGTTCTGGATCTAATCTTCTCATTTGAGATAATTTGGGGATATTTTTCACTCAAACTAACAATTCAATACAATTTGTGAGAGTCACTTTTCAAATACCAACATTCCTCCCTGAGTTGTGCCCCAGTGCAAGCTGGGAAAAACTTCAAAACTTCCCCCCCCTCATGAACAGGTATGGATAATGTCGGGTTTTTAATAAATACGAAATAATGCTGTCCCACACCAAACGTGTTACTGTAGCAGTAAAAGATGTGGCTTCGCTGAGAGACAGTAAATGCTGAATTCAGAACAGCTGAAAATTGGAGCATAAATCCATAGATTAGTTATGGATTACTAGTTACTGATTGTATTTTTTTTAACCATTTGACTACCTCATGTTTTTCTATGAATGTGTTATTTGTGTGTCTGTATCTATGTGAGTGTTTGCTTTGCTATGGATTATTTTTCTGGGGCCCCATTATGGTTTGAAAGCAGTTTCCCATTTGATTTTTGAAAGCAACCAATGGCAAATTACAACTTCCCCTTAATGCCAAGACGGCCTTTTATTGGTGTTTGTACATGTGTCAAGCGTAAGTTAGCCGTTATTGTTCCATTTGGTTTATAAAACTTTTTATATGCTCTAAATATGCACGACATTTGTATTCCCATTATGACCAATAAATGTTCATGATAACTCACGAAATTGTCATGACTGTTCATTTTGCTGCCATTTTTTTAGGTATTTAGTTGAGTCTTATTTGTGAGTGTACGTACATGTGGGTAACTCCTATAAGGATGCAGTTTGGAACAATGAGCTGCAATAATGATGTGTTAGGTTTGGCTCTTTGGCGCTAAAGCCATGACTCGCCACTGGTGAGCTCATAGCGTGATATAGACCATGTGGACCTCTGCCTTGAGGATTCCGTAGGGGGGATGGGGGTGACCATTGAGATGAGTGCAATGTGAGTCCTTACCCTTTTTTGTTTTTGATTAGGGCTCCTTAGAGACAGCTGTAAGCAGCCTGCCTTGGAGTAAACTGAAAAGGGAAAGAGGCCAAGGGCGAAGAGTAAAGCAGCTCTTTTGCCAGCTCTGTTTTGGCTCAGTACGTCCACATGTCCCAAATCCTTCAGACCCCTTTCAAGTTTTTGTTTCTGTATCTGTAATTTTTTCCCCCCAAAAGCGGCCCCACCGAGGCATCCTCAGGCTGCAACACTCTTGTCCAACTGATGACTAATTTATTGAATTTTTCAACAAACGAATCAGCCCGTAGATTATGATGTCATTATTTTTATTTCCAACTTTCCCTTTCTGGGTACCTGGAACACACATTTGTTGTTCTGTAGCTAATCTGTTTAGTCACTGATTGCATGTGGCCCAGACAATATAGCATGACAAATGCAGGATGAAATTAAAAAGAGATGTTTTTTTTTTTCTTTTCTGGCTTTTTAAAATTTTATTTTAAAAGCTGACAAGACTCCAAACACTGACGCTGGGGAGGCCAGACTAATTTAGACCAGACATCTGGTCCTAAAGTTGATTATGTGAAGCAAGTTAAGTGAGAAGATTGGGAAATTTTTGGCTGTTATACAACAACAGAGGGGGATGAGACCAGATTAACAGTCTGTGGACCTACGCAGAGCTTTAGCAGCTACAGCACCTCTTCCTTTCTCAGGGCACAAAACTATATTGCGGCAGGAAAAAGAACACATTATTCATAGATGAAAAGCAGACATGTTGTGCGTTTGCTAACAAACCTTGCACTGAAAAAAGCAGGTCCTTAGTGTCAAATGAAATCTGATCTCATTTGAGAAAACACAGTTCTAAGAAAATCTCAACTGGTGCATCTCTGCTGGATCTGATCCACACAGTCACACTCATTGTAATATATTTGGTGCATCTTTTATATTATGTACCGATGATAATAAAGCCAACAGTCTATGGTGCAAATACTTGGGGGCAGAAGAGCTTGAAACGTTTTCAGGGAGTTTTGACTCGATTACTAAGTTTATTTTCAAGCAGCATTGTTGGTGACTAAACGTGAATGAAACAACTGAAAATTCATTTAGATTTGCCACTAATGTAAGAGTGGAACTGGGCCTCTGTGTTGAGTGTCATATCATGTTTGTGCGGACTCCTCTGATTTCCACAGGTCCTGCAATAGCACATATGGTCTCAATCAACTAATCATCGAACTCCAGAATATATATCCCCGGTCCTGCCACTCATTCTTACCATATTGTTCTGTCAACAGTGAGGCATTCCTTTGCTCACTGTTGGTTACTCCCTGTTGCTCATGACAAATGCGATCTCTGGCTCACCTCCCCTCCACACAATAAACCTTTTGTTAAATCTTGCAAACCTTTCCCGTGTTAATACAACCTGTTGCCATTTGTTACTTTTAGTGAAGGGGTCATTTTTACTGCTTCTGCAGCTAAAAATAATCAGTGTTTATTGGTACACTGAAGAAGCTATTAGTATATCGGATGGAGAGCTCAGGTTGGGCAGTTTGGAGAGGCAAGGCTGAGATGGTTTGGACATGTGCAGAGGAGGGACATAATTGACAAAGGATGTTGAACATGGAGCTGCCATAGAGTAAAAGAGGAAGACCTCAGAGAAGAAGAAAGGTGTGTGTCACAGTTGATGATGACAGATATAGCGTGAGACAACAGCAGATGATCATTTTAGATGAACTTTAGAATTATCTGTTGGCCACCGTACCCAAGGTTGTTCATTTTCAAGTTTTGAGGCAGTTAACTGAGAGTGGAAAATGCTTAGGTGCTGAAAAAAGATCAAACTTATGAAACTACTAAAAAAAATGTGAAGTCACAACAAAATGAGATAAAATTACTTCAACAAAACAACTCATGACCCAAAAAAAGACTCAAAATAAACACAAGAAGATGTTAAACCAGCCTCGGAGAGACCAAAATGACCGCAAGGAGAATCAAAATGACAACACAAACAACGCCCTGCTTTCAGTTTGGGTGTCTCACTAACATGAGTGAGTCAGTAGGGGGCTTTGACACATCTCTGCCCTGGGACCCATTGTCACACAGTTCTTCCATGAGGTTAACATTACTCACTAACATCAGCCAAAGGGTTCCCACTGCACTTCATGTACACACACGGTGATATTTTCAAAATCTCCTTGCAGGTCTCTGCTGAGATATCCCTCAAATCTGCGTTTCAACAAGTTCAACATATTGAGCAATAAAAGTGTTTATTTGGTCCAGTTAGCATACCATTCCTATTGGAGGTAATCTTTTCTCAGCCATGCTAAAACTATAGCCCCTGTCTGAGGTCCACTAACTTTAACCTCACATCACAGCTGGTTCTTATACTGCGCAAAAATATGACTAGGCTACATTTCATTTTGCTGCCAGAATCCATAAAACAGGACTCATTTTGCTGAATTGCAAGTTCTGCTTTGATTGTGGCACATGGGTACTGCATGTGCTTTTTTTTCTTTTTTTTTCTTTGTAGAGATTGGAGGCCCTCGTGCTTATTGCTGGAAAATGGAAAAGAGTGATTCCAGTTGGAAGACAAGTAAAAAGTTCTGTAGCTTGAAATTACACTCCTCCTCATAATGACAAACCTCAATTATAACTAGTTTTATACCACAAACATCTTCCAGTCAATTAATGTTAACATCTTTTCTTTTTTCTCTCTCTCTGCGCTCATTTCTTCATCTCCAAGCTGGACCTCTGCATGCATGTGTGCAATGTGTGTATTCATGCATGATACGCACGCACGAGCCAAACAGGGTCCTTCCTCCCTGCGTTTAATTTCACCAAGCGGTTTGCTGCCCAAGCCGCAATCCAAGCTGAAAACAAAAACAAACTGGAAAAACTGAGCCAGCACTCGTCGATTCTTCCAGTTCATAAGTCTGTACTGTTTGGACAAACTTTCCTGTTTGAAAAAGCTGTTCTCTCTATCCACATGCTTCTCTAATGAAGGAGTCTGGGGACCACAAAAAACCTGCTAGACTCATCATATTCGCCTCATCTAGTGTTCACTTCATCGTGATCTACATGTGTCTGCATTATACTCGCACCTGGCAGCACCTTCCCTTGCACAGGAGAAGTCAGATTGCATAAACCCAACAGTTTCCTGTGAAAATAACTCTATTTTCATTTGAGGCAGGCGGCAGTTTATGTTTCTGCTAGTGTGGTCGAAGTCGTAATTTCTTAGGAGGAGCCTAGGGGCGCACGTGGCTCGTGCAGACACATCATTCATTTACACTTGACCAAATTGTGGCCTCAGCCCCAAAGCAACTTTAACCGCTCTGGGAGGTGGTTTTGAGTGGATGACACATAAACAGATTAGAATCCCGAACCACAATCTGTTGGTTGTTTTATGCGTTACTTGTCGTTTTTGATAGATCCAAAAAGCGGCTCTCTAAATGAGCAAACAGATATGTTTATGTTTTTGTGACACTAAGTCATAGACTGAATTGGAGGTTTTTAACCTTTGCGAGTGACTGTTATTGCTCTAAAACTCACAGAGCGCAGGACCATCACTGATTATTTTCAACAGAAGGAACTTTTGTTGAGCTCGTTTGGATTTGTGCCACATCAATCATATCATCTGCGGTGCAGATGCCATTAATGCAACAGATGGTGCCTGCTTTTATGTTTGCAGATGTGTGTTTAGAATACCATTTTCTGCCTGTTGCTTTTTATTCAGTTTACCGAAAATACCTTGTTAAATAAATCTTTAACAAACTACCACAACGCCAATGTCACATGACTTGCACGGAGTAGAGAAAAGAATCACAAGTCGGTAAATATTTTTAACAATTTACTCTTATTTTGTCAAGTATGATCAATCATCTTTGGTTAGTCGAAGTCAAATTAAGGACGTAGGCATTTTTTTTCCCTCTTGTTTTCCTCTGGCCATAAAATTTGGTAAAACCAAAATCAAATCTAGATGAAGTGGAAAAGTAATGCTTTGTTATACTGAACATACTATAGTACATAAGACAGATTTTATATAAGATTTCATATCTTTACAAGAAAGCCAAATGTATCCTGATCCAAAAGAGAATATTGGCTTTGACTTTGGAGTCATTGGTGTTAAACTGATATTTGTTAGTTTGGGATTTACTGTGTTAGTTTTGGTTTTTACGTGTCATTGGTTCTAACCATTTTTTTTTTTGTTGTTGTTGTTGTTTTAACTGTAGCACTGACTTGAAAATTAATGTCTTGGGAGATGTAGATTTTGAACTTGGTATGCTAAAGCCGAATGTGACAGGAACAGATTCTGATGAGCGCCAGTTACCTTTTGAGACAATAATTAGCAGCTTTTCCTGTTCCTGTTAACACATTAAAGTTTTAACTCTCACACACAGTCTCACCTGCAGATGCCTTACTGTATGTGTGTTCATTGGTGTAAGACAACACTGCTTGTCTGCGAGTAGGGCAGAGTGTATTGTTGAGGAGAAAGGTGCCAGAAGGAATGGCACCTTGTTATATTAGTGTTTGTATATTAAAAGCTTTAAAAACAATCTTCTGAAACCCCTAGAACTGAATCACAAAACTTGGGACGTGTCAAACTTAGGAACTTACTAGGAACTTCATCACCTGGCCTTGATGCTTAATGCGAAGTTCCAGTTATCTCTGAAATAAAATAATTTGAGCTTAGTTAGGTTTATTAGGTTTATTTTTGACACACAAACACACACACAAAAAAAACCTGGCTTATGGGACATTAATCTTCTTTTCAGTTTAACTACACAGAATCTGATTCCTGAAAACACAGCTTTTACTTACTGCCCGGGCCCACAAGTGACACGCAGCAAAAGTTGCACGAGGAAAGGCCAGACTTCATTAAGATCTGTTTTTCCATCCAGGATCCGGCAAAATGCCTCGCCATCCCTCAAGAGTTCAAATCTATGCTGTAACCAAACCAAATACACCAGGTCCAAGTACCCTCTACTAAGCACAACCAGATGCCTGCCCCCTTCTGAAAGAGAAAGAGAAAATACACACCTTTCCTGTGATTGGTCCAGTGGAAGCCCCAGCTGATCAGTGAAATCTGTCATCCAGAAAACAGATGTGCAGAAATTATGTTTGCTGCCCGAGGCAGCACTGAAAGGTGAACGAGGCAGAGGTGTAATTTAAGAATAGTAAAATAGTGCATGGAAAGGGAAAGCTGCTGCAGCTGACACTGACACACCGAGAGGCCAATGCCAAATTTTCAGTGGGTTTAGTGGTGAAAACCGCTGGAATCAGAAAACTGATTGCCTTCATTTTAGGCATGAGTAACTACGTTCATGCATAATTTTATCATTTGATTAATTCAGTTTTTCTGGTCAATAACAAATGCTTTGTGGATAAGGGCTCCTACTATATTAAATTATAATATAATAACCAGAAATACAGTTTTCTGTTTACTGCAGAAACGAAAGTGAGATGAAATCCACCTGAAGATCACAAATAGCCTGAGGCACTGACCCAACCTTCAAACTCCCCAGATTCTTATTCAATTGAGCATCCATGGGATGCCCCAGAGCAAGTTTGATCCAAGGAGACCCTCCAATTCAACCCACGGGATCTAAGATAACCCACTCCCAATGTTCTGTCAATGCCTCTCTGGTCAGAGTTGTTTTAGTTGTTTAGGTGGCTATAATGTGTTGTTGAACAGTGTATGCTGACTGTACTTTAAATGGCCTCAATAACATCATCAAATTCATTGATAACCGATCACATATCCGGCCGGCATGACAGAACAGAAAAACAATAGCAGTGTGGATCAGGTGGGAGTCTGTTTCACAAACTAGTCCTCAAAGCCTGGAGCAGCCCTGAGGCTGAGAGACATGTTCTCAAATAAAGGCCATGATGCAGGCTCTCAATTTAGTTTCTGGCATTTGTCACTATAGATGATGAAGAAACGTCATACCACTCATCTTTTTTTTTTTAATTGGACAAATCATTAAAAATCAGCCTTTGACCCCTTGCCTTTGAGTCATTTTCCATGAAAATAACAAAAAAGAACATATGACATGAAAAAATGAATGTGTACATATGTCAGAGTTAAATTGTGGTGATGACTGTGAGAACGGCAAAGGCGTTGATTCCAAAAGGTTTTAACTGAAAAAACAGAAAATGCAATTCGACCGTCATTATAAAACCAGTATGTCACGACATAACTATTGCCCATTAAGTTCATAGCACCCACACTAAACATTATAACTGCAAAAGTGTGCAGTAAATCATCTCCTGTCTTATCCTAACAGTGTGATCCAGTGCAGCAATAGCTAACCAGCAGAGCGGGCAGATAGGAAAGGTGTGTTTATATTAAAAACCAGCAGACAGATAACAACTGCTATTTTGGATTTTCATGTGCGGATTTAACACCTGCAACACGAAGGAACAATTATGACTCCGAAATAAATTAAATAATTAGAAACAATCGAATCATGACTGTTTAGTCTGATAACATCTTGAATCTGTTGGTCTTGGAATTAGGCTCGGCTCTTAACGTCATATCCAGACTTACTTGAAAACATGAGGTAATTGCTGATGGCTCTGTTTTGTAATATTTCACAAAAAAGGAGGAAAAAGGATCTCATGTATCTTGTTGGCATTAGAGTAAGCTAGGAGTCTAATAAGCTTGCAGCAAGTGGTACCGATCAGCCTTAAATTGTCATGGTTCTGGCAGGCACTGCTGCTTTTTTCACCCTGTTTTTCTCCTGCTTTCAGGTGGAGTGTGGGCAGTGCCCTGACTTGCTTGTTCCACCCATGGGCAGGTCCACATTAAGTTGTAATTCTGCCCTTGAAAGAAACCTAAGTAAGAATTTAATCAAAATACTGTGTGTACAATTCACTCCTCAAATTCCATTAAACACCACTAACCAGTTTTCTCCTCTCTGGTAAACTGAAAACCTGACTGCAATAAAAGCTGCATTGGGCTCTTTGGGTCTCCCTCCTCACTTCCACTCGTTCCTGTTAATATGACACAAAGAGGAAAACTGGCATCTGTTTTAAGGTACCTCAAGGACAAATATGGAATATTTTCTCCTAATTGTGGTCATGTTACTGGCAAAGAAAAACAGCAGAATACAATTACCAAGGTATCCTATAATGGGGCCCTCTATGTTGGCTGGACTGAGTTAAATTCCAGAGACACGTCACCAAAAAGACTCCCCGAGGAGTTCTCATCTCTTCTCCTTCTCACAATCTTAAAAACAGACACCGTGCAACCCAGTCAAGCTTAGGTTACACCTGGCTGTGGTTTGTCCTCTTCTTCTTTACTCCTGCTACTGCAAGAGAGTTTTTAAATTCTGTTTTTAAATGTGTTCTGCATTACTTTGGTTGTACAGAGCTCTCACAGAATGTGACGTTATTGCAAATCTGCTAATTTATACATTCTAAAAGCTTGGCTTGACATGCTCTTCAATTCATCTAAAGATCAAAAATGCCTGTAGACAGCAGTGATTAATTAAAGAGCTCACGTCATGAGGGCCCCACACAACAGTCTCACAACTTTGTAGATTTAGAGACCGTTCACACTGAGATATCTGCTCCTTATACTCTGCAGGCTGTCAGGAGCAGAAGGGCAGCAGGCTGTTAATTTATTAAAACTTGCTGATTCTTATAAAAGTCCTGCTGGCCTGATTGCTCTGATGTAAACAGTGCTCTCCCAACTCTGAAGATCCAGTCATGCAGTGCTACCACGAGAGTCTACTTTACACCCTATATGGTCAGCATAGTAAAACCACTCAGGGTTAGGTCCCAAAACAAATTATTCACATGGACCTCTGTTTATGGAAGTGTCACACATCTCCAGGATTCACATTTTTGTGAAGGTTCTTGTCCTGTTCTGGAGCCCAGCTGTGCAAAGATTCACCATGAAAAACATGGGGAAAATAAGCATTACGCCCTGCCGTAACGGTGCACTTTAACAACACGATGTTATAAATCTCTATGAACAATATTCTACAAACACACGATTAATACTGACATCCATGAAAACGCCACACATTGCTCTGCATCTGAGAGACCTCTGCAGGCCAGCAGATGCTGACTTCCATCGGTTTACATCAGCTGTTCAGCTTATTAGGTATGCACATGTGTTGCATTTGTTCAGCATTTTTTCTAATAATGAGGGGAATTTATTGGAGTGCTAACACCTCAGTACTGGGATAAATCACAAGTAGATATGATGCAGAGCAGAGTGCTCTGCCCTTGGTGAGCAGTGCTGAGAGTTTCTAGGCACACAGTATTTTGGTTGATCTACTAATGCATTACCCAGATGCATTTTCCCCCACTCTGTTATTATGGAGGTCCTGGGTGAGCGTCCCTGCAAGGCAGGTCTGGGGCTTATCACGAAACAAACAAACAAAAATTAAACAAATCAACAATATTTTCAAGCTGAGCTATATCCATCCATTGTTTTCTGCTTAACTGATTCAAGATTGTGGTTAGGGAGGAGCCTATCACAGCTGTGACCAGGCAACAGGTTGCCAGTGTATGCAAGGCTAACACATCAAAATGATTTTGACACAACAGAAATTCTTGCATGGATGGATGGATATATATATTTTGGGCATTAAAACTGCAATGCATGCATGCGATTGTGTAAATCCTGTTAGCAGTGGTGAATGGCATTTAATATTTTGAGCAACGACCGTATATAAAAGATGGTTGTATCCACTGTAACATCATTGGTTACTGCATCACTGGCTAGCAGGCCTTTTTAGCAAGGTATATTCATTATTCACTGGGATATTGTATAGGGTGCAAACTTTGTCTAGACTTGTAATAAATGTAAATGTAAAGCTTTAGAGTGTCTTAGTACCAGCAAACACTGTGAAAAATACAATACTAGCCATGCTCCCTAATGATGCATAACTTTAAGCTACTTCACTTTAAGTGACCAAGTTACAGAAAAAAACCCTTCATGAACACAAGGATACTGAAGGGGTGATCTAATTATAGCGACGATTTTTCACTAAAATGTTTATTTCTTCTTTATTTTATCATGAGAGTCTAGGATAATCCTTTTTTTTTTAACCAAACTCAATTGGCCATTTGAGAAACTAAATTTTTGAGAAATTCAACATAGGGTTTAATTTCTAGAATGAAGCGGTTACTTCATTGTTACCCCATATTCCCTGTGGCAGAAATGAACGACTAAAACAGGGCAATGAAGTACTAAAACCAAAGTGATACACAGAATAATATGGTAAGACTCCAGAGAGAAGCTTTGCTTATGCTTAATAAATCACTATTTATCACGTAAATGATCAAATATTTCAGAATTAAGTGAATATTTTATGTCATTAGTTATCAAAATTACACCTATAATCATAGCCTTTTAGCCAAAGAAGCCCAAGAGACATTAGTTAATTACCTTGCAAGGGCTAGTTAAGCTTTCATGGAAGCCTTCCTAGAAATTACAAAGCCCCATCAAAGGGCAGAGCTATTTTACATCAGATTCTTTACTGCAGAATGTAATATTTAAATGATAATATTCATTATTAAAAGTCATTCAGACCTGTACAAAAAATAGAGAATTGTGTAAAAAAATATAATAATTTTTTGATCTTGCATGAACACTGCTGTTTTAAAATAATCTGTTCTGCAGTCGTTGTTCCTTCCCTCTGATGATGAACCCACATGTAAACCTTTCTTGCTGCCGTGAAACAGATGGCTCACCTGGTTTTTAGTGTTTGAGACTCATGTTCTTTTTGCCCCATAACCAGGGATCCCTCCTTTCCTCCCAGATTGGCTGGTGACCAAATAAATATCCTTCTTCATTCTGCAGTGCTAACAGAGCAACCTTGTTGTGTGAAAAACTGACTGTGCCTTATGTATCAGTGCTGATTGAATGGACTTCTTGAGTTCTTCGCCACTTATGGGTCTGTTGAACCTGTCAGCATCATCTCCAGCTGTGCTCTTCTATCTTCTATAAGTTTCCATACAAGATTTCAGCTCTTCCTTTTTATGTTTTTCCTTGTTTTCTTTGTTCTTTGGTGCTGCTTGAAGGGCGAGGATAAAACAGCCATCGGGGGTCTTAATTTAGACATTTAATGTGATCTTGGACTTGACTTCTTGAAAACCTTTATTTGTGCAAAACTCAACTGGATCTGATCATTTAGACTGTGCTTGTTTATTTAATAATTACCTCGTTTAGTACTGCCAAATAAAAACCACACTTCCTGCTACATTATATGTCTCTACATGATGTTATTAAGCAGTAAAAATGGGATATTACTATTGACATAAAAAATATCCCACTTTGGCACTCCCTATTGGTAGCCATGGAAATAACTGGGCTTAAGTATAACAATGCCAGAAGAGTAATGTAAAATGATAATAGTATTTTATATTTTAATTGGTAATTTGCATGATGGTTTCCAGACACTAACAATTACATTTATGGTACGAATCGTTTTATTGTTTTAAAAAACATTGATATCTGATAGTCAAATAACCATAACCTAACCGTATGCAATCAAAAACTAAATAAGTTCAGCATTCACCAGTTTATGATTTAACATGTCAGTTTGTGGGCTTATTATTATTATTATTATTGTTATGGGTCTCAATGTATGCATGATGTGTACTTGAGAATTCAAAGCAGCCCCTTTGAGGCAACACACTAAACCATGGGCTCTGTGGTCCCTGCCACTGGAGAGATAGCTGGTCCACTTTGATTTGATTTCACTGCTGAGTGTCTGGACTCCTTCAAGAGATCAACTGGTGCCCTCCAGGAGCTAAATGTATCACTGCTGCTCTTCATCTCTCTCAGTGCTGCTGATCCAGAGGCATTAGTGGTCACATACTCACAGAGGGAAAACCGCTTTCATGGAGAGCATCAAACATTCAATGAATAGTCCCTCAAATCTATGTGAACTTTAGACTTTTGCTGAACCTGTGGTCCCTTATTGTGCTTTTTTTTTTTTTTTGCTGTCACTATGATTTCAGTTTGTGATTTTCTTAAATATTCTTTTTTTTCATTTTCCTTTTTCCTCTGTCTGTTTTCATGTTTGTGGTGTCCTATATTTAACCTGTATTCACTGTTCTCTGTATTCTTCAGTTGTTAACACATATGCTTTGACTAGGGAGCACTTTGATTGTTGTACTGTTGAGTGCTTAAAAAGAATGCAACTGGACTTCTTTGGGGTTTTTTTGAAGATGCTTCTTCAGCTCTAGAACAACTGGTGGAGATTCCCAGGTAAGAATGTCAGACATCAGCCATGGAGGAGCAGAATGACAGAAAAAACAACACTGTCATCCCTTATGCAGCAGGCTCTAAAAAACTCCAAAGACCCTTCTGGTGTATTTCAGCAGCACCCTCAGACAAAAACTGTTTAATTCCAAGGGAAAAAACCACTCAAGTAGAAGCTAAACAAGGTAATGTGGTGCAGCTCAGTGAGGTGTGCTCAGACTTCTGGATAGAAGAAACCACTTTCTGAAGGTCTTTCAAAGTTTTTCTTTGGATATTGGTTGTTTTTTCCTTGTACTTGACCCTTTTCAAATTTCCTTTTTTGTTTGTTAACCCACTTAAAGGCTAATCTACAATCAGGTCTGCAGTGGAACAGAAAAAAACCAGCCCTTGCATTTTTGTAGTGGTTGGTTTATTTCTTAGTTGCTATTTAAAGAAATCACAAGAAGCTTCCTTAAGAGAGTTCAGGCTGTGCTGAAGAATAAAGGTGGTCATAAAAAATACTGACTGTTTTTGCTATTTCGATGTGTATTTGCATGTTTCAATAAATCTCTGCATGTGTTTTCTATTTTCGCAGCAAAATATAAAGAAATGAAGGATGGCTCAAGACTTTTGCCCAGTATTAAATATAAATAAATCACTTGGAGTCAACTTTTTACCTGACACTTCAATGTTAATCCTCACATTTCTTTAAGTAATCCAGTTATAGAAGGGTTTCGATGTGAATATTATGCATATTTAAAATTATTAATCTACTCAGTGGACATTAAAGAAATAGGCTGGGATGAATAGTGATTGTTTTTCTTCTGTTTGGGATAACAATCATATCCCCAGTTTTCTGTGTTATTTGCATGCCTGCAGAGCACTGAGCCAAGAAAAGAAAATAGTGGAAAGATGCTATCTGCACAATGTGGTCACATTCAGAAATAAACAGTATTTAAGAGCAACTGATAAAACGTATTTGTGACAATAACAGGATTTAGTGTAAAACCCTTACATTAAGCCAGTTTAGCTCAGGTCTGTCTCACAGATTGAACCCCGATAACAACATCTGATAAGCTGTGGTGCCAAGGAAATGTAGTGTGTTGTGTAAAAATGCAGACCACATGCTTGCGGTGGCCACAAAGCGGATAGGGACCTTCTTTGCTATAAACTGCACGGTTAATGGTGCCAGCGTATAGCTCGTGCGGTATCCGGGTTGCACCAAATCTCCGTTCCCAGGGGTAAACGTAATCACGTGGGCAATCATTAAAATTCAGGCTCTGTTGTGATCAAAACTGCAGCGTACACACAAAAAGCTCTCCCTGCACTTATAAAGCATATTTAGACCATTAGACTCGCCACAACTGACAATTAGGCTGTTGGCTGGCTCTACCACATAGATTTTCCCTGAGCCTTTGCTCGAATTTTAAACGCAATCTTTGCACGGAGCAAGGAAGGAGCTACCTTATCAAACACTGTTAAAAAAAAATGTTGATTTGTTGAGGGAAAATAGGCCTCTTCACACACTAAATGTTCTTTATTTTCTTTGTGGGCTGAGATTTGAATGTGCTTGTGAAGTACATCTTATCTGAGCCAGATGTTTCCAGGTTGAGGCCACTTTAGCGCATGTGAGTTAAGGGGTGTTAAATGTAGGAAATTACATCAGCTGTCTTGAGTTTCACAGACAGACTACTGTCACATGTATCCTCATTTTCCGCCTGTAAACAGGAAATGATAGGAGAGGAACGCTTAAAGTTGATCCACGAGCTGCCGAAAAGCACACGAAAGCGTGTTGTTTTTATGTATCAGTGTGCGTGTTTTTAATCAATCTACCAATACTACGTTTTTAAAAATGAAGATCTTAAGAATACCCCTGCAAAAATGTTTTTGAGTATTAACACACTGCATTTTTGACTCTAGTGTTTGTTTTACCTTGCTTTGAAATAGTACAAAGCCTCTTGCCAGAGCTCTCCTCTTCAGGAAGCTGTGGTCTACCTGCTGTCCGGCAGCCACCTGCTCTTTCGTGCAGAGCAGCAAAAAACATCTGCAGCTCGGAGAGAGTTGGCTGCCTCCTGTAAGCCCAGTGAGTAGACACCATATCATCGAGGGGAGAAGAAGAAAAAGTACGGGGGAATAAAGATCAGCTCACAGATGTTGAATTGCAGATAAATGCTAATAATCCTAGAGCACGAACAAATTAAAGAAAAAGATCAGGGATCCAGATGTGTAGAGGAAGTGACTCCCTAGAGTGAAAATCCTGGCAGCAGAGCAGCGTCTCCTCCAGACGGGACAGAAAGGAATAACTCATCCTGGCATAAGGGCTGCAGACTCCTGCTTGTGTTGTGTTTGGGCCAAAGGGTCGCTGTGGATGTTTGCTGACTAGCCTCAGATGAACCTAGCCGTGCTCTCCATCCTTCCACTATCACCTCATTTAATAAGAGTAAGAACAAATGAAAGGAAATGATCCGCATCACAACTTCCAATTTTGTGTTTTTTTTTCTTTTCCAAATTGAAAATCAGAATAGTAAAACTGCAGAAATAGATTAAACAGTGTATTTATACTATCTAACACAAATATTAGCATTTATAACTAAAAAGCTAATTACCCAGCATATTGAAAATATGATACTTCAAATTAATTATTAAGCGTTAAAATGTTATACCCAAAAAACTCTTTTCATATCTAGCACATTAACTGTGTCTTATTTCCTTGATGTATCCAAGAGCCTAGAGGGTATCAGGCTATTTTTATTAGCTTTGGAGAGGTTTACTCTCCTGCAGCCCTAGTCAGCATTACCTTAGATACTTCTGCATTTGCCAAACACAACAGTTAGTTCTCAATCCCCAAACCTTTTATGCTGTAATAATAAAGACAATGTTTTTTGGTTATTCTTGCAACAGTTACTACACCGATTCTAGCTGCACAATGCAAAACAGCCTGTTTATTAATGTTTTACACATGGATTCGCTGGTGAGGATTAACTTTTAGCCTCTGCCTTTCAGCATATTATATTCACAATTTGCTTAATTAAGCAGTAAACTTTTCAGTAAATAGTGACTTTAATTGGCAAAAAGAAAGAAAGAAAAAGATCTAGAAAGCATGAGTGCACTTTACCTAACAAAAGCACACTTGCATCCTAAGGCGTGCTGGGAGATGTAGTCCTGGCTTAGCAGTATCATTTCCATCCATCAAGTGTGCTTGGTTCACCTACAAAAAAGAAAAAAAACCTCAACAACAACAAAGGAGTGTCATCATTCAGCACCTCAAAAGGTCCAATATTTTTTAATAAAACTACAGTTGGCAGTCAGGATTCAGCAGCATACAAAGGGTTCAGGGAGGAGCATGGCTGGAGTGCCAGCAAAAACAAATGTAAGTTTCTTTTATTGATCATTTAAATCTGTTCATTAAAAGGCAGCAGTGAAGCCATTGCATGTTCTTGCTCTTGCTCAAAGAAACTTCCCTGCAGGATTACAGGGATGGCATAAATTGTAGTTTCTGCTGCTGCCCGAGATGTGTTCATTGGCACAGCAGAGGGCCGTGGTAACACTCTGGAGGCAGAAAACATTTGTGTTGGATAAGAACCAGGAGAGTGGATTGCGCAACGTTAATATGAGCTCTGTGCAGTATCTGCCATGGGGAGGGAAAGAGGCAAACCATCAGACTAAAGAAGCTGTCCCAAAGGACGACTGGCCTCTCTAATAAAAGGTGATGAGTGGAATTTTACTCAGACTTTGTCACAGAGGCTCAGCCAGGCTGCAGCTGTGTGACCACGTATCTTAGTGCGCAAGAAAAAGAGCGACTGCCAGGAGCTCATTTTTAGCTTTTCAGTCAATACTGTGTCAATAGCTGTGAGATAACACACAAAACATCATATGTCAATTTGAGGTCGAAGTGCTGAGGTCATTGAAGGCACACTGTGCAGCAGTGTCCTCGCTACAAAATTCAGATGTCTGCACACCCACTGGCAGAAACTCAGTTCTTTGCAGACTGACACACATGCTTACCAGATGAATAAAGTGGACCATAAAGCATACATTTGCAGACGATATGAAAGGGCATGCAAGCATGCACATAAAATTCAGATGAATCCCTGCATGTTCTTAAATGCCTTTAAAAAAAAAAAAAAAAAAAAAAATCTACGTTTCAGTCTGTTTATTCATAGTTAACATATGAATCTTATGTTTTATGTCCAAGTTTATCTAATAAATTATGGGATGTCTTCCTTTTATAATCTAAAGACCACAGTCATACTTTTAATTTAATAAATAAATACATCCATCAACAACATGCCACAATTTGTTTCTTCAGGCTACCTGGCTGTCTCATGTAAACATGAAATGGAAAGTTAGCAAAATGAAGCCACTAACATTTGCTAATCTGCAGCGCCCTCTGGTGGAAATAAAATGCCATGAGCTGGACAACAAAATGTTTCCTAGATCCTGGCAGGATCAGAAATATTTCTTTCTTTCTTTCTTTCTTTCTTTCTTTCTTTCTTTCTTTTAAAGTAGTATATTGTTAATACATTGACATAAAATTAAATATTAAGACATTGTTTGGGTGAGTATCAGTGTGAATGTGGGAGTGTGTGCATACAATGGTTAAAATAATCATTTTCACTGAATTAAAGTTTTTATAACTGGTTGAGGTCACCGCTTAGAACTTTGCTAATCTAAACTGAGTAACATAATTACATTTGTGCGTGCAGTTATCAAAGCTTCTTAGTGAGGCCCTCTGACCCTCTTCCTCTTTCTCTCTGTTGTGTTTTCAAAACCTCAAACACATCAGAAGATTGATCAACAGGCTGTAAGAACTTTTATGTATTTTTAGGCTGATTAATTTACCTAAAAGCCAAACTGCCACCGGACACACACAGAGATCCTGCACTGCTTTCATACAACCTTCTGCTGTGTTTACCAATAAATAGTTCAGTTGCATCTTTAGTTTTAAACACAATTCATAGATTTCACTTTCAAATCTGAAATTGAAATATGTGTATTAAAAAGAAATCTACCAAAACAGGATGGTAGCTATTATTATTTATTTATTTTTATTTAGGTAAAGACAAAGTGGGAAAAAAATCCGACAGAATTAAGCTTTAGTTTTGATTTCTGAGCAGATGGATTTTACTTGATATAATGCTTCAGCTCTGTAGTTAGCTGCCACTCTGAAACAGAGTGCAGTGAATGCGGCCTGGGGAAATCCCATATTTCCATGGTCTGTACTTACTTGTATAATAAAACAGAAGTTAGAAAGTAAGATATATGATCATATACTGTAGAACTATATGTTAAAAAGTATGTGACAACTCATTTATAAATGAGGGTTACTTTAAAACTCTCAACTATGCCAGTCATAATCACCATAAAGCTTTAATTTCAGGTATGTGGATGTACTAGACCCACTGTTGTTTTGTGCTATTTTGACCTAGCCATTTTTTTTTTGACTACATCATACTCAAAGGAGCTTGGAAAGAAAAGCGTCTGGACTTCTTTAAGTTGCTTGAAGACGTTTCACCTCTCATCCGAGAAGCTTTTTCAGTTCTAAGGTCAAATGGTGGAGAGTCCCAGATATAAACCTAGTGGGAGTGACCCCCCACAGAGGGACAAAAGGACCCCCTGATGATCCTCTAATCGCCTGAGCCAAGGTGTGAAACTGGGCGTGGGTCCCAATCAGCCAGAGAAACTCAGGAGAGTTTTCTCCAAGCATGACATCAAAGTGTATTTCAGACCCAGCAACACGCTAAGACAGAAACTGGTTCACCCGAAAGACAAAACGCCAAAACACAAACTTAACAATGTGGTGTATGCTGTACAGTGCAGCGAGGAATGCTCAGACCTCTACATTGGAGAGACCAAACAGCCACTTCACAAGTGCATGGCACAACACAGAAGAGCCACCTCCACAGGACAAGACTCAGCAGTCCATCTGCATCTTAAGGATAAAGGACACTCTTTCGAGGATGCCAATGTTCACATTTTGGACAGAGAGGACAGATGGTTTGAAAGAGGAGTGAAAGAAGCCATCTATGTCCACTGTGAGCGACCATCTTTGAACAGAGGCGGGGGTTTACGACACCAACTCTCTGCCATCTATAATCCAGTTTTGAGATCCCTTCCCAGACGCCTTAACGCCCACTCACATCCTGGGCCATCTGACCTCAGGAATTCGCATGATAAGGTGGGGCCAGGTTTCACAATGAACACACCCGAAACTCTGGCTGATTGGGACCCACGCCCAGTTTCACACCTTGGCTCAGGCGATTAGAGGATCATCAGGGGGTCCTTTTGTCCCTCTGTGGGGGGTCACTCCCACTAGGTTTATATCTGGGACTCTCCACCATTTGACCTTAGAACTGAAGAAGCTTCTCGGATGAGAGGTGAAACGTCTTCAAGCAACTTAAAGAAGTCCAGACGCTTTTCTTTCCAAGCTCCTTTGACTACGATGACCTGGATGACTGAGAACCTTCACAGACAGACTACATCATACATTCAGAATAACATGGACCAATGTGAGAAGAAAAGATTGTTGGGTTAGAGAAAAGAACAAATCTATAAATTCATACATCCACTTTCTTACTTTTAGATGATTCATAAGAAAAAATAATAATTCTAGGTATGGCACATCTTAGGTAATTGTATTTTCTGGTGCAAATTTAAGCCGAAAATAATTAAAACGTCATCAAAAAGAGCCAGTAACATGCAGTATTTATTATTAAGGACAGACAGACTCATGACTGGAGCTAGTTCCTCCTGTATCCGTACCCAGTGGTAGTACTATCCTTCGAATTCATGCACAAAGTACACTTAGCCCTCTCTGACTGAAATGAAAAAATAGTGCAGTATACTTTGAGATGCATCTGAACCTGACTGAACCCCTCCAGCACAGACAGACACTTCTGCAGTGAGAGAGATGAGTATGTGGAGGAGTGCAGACTGCAACCCTGAGCCAAAGTCTGCATTCCACAGCAGTACAGTACACACCAGCATACTGTAGCACATTTAATACAGCAGCCGGATGTGCAGGAAGCTGCTTGGCTCGTTGCGTGCGCTCATCGTGCCAAAGTTTGGGGGAATAACTGGCCGAGGCCTCAGAGCAGAAAAAGTACATGGTATGCTGCCACACTCCCACTAAAAACAAGCGAAACTCCTGCACCACTACTGTCTGGAAAACAAAAGAATTCATTTGTGATATTGAAACTGACACAGAGTTGCCAGCGTCACATGCTGAATACATTTCCAACTGGGATGGGACTTCACAGCATAGATGATCACTATCAACAATAAAAATCACTATAGTGTACAGTCATTGCGAGATCAGAGTGCAGAGAGACTCAGTTGACTGTGGATCTAACTTTTCTGGAGGGGGAATCATTAAAACAGTCCCATCGCTTGATACCCCCCATGGCAGCGTTGCCCTTATACCCAATTGTTTCTCAATTAAATTGAAAGAGTTTGCAGCATGCAAGTGCAACAGTAAATAATACAGCTGCATGAAAGCTCAAAGACTGTCAATCAATTATCCCATTAGTGGAAAACTTTACAGAAGAGTGCTGTTTGTCTTGTGTGATTAATAACTGAAGCATGTTCCAGAGGGCCACACTCTGCTGCGGACTCATCGAGTCCATTTGAGGCCGATAACAAGGCAGATGGGGAGGAGGGGGGGTCCTGCCGTAACCTCACTGTTATCCAAACCAGCATCTCTTATTCCTTTGTGCAAAAACATTAACTTAACAACAGAACCGAGGTCATCCACTATTCTCTTTATGGAGCAATCACAGGAGGCAAAATGGGCTTTATTGAAATAATGAGCATGCACATACAATATCTGACACAGACTCACAAGATTTCTCTGTGCTTTGAAGAGAACAAACACATCGGTGAAACTTTAAGCATTCTCTTTATTTCTCTTCCTCAGATATCTTGTGAAAAGAAAACAAATATCATCGCAGACTCCAAAGCACTTCTCGTCTCCCGTGTACAGAACTAATCAGCCTGTGTTACTCGCCCAAGGTCTTCCCATTTTTTATTAGCAACATTCAGCCCCCAGAGTGAGGCAACATGAAAGAGAAAGAAGAGCGCTCAAAAGATGGCTTCGTCTGTGCAATTTATGTCAATCTCACTTGCTTTAGTGTGTTTACAGAGAGATCAATTCCCAAACTCCGAGGGCCAACATTGTCAGAAATGAATAATTTACTAATGATAACCTTAAACTTTCTGTTTTTGCCATAATTGCCTCTGTAATACTCTTCCTGATTTTTTCTGCGCCAAACAGACATGACGAGAATCAAAGCAGCGCTGCTTGTTTTTTTCACAGCGGTGACAAAAAAAATAATCACTTTGACCTTCTGCTGTTAACAGACTTGGAAAAGTAGCTTTCAAAGCGCTAACTGTGAAGTTATGATGTCTTCTAATTTCTTCGAATGTCAACACATGTTCCAAATAACTTATCTGGATTTTTTAAAGCATTTTTGATAAATACAAAGCTCGCACTGATCAGTTTTCCTCGCCCTCTACTTAGCCCTTTAAACTAGTCTGAGGCCAACAGCTCAGTGCTCTGTTATATCCATTCCACAACTGAGAACTGTTTAAGATCTTGCATAAACATTAGGGCGTGAATATCTGTGCTCCACGCATGGCTCATCAATGAATTATGGCCCACTGCTTTCTAAAAGATACCGCTGTGTGAGATCTGCTTAGCAGATGAAAAATTACATCTACATCAAAGGGCTACTCTTAAAAGTCCAAGTTTAGAAAAATTAATATTTGATAATGCTCAAAGTCTGCATAAGCACACAGGCAACGAGCGCCTGATAATCTCTTAAGAATACTAAAAGCCCTAATATGCCATATTTACTGATATTACGGATTAAAACAGCATATAATATGCGTTTAAAAATCGTTTTGCATATCAAACTACAATTTGTGAGCAGTGATTTAATGGTAGTTAATAAGACTCATTTCAAAAGGCACCGTACAGATGGACACACTAAGTTTCTCTCTGCCACCTTGTGGTCATTTTCTCCAACTGCAGGGTTGAAGTGGAAATGAAAAGGGTGTGCAAAACATTTTTTTATTACTATCTTACAATATACCTGACATTTTAGAACCTGATACGGACACATGTGAGGTGCGCATAATATACAGCTGTTATTAAAGCCACAAATATCATGAATTCAGCTTTGAGCCACTTGGACTCTTCCACATTATGATGATAAAACCTGATTTATTGCTATCATTTAAAAATGATCAAATAATATAATGTATATTCATACACAGACAAAGCTAACATGCAACACAGACTGATTCAGTACAAAGCGATGCACAGGCTGCATTACTCAAAAGCTGAACTGCACCTTCAGAGTGTGTCTGAGTGTGATAAGTGGTGCTCAGCCGACGGCTTAACAGCACTCCTTCTTTCTTTCTGCCCTACATTATGAGACTTCTGGTCTGTAATTTTCAAATGTCATTCAGAGAAACGAGGCTCAGCCATGACCTGGCCATCTTTGGGTGCTCCGAAGATACTTTTAAACTTTCATTTGATGTGCAGCTCTCAGCAGTGAGGTCTAAAAAGTTATTCTTCCTCCTTTTTCCCCAGTATATAAACAGCAAAATGTAAATTTCTTGTATTAATATATTGACATTTCTCCCATTGAAACAAGTAAATAAGACACTGAATAATGGTTACTGTTTATAATGTCAGGCTGCGGTGCTGTAGTTGCTGTTTGCTTTTCATTTTAAAATCTGTTTTATGATGCTCCTGCTCTTTCACCTGCAATATTTGCAGCTTGTGTGCAGAACTGGGAAAAGTTTCTATACTCTGGCTTTATCTGCGTCACCGTGTCCACTTTAAATCACTAATAAATCATAATTTTCTCGAAAATACTGCCTTTAACGATGTGTCGCAGCAATAACAGCGCAGGTGTAAATAACGTATTAATAAATGTCTGGGAAAAAGGTCATCGCTGGTTCTGAGCTGACGCAGACGTGTGACTCACGTTTCAACTCGAGCTTGATTTATAATTGAAAAAAATAGAATTTAAAATGCCGCAGAGTGGTCAGGTGCTGACCTTGAATTCAGACTGAGGTGTGAAGCAGTTGTCATTAGCGAGCCAGTTCACCTGCGCTGCTGGAGAGAGAATATATGAATTTGCTGCATCTGACGTGGTGAACTTGGTAATTCGCATACTGTCTTGTGCCCCGTGATTTAAACTGGTTGTCTGCCTCTCTTTGTTAACCAGCTTCAGCATAATGATGTAGTTTTCTGTGATGTTCCAACACCATGGCTGGAGGCAGGAGTTTAGTCAGCAGCGTGCAGGATCAAGAAAAAAAAAAAAAGAGCCACTGAAAATGGAGAAAAATGGCTCGCAGTACCCCAAGGTAGGAAATAAATTGCAGACGATAACTAGCGAAGCGAGGCACAAACAGCATAATAAATTGTTCGAGATTTTTGCTCTCATTTTGCAGAGCAAAATCAAACTTTGGAGTGCGCAGTTGGCAGGCCATTAAAAGAATTACTTCATGCTCTGAAAACAGAGGGATTGTGTCAATCCCTATATCTCACACAAAAAGACAACACGCTCCTCGGAATTGCTTTGTGTTTTCTGCCATCTAGGTGGGTGCAATGACGAGCTCAGATCACAGCGAGGCAAGCACAAATACAGTAAGTGACTTGGAAATATCTCTGAAAGAAACATATCTCTGTTGAATAAGGCGCTAAACCAAAAGTTAATACACACTGGCATGGAGTAGATAAATATTTATGCACAAATATTTATGTCTTACAGTTTCGCAATATATCAATATTAATGATTAATGATCTGCATTCCACACTTTTAATAATTTAGCAAAGATAAATAAGTCATATTTCGCCCACTCTATAAATATGCAACAGATCTGGAGAAATTTCTGTTGTCTGCAGACTATCTCTTGTTGATAATAGCAATCACTGGAGCAATGTACACTGAAAGATTTGTTAGTTGTTTGCTTAATCCAATTAATATTTCATAAGTTTGTGAACATGAGAATTACCACTCCAGCAGTGATGCAGGCACCACACGCAGGCTGGGTTTCCCCAAATGCAATGGTCAAAGACATTACTTCACACAATAAAAACAGTAAGTTTTAAAATCCACTATTAAGTCTGAGCTTTTGCTATGAAGCAAAATCATAATATTCAGACTGAGGTGTTTTTTAGACTCTAGAGTTAAGTTAAGTGAAATTTATGCAGTAAGATTGCACCAGTCTTTTGGATATGTTTGCTAAAATCTTCTGCACGCCATCCAGAGATCTTCTTCAGCGTCTGAGGTTCGTTAATCACACGCCCTGTCCCGGATTGTCTAAAAGGAACCATGTGGAGTAAGGCAACATTAACAAAAATGTTAATAAATACCACCACACTTCTCTGAAGCACGTGATGACACGCTTTTCTTCCCCCTGACTCATGAAGTTTGATAAGCTTCGTGGTTTTCCAGTGGAAACATGGAAATAACACTTGAGAAAACATGAGACGGTATTAATAATGCATTCTGCATCATTATGCTACAATTTAAATGAGGGTTAAAGCTCACTGCTTTACTTGTACAAGACCAATTGGACATTAAATATACAACAGAAGCATTTTTCCTCCACCATATTCACTCATTCATTGGATGCATTTTCAAATGCAGTTCAAGGTCACATACACTATGAGACATTTAACCCCTTCTGTCCTGTCCTGCTTGCACTTCAAGTTTTTATTTCAGCTTGGGGAAGCACAGTGTATCAAAGGATACGTGCATCTCGATTAAAAATGTAATGCAAAATCTAATCTAATGCGACTAAAACGTTTTGAGCTTATTACTATTATTATTATTATTATAAAGTGCGTGTTTCTGTAAGAGCAGGTAAGCTCAAAAATATTCATAATCAGGTCAAGGTCATTTATGCCATTCACTAATTGTTACAATGTCAAATTCGAGGACGTTTGATAATCTAACAGTGCAAATGCGCCGTTTTCTTTGGACTAAGGTGGACACAAGGTGTAGGTGTGCAGTTCGGATGACGCTCGTTTCTCTACCTCCTACCGTGAACACCCCTCTCCTGCAGTCCAGAGTGCAACCTGCGTGCTTTTACAGCAAAATGGCGACAGTCTAATAGAGGGAGAGAAGACGGTGTCAGGCGCAGTGACAAACTTGAAGACATGAGCGCTCGTCCTGAGGTAGGTGTTACAGATGCGCGCAGGGATACGTCGTAGCAGGTGCGGTCATTAGTCGGTGATGTGTCACTTATGTCGTAGGTCGCTGTGAAGGCAAAACACCGCAGTGAGTGATAACAGGCGGCAGCTTTGTAGTCTTACCTTAACTTAAGTTGCTTCACTATTGCGACACTCACTCTTTGTCCAAGATATCGCTGCTGGAGTTTCTCCGTCTGTGGGAAGAGCAGCAAGCTCGCTGTCGCATAGCCAGTCAAAGTAAAGTCACGGCTCTTAGCTAGGGAGCTTTTTGCTGAAAAGAACAAGACATATCAAACTGAGTGATGCAGGACACTAAGAAAGTTTTAAGCTGCCAGAATTGCCAGTGGCTAAAATAGAATTTAATTCAAAGAGCATGCAGGGTTTAGACCCTAAGTTGGGCTTTTAGTGGCTGAGCTGGCAATACAGTGGAAAAACACTACTGGAGAAGCATTCGTTAAGGGAATAGATGCATGAGTGAGGTTGCATTTGACCTTGAGTCATAGCAGTGGCTATGAACTAAATGCATGTAGTGTACTGGGAACAGCATCCTGTAGCAGAAGCCTGTACTAGCTGTCACTGGGTGAGAGGTGAGGAAGTTCTGTTAATCAGTTAACCCACAACACCCAGTCAAGATGAGCATACAGTAAGAAAACTCTTTCCTGAAAAGCAACAATGAACTTATCAAGAGGGCGCCTCATGTGGCGTTTGGAGAAACATTGCTTTATTATAATTTTGTTTAGTTATGAGCTCAGATTTATATTTATAATGAGTGTTTCCTGTGATTTTAGGGTTTTACAATTTTTTGCTGTGAGTGTGCATCACATTCCTGTTATCACCTTTATGCTGGAGGTTTAGTCAAATCAAAGTGTAGACCTACATAAGTGAGTCCATCACTCCCTGCAGGTGTCTAAGGAGGAGCTTAAACAGCTATAGAAAGAAGGCAGCTGCAGCTTAACAGCCTAGTGTTGGTTTTACCGCATTAGTATACCGCAGAGAGTAAAGGAGTCAACTGCTCGACTAAATAAATCAGATGGTTGAGGCATGTTATCCACGAATTGATTATATGTCACTTGACAAGGTCAAATATTTTAACCAAGATGCCTGAAGTCCCTGAATGCACAGCATAGCAAACAGTTACGTGTTCTCTGTTGGCCTGGCTGGCTGCTTACACAGCTATAAATGAAGACACGTGGGACTTCTTAAATGGGAGTACACTGGCCTGAATTAGCAACTCAGCTGAGGAACAGCTGCAGAGATGAGATATTTTAGTAATCAGATGCTCCGACCAAGAATTTGCAGGAATATATCAGACGGGAGGTTTTCATAGAACCACATTGACTGGACCACTGTAGTGTTTCTCTTGGTGGTGAACATTTCAAGCCCAGTTCAGTTTCCACTGGGCCTGAAACCAGATATTGTTTCATTATTCTAAACCGCATAAAATGGTGAAAATGTCCAACCCAGTTTTTCAGAGTCCAAGATGACGTCAGTGAGGGCTTGTTTTAGCCACTCAGCAGTGCAAATGCTCAACTACTGCATAAAACAGTGAAAAGCAGGAAATCATTACATTTAAAGCTTGAGACAAAATTTTTTTTTTTAGCATTTTTGTCCAATATTTTATGTAATGTGGTGCAAAACATTTTGTTAAACTAGTAACTGCTTAACTGACTAAAGACATTTTAGCTCCAGTTGACATATTTCTTAAATTTTAATCCTCTTTGACAAAGCTTTTCCTGATTTTTGGTAAATGGTGAAAGGACTGATTCTTATATAGCACTTTTCTACTCTCCCGGAGTACTCAAAGCACTCTATACAACATGCCTCATTCACCCATTCATACAAGCACTTCTAAACACAAGTGCAAAGTAATCTACATTCACACGCATTCACACTCCGATGAAGGGCAGCTTGGGGTTAGTATCTTGCCCAAGGATATTTGACATGTAGACTGGGGAAGCCAAGGATCGAACCACCGACCTTCCAATCAGTAGCTCTACCATTTTTGTGTTCAATTTAAAAATAATGAGGGAATGCGTGGATATCGCCTGTTCCTGATAACTGTGGTGATGCTTAAGTGTGATTTCTACCCGCAAGGAAGTCTAGCGAATTATACCAAAGCTATACAGCCATGCCTTGACAATATATCGGGGTTGTGACTAATTATTTTCATCACTGATTAGTGTAAAAATTACGTTTTTTTTCTTGCCTACAAATTTTCCGAAACCAGTAAATAATGAACTTGATTTGTGCTTGATATTGTAAATATTGCTCTATCATTTTCTGTTGGGGCCCCAGAGAGTCAAAACCCTCTTTAACAGGTTAAAACAAATACTTGATTTTTTACTTACTATTGATGTATTACCTCGATAGTCATGCCTTGTCACATTTTTATAATGAGGATTACGAATCTGATTTTAAACTGATGCTCTGTTTTGAGAGTCACATAAAATGACACGTGATCTGTTTGTCAACAAGAAAATCAGCTCTAAAATATGCTGACAATACTTTTTAGCTTCAGAAAATAATAATTAGCTTCTTTAATATATTTCATAAAACAAGTTTCATAGACTATTTTTTATAGTCTAAAAGGGCGGACAACCCTAATATGGAACATGGGTAGGGCTTTAGCCAAACAGAAGCTCCACCCACCTGCTTTTTAAATCTTTTTGTTTGGGAGAGAGAGCCAATCAGAAAAAGGTGGTTCAATGAGAGGAAGCTGAAACAGCTTGTTTCTCACAATCTGCAGGATTATTTCAAACAAAAAGGCTCCTGTGATATTCATCAAATATGCAATGTCAGTTTATGACAAAGTGAGGTGATCAGACCACTTCACTCAGTTAAATTGCAAAAATAAATTTTTACGCTTGCGTTCTCATTACTCTCCCAGTGATTTGATTTTAATATAAATAAATAAGTTAGCTAACCTGGTCTTATTGGTGGATCCCAGGTTAAGAAAAGTGCTGCTTGTACAGTGTGTGTTAGCAGAAAGAGATGGAATTAGATGATATTTCATTCTGCGTGGTCATTTTTTTTCCTTACATCTGTGTGGATTGCATTTACTGATGACCAAGTGTGGTCAAGTTGGCCCAGTGACATTTGCAGCCTTAATCATTTTTGGTTGCTTGGCTATTGCATTTTTCCAGTAATACTCGATCATAGCAAGTAAAACAGGCAAAAGAGCTGAAACACCAAAGGCAAAAAAATTCTTACAGAAATAAAGTTGGTTAACTTGAAAATTATTATTGCTTAAGTTCGCACAAACAGTGAAGATTTTAACGGCTCCAAAACAATAAGAAAGCTGCTGAGAATGGAGACATATCCCCTCCGGCAGTGTGTGTCAGATGGACTCACAAAATCTTACCAAGGCTTCTCCCCTCATGTGATCCGTTTAGTGTGCAGCTTGTCAGCATAATAATTCTAAAGATTCTGAACATTTACCTGCTTTTGGCTCTGTTAGAGGTGTTTTATGAGAACAGTGTGGAGTAATTATTGCTTCAACATACACT
The DNA here is from genome assembly GCF_057381915.1 of Diplotaxodon limnothrissa. Lineage (NCBI taxonomy): Eukaryota > Metazoa > Chordata > Actinopteri > Cichliformes > Cichlidae > Diplotaxodon > Diplotaxodon limnothrissa. Next base: position 14,986,732 of record NC_140617.1, on the reverse strand, counting down.
GATAAGTTAGGGCGTTCTGATTTGTTCTTTTGTTTTATTTACTGCATGATTATCCATATCAAGCTTTTTTCCATATGACAAAAGACAGGAGCATTAATAGGATATTGTCTCTCTTTAGAAGTCATAATGATCCATTCATGGTTTAGTATTCAGACAAGAATCACAACAAGGTGACATGCAGTGAAGCATACATGTCCATAATTCGTTTCAAAGAGCCGCTGAACTGAAATAAATGTATTTGAGCAGTAAAGGCGAGCTTAAAATGTGTGTTGATTGTGTTTTAATTGTAAAGCAACAAAGTGTGTGTGTGTCTAACTTTCTTCTGCTATCATTATTCTAATCATAATCTCAGAGCATAAACCTAAAATGTGACCCTCTCTGAGAAGGTGTTATCATGCAGAGGCACAGTCGCGTGTCTCCTTACCAGCTTAACACCTGAAACTGTAGCTCAGATGTGTGAAATGCTCTGAAACTATAGCTGGGTGTGATTACCAGTCAAATTAAATCTGAGATGTCAGTTACATGTGTCAGTGCTTCCACTCCTACTCTTGGCAGGTTGCGGGGAGTGACAAGCTGGCTGTTGATTATTTTCCAGTGTGAAACAGAATCACTGACACACAGTTAGTGTTTACAATCCCCGAGTCTTTGTTTAATTTCCTTAAAATATAAGTGACTTTTGTGATTTCTGATGTTGGAATTGCCATGACACTGGCATCGTACCGTCAGTAAATACTCAGCTGACTGCTGGATGCTATGTGCTTCTTCTCTGTTTGTATTAGCGAAATGTCAGTAACCGAGAGTAGGATTTGTAACAAATCGATTTTATTTTTTCTGTGGTTTTGCATTTGTTTCTGCAATTTAAACTCTTGTTTTTTGTTTGTCTTTGTCCTGCTTTATTCACTGCTGCCACTTCTGCTGCAAACAGTATGAAGATAATGTGAGAGCTTTTCATTTCCTTGATTTGTGACGGCAGCTCTACTGTGAAGGATTCTTAGAAATGTATTGTAGATGAATACCTGGGGTTAAAGGTGCATGCTCGCATTCTGATTCTTTGACACGTGATACGTTCGGATTATATAAAATGCCTCAAATAAGTCGCTTTTGAACACAGTTAATGTTGACAACTTCCAAACTACTAATTTACTTTCTTTTTTAGCTTCAAGTTTGTAATACTTTTGGTCTTCCTAAATCTAAATTTACATATAAATTGAGTGGTACCCCCCTTTTAAATAGTCATGGGAGTGACTTCTTCTTGGAGAGGAATTTCTTTTAAAGAAGAGAAGGACTTGAGCTACTTGAATCTTAATTCACTGGCAGGTGAGATTATTGCAGTCCATCAAAGGCTGATTGAAGCACTGAGCTGTCCACAATCCAGTCTGCTGTTCAGCCTTTGCAGATCAAGCCCTCTCTTATCCTGTTTCACTCGGGCTGTGGACCATTTCCTCCACTAAGGGGCAGAATATGATTACTGATACTCTCAGCCCTCACTCTAAGAAATGAGACACTGAAGAGCATCATCAGTTAACGGGGGTCTATGTAGTCAGTGATTAATATAAATAGGAAAACTATAACGAGTTGATGTTGGTACATGTTTTTTTTTTTTCTTTTTTTTGTATGAAACCTTAAGATAAATAACCTAAAGGAAAATCCTTATAAAATTCTAATTATATACAGTTATGACTTACATGTAAGAACATGTACAGAAATTAAATCAGCACAGATCATTAAGTGCACAATCATTCTGTCTTAGTAGGTTGGTTTTAGTATATTTGCATGACTACATCCGAACTACCACAACCTAAAATATACTTATCGCTTATATTCCAAGTTTGATCCAATGCATACAAGTCTGCAAAAATGTCAAATCAGTATGGTCTTGCATTTATCCCTCTGAACATTTCACAAGTCCAAACAACCTCTATCTTTGAGGGTTGGGATTAGCGAGCTTCCATTGTACATGAGCTGCGAGGCAGCTAACCCTTTCTGTGATACCTATCTGAGGTTGAGCTCAGCACTTCCCTCATTAATTTCCCATTTATTCTCTGAGTTGGATGTGATATTTTACAGATTTGAGCATGCGGGGCACAGGTTAGGTGCAATTATGCTGACGGAGGGCTTTTACAGACATGCTCAATGAAATCTGGAGTGTAGGATAATACATGTAGGAAGTTATATAGTGATTAACCTTCATTTCAGTCTCCTCGGCGATCTCTAGGAGGCAAATCCTCCTCCAATCAGCTGTTGCCAGGTATATTATCCAGCCTTTTAAATGACCTTCAAAATAAAAGATAGTGGCAGGCCTGCTTCTTCTAGAGCTTTTGAAGCATTTATTTGCCCTTTTATGTTGTTCAGCAGCATCTTTAAACTACAGCTCACTCCCAAAATCTTTATTGGTAAGGCTATATGACTTTACTGGACAATTTCATGTGGAATCTTTGACCAGTAGCAGTGCAGTGGAGAAATGTTCTGTTTCAGTGTTTGTAGCAGAAATACTGAAATAAGCATAGCAACTCCTCAGGTTGTCATTAGAAGCTTTAACATTGTAGCATCACAATCAATATTTGACAGAAGTAAAATGTTGTATATTAGTTTATGCTTGTTTTTTTTATGTTTTCAGCAAGTTTCAGTAGCTGCAGGTGCAATGGTGATGTTGTTAGAGTGGTTTTGGTAATAACTCAAGTAGACCTAAACATGTATATAGTATTGATTTTTGAGTTTTATACCAGATTCAGAGAAAACTATAACCAACCTCTAAAAGTGACCTTACTCCAGTTGTTATCTTTAATCTATTTATTTTTAGTATGGTGTCAGCAGCTACAGTAAAACGCCACCTTTCTAACAACGCACAGAAAAAATCCTGTTAATCTGCTAATGATATAGAAAATTATGAAAGCTCCAAAGTCACAGTTATTAAGCACCATTAAACTGATTAAATACATGAATGTCATAATTTTCGAGTTATTATGCAAAGATATTTAACACAATTAAGATTTAAACTTCTTATCTGATATCATGACATTATAATAACGTGTAATCGTTTTTCACAAAAGCAGCATGATTGATGAAGACACTTTTAGCTAGCTTGTATTTTTCTGCAATTTTTTTTAACACTGATGTCGCAGAAAGCCGCCTTTCACAACAATGGCTGTTACCTCCCTCGCCCCTCAAAGAAAGGACATTTTTGAGCCCCTTTGATTTGGTCCGATTTGTTTTGATGTGAGGAGTGAGTGGTTTTTAAAATCTCTTTAACTCCCCAGGCCTGGCCCAGCCTCCCACAGGGCTAATGACCGTAGCTTGGCCTGTGTTGAATAATACAGATGCTTGTGAGGTGCGAGCGGGGAGGAGGGCAAGGGGTTAGACACGGGCCCTCCTCCTACAGTACACTTCCATTGATAAGATTGTATTAATTGGTATGAATAGAGAGGGTTTTCTCCCTCTCCATGTATACATTTACTATTATACTCATTAGCTTCCTGTTGCCTCCCAGCGAGTTTCTCCTTCACATCCCCCGGGGTCTCCTGGGAGGCAATTTGCATCTCTCCATGGTGTCTCTCTGGGGTTATTGAGGAAATATTAGCCTCTTTTCTTCTGTGGCCGACCCTTTGATTTATTTGGAGCTGGGGCTGATAGAGTGGCACTCACATGTTAATGACCGGCGTTGATATAGGGTCTCGGTGCAAGACGACTCATTGATCCGAGTTGAAAAGGTACAATTGACAAGCAGTACTGAATAATCATCTTACACGCATCTGTGCGTGTGTGTCTGTGTATGTGTGTGTGTGGACCTTGAGAAATGACAAGGGATTCCCTCTGCTGTCAAGGCTACTGTGCTCTAGCTGTCCACTTTCCCTGATAGTTAGATAAACAGGCTTCTGTGGGCTTCTGAATTTCTTGCGACTTTTCGACAGGCACAGTTTTGGCTTCTTTGCAGCTCGTGTCATCTCTTTGACCTCACGTGATCACAGTGGCACTTATCTTAGCCGCTTCTAGGACTCTACAACCAATCAAAGGCTGCACGACGCACTTGATCCAGTTTCTGTTTGGAGTCTTGGTCTAATAATAGAATTCAAGGTGACTACTGAGGGATCACTTTGGCTGCCATTAATGAGTGCTGAGCCCCTGCTACCTGCCCCACCCACTCACCCCCTCAGTTTCTGCCATGGAACGCTCATATTATGTGTTAAAGAAAGATAATGAGAGATTTCGTCCTAATACCTGCGATGCTTGACATGCCTCTGAATTTAAGCTCACTGATGTCTGCTCGGCAATGTGGAGCCCGTCCTCAATTGGGAGAGCAGTTTGACACTGACTCGCTTTCATCTGGATGGTCACATGTCTACAGTGAAGCAGCAGCAACAAAGTTTGATATATATGTATATTTCATGTTTTTTTCTCGTCTCAGCCAGAGTGGAACGCATCGGCCTAATCATAGCAACATCTTCTGTCTTGCTTAGTATTTATATACTTTCAGTCATATGGTAATAATAACATTTAATAAAAGCCAACATCCTAACTGCCACTAAATAAAAATACACACCACCGCCATCGCTGCATCTTCTCTGCATACTTATAACAGATTAGAGGTTATGTATATCAATTGTGCAGCTCATGCATATTGTTATGAAGGAGAAATGCAGGAAATGGAAATGTGCCATTTCAACGCGCCAGCACAGCTTGCCAAAAGCAGGCAAGTGGGTTGTGCTTGCGGTGATGGTCGGGTTTGTTTTCCTCTCAGTGTTGGGAGATGAGAAGTCATGTATCTAAACAGAGCAGATATGATGTTTATGAGAGCCATCTGCTTGGCAGCCCTCCTGTGCCCACTGCCCTCTTCAACGTGAGAGGAGCCTCATTAAAAAAGTCACATGCCTGAGAAATTTCTAAGCGCTGTGTTTTTTTCCCCCCCTTTTAAAAGGAGTGGAGTTTAAAACTAACAAAGCCTTGGGAAATCCCCATCAGACATCCCTCCCTTAATCCATTTAATTTTGAAAGGTATTGTTTAAAGCTTTAAAGTTTATATCGTTTAATCCCTCTCCAACACTACGGGCACCAAATGAGGCCGTGTCAGCAGCTTGAACAGATATAATCTACTCCACACAACAGAAAATCCTCCTTCAAGACAAGGTTGCATGGGTTTCCTGTGAACTCACTGTTTGATGTTTCTACCTGCTATTGAACATGACTTCTGTCTTAACCCAACTGTCACTCGCTCCCTGTCCCCTTTTATCACTCCGAATGTTCTCGCTTCACCTTTCTTCATCAGTAAATCTACCATCACAACCATTTCACTCATTCCCGTTTTTCAGGAGAGGGGGCCGAGGAGAAGTTTGTTGTGGACAGGTTCAAGAGGGTTTTCTGCCTTCTGTTGTTCATATTTTTTTCAGACAGACTCTCGGTTTCTTTTCTTTGAGTCCCATTGTCTCAAAATGAAAACTTTAAATTCTCCACTTATTATTTCTTTGTTTAGGCCTCCCACAAATTTATTTCATTCTATTTAATTACAATAATTTACACAAGAAGAGTGATGCATTTCCGTTTGCTAAGCATAGAGTTCCTGCCGGCTAGTTGAAAAGGTTAGCATAGCACAAAGTAAACATTGCTAAAAAACTGTAAGAAATTACACCTGATGTTGCTTTTACAGTGAACTTTTCTGAGCATTAAACAAATTAGATTTATGATGTGTATTAGTGAGCTGTAAACCTGCTGATCGATATTATTAAAAGGCTAGAGCTAGGCTAGCAGTCATGCTTCTAGCCCTTATGCTAAGCTACATGTTAACTTTTGTCATTATCATATATGGCCACATCACATGTCACATGATCTAGCTGTAAGTACAATCACAATTACAAACATAAAGGTTGGCACTAAATTGAATCTGCTGGGAAGACATCAAGGATGCTCTAGACTTTCAATAAAACGTGAACATATTAGTCTAAACTGGAAATACTGGGAGCCAGTTAGAGTTTTAGTTGGTGCACAGTGCACTCAGAAGGTTTTGTCTTATTACACTGAAACTTACATGGGCTGAGAATATAAAATTGTGCATGTAGAGGGGAAGACATTGTTTTCAAGTCTTGTCTTCGGGTCTGGCTTTAAAAGTCAGATACAGTTAATAAATCCTACCAATTAATTGTTCATTTTTATAGTGTCATTATGTCATCATAGTGCTGTACTGACTAGAGAGGATGCAATAAAATAATCGATTTAAGTTTAGTAAACCAAACTTTTATTTTAAATTAATTTGAAAATAAAAAGGAAAAACAGTGGGGACCAGTGATTACTTATTTAGGCACAACCACAGCTTACGTGCCCATCTGTCTGGCTGCTTATTGGTTGACGTAACAGGCTGCTGTCTTCTGTCAAATACTGAACACAGGCAGGCCAAAGAGCCATAGTCACTGTAGATGGCTGCCGCTTAACTAAAATGTTGTTTTTAGATCTTAAAAACCATAATCCTTATTTTTTATCAACTCTTCATAGTGAAGTTGTGTTCCAAGACTGGATGTATCCCATATATGCTAACAGTTTTTTTTGTTTATACTTTGCGGGACTAAGAGACAAGCCTCATCTTTAGTTCATAGATGTTAGAGTCCCATCTAACGCCTTGAAAAGAATAAAACTCATTCCTTTGAGTGACGTCTTGCTGTAATACTTACCTGTGAGCTTTTATTCTTGTTTTCAAAGCATGCATTACCATTTAATGTGTTCATACTATAAAGAACGTGATATTCTTTGGAACATACCTTCTGTGGTACTCGTATAACATGTTTTCCTTTAGTTTATAATTTGAGTCGTATAACTCCAATATATATTTTCACTCAAGCAGTAAATTACATTGTTTAGTTATCAAAGGCTTTGTGTAATTACATTTGTGCAATTCAGGATGACAGAGCTGATAGTGTCTGCACAAGACGCTGGCATACATAATCACAGGCGAAATCCCATTAGGGAGGATGGAGACCATTATTATGGAAATGACCTTTGGGTGACAAGAATTCAGGGGGATAAAAGAATACTATGTAATCCTGACAAAGAGGCTGTGTGAAGCCACTTGCTCTTTATTTTCTCTTGTGCAAATTTAAGAAATTTATGGTGTTTTATGAATGTGCAATTGTGTTTTGTAGTGTCACATTCCTTTTTTTTGTGTGCAAGAAGCCAGTTAGTCTGCTTGAGAAGTGAGATTTGGCAGTGCATTGCTAATTTCATCCTGCCTTTCTGGTGTGTGGTACTGTGGGTAACTGCAGGGCCAAGATAGCAGAAGAAAAACTTTACGATGTGTTTGTTTCTCCCTTTTTTTTTCCCACCGTGGCACCTTCGTTGAGAACTTGCTCACCTTGGGATTACTGGATTGTCAAGCTGAATCTCCGTCTGTTTGTTTTGAGCCACGCTTTGATACTCTCACACTAAAGAGGCAGCTTCATAAATTCACATTGTGTCAAATAAATCAATAGATCCTATTAACTGAGGAAGTTGTGTAGTGCAGTACTTGAGGGACTGTGCCCCCCCTCGTTCAGGCATTTCTCCAGCAAAGGCAATGGCAGAGGAATGTAAGGTTGGCTCTTGATCCATACAGACAGCTCCAGCAACAGAAATGGTTTGGCTGACTGGTCTCAGTTGGTCTTTAGTGTTGTCTCCACTGTGCTGCCAGCCTGGGTCTTCAGCTGAACAAGAGGAATGAATTTGCTTGGACATTTCCAGCCTTACAGTGCCAACCTCCTGGTCAATCAGTTTGTAGTCCTCATGTGACTTAAAGTTTAGTGTTGCAGTATTTTTCTTTTATATTTTATTTAATAAATGTCTGCTTTCACAAAAATGGTACAACAAATATTCTACACCTATAGCCAGAATTTAATTCTTTACTTCACTGGCATGAGATGAATAACATGGCAATGTCAATTCTAGATGTAGTTTCAGGCAAAAATATGTTAGAACACCAAAACAAATGTCCAAAAATGCACAATGGAAAATACACCAATATTTTTACTGATATTTTCACCACACAGAATCGATCTTCCTGAATACAACTTTAAAAAGAAATAACATGAAAGCTTGCCTGAGAGAGTTCAGGCTGTGCTGAAGAATAAAAGTAGTCAAATATTGACTTCCAAGCTCATTAGAATTGTACAAATGCTGTTTGTGCCTTAAACTGTATATTATATTTCTGTTTGTTTGCACATTTCAATAAATTACTGCACCCACTGTATTTCCCACTGTATTGTACATGTCTCATCTCAAAGTACAGTCCCTTACTTAAACCATATCTGTTGTGTTATATATTATTAGGCAGCATAAACAAATACATCAACCGTATATAAAAGGCTGCATTCACATGTAGGATAAAGATAAAACTCCCCAATTACTCGTATTGATTTTAGCACGGCTTTTTCCATCACAGCCGGGATAAGTGCACTCTCCTACACCTCCAACACCTACTGTCATCAGCTAGGCACATTCTTTTTGATTTCGCTGGTGTAAAATAAACTCTGTGAAAGACATTATGTAACATACTTTTGCACATAGCCTCTCTCCTGTATTTACCATTTTTAGAAATGATATAAGCTCGGGTTTCTTCATCCGTTGTATGTCTTCCTCCATATTTTCTGTCTTATTAGCCTTTGATTTTCACACTTCACTTGACCTTTTGTTCTAATGATTGTCCAAAACAGCAGAAATGACTGGAAACCTAGACCGTCATCGCACTGCTCCAAGTTCCAGCCTTATAACATAGATGGCTCATGAGATCTAGAGAAAATAATGACAGAATTTAGCTAACAACGTGTGACCTTTGCACTCTGTCATTATAATAGAGGCAGGTTTTTGACTCTAGGAATATCTGTCTGCTCTCACAGGAATATTGGAACATGTCTAAAAGAACATGTAAAATTACTCCTTACCTTGTGTACTAGAACAAGTAATTTACAGTCGAATGTTATGCTATTTTCACGAATTCGGATTGTTCACAGTAGAGAATGACAGGAGGATGAAAGGGAATAGAGCATGACACGTGCTGTAGTTGAGAGCCAGACTCAAAGCTATACCAACGTGAGTACATGGCATGCTTCCCAGCCCACCAAATATCAGAGCGTGCTTCAGGAGATCAAATTAACCGCATAGCTTGAGTTAGCTTGAGTCATTTTTACTGTTAGTGAAGTGAAAATCAGTACTTTTATTTTCTAAATGTGTAGTTTCTGGATGAATGCAATGCAACAGTTTTGTAAATAGCAATCATTAATCAATCAGCAATAAAAATAGTTGAATATGGTGCATATAGTATATGAAGTGTTAGTACCAATAATGCTGCATTTATTGTAGTTCTTGGAGGTTTAGCTGTAGTATATAGAGAATTGCATTTGCTATGCATCATTTTGTTCACGAGATGAGATGCACGATCGAAGCTGTAGGTGCTGGAAGAACAAAAAAAATGTTAAAGACTTCACAATAAAAGAGAGGTGTTATATTGTTTTCTATTGTGTAACAGAACACAATGATGAACACAAAAGGGATCATGATATTGCTTCTAAATCTCATTTACCAAACTGAAAATACAAAGTGAGAGTCTTGGGGAAAATAGCAGACAGGGTTAGTAAAAGCTCACAGCAGACTGATCTGTGCATACAGCTTAACTGTATTAAAGCTCATAATCCCTGTAAATATCTTCAGGCAAGGCAAAGTCAGCCTTTTAACATTGACTAAATGAAGTAAATAGAAGCAAATACATTTTTAAAATTTGCTTTTCTGTTGAGCCCCTGTTCTTTATATATAGAAGCGAGTTGTGTGAGTTGGCTGCTAATGAGGCTTGCACATTTTCAACCAAGATATTTTGATGGTTTTGCCACCCTGCCGTTTGGGGGTAACAGTGAAGCTCGCTTTAAATGTAGAGCGTCTGTTCCCCTTTCGAACCTTTAACACCACAACAGATGGGGAGAATATGGAGCTCGGAAGGTTTTACCTCTGAGGTGGTAACAGTGAAGCCACTCATTAACACTGAATTTACCACTTCGTTAGCAATGCAGCTTCCTGTAGAGAGCGACCAGCCCTGGATGTCAAATCCACTGAGCATATGTTTCAGACTAAATCTGCTCTGGACAACAAAATATAATCTGTTATAAGATCCAAAATGCACATTTTTAGTTGTAGTTATTTTTAATAGCTCAGAGCTATTTGGTTTCATACTGTCCAAATAAATATGGAGTAACTGTGCTTTCAAATCAGCCACTCTTAAACGAATTTGTATGCCTGTCCACGTGTATGCGCCAAAGTGTATGTTTTCTTTGTGTGAGTCTGTGTTTGTATTTCAGACAGATTGTGTGCCTGCCAATTTGTCAGGATTCAAGTAACAACAGTCTCATGCTGGGATCTGTGTTGGCACCATCACAGAGTGATAAGACGCAATATGATCTCATTGGAGGTGTACTTTGTTCCCATGGAAATTGGTCAATTTTAGCAGGCGACTGAGAACTTTAGGTGGAGAAGCAGGAAGGTTGTATCCCAGAGGTACGCTCACATAATTAAGCATCCTCACCAGGGTATTCAAGGCTAACAGCAGGGTTTGTTGTGAATAGAGGTGGCGAAAGAGGGTGTTGGAAAATCATAATGCGGCACAGAATAATACCACTCTCATTTTACAGAGCAGTGGGAATAGCCCAAAAGGAAAAAAAAAAAGATTTTTTCAACAACACCACATTGTCAGTGAGAATGAGAGAAAAAGAATTAAATTTTACTATATTATGTGCAAGAGTTATCTTTTTCTATTTATACTGTGTATACGTGTAGATATGTATAAGACGTTGCACGCTTTATTTGACTTGCTCAAAGTTTGCAGAATAATTTTCTTCTTCATATTTCAGAAAGTATCGCTGCTATGTCTGATCTGAAGCTGAATGCGCAAGAGGACAAAGACGTGGAATCGGTGTCTGACAGCCCAGGTTGTACTCGGGAGCCATTACAGACTCACACATTCTCCCCGAAGAACAATGCTGCAGGTCTGTCCTCAGATGAACACGAAAACCCTTTAAATGGAACCCAGCCGAATCCATTTGTATACAGCAGTGTCCCTGCTGTTCCCCATGCAGACAATTCATTGCCTTCAGGAGCACTTGTTAATGGACCTGGTTCACACCCCAACTCAGAGGTACACTGTGTCCTGAACAAAGGCACTGTTTTATCCAACAGTGTCCTGGATGCCGTGTGGCAAGCGGAGAAGGACACGAGCCCCGAGGTGTTACCACCACCTAGTGAGCTTCAATCAGACGCTTGGAAGAACACAGTGGGACCCGACGTAAAAACACCGGCCACACAGCCAGGTGTCAACACGCCACTGTCTCACTCGGAGGAGAATGAGTCTAAACTGGCCTATTCCACGCTGTCAGGTGACAGTGCAGAGCAAATGCACATTAGCCAACCTTTGACAAAACAGACAATAAAAACAAGATCTCCACGGGACATGGAACGGTCTGGAGTCTCCTTGGATGATTATGATAATACTGAAGTAATCAGGTGGGATTCAACAAGAAAATGCTTTTTGCACAACGACAGAAGGCTGGAGACCAAAGTGATGCCCCAAAGAGACAAGAAGCACAATACACACACGAAAAGCATGTTAGGCTGTCTTGAAAAGGTTAACAACAGCTACAGACATTTCTGCAGTGGTAATGATGTTGAAAGTGTTGACACTGGCAACAAAGATGAATTTTTGGGTACACGATCTGACATTAAATATTCAGTTATGCCATTCAAAGACCTTTCTCGGAACATAGCTTTAGACTCTGAGAGCCATATTTATAGCACAGCGCAGGGAGGCAGTAATGAGGAAAATGACCCTGAAGATGAAAACTGTGTTAGTCCAAAAGTGGAACAGTTGAAGGCAGAGCAACTTGAACGAGATTCACTTTTCTTTTCATGCACAACATGCAATGTTAATTTCAAGGAAAAAAGACATTTCCATAGACATATGATGTATCATTTAGGCAAGCATAATCAGGTGAACAGTGAGAATGATTCACAGCCCTTTATATGCGGAGAGTGTGGGCTTTTGTTCTGTGATAGCAACTCCCTCATGAGGCACATCATTATTCACCAAGATAGGCTGGAAAAACTTATGGAGGAAATTGAAGGTCTCAAAAAGACTGAATTTGAAGATGGGGCCACCACAGTGCCGTGCTCTCGGTGCACGTTTGGTTGTAACTGCCAAAAAGTCTTTGTCCAGGGTACCAAAACACATGATAATTTGAAGCACTACTACTTTTGTGAGGAGTGTAATTACATTTCCTTGACACGGCAGACACTTGTAGCACACTTGCATGTTGCACACCTCAACACACACCAGCCTCAAAACAGGAAAATGAGTCATACTAATGATGCAGAGGGAGCACAACATGTTCCGTTTCAGTGTAAAATGAGTTTTTTCCCAAGGAGAGACAAAGTAGTGTTAGGAAAACATTCTGAAATGCCATATGTTGGCAAATATAAAACAATGGCCCGATGTAAACCAAATCTATTTAAATCTACTTTAAAGGAAAAACTCGACCGTTCCACTGAAAAGGGGGATATTCACATTCAAAAAACTGTTGACAACACTGTAAATTGTCATCAGTTTAAACCCAATGCCAGCTGCACTAAAAGCATGCTGTCGCCATATTTGTGGAGAATCGACAAGCATGGAAAGTTACTCTTACAACCAGCAGAAAAATTGGATGTGGAAACCGATCTCACCTGTGTACAAGAAGATGCTGAAAACAATGACCGCAGGGCTTTTGGCAGCTTAAAGCTGGCAAACCGTCCTACAGCCGCTGCTTTTACAGCCAGGAAGCTTAAATTGGACCAGATGTTCTGTCAGGGAAGCAAAAATGACCCCGTAAACGGGAGTTTACAAGTACAAGTAAGCCAAAATTCTCCATCAATGGGAAAAATGACTACACCTTTGCATAACACTACTGAAAGAATGAATGGTAATATATTGCCTGGGCTTAGCCAGAGGCTTAAGAAACAGTGTGCAGTTAGGGAGTTAAAGAAAGGCTGTGAGGGTGATGATAACTTCAGTGATGACACCAGCGAAGCTACAGGCAGCTTCTTGGAAAGCAGCGAGAATGAAAGGAACTCATATGCTCGGAGGTATTTGAAAAAGAGGCAGAGCTTTACAGCCAAACACCAAAGCCCCCACGCACTCAAGGTTGAAGATGATGGAGATGAAGACTGCAGTGACATAGAACAGCTCATAATCAAAGAGGAGCACATTGAAACGACAGTGAGTGATGATTCCACAGAATTGCCTAATACATCTCCAAGTGATAGTTTTGATATGTCCCCCACACCATCAGTAAAACATAAGCCCTGTCCTTACTGTCCCGCCACGTTTGAGTCCGGAGTGGGTCTGTCCAATCACGTGCGAGGACATCTTCACAGAGCTGGGGTGAGCTACAATGCCCGGCACATGGTTTCACCGGAGCAAGTGGCGTTGTGGGACTATCAGCCAAGAATCCGCAGAAAGATTTCTACTGGCATGAGAAAAAAAGGTACGATTATTTTAACAAATAATAAATACAAACCGAGTCTGAATGGACTGTGTGCCAAAACTAATATCCCTAACACCGATTGGCTCATTATAGCCTAGCTTGTGCAATATTAGGTGCCTGCACATACTGTAGAATTTTAGTGTAAGCGTGCCACCTATCAGATGTGTTCTGTATGTCCTTAAATGCTATCAAAAGATGAATAACATTATATTTTGTAATTTAGTAAGAAAATCATTTTGCATTTTTGATAGGAGAAAGAAATGGAGCCAGGGATGTGTTGGAGCAAGCATCTATAATCTTAATCAGTGGGATTGCATATTGCGCACCTCTCTATAGAAGCTTTGGTTAATTACTCCATGACAGAAGTCAAAGTTCTTCAAAGCTCCACAACCATTTCAAAGTGGCACTTCAGGATATGGTATAGGGTTTACGATTTAGTATTTCTGTGATCGGCAGTAGGGTCTATTATATGACTTACATATAAAAGCAGCTATAGAAAATCTATATCTATAAAGTTTCACATTCCAAAATGTACACTAAAAATAGCTTTTTTCTTTCCTTAAATTGTGACACACTGTTCTTATATTACAGCTGTTAAGCCAGAAACTCGAGGACAACACACGTGTCCTGTGTGTTTGGAATGTTTTGATAGCAAAACTGGCATCTCTAACCATGTGAGGGGACACCTGAAACGAATAGGTACAAAGGTTACCAGCAGCAGTAAGTCTCCGCTGTGCGCACTAAATGAATTGCTACAGAACAAAACGGAACATTGGAACAACTTTCTGACTAAGAGTCAGTTCTCCTCTCAACCTTTAGCCCCTCAGAAGTTCATCTGCAGCAATGGCCTCTTTCTGATGCAGACAAGCATCCCAGGGAAACTCCAACATGTCAAAAGGAGTCTGCATCCCATAAAGAAAAGCCTTGTGTGTAAACACATGGTAGATAACCTCTCAGAAAGGAAGAAGCTACATGGGGAAGCAGAAAGAGGCACTACAGCCACATCAAGCACTTTAGTTGAACTCCTCAAAGCCAAACAGGAAAGTGTGGAGCTTGCAGTGAGCCAAGAAGCCTATGCAACCAGGGTGATCTGTGAGATGACCAACGATTATATGGCCAAAACAGAGATGACCAGTCGGGAACCAAACTGGTCTGCTGGTATGGAATCTTTAAGTCTAGATTTGGACAGCCATCATACTGTATGTAAAATACATCATTTTTAAATGTTATGCAAAACCAGCCAAAGCAGAAAAACAAAAGTTGAGGTATCATTATCATGCATTTAATAGATCATATGTAAGACAAGCTACTGTATGTCAGTTATTATATCATTAAGTGTAGTTTATTGTTGCGTTTTAATAGTTTTTTATTTAATTGTCTTTTTATTTCTCATTTAATTGTTAGTAGAGGAATAGCATGTTGACCCAGGCAAACGCTAGGCTTGCATAAAACATAACCGCATCCATATCAACAACAACTTTATATCTTTTAAATTCAGAGTGTGTCCTGTTTTTGAGCTGCCTTCACTTGCGTCAAAGCCAACTAATTCTCAGATTTTAATTCATATTTTATTACAAATTTACCATGTCTCATCCCAGATAACGTGTTTATTGTCGACAGAATACAGTTAAACAGTGTGAGAATTGTTCACAGGCATTTGATTTGTGGGAAAAACACATTCTCTGCATAGAATGCCACCAAAGTGCTTTTGAAGTTCATATTAAAAAAACATGAAATCCTCTTGATGTTGTGTCACAAGCCCATCATCCACGAATCCACAATTTTGTTTAATGTCTGTCCAAATCAAATTTTCAGTGAGGTACTAAGGAGGACAAAGCTGCAGTGTACTTCCCAAAGACGTTTTATCCCATGTCTTCTGTCCTAAAGACTGATTTAATGGCAATTTGTAGAATAACATTTGGGTATTAACGTAAATGCACCACCGAGTTCATTTCTTCTCACCTCAAGGTCAAGATGACTCTCAAATCATGTGTTACTCACATTTTTGGGATATTTTTCTTTGACATACAAATACACTGAAAAGTAAAATCAGGTTCTTTAATTTTTGAAAGATCGTTTGGGATATCTACTGAACTATGCCAGATATCATTAATCATTAACATGCAGTCTAGTGTACAGCATCATTGTTGCCAGTTTTCCTGGAAAATGAATATATCTGTGATTTTGTGTGTGTGTCTCTGCGTGTGTAGTTTAGGAATCCTTTGTGACTCCCTCGAGGTGGTGAATTGTATGTGAAAAAAGTCCCCCTGAAGACACAAGATTGTGTTAAACTTTACCAGTAACACTTTCCAAACAGGAGAGTGCAAATAAGATGCTTAGAATGCAGCCAGGTGGAAGAAGACTTTAGCGCACACTGGGACTAACAGTTTATCTGATAATAAAATTACTGCATGAACTCAAATATATTCTATATTTCTTCGTAAATATTCAACTTCTAATGTTTGTAAACTTGGATTTGTCACATATGGTATCATGCGCAGGCTAAACTGTATAAAATGAATATATAACCTAAATATTAGGGAAATGTAAAATACACTCACATCATTTATTTTATTTTTCAGGGGAATGTGACTCAAAAAAGATTTATATTCAGTGTGACAGCACCTTCCCCACTGTTTCCCAGCTTCCTGGTCATATTCAAGCAAATGCACACAGGAAGAGGATTGCAATTTTTGAAGAAGGTAATTTCTGTTGAAGTAAAATGAAAAGCAGATGATATTTGCTGTATTTAGAGACAAAATGTTGCAAAATGTGCATTTAGAAGTTCATGTCAAGGATAAACGGATGTATTTCTTGAGATAAAGAATTCTGGTGCTTTTTTTTCTAGACTATGATTTTAGGAAGAAGAAACCAAGACAAAGGCCGGAGCTTAAAAATAATAATTTACCTTCACTGAATACTGAGATGTGCACACTGACCTGCAGGTAAAAGGAATGAAAGGCTACATACACAGTATTTCAACAAAACAACCCTTAAACTGGCACATGTATAAAGGACAAGCTGGAATATTGACATTTGCATGTTTGATGGTTGCAAGCAATTTGTCTGCACCCAGTTTTATGACTGTATATTTGCACACCATGATGTCACCCAGTGGTTTGTAAAGTCCTGGACAGCTCAACTTTTCTTAATAGTAATTACCACATTGCTCTTTTGGGCCAGAAGGAGCCACTCAGAGAAGCTGTTTGGCTTTGAGAATGCATTTAGCTCAAACTTGCTGCATATACCTGGTAGTTCAGCTAGATCTAACTTAGATTCTAACTATAAACAAATCACTGAGGAGTTTTTTTGGAACCGAACTACCACCTGCTGCAAAGGGTTAAAAGTCCAGAAACTATCAACGAATACTCTAGGAACTTAAATTACGGTTTGAATATCTATGGAGAAAGGACTGAATGTAATAGTTAAGATATCTGTGGAGCTTGGGGGAAAGCAAATAAAATAACGTCCGTTTTGCTTTAGGAAATGTATTGCTGTCCAGGAACGTGAGATCATCCAGTCAAAGAGGTTCTTAAAATATAGTGACTATCAAGTGTAACAGGTAGATAAGACTGAGTGTCATCAGCATAACAGTGATAGTGAACTTATGCTCCAAAAGTCAAGTTACAAACACAGCCATGGTTTAGTAACTTCTATTAGTTAAAGTGCCCATGTCTCTAACAATGCCATTTTGAAGCCTCAATGAATTTTATATAGTTATGGAAAAGACTGGAAAACTTGAGAATCTTTGATTACAATGTATAGAATGAATAAAACTACATCTTAGTTAGAAGGCGTTAGAAGAAATGCATGAAGTCCAGAAACACTGACAGTTTCTTTTGGTGTATCTCTGCAGATTCTGCGACCTAGTTTTTCATGGTCCCTTTTCCATTCAGGAGGACTGGATCAGGCATTTACAGAGGCACCTTCTACACACCAGCGTACCCCACTCAGGGAGAGGGATGGTAGAGGTTTTAGCCCTTCATCAGAAAATACAACTAAGCATGTCTCACGAGGACCCAGAAACTGGGTAGTTTTACTTCCAGATCCCTCCAGATCTATGTATTTCTCTCTCTCGCTCTTATTCTCCCTCTAGATATATAGATATATCTATATATATCTATACCAGCATGTTTCTGGAAAGAAGTATTTTAGTTATCCAGGCTACTATATAGTATAAATTTTCTGTATATTTGCAAAAACTTAATTATAGCATATTTTAATGCAACACTTTGCCTCAGCTAATACGACTAATAGGATTCCTGTTTTTTGACTGCAGTATAAATTATGCGCAACAATATGTATGATCCAAAAAATGTTTTTGTCATTATATAAGTGCCTTGTTAATTCAACAAAACAACTGCTCAAAAATCAGATTTTTGTAAGGAGGTTTTCATTATAATACAAAAACTTAGAAGGAGCATTAGTTAGAAGGAGAACTGCACTTTAAAAATAGACAAGAATTTGAATGTGTTTCATGTTTCATTTTCTTTTAGAGATAATATTCAGTGAAACTGTTGCTCTACTTGTACGCACAGTACAGAGTGTCATTAGTTTGTGGATGCTTTGTACAATTTCACCTCTGTGTACCTGCATCAGAGACAGAATTCTTCTTAATCCAAATGACATTCAAGACGTTGGGACAGCTTGTTCTGTCATCATTTGTTCTTTGCTTTAACCTTCAACATTCAGCTTAATTTCTGAAAACTGATTCTCATTGTTAGGCACAACAATAGCTTTTTATGAAAAACCCTCTTTAGTTGTAACAAAAGTTATATTATTTTCTATGATTAGCTCTGTGTTTCCAAAGGTGCTGTCTTTGGTTCAGTGGAAATGTGTTGTAATTAGAGACATCACGCTTAAAATTCATACTTAACAGTTTAAAGACGGAAATACTATGAACATTACCTATTATCCAAATTCACTTGCACTTAAATTTGTCACAAATTTTGCATGACAGGACTTCTGGCTATGCGCTAAGATAAATTTAGGTATTTCAGCATGTGAATAAGTACTTTTGCCAGGTCCTTTCAGTAAAATGTAGTAGTTTACCTTTTTCTTAGTACATTTTCATAATTGTATTCTCTACATTGTATATTTTAAGAACAGCTAAGGCTTTGACGTGTGTGATCTAGTCTGGCTGAACCTATTGCCAAAGCACTTACCTCAATTGTAACACTGTTGATTTATACTATATTAAAAGCCAACAAATAGTATATTTAAAATTCAGAAATTTAGATTTAGCTAAATCAAACAAATGCTTGCTCTGGTTTTACAACCAAATGCCATGAAAGGATAACTATTTTATGCATTTACTTGCCTATTTTGAATATGGAAAACTGCAGATATAGCATCTCCTAACATGTTGTACAGTTTAGCTTTGTATTAATACATGTTGTTGAATCAATTTAAGAATTCCAATTTGATTTGGATTATATCTTCTGCAATCAAATATTCATACAATTCTGATGAAACTTGCATGCAAATATTTGTATAGAAATCAGCTCCATTGATATTCAGCATGTGTGATATGAAAGAAGTGTTGTAAATTTAAGGAATTAAACACGTGTTTATTTGTTGATGCTGTGCCAAATTACATTAGTGACGTTTTTCAAGAGGTTTTTAATCTGATAAAAAGATCTTATATGATGTGATACCATGCTTAGAGGAGCATCTGACTCCTCTTGGCTGCACTGGCATTATTTACAGCAGCAGTTATGAGGGACTGAGCAAAAGGTTTAACGAACATGCGGATAATTGAGCAAGGTGAGATTAGGTTAAACAAGAGACTTCATTTACAATAAAATGGTGTTTATCACACAATATGCTGTTGAAAAGACATGTTAATTACTAAACCTTAGCTGAATCACAGATCAACAGGCAGGTGCACATTTGCACACTGAAACAAACATTGCTGGCTGGAAGAAGTCCTAAGGCAATTTGAGTGTGGGTGATTGAAATCCATACTCGACTTCCAATGTAAAAATATATTCCAAAGTTTTTCTGAAAATAACACGATGTCTGTTTTGTGTTTCTTTTCCTCTGCTGTGCCTCAGCAGGGAAACATAATCCAGGGCAAAGAGAGAGAGAAAGGAAATTTCTTGGTGTAAAACTGTAAGCTTGAAGGATAACCACTTGGGTTGTTGAAAACAGACTCCAGAAAGAAGGTTCATAACATAGCAGGCCTTGGTGACAGCATTCTGTCACTCAGTCATTGGTCACTGTTCCTTTAATATTTTTCACCTTTGTTCAGCTGCAATTTTTCACTATACATGGAGAAGTCTTTTTTTGTACTTGTGCCAATGAGTATTGTCAGCATTGGCTCTAGTGAAGTGCAAACACACCTTTGAACGTTTACTTCTCTCTGCCATTGTCAATATAAGCAATGTCTTCCTGTGTGTCACCTCTTGCAGCAGCTGCTCCACCCTCCAACCCCTTAGAAATCTCTCTCTCCTGTACTGGGAATAGTAAAAGATGCATGTTAAATGAATATCGCCATCTTATTGTAAATCAGAAACGGAGTTGATTAGACACAAGAGACGTGTGCAGCATAAAAAAGTGAGATCAAGCCAACATGTTCAGATTCATATTTTAAACAGACTTTTGCACATGGCTGAAGACGTCTTTATTTGCCTTTATTTAAATGTATTATGTTAAATCAAGCCACAACCTTGGCAAATGCCAGTTGAAATAACTTGACAAATGAGAATTCACAAACGGTTAAATTGATTGGCCAGTTTGTTTGTAACCAAAAAGCAGAACCAGTGCCTGTAAGACCCAAACATTGGTGTCATTAGCCTATTAAATGGCAGTTTTCAGATATTATCACTCCAGTAGATTTGGCTAGTGTCTCCTAGCTCACTAGCAGGCTGTTTCAACCTCGTTAAATTACGATGTTGGCACAGATAACAAATAAAAGCAAGGTAGAAGTGACAAAGTTGGTATTCAGTGGTAGTGGAGTCAGTGGTGGCATGAGACATTTGTTGCACTGGGGTTTGTGTCGCAGCTGCAACTGGTTTTTAGACTTTATTTTACAACTAATATGTGCTGCTTAATGGGCCACAAACATCCAAAGTTAGTGAGTAAACGTTAAAGCTCTTCATAGAAACTCAAAAAAACACAGTTGTCCTGCTGTTTATCCCCATTTTCCCCATTAATGTTCTGCTACATCTATTTTAAAGTCAATTATATATTTGTGGAAGTAAATGAATATTTTGCTAGCTTCAACCATGCATGAATATAACAACAGTGAAGCCAGATGTGAGTTTAAATGACTTTCTCTTGCTGCTTCAAACCTGCAGTGCCTTTGAAATCTGTGAGTGGAAATATTTCACAGTATATAGTAAGTGATGTCTTTTACATTCAGACAGCAGAAAATTCATTGTTTGTGTTAGTGCAGGATGGCCATTGCCTTACAGATCTTCAGCTGCAACAAGATTCACATTCAGACAAAAGAAAATCTGAGTGCTGGTGTCACTTTGTTTGGAAGATGTGGAGGAAAAATAATAAAGATATGATCTAAATAAAGGCAAAATATGAATTTGTAGTGGATTTAATGGAGTAGAGTTTAAGGTTGATTGGTGTTTATCATGTATTAATCTGTTTAATCTGCCCTGAAAGTGGTGGCGTAAACAACCTCAAACACCACAGCAATTTTTTTTTGACAAAAACGTCATCATTCTAATTTCAAAGAAACGTCTCTTTGATTACAGAGCACAGATGCAACTTTTAGCAGCAGCAGCTGGAGTTGCCGCTTTCAGCTGTCTAAAGGTGTCTTATGTGATAATGAATCAGCCCCTTCCCCACAACACACAACCTGATTTTATTTGTTATGTTTAACAAAATTTGTTGCAATTCAGTTGGGTGAAAGATGCACATTTCAGTGTCATTTTGCACCATTATTCCCAACAGAAAGTAATATTAGGGCTATGTGCTATTTTAAACTCCAGTGTTTTGCAGCAGAACTGGCTGGGTATTTGATGTTTCTAATGCTTGAGAGCCACTTCTGGGTTTTCTACTTACCAGTGGCAAAGGGGGCTAACCCTGCAGTTTATCTTGGGCAGTATTTAAAGCAGCGATCAAAGCTGTACAAACCAATTGTCATCATGCTTCTCTGGAGGGAATTTTGAAGTACATTAATACTCCTTCTTTGGGAAATAATTGTGCCACTCTGTGACTTCATTAGGTCTCCTGGCTGTTTCAAAAGATGTTCTCTCTGGAGGTTGAAAGCCACATCGCTGGCAGACAGCATCCCAAGGGGCTGAATGAATAAAAAAAAGGAGAGATTATAATGAGATTGAGTTAGCCATGACCAGAATTGGGCTTTTCATTATCCCACTGGCTGGAGAGAGAAAGAGAGAGAGAGCAAGAGAGGGGGACAAGGCTGACAAAAAGAAATGTGTTGTTGCAGGACCTGCTCGCCATCTGCCAACTGGGTCCAATGGTAGGCAGCCAATGCATGCTTATCATTTCCATGGGTATCAAAGGGGCCTCCTCTCTGGAGATTTCACCATTAAAACCGCAAGCGCTAACCCCGTACAAAGAGCGAAACACGCATTTAATTCAGAGGTAACAGTTTCTGTCAATTTAGCAAATCAAAATCAGGGGCAGCATAAAAAAACCTTCAATTACTTCAATTTTTATGATGCGTACGGCAGTATCCCAAAAGAGTATGCATCAACCAGAAGGACTTTTTTATTAGCTATGCTTTTATAAATAAATATATATATTTTTTCAGTGTCTGTGGCAGCAGTGAATCAAAGGTCAGGAGCATTGATCGTGACCTGTTCCTTTGGCCAGTTATTTAGAAGTGCCACATATTGTCTGTGTAAAAAAAAGAAAAAAGGAAAAAAAGGAGAAGAAAAATCAATAGGTTTCCATTATCTGGTTGGGCAGTGTCACTGGCCTGTCAATGATCCTGTTACAGCGGCGGTACAAGGGTGACACGGGCCCACACTCAATCGCTGCTGACAAGAGGAAAACATGCTGACAGGCACCGGGAACAAGTTGGAACACAGATTTGCACTTCAAGCAGCCGTCCGAGGAGGTATCGTGCAAGGCCACCACGTGGCAGAGGGGGTGAGCTGAGTTTGGGTGGATGTGTAGGGGTTGATATGTGGGGGTGGGGGTGCTGGGGAGGAAGGCGGGTGATTCCCAGCCAGCCTCCTTCTACTGTCTGACTGTCTAGCTCTCAACCACAAATGCTTTTATCCTCCTATAAATTATTCACCCCTGGATACACCAAAGGAAACTCGCTTGCACTGATTGTGGCTGAGGGGAGATTCATAAAACCTATGCCCCAGTCTGCATCCACTGCAGCTGCCTGGACACTCCTGCAAACTTCTCCAAATCTCACCTACTCTATGCAATATAAATATGGGTTATGTTAAGCATGAGCATTGGAATACCCATGTTTTTTGGGCTTTGTGAATGGCCTCAAAAGGAAATTTGCCAAATCTTTGTATTTACAGGTATTAATCATTTTCCATAGTTATTGACTTTCTGACACATTAGCTCTTCACCTACAAAGAAAACAAGAGTCAGCTTTCATCAGTCAGTCCAGATGGCCAGTCAGAAATTAAGGAAGACATCAACTGTCTCTTGAAAGAACATGAATCAATATATTTTGACAAGGATCAAATGTGCTTCAGATGAACCTTTTTGCCCTCCCAAAGCAGTCTTTCTCCTCTTGTCAAACCTCTTTATTTTTGTTTGTCTACATATAATGATCACATTTCCAATGACTCTTGATTTTAGCGACTACTTTTACCAGCATAATGAAACTGAATGCAATTCACCGGATAATCATCTGCGGTCTAAAGTCGACATATAGCTAACAAAATACTATACGATATACTTTGATTCTGTGTGCCCAAGTCGTAGCCAGCGTGCGCTACTTTTCATTCTTTTTATTTTCATAAAACAGGCCTTGGGACACTCGTGACGTCACGTCCCTGGTTAGAGAAAAATACCGCCCTTCTTTTGTTTTCTTTTTCAATTACACATACATATGTGTACATTTTTTTCTTCATATGTAGCCAATTCTGTTCATAATGACTGGGGAATTCAGGTTAATATGTTGACAAGGTTTAACAACAGCGGGTCATGTTGCACAACACGCATGGCTGGCTCCGTTCACTCCAGCAGCTGACAGGTCCTAATCATGCGCTGCCCTAAAGGCACTGAAGCAAAAGAGGGTTTTAATCACTGAATTATAGACCAGCAGCGAGGCTTCAAATTGAGACGTAATTAAAGTCAAAGTTGCAGTAATTGTTTCAGCTAATTGGGCAGACAAGTGCATTATGGCGCGATTACAATATCTGCAGTAGTTCCCAGGGTTTGAGTTTTTTTGTTTTGTTTTTTTAAATATTATTATGGAGAAATGAGGCATAACCTTGGTTTCTGATATGAAACATGTCAATAATAGGTTACGATTTATACTTTATAATTTAACATTTTAAAACAGAGGAAAAAACTCACAATTAAAATAAAAAGCTTACAAGCAAGAGCTCACCCCTTTTGTGGTATTTTAATTAATTAAGTTGTGTAATTTTTCTTCTATCGCTTCACCTATTAGTTCAGTTGAGCACCTCTCTCACATGAATTTAAATAAGTATCAGCATCAATGTGTCATTTACAGTAAGGAGATTAATAATGCAGTCAACACGTCGTCCTCGGAGGTGATGCGGCACCTAAGGCAACATCATTATTTCCTATTAATTACTCCGCCAACCAAATGCCTTTAGAACTGGAGCTGCAGTAGGTGTGATGGGGGGAAACTGGTCTGGGAGCAGCTGCCCTGTATCCCGCCGGGCTCAGCCTGACCTCCTTTTTTTTCTCCCCCTCTTCTTCTCCTTTTACATCACTAAACTGGAGGCTTGACAAGCCCTATAGGAGCGCAGAGATTTTGATTTGGATGAGGGGAGAAATGTAGAATATGAGCCAGAAATGACGATTCAGACAGCAGTTCGGGTGAAGCCAAAGAATCAATTGTCGAAAAAAAAAATCTGATCTTTAGCGTGTCTGTTTTGGGGCGGAAGTGTCTGTAGTGATCCATCATATTACACCCGGGCTGCTGGAACCGCTTTCCTCTTAAACATGCACTTTCACCCACGCTGATTCAATCTTTTTTATTTCATTATTTATTTTTAAATTATATTTTATTTCTGAGACTTTTACCACAAAAATAGTAATAATAATAAAATAATAGCAGCTAATAAACGTTTGGCAACCATTAACACAGGAAGTAAATCTATTTACGGGTGTGACTGTATCCTTGTAATCACGTAGAGGGGTGTGAAACGGCTCTATGGGATTAAAAACTGTTTACTAACCACTGGGCCTATGAGCTTTTATGTGTTGACTCCAATGTGTACCTTCACCATTGAACAGTAGGGGGCGCTGTTCGTTTCGTCCTGAAAGCCAGGAGGAGCCGTTTTGCACAAAGTGGCTCCACTGAAACCGATAATCAACAATAATAAGCAGCCAGATAAAAATAAAATAATAGTAGGGAATTGAGAAAAATCACAAACTCGGTATAGTCTCCTTTTTTAAAATTTCTGCATCAATTCAAGCTGTCAGAAGCGCTACTGTTCAATGTATTGTGATATCTTTAGATATACATATCGCAGGATTATCTGTCAGGTCTAGGTACACGGGCCTTTTACAGTTTGACGGACTCTTTTTTTCTTTCCTCTGAAAGATAAAGAACAGTAGCAAAAGCCAACTTGACTTCCAGACCCCCTTATAAGGCCTTCTTTTTTGGTTGATTCATTTAATTATTTTTCGATACTATTTTATGTGTTATTTATGAATCTATTGTGGCTACTGAAAGATCACATCCCCACCTTGCTCTCAGGACGCACACGTCTCCAAAAGCTACACAGACTGTCTCATCATCACGCCAGTAATCAAACGTATCTCAGAACAAAAAAAGAAAAGAAGAAAAAGAAAAAAATCCTTCTTTTTTTCTTTTGTCGCACTGAGGGAGAAATTTAATTACAACCTCGGGTGTATGCTGGCATTGAGGAGAAAAAAAATCCAGGCGACAAATGAATATACAGAGCAAATGACAAAACATGAGGGGGAATAACTGACAGATGAAAAGACAGAGGATGTGCAGCTAACAGGCAAAACGCGCCGGTACAAAGCCGCGCACACCTTTGAGAGCAAGAGTTTGTTTTATTGCACTTCTCCCGGGTTGCATCTCCTGTCGATTTGCAGAAAAAGAAGGGGGGATAAGCGAACATGCCCTGTTTAAGAAACAAACATGCAGATTAGATGGGATTCTGACAACACACAGCTCAGACTTCGTGTCCCACAGCTCATCTCTCAACAATGAGAAAAAAAGAGAGAGAGGTTTGAAAAATCCACTCAGCGCGCGCTTGACAACACTTACCGTCATTCTGCAAACAGTAAATGTAAATAATGAGGTGGCATCTGGAAATAAATAGGGGAAGTCAAGACAGACTGATAACAAGTCTCGTCCGCTTAAGACCCAATGGGTGTCACTGAAAAGCTTTATATAGATGCCTCTGAATAATAATATTAATAAAAAAAAAACAATAATATGATAAACGTGAATTTGATGGATTTGGCAACCAAATATATATATATATTATTTCTAAAAAAAATCTAAATTTAAATCACATTCAGTATAAGTGGATCAGGGCGTAGCCAGCAGGAAGCCTTTCTTACAAAGAAAGAGAGAGAGAGGGAGAAAAAGAAAGACCTCACAAGGCGTGTGTAACATTTACTTCAAGTGCGGGGAGTTGTCACCTGTGATGTGGTACCAGGCTACATGTCAGCAGAAGCAGCACTCACTCACCTTCAGGGATGCTCCACTGTGGACTGCCACGACCAACAGCTGCACCACTGACTGAACACAGCTACACAAACGCGCACGCACCTTCTGCACACCTTCTTATTCCAGCTGGACGGGTGTGACTCACACGTGACCACGAACATCTCCTAGAAGTAAGCGGTGTCTCAGCAGCAATGAAGGAAGTTCCAAGAATATTTACTTGAGCACTTCGTCTGCGTGCTATAGGCTGTGTTTCTGCTCTTGTGTATTTCAGAGAGAAAAGTTGCGCTTCGGCTGCTTCAGTTTGAATAACTTACAGAAGCGAAAAAAAAAAACAAGCAAAATACACTTAAGTGCACCACTAACAATCCCCAATGCTGGCTGAAGATGCGTTTACATTTCTAAATAAATAAATTATGTATACTTTGTTGTTTTTGTGGTTTACTTTTTATTTTTTTGGATTTTGTATTGCTGTTTTAAATGTTGTTTATGGTTATGGTTTATGGTGTTTTAAACCACCAAACAGCAATCTATGAAATAATACTAATCAATAATAAGAATTAAACAAACTTCACTTTCATACTTTTGACTTCGCGATGGGTTATTTGCTAATTTTAATTTTTTTTCCCTTTCAAAAAGCGATAAATACAGCCTAGTGCCGTTTTAAAATCTGAGTGATGTTTCTGTAATCTTGTTTAATGTATTTAGTTTTCAGCTGACACACAACAGGTTATTTAATGTGGCACTATCAACTTGCATTCATTCAACTAAAATCTAACGTACATCAATTTTTTATATGCAGACAATTTCTGCGTGGATATGTGATCTTGAGATTCAAATTTCAAATTTGCAGTAAATCTCACCGCAAAGTTTATTTTATTGTGAGAAATGAGAGTCAAAAAACGTAAAATATAAATGGTTCATTAAATAAACACATAAGCAAAAATAAAATTATTGTTATTCATTTTTCCTCAACATCCTTCCTCAACCGCCAGGCAGGTTTGAATAACGGTCACGTGACACACTATTTGGTCACGAGGTCATTCCGGAAATTTGGGTTAATTACGCGGTGTTCTAATTTTACTCTAATTCTTCACCATGAAAGCTCTGTTTTAAATGAATATTTAAAATAGAGAAATATAGATTTTTTTTTTTTTTTTTTTTTGCGGATTTATTCCTGCATGCAGTATACGAGCTTCAGTCTGAAGGATGCCATCAGATCATCGCGAGGTACAGAAAGTTTATGCTGTTGGTGCCAGATACAAGCTGTTTTCTGAATGCCATTAGCTCATTCCAAGGTTTGGTAGAAGTATCACAGTAACTCAGCAGTGGGCTGTACCTGACATTGCATAGCCCTCTGGCCAAGTCGAGGGGTTTTCAACCTGCAGGTGGACGTCACCAACATGGTCTCTAACAAAGTCAGATGCGTCACAAACAGGAAAGAAAGAAATGAACAAGATCTGCTTCTTAACTTGAATTTCCATTTGAATGTCCATAAATTAGCTTATTGGTGCGAAGACTGATTTCTGAACTTTAATGTAGCAAGGACAAGAAAATGATAGTCACTACAATAATAATGCGTTTTTGTTTGTTTGTTTGTTTTAGACATATAGCAATTATTTCTGGGGATTGTGAAAACCTACAAATATTTAGAAAGTGCATTTGCAGCTGTATGGACATGAAAGCATGACTGATAAATACAGAGTGGTGTCAGATTAAAATAAAAACTAAGATAAACTGGCTCACAACCTGCTGGAAAGGTTTCAGTGCATCTTAGTGATAAATCTTCAAGTGTCTGGAATTTTACTGGATGAATGAACACCAAAAGATCTCTCAGTTGGTGTTTTGATCATCATGTCAGTCCACAAACTGAAAAAGATGATCGGCTTGGTTGAGAGCTGTTGACTGCAAAGGCCGTAGTGCATCATTTTCACACTCTATTCAATGATCCTCACCCATGGGGACCTTGTTTACCATGAATGGACCAAAAGTGGACTCTAGCCATGCCAATCAAGCACTAAGAATGGCCTAAAAAAGATCCACAATACCACAGATTCAAATATTTTAGTGGGACAGGACAAAGATCACTGGCATAACTCAATAAAAAAGTATACAGTAAAATCACTGAAGGCTACACTGATGTTCTCTATAAGGAGTTTGGGATGTTGCCTTCAAGAGTGCTCTTTAAAGCCCAAGCTTGCAGAGTATCCAAAGAAAACTAGGCTTTATTTCAAAGGCAATCTGATGATTTTATAATGTCCATAGGCGTGACTGGACATGCTTATCCAAGAAGGGTGTTTTCTGCAGGATCTGCTGAAAAGGGAATGGTTTCTGTGAGCTTACCTTTTAATCTCATTTGAACACTTTATACATGCAGGGTTTTGTCCAGTTTAATATACAGTAATTGTTGTAATTAATTACTTAACTCATTTTTGTGGACTAAACATAGCAGACAAAATAATCCTAATTCCTCAGTTCATGTGGGTGTATGTAAGGTCGCAAGCCAAAAAAACAAAACAAGGTAATGAACCCCTGATTTTTACTGTGTGACACTGAATTAAAAACACACGTGACCTTCTCTAAATTTAGAATTTTTCTGCACCCCGCTAATTTGAGTATTCATTATTTCCTCATAACTCGTAGGCTAGTGTGAACAAATCATTATTCTGCTATTTAAATGTCTTTCATTTTTCTTGGCCAATTTCCCGCTCTGTGAAGTGTAACAGTATGTAGTGACAGCAGCCCCAAAGGTTGCTGTCACTACAGGCAGCTGTGCATCGAATCTCCCCAGCAGCCTCATTATTCTATTCTCCTCCAATATCCAAGGTTGATCTAATCACCAGATCAACAACGGGAAGTGCAAGAGAACAAATAATGGAGACAAAATGAACAAATGATTAGTATGCTGTGAAAAGTACTATACATTACTTATTTAGCATTTAGATAACTATCTATCCTGAGGAGCAAGCTTCAAAGTTGAACTCAGTTTAGGCGAGGGGGATTAATTCTCTCTGCTGCATGCTTCATTGAATCTCTCATTACCAAACTTTGTCTGTATTGATGTTAGATTTGATTGAAGATTAGAGCATTTAGCAAATCTTGCTTTTCCGCATGTATCAGGCTTTTTCAAGCGCGGCGCACCGCTCGCTGGTCAATACCCTCACTTTTATCCAGTGTCTGCTTCATTTAAACTTAATCAACTCCATCAATGAACTGGAACAGCGAAATGTCCCCTGGAACAATAGCTTTTGTTGGATAATGCTTTGGTCTTATTCCTAACCGGGTGGCGATAAACCTAAAATTACACTATGATGAACTATTTCAATCAATATGATAATGGAAATTGGCTTGGGTGACTCTTTGCAGGGCTTAAGGAGGCAAGCTAAAGCCTATGTGACATTAATACATCTCCATGCTCTCTCCCTGCTGTTGCAACCCCCCTATCTCACTTTATTGTCCCATCTTTTCAGTGACATTGACTACACCATATTGCAAAGCGCCTGGTTGTTTAATGATCTATCTGCACAAGGGAATGCTTGTGCTGAAATGGATGCGCAAGCCGACGGTCTCACGCATTGTTTTCCAACTAAATTATAGGCTGTATACTTTGTTTCCTGTAGTGGCTCAGCGGGGTGTAGATCAATCATTGATGGCACCGTTGTAAAGCAGCTACAACGTGACTTTTGCTGCTCATTTGGACGTTTTGTCCTTGTGCGGCATCCAGTGCCTGTTATAGGCTACAGTTCATCATATTTATACTGCCACCAAAAGACCAATTTCACGAGCCTAAGCAAGGAAAACGCATGCCCCACATCTGTTGCATACTAATAAATATGCCACCTTCTGGGACAATCCAGGAGTGATCATAATGATCGACTGCCAAGTGATATGACTTACCATAAACCTGTTTATTTGAAAAGTTTCCTCTAAGCCAATAATAGTCAAATTTATTTTGGCATCTATTATTATTTTTGAAAAAAATGATTTACCCAATGTGCACAGCTGTTTTCCCTCTCATCGTTTCAGATACCAGCGTTGGCACATGGAAAGAGATGGATGCCTTTGTTGTTTTGCTAGAAGAGCGCAGTTATTACTGGAGCTTAAAGTCACAGCTGTCCTTTTGCAGGGAGTCACTGATCTGCTCCATCTCCCATTAATTACATGTACTGATTAAGTTATGGTTCGGTTTTTGAATTAGAGGCATGTATTTGTCATTTAATTTGGATTTTGAGAGAAGTTATATAGTTCTGCCGCAGAGCCAAACACCATATTTATACAGACAGGTGACAAATCAAAAGTGGTGGGTTTGGAGTCTCTGTTGTGCTGCACAAGCTTTTTGCTCCCATTATTTGGGAAAATTTATTCCCTGAAAAACTGTCTCTTATTAATCCAAATATCAACCAAACTGAAGACCTATGGTAGGTGATGGACTGACGTGTCAGATAACACTCTTGACCACCATCATCAAAACAACAAACAGTATATATAGGGATATTTTTTGAGAAAAATGGTTTTCCCATCCATCCATAGACTCGTAGAAGGTGAATCTGTTATGGTGGCATGTGACGGATCAACACTTTAATAAACACTTACTTTACCTACATAACTGTTTGTAGATAGACAGCATGACAGCGCTCCAGAAGCGAATCTCCCTCTGTTTACTCATACCAGTATAAACCTCCCTATTAACCTCAGTTAATGTTAATAGTATTGCAAATAAGCTAAACGCATCAGTTTGACCCACAGAAAACACAGCGAACTAAGACAGACCAATGATATTGTCCGTATTGATATTCATCAGTATTGTGAGTCTTGATGTCTGTGCAAAATATATTCTTTCAAAAAACAAACAAACTCCTTTTTATTTATAATTTTAACGAGATTTACTCGTTGTAATATGCAAGGAGTTGCACATAACCACTGTGGTGTTATTGTAACAGTATTATCCAATAGGAGGCAAGGTGCGGGAGTGAGGGGCATCTTGGGATACGTGAGTTGTGCTGTGTTTAGATTTTCACTGGAAGGTCATAAAAGAAAGTTCTACACAAGAGTGCAGTTAGTCTCACGCTTGTTTTCTGATAGAAAACGCAACAACCACAACACTACGATTGTTGCTCACAGTCGCAGTCGTCTACCTGTGCAATTCTCCTCGTTAAGGGGTGTTTATGCACCTTTCATCGTATTGTTTTGTCTTATACGGTCTGCAAATCTTTGTCTCTCTGCTCTCATAACCTTACTTACATGTATCCAGTGCAGCTGACAAGACAAATAAAAATACAGTATACCACGCGCTCACTGCTGAGCATCATAAAAATGTCCGTAACAGAGAAAACAGGAGAACTCTGTAGCTCCTACTGATCAACAGATAAATTAATAACGTCCAAAAAATAATGCAGGTGTAACAATATTTTAATCTGATTTCTAATCTTGATGGAAGAGTACTGATTGGCTGAAAACAAACTGCCGGTCAGAGAGGTTGTAGTCAGGCTGCGTAAGGCTGGTTATCAGTGTTAAAATTGATGCTAAGTTTGCTGAAACTTGTTAAGATATGAATTGGTTATCACATATATACAAGAAAAAAGCCAAAAAGAGTTTATCAGATTAGTAGTAGTTTCTCTGCAGACTACCTTTAAAAGGTTTAAAACTTGAATCTGACGATAAAGATGTCACATACCAGAATGTGTTTTATTCTCCATTTTAGTGCATTTAAAGCCTAAATGCTTATCTGCATTGTAATGGATAAACATGGATCAAGTTGAAGCACGGTTCGTGAAAGAGTTGGCCATTCCCCTGCCTCGCTAACCTTCTGCCTTCTTCAGCAGCCAGTGTCAATTAGCCTGTCCTGTATCTTAACCGTGTGAAGTTGCTGCCATGTCACCATCATCCAGCAAACATGAAACACCAGATGTGTCGTTTGACACTTTTGAATATGTTGTTTGCCTTTGTTTCCGTGTTTTACTCCCGGTGCTGAAAATGATTTGAGAGGACAGACATGCACAACAGATACAGCACCTTGAACATCAAAGACCGGCGCTGCAGTATTAGTAACGGTGTGTCTGTGTTTCTGCTGTAACTCTGCACGCGCTCACATACACACACACACACACACGGATAAAGGCTTGTGTGAGTCTGCGTGCACGTCTGCTTGCCTTCCAAAGGAAAGCATCCGAGACAGCCCAGAATATAAAAATTTACAGGCCTCTTTCCTGCTTTGTCTGTCTCCTTTCCCATTCTCTTAGGTGAATGGGGGCCTGAGTGATAGACCGAGAACCTTTCATCTCACCCAGTGAGTGTAAATAGCTGTCATGTTTGATTGGTGGTTTGACGTGCACGTGATGCCCTGGAAGAGGGGAAGAAATTCAGTGAGGACGCGGTGCATGACGGTTTCTCTGTCTGCAAACTAAAGAGGTAATGAATGAGTAATTGCACAAAAATCTGTGTTCTACATTTTGTCAAATGTGATTTCTCAGAGTTCATGTGGAAGAATCTGCAGCTTGTACTGTACAAGATTGAGTCTGGGCTGACTCACAATGGCTTTTAATCTCGTCATATTTCAGAGTTACTAAACAGAATTTTAAAAAGTGAAATACTTTTATTTGAATCTGCTCAGCATATTACAGCCTGTAGAGCCCCTGGAGCACAATTATACTTAAAGTTACTTATCATAATTGCCAACTTTGTTATGTACCCAGGAATATTAAGCATGTTTACATCGCTAAATTGTGTTTTACTTGTTTAAAGTGAAAGCGGTGATCTTTCAGTATATAATTCAATCTACTGGTTCTAGCAATAGAGAGGAAAGGTTTACAATAATGCTGAATTATGTGCTGTGTTTCATGCTACAATCAGTGATGTTACTGATTGACTGCTTCACATTGGGGAGGTATGAGAGGTGGGGGGGTTTAGCTGAGTAGATCTGACGTAGAACTGGATCCAAAGTAATCTGCCAGTGCCTTTTGTTTTAAATGTTTTGTTATTATGTTCAATGGGAATAAATTTTTTTTAAAATGCAAGTTATGTTAAAGTGAATCCTTAGTGTTAATTCAAATGTGTTTAAGTATGCAAACAGATTATTTTGAAAGGGCTTGGGTTAGTTGGTTTTCCATTTGGTTCACACAGAAAATATCTTCTCGCTGGCTGACATTTTAATGCAGACGTTCATGGTCCTCAGAGGATGCACGTCACCCGACTTTAGGAGACAAATATCATAGCAACACCAGCACAGTGGTGCAGGTGGCAGCACTGTCACGTCACAATAACAAGCTTTTTGTTGTGGAGTGGGAATGGTTGTTTGTCTGCATGTGTTGACCCTTGACAGACTGGCAGCCTATGCAGGCGGTACTCTTTCACCCACTGAGGGTGGGATAGGCTCTAGCCCACCCATAACTATGGCTGGATAAAAAGTTATGAAAGGGGATGTGTTTAATCTTAATATTTGTGCATTTGGTATATTTATGGTCCATATCTTTTAAACTAGAATACATATATTTTATCTCCATAAACTATTCCATGAACTGCCTTTAAAATCTCTTGCTGTTGGTGTTTTTATGTCGATGTACATGAAAAAAAATAGAAAATTCAATTCCAGGAATAAAAAGCAATGCATTAAATTCCATGACTGTGCTGTGTGAACAGTCCTCTGTATATTGCAGTTACCCTAGTTTTGATCAAAAAGAGTTAATGTATCACTTTAGCATACACTGCCCACCGAGAAGCATGATGGCTCTGTGGTTTGACATATATTTCATTGTTTGGCCTCAGAATGATAACGCTGATGTATTTTACAATGGACTTTTGCTTTGATTTAAAACACCAAAAAAGCATACCACTCTCATCTGCACTCCAATGGCCTGGAATTGGCAAGAAAAAAGCTATTTAACTAAAGAGAATATATGCATCAAATGAAAAGCAGATGAAAAAATATGCAATTATGTTCCTGATTGGGTTAAGTATTTCTCTGCCAGCACATGCCAGCTACCACTAGAACCTTTCCCAAATGGTCTGCTTCCAGGCTTGGGCGAAGCCCCAGAAAACATCACATCAGAATGGTGCCATCTCGCTGTTTCCTCTGATCCATGGCCAGTGTGTCTCCCCATTCCTCTCTCCTCTTTGCTACGCTCAGCCCCTCTCTGCGTCCCAGATAATGGAGCTCAGCTTCTGTCTGCCAAAGGGTCCGTAGCTGCCCGGGAGTAATGACCTGAGGGGGTACTTTGTGACAACCAGGGTATAATAATGCCTGCAGCTACGGACAAAGCAGACCCCGGGGGTCAATTTTTAAATACTTTTATGTTTTTCATCGAGGATAAGAGTCATCTATTTTTATTGCAGGCTATATACAATATGTACACAGCAGAAACAACACATTTATTCCAACCAAGGGAAGCACAGTGTGTTTAATGTTGTTCATTTCAACAAAATGTAGTTAAGTTTTGATAGAACGACATAGTTGTGAGCTAGCTTTATTGACAAAACATCATCCACTATTCAAGAGTTTATCTGGCACATGTCTGTAGGCCACAGTGCTTCAGATTAAAATAGTGTTATTGAGGTGCGCAAGGGAATATGGAATCACCTGCGAATGAAAGGCTTCTCCTAATGGGTTAATTGTAACAAAAGCTCGGGGTCTTGCCCCATTGAACAGAAGAGGATTGTGGAGCACAGACCTGTGGAAATGATGTCAAGCAATGTGTTGCCTGCTTTGCCCTGAAGGGCCAGAGTTTGTCTGTCAGCAGTTAAATGCTTACCTCCTACCCCTCCCCTAACACTCAACAATCAATTTACCTCCTCGGGGTCTATGAACCCAAAGATTTGACCTTGCAGACTCAAGCTTTGTTTCCTCCCTCATCTCTCACACCTCAAAGAGTTCTTATTATAAAATAAAGAAAGGGGAGTTTGAAGTTAGGCCTCATTCAGTAGGCTAGTAGGTGAATTTTCTGTTGCCAAAACCACAGGAGGAAACTTGATAAAGGTAATTTTCAATTGATCTCTAGTTTCATGCCAGCCTTTATTCCTAGAATTGAACTCTGAGTTGTTTTATTTCAGTTATTAAAATTAAGTGCTTAAAGGAAAGCCAGGTAGGGTGGGAAATACTGTTTTTGTATTCTATAAATATTTAACTTGTTTGCTTACAAAGGAGAGCCACACTACATGTTTCCAGCTAGAAGCAGGTAGAAACCTATAATGTGGCTCTCTTAATGTGGAATTATCTGGTGTTAATGTAGTGTAGCAGCTCTAAAAGTAACTAGTTTTTAAAATGTATAAATCTACAACTTGCAATAAAAAACGGGTAAATCATTATTACTTGAACTTTGAGGTGCTTTTACACTGTCTCTGTTTCCACTCTTTATGCTAAGCCAAGCTAACTGGATGATAGCTGTGTGTTCATTGACTGTGTGAAAAAGATGGACAAAGTTTTTGGTCAAGCGCCTTAAACACGCATTCTCTCTAATGGCCAGCAGGAGGCGACACCTCAGATGGCAAAGATGTCCAGCTGTATAGAAATCTATTGGAAGGTGTCCATGGGCTCCCT
Organism: Diplotaxodon limnothrissa; assembly: GCF_057381915.1. Taxonomy (NCBI): domain Eukaryota; kingdom Metazoa; phylum Chordata; class Actinopteri; order Cichliformes; family Cichlidae; genus Diplotaxodon; species Diplotaxodon limnothrissa. The sequence goes on along the minus strand of NC_140617.1, from coordinate 14,950,893 downwards.
TCATCTGTGGCCACAGCAGACACTTTCCTGATCAGTTTATAATCTAAAACAGTAGTTTCTCATTTTACTGAATACAAAATGATCTGCATTTTGTTAATTATGATCCCAATTTGAGTCCAAAACAACGTTAAAGGAACCTTTACTTTTAGGGCTGACCTGAAGCTATGCTAAGCCAAGCTGCATACCTCACGGAAAAGATTGGAAACCATATCAATTCTTAAACCTCAGCAATAAAATTCAAACGTGTATTCTCCAAATGTCAAAGTATTTATGACTGTTACATAAAAAAGTTAATTCAGTAGAATTTGATTAAGAGTCAGCAGTGGCATTGTTGGTTTTGTTAATTTGTTTACTTTTAATCATCAGCAGAACATGCGCGCCAATGCCTCTGCATGCTTCTGCAGTAACAGATTATACGTCTTCATTTTGGATAGTTTTCCATGTGTCTTACGGCCAGTATTCATTTCAGTAAAGTAAACCGTAGTTTTAGTTTTAAGTTTAGTTTATAGTTAATTATAACAACTTTGATTCACACTTTTGTTTTGGCAGGTTGTGCGTGCCAGCAGAAACCATTCATGAAAGATGCACCCCTGAGGCTTACAGAGGTACACTCCATCATCTGCTAAGCAGGTAACTACTGTATATTTTATAGAAGAACAAAGCCAGCTCCTGATGAATGACTGTGCTATAGGTAATGAGCTTTTTACCTAGAAACAAATGTTTCGCGCTCAAAAATGTATCAAAACTGAAAATCAGGTTTTAGTGTTTATATGTTGTACAGTTGATTTACTTTTATGTTTATGGGTGCACAGCCTGGAGATGCCTCTGTGTCAATCAAAGACTTCAAGTCCCAAGATTTATTCAGTCCCCCTCCCATTTGTACAGTAACCAATGGAGGGAGTACACACCCAGCAAGGTGCTAGCTAATTGGGCATACTGAGAATAGAAAAAAAAGAGGAAAATAAGCACCTTCTACTGTTATGTGACATTTATTGAAAGTGCTGATGGATCAGCACAAAGCTTTCTTCAGGGTGTTCGAGTAGAGCTTTGTAGTGAAGCATCATCTGTTTCATGAGATAATTTTTATGTCTTTTTTTTGTTTTGTTTTTTGCTTTTCAGTTTAATGCGTTTTAGTTCTGCAGCATAGAGGTACAAAATAGCGAGCAAGGAGATATGATTCACTATGCCAAACTCATGGGATCATTCGTACAAAACCTGACTCCAAATTAAGCTCCCACTTAGACCGACAAAAATGCTGCTTTCTAAGAACCCAGTTATGCATAAAATTACATCCAGGAAAACATTTAGTAGGAGACAGTTAAACTTTCTGGAGTGCCGGCATTAAAATGCTCAAAGTTTGCCATGTAATACCCCTTAGCTGAACACTAGAGAATAGCTAGTCTGGTTCTGATTTGTTCTTTACTTTCCTATTTTTGTTCCCTTTAGGGCCATTATAACTAAAATAATAAATGTCTAATAATGGCATTAAAATTCAATGAGATGAAGACTTATTCTGTTCAAACAACAATCTATATAAGCCTATGTAATTTTAGACACTTAATACAATAAAAGGCAGTGAATTTAAAGCTAACAAATATCATACATGACTGATAATTATGGAAAAATGCATCAGAACTTCCACCCTGTTTGAATGCAGCATTTGGTGCATGCACTAGTGAATTTGTGATCTGCGGATAATCTCTATGCTAAGCTAGAGAAGCATCAGTCTGTCTTGATAAGATTATTTTTTAAAACATTAAACTGTTTCATTAACATGACTTACTTTATGACTGTATGCTGATTTCGGTTATTGGCTGCAATACCGCAGAATGAAATCAATAGCTAATAGTCAAAACATATAAACTCTTCTCTCTGACTCACTGAAGGATATCATACAGTACAACGATTTCACATTTTATTTTGGTCTTTTAAGGATGGTTCTCTGGCACTTGTGTCAAAGCTCGTCTTGTTTTTCACGGCTGCGCTAACCATCAAGAGTAAAACTGTATAGTTTGTGCTGGTGGAGTTTTCTTTTGCTGAGGGGGAGACAGAGCGGTTGAGGATGTATACACGTGGGGGAAGAGCTGCAGTAATAGAACTCAGCTGGAGTAGGTTACTTGAGGGAATGCTTCAGGAGCGGGAACAGAGCCAAAAGAGCGAGGAAACATACTTCACTTTATTGATTTTGTCGATCGTCTTAAATGAGGGGCACTCCAGGCCAAGGGCTCACCTCTGCATTTTCTGTGTGTGTGCCTGCTGTGTGGTGGACAACGTGCAGAGGTTATGGGAGATGGGAATTATGTATGTTTTTATGTTAATGTATGGGGAAAGGCTTTTTGTGCACGAGGGAGACGGAGAGAGCTCCAGCATCACGTATACAATGTGAACCTTTTGTTGTTACCTCATAAATTTCCATGTTGTTGTATCAGCCATTGAGGCTGTTGTTTCAGTCACGTGCATCTGGAAGTCCTCAATGAGCTAGCTTGTCTGTGAAAAACCCTGCACCGCCCCTCCACAGATCATGACCTTTTGCTTTACACTAGAGATACACGCTACTATTGTGACTTATTCATCAACTGTGACTTGGTTATAAATGGCTTTTTAAGGCAAATATTGATTAAGTCAAGTGTAACATCACTTGGCTTAAAGCAAATGTCCATAAGCAATTATAGCTGATAGTCTCTTTTCCATTTTTGCCTTGGCTGACATGCTCATCTGTTTTATATTCCCATATGTCCTGTCAGGTGGGACAGGATTCATTTCCTGTACAGTCGGTGTCAATTGTTATTCAATAACCAGAACCCTGAAGTTTTACCACAGACCTCAAAGGCACATTCCCTGTAATAGAGTCACTCAAGTTTCAACAGTGCGTACTTTCTACAGAGTTTTCTTGCAATAATCATGAACATCTAGTATTAGTTGTGTTATTCTGTATTTTATGTAAGTTTTCTGTTGACTATGAATTTAGATTGTGGTTTAGGATATTTTTTTTCTCTAAGTGCACCTTAAAAATGAGAGAAAATAACGAAATGAGAAAAGATGTACTCCTCCTCCCAAAAAATGTGTTTATTTTTTAATAGAATCAATTGCAGACCTTGATGTCAGGAGACTGTTTTTAGCTGATATTGGTTTATGACGTCTCAGTTACTACTGCCAGTATTCAAGAGGAATCCTGAAATTTCCAGCACATAAAAAACTTTTCAGTAAAGTTTTGTGTGTAACATTAACACCTTTGTAATGCAAACCAAATGCACATTTATATTTATATCGGGCACAAAGTATCATTTAAAGGTAAGCATTTGTTATTATTTTGTATTCTTTGAGTAAGAAACCTAAAACAATAAATAGATTCCTTAGTTCAGTACTGGCCTAAAACAGTTCTGAAACAATCATAACAGTCATCTTCCATTACACTTGAAACACTGCTGCTCTGACAGTGATTTAATCATCGTTTATCAAAGTTTTACGGCATTAGATGTTAAAAAACTGTCGGATTTTTTTAATGGCTAATCACGTGAATCTTTAGTTTCTGCCTTTAAACACACTGCAGTGGTTTCCATTAGCTAGTGTAGTTTATTTTAGCACATCACAGTTTTTTTTTTTTTTTTTTTTTAAATCTCAACACAATTAAACAACTCTGCTGACAACCCTTTCTTTTTGTGGGTTGCCTACAATTACTCTTTCTGTTGAGTCGTGCTTTGTAGTTACACTTTGGTGCTACGCAGACACCTTTACACTGTTGTTTGTTGCCACTGTTGTAGATCTTGACATATTTTATAGGGTGGATGTTTGGTGTGTTTTTTCCTAACAGCTCAGTTTGCCTGAAGTGTCTTTGTGTGATCTGAATGTTATTTCTGAATGTCTAACAGTTTAGCTACACTCGGGGAATTTATATGATTTTACAAGGTGCATCCTCTTGTTCTTATCCCCCAAATCATCTTCATCTGCGCATCTGTTATAAACTACCTAAGCATGCTTATCTTTTCTCCCTCTCATTTCATTACACAAAATCCCAAAGAAACCACTGGGCGGGATCAGTTAGTCCCAGCCAGCTCTGTGGTTTTCTTGTTCTTTATTAAAGTGTAATCAAACATCGGTTTAAGTGGAAAATAAATATCCAGATCTAATAAGCTGCTCAGCCGGATCATGTAAATGCAAATTTTCAAGCTGGTTCCTATCCGTCCCACTGAGGGGAGAACAAGCCACAGCAATCGCCTCCTCCACCCTCGATTGTAAATCAAGGAAAATAATGGCTGGATAATGACCGGTTTGCGGTCCCAAGCAGATTGAATGATAACAAACCTCGCATGTTGCACGCAGCTTTTCATTTAACATCCTATCATGGGGAAAGCCGGCGAACAGCTTGGTGTGGCTCATTAAAGGGGTTGTTGATGCCTTGTAAATTTTGTGGAGCAAGGGGTTGAAAATTCACAGGACAAACTTCCTGATAGGGTAAGACAGGGTTTATTCCCCACCCATAGGGGCCTCCTGCGCCGTCGCAGGGAGCCGGATGATCTGAGAGGACCGGTGAGCCGCCGACTGCATTGCAGTTGTCTGTTTTCTAATGTGAAGGAGTAAGAGTGTGAATGAAAAGAGACGAATACCCACTTAGACAAGCACTAAATAATAGACATATAAATTGCTTCGCTTTCCTGTTTGGGGAGATGCTGATTTAGCTGCTAATTGGTGACAGAAACTGTCAAATGGGTGGCAGATAGTGATTGTGGTGGCTTCTGTCAGGATTAGGTGAGAGGGAAGAAAAAGCGTGCTTTCTTCTGGTGAAGGCAAAGACAATATGACGGCAGTCCCCTCCCTTCTCTTGTCTGATATTTACCCAAAACACATTAAACAGATAAAGAAGAGAAAAGAAACAATAAGCTCGGGATTATGGACCCTGTCTCTTGCCTTCGTCTTGTGCTCTCATGTCTTCCCTTTTTTCTCTCCTCTAAGCTGTCTCTGTGATTGATTAACGTGTTTGTTTGAAGAAATTTTGAATGTTTGCGTGCACAGTGAAACACACAGACATACAAATACGCGCCAAATTTGCTCAGACGCTCACACGCACAGAGACAATGAACTGGCTGTAAGCAGAGAGACGGCGAAAGAGACGGATAAAGACTGACTGACTGATCTCTCGAGGGCATCTTCTTCTAACCCTGCCTTGACTCTCCTCCCTTTTCTCTGGAGCATTAAAATGAACAGTAATTAGGCTTTGATACTCTGGCAAATGAACAGTAATTAGAGTGTGCTACTGTGGATCCTCTGCCTGAGCTGCTCATTGAATATTCACACCATTATTGAACGTTAAGATTAGCTTGCCGCTGTCATGCACAAATAGTGTGGCATGGCAACGGCCCTTTGCAGATGGTGTTAGGGGGATGGTGGAGGCAGTGTGTGTGCGTAGACAGGTCGCCCAAGCCTGGCGGACCCTCAGAGGGGATTTTCTGGTTATTAGATCCTTGCCAGATCATGGGCCAATTATAAAGAAAACTGTCAGTCAAGGCAAAGTGGCTATGTGATTAGCGGAAAAGGACAAAATCAGGTGAGGAGTGTGAATCTTTCTGGAGGCAGCTTTGATTTGCTAATAAGAGGGAGAGGGAAAGGACCGGGGCAGGGTCCCCAGCTGTAGTCCTGCTTTGCTCTCTTCATTTTCACTGTGACCTTCTTAGCACTGCTGGTCTAATCTGCGCTGCAGAGAAGACATAAAGAATGGCTCTCGAGGGGGTTTTCTGGGTCCAGGCTCTGAATGAGGCACAAGGGGGTTAGCCACCAAAAATGAGAGCAGTACCCCCTACTCCCAACCACAGGGACATGAGTAATCAAATAGTTCCTTTAGGATGACAAGGGACAAATACTTCCTAATTACCCTAATAGTTTTAAAGACTTTTTACTCTTGATAAAAAAAAAAAAACCGAAAAAAAACCCCCACTTAAAGCTATGTCACTGAGAGAAGGAGGAGTGAAGGGATAAGAGGAGGGAGGGAGAATCGCTTGCCTCTGAGAGCATCCTCAGCAGGCAGGAGCTCTGTCCGTTCCTCTTCCTAATTTCTAAAAGCACGACAGTGTATCCTAATTTAGCGGCTGGTGACCAGGGCTGACATTGAGGGGCGTGGTAGCCCCCCCCCTCCCGGCCATGGTTTCTGGCTGGGGAGAAGCAAACGCAGAGGGGAGACAGGCAGCACAGTGCCAGGGCTATAATGAAGCGCGGGAGACAGCAGGCCTGACAGCTCTGGCAGGTGATGCATGGGGCCCATGCTAATTCTTCAGCAAGCCAGTGATGGATCCTGAAATCTTGACCACACATCCCATTAGCCCCTGTCTGTGACAGGAGAATAAAGATATTAAAAAAATCCAGGAGAAGTTGAGAGAAAGGGGTGCAGGGGGATTTGGAGTGGGATGTGGACAGCCAGTCAAAGGACCTTACGCAAACCTCCAAGTCCTCTGCAATATTTTCAGCAGCAAAGTTATTGATGACTTAACCTCTGGGGTGCAGGTTATGGGTGATGGATACTGTGCATCCTCAGCATGGAACAGCAGAGGATAACAAGGTAGACAGTGAATCACCTGCCCACAGCTGATAAAAATAGAATATGACATGTTCTACAGCGTATACACTGCATTATTCCACTGTAAATTCTAAAGAGATGAGTGAACTGGGCTTTCCTGTAAATAGATTAGTTCATTGAATTGGTTTTCTATGGGCTCAGCTGTTCTGCACATCCCTACTGCTCTGGCTTTTGCATCTTAGCACTATGAATGCATGGACTGTTTATTAGGCTGTCCCTGCCAACTCCTCTGCGACCTCCCATCCCCTCAAGAGTAAAAAAGACTAAGGAATAAAAAGCAAAGGAGGGCGTAGAACTCCTCAGCTATCAAGCGCTCAGGTGTGTTTACCATATATCTTTTATGTTCCTGTGCCAGAAAGGGCTAATATTTGTGACAAGTTTTATATGAAATATAAATGACTCAGTCTTGATACAAATAGGAAAACTGGTAGCGAGGCGAGCCGAGTCGCAGCCAGGCCACGAGAATCCTTCCCATTTCTCGGGGTTGACAAATAGCACAGAGGAAGTTCCAGGGGAAACTGAGAGGTTACTGTGACAGACAAGGAGCACAATTATCACACCATGATGAAAGAGCCATGGCGAGCGCGCGTCGCACCGTTAATTACCGTCCTTTTTCCACCAGCCTCTAATGTGAGGAAAAACACGCGATGACAAGTGTGTAAAAGAGCAAGCACTAAATTACTGTCAGGAAAAATAAACGGAGGATCGCGCGGCCCGCACAGTGATTTACGGGGGCAATTAGTCACCGCCCCACGGAGATGCTGAGGACAGCAGTGCGGCGGGAGTGTGTCAGGGAGAGAGAGTGTGAGAGACACCCCTACGCTCCACCCACACTTCTAAAAAATAGGATGAGAACTAGGAGAATGTTCTCTGTGCTCTTGGCTGAGTGACCTTTGTCTGGCGGAGGGCCGTTATCAAACTTTTTGCTGGTTATAAAGAAGTTCCGAAATAAATGATCAAGCAAACAACGGCGCTGTGAACATCATCCTACTTCAAATCAGTGCCATGTTGTCATATGTATATGTATCATAATAGAATAAAAGAAGTAACATGAGTGGGTGATATGGAGCCAATTTAGGTCACCGTTACTTGTTTTATGCTGAAGTAGGTTGATTATGACACAGGTGTAAGACAAGCTAAAGCGGTGTCTGTCATTACACTATCAGTAGAATACAGGCTTTTGTCTATGTCGAATGTGTCAGCGTACTTGAAATGCTAAACGTCTGAAATGAGCTAACCCCCCCACACGCTCTACCATCAAACATCAAATGGGCTCTAATTGTTTCTAAACGTGACACAAGTTAAGATACTTCAGTTTAAAGCCCGCCATCGCGTCTCATAAGTGACGCTTGATTCCTTGTCTCGTCTCTTCGAGCAGCTTCTAAGACAGGAGGTCGCATCCCAGTCGTCACATGTCCCTCATATTTCATGCTCAGCTATGAAGCGAGCCTTTCATCGCGTATTAAAATACCTGCTGTACTTTTAAGGAAGTAAGACCACTGGGAATATGCCCGACTGAGCGGAGAGCCCATTGATTAGTAATGGCTGATGACAGATAGTGTCACGTCATCTTTGTTAATTTCACTCATTCGGAGGCATTGAACAAACATGGCGTGCTGTTTTTTTCCCCCTCTTTCTTTCTCTGAGAGAAATTTCTAAAATGATAGCCTATTGTTGAATAATTTTGAAGCCCCTATTAGAAAATTGTCACACTGTGTGATATCTTACAGACGTGTGATGAAATAAAGTAAAGATGGAGCGGGGGTGGGATGATGCAGTGGAAGTTTGTCTTAATATATCCATCACAGCCAGCTAAAGACAATTATAGTTGAGCACTTTAAAGAAAACCCTCAGACGCAGGCTCTTGACTTGCTAAGCTTCTGAAGCTTTCTCTTCGCCTAATGCTAACGCTTGATGCTAACATGACAAAGTGTGTTGGAGGATATTGGCAGTTTAATCTGCCTTGTCATGCTCATATACATATTTAGACTGAGCATTTGCACATGTATTGTAGGACAATAATAACACTGCCAGTAAGCTGAGTGTTATGAGCAGCGTGATAGGAAGTGTGTGTATAGAGAGGGGGGGAGCAGGGGGATGCATTCTCCCGGCCATACAAATCCAGTAGAGGCTAGTGAGTGGGCTTGCTAGGTTGAGCCACATTTCCAGGTCAGTGGCCTTAAGCATGCTTGGTTACAGCTGCCTTGCCCATTCCTATTGGCAAAGGTGCCATAAGACAAGGTTGTGAGGGGCCATAAGTGGTGAGGAGGAAGCAGTGGAGAAGCTAACCAGGAGAGGACCATATGCATGTCCAGTGGACTGCTTCCCTCAGGCTTTCTTTCTCCATCTCTCTCTCTCTCTCTCCCCACATCCCTCACTTGACTGCACTATCCACTTCTTTGCCAGGGCTATATAAGTGCCAGGACATCAGACTTCCTCAAGCTGTCAGCCTTGCTTTTCCCCAGAACAACACAATTTGAGACTGGAGGAGAGTAAGAAAAAAATCACTGGAGAAGCTAGAGAGGAATAAGATTGGAAAAATGCTCCATTCTGTTTTTGCTTCAGCCAGTTCCACGGCCAATTAAAGGCCATCACGATCAGCCATCATTGGCGTGGACCTTTATGTTTGACTCAGGATATTTTCACTTTGGAAACTACTGTCTTATAATTTTAAAGATAATTTTAATCTCATTTTATTATTTTATTTTATTATAGTTACTTAATAAATTCACACTTGTAGATTTAATTGGACAGGACAGAACTTTCTGTACCTTTCAATTTAGTTTAAGTATATTTGAAAATAAAATTCGGAAAATTCTTAATTGCTCCGTTGTCTCTAAACTGTAGACATATAGCTCAACTTAACAGCTGGTTAGCTCAGCTTAGCATTAATAAATGGCTTTCCTCTGCGTGACAGTAAGAAATAATGTGTCAGTTACTGAGCTTTAGTAGCGCTGGTAGAGGGATTTCAACTTAGTGTTTTCGGTTTCAAGTGTTTGAGCAAAGCTAAGCTAAGCTAACTGTCAAGAAACCTAGCAAAAGAGTGAAATGCTTTCCTTAGACAAGCTTTTTTTTTTTAGTTATTCATGGTAGCAATTTGCAGCCATAATGTTGTACACGTATACATGTTGCTAAATACAACATTTTTACAACATGTTTAAAATACTGCATACATGTAAAGCAGAGCGTATTTGCATCATAAAAGGGAATTAACCTTTTTTTCTCTCACTGCACAAACCTCTGTACACTCTCAAATAAAACCCACATGAGGAATTTATTAATGTTAATTATCAACAAATTAATTTACCGCCGCTTCTGCAGTCTTTGTATTATGTTTTTCTTGTTTATCATAAGAAGCTATTTGAAAATGTATTGGTGATTTTTGTTATTATTCATAAAAGAGATGCAAGTGTGAAAACAGACTTTTTCCATCTTTATGGCTTCCAGTGTTCTGTGAAAGCAGGCTTTGAAATTAGACTCGCTAACTGGCAATGAAATAACAGACAGCCAAGAAGAAGAGGAGTTAAAAAAATAGGGCTTATGAATCAATATGGGCAATGGGGGAAGGCCAAATGTAATAAATAATACAATAACAAGCCTAACTAATGAGCTGTTGTGAGGGTGCAGTTCACAGAGTAGTCCCTTTGTATGAATCCCTGCTAATAATCTTGGGGAGCCAGCAGATGATGAAGTGTTGCCATAAGGCAACACCTGTGCAATTAAAGCAGCGGATTCTTTTGCACGTAACATTAATTTCAGCCCTTTATAAAGGCCCGATGAGCACACTAATAATCTAGTCTACTTGACTCCATGTCTAGCTGAAACAGAGCATCTAATTAGGTAAAGGTAATTAATTAGAGATAAACGGAGCTAATCAGAGCCCGTTAGCACTCCCACTTTCTTGGCATTAAGACACAGAGCCTCCTGCTCTCTCATTGGCTGCCCTGTCATGTGCTCAGTGAACATGAAAAAGATATGTTTTTAATAGAGGCTCTCTGATCTTACGGTGAACTAGTCTGCTCCCTTAAGATCAAGACTATGTTGCTTCTCAGATGATCTTTTTATTCCCAAAAGTTAGTGATAGATTATCGCTTTGTCAAATGTAACGCTGTTGTTCTGAATGAACTATTTGGATAGTTAGAAAGTGTCCAGCTGGGTTTGGTTTCATTGTATTAGTTAAAGTCAAAGAACGGCGTGATTAGCATAAATTCAATCGTCAGCATCAGCATCATGTAAGCATGCATGCATGACTTTTAATGGGGCAAACATACACACATACATACACAGATTCACATACTTTGTAAAATAGCACTATTTTAACATATAAAAAGAATGGCTTCTTTAAAAATATCAATGGCATGGTAGAATTTCAGACCTAAAACGAGAATCCCCCTTGTGGCTTAGCCTACAACCTCTAACAAGAAATCATATTACAGATACATGAATATGATCTTGTTGGCTTTACGCCAATGTTTCATAAGGAAACATTAAGCCCCAGACAGCAAACATCCAACTTCCCATGATTTCTGTTCTAATTTTCATATGAAAGGTGAAGCGGGGAACCCTGGATGGAACAGATCCTTCCGTGTTGCACTGATGCAACAGCAGCATGAAGAGCCTGCGCTTCCACTCGTGTACCTATCATGTCCAATTTTTTTCCAATAGATATTCCAGTCTTTGCATATGTGCAAGTACTGTTTGAAAATGGAAATTTAATGGTTATTGTAATGAATGTTGACTTAACAGATCAGAAAGGCAGGAGGGAAGGAAATGCGAGCGAACCTGAGAGGAGAGGTTTGTTTAGATGCTCGAGTGTCGTTGGGTTTCATGAGGAGGAATGATTTGGGGGAAACATGATTATTTTTTCCCTCTGCTTTTCCTTGTACACAGGGGAGTCGTCTGCTACAAGAAGGCAGGGCGCTCCCTCGACACGCATCATTAGAAGGTTTTTTACAAGCGACAAGCAGGCTATTTGGCTGTCATTGGGATTGTTTGAAGAGAATATGTTTCTGCACCGTACTCCAGGGAGCCCCACATCAGGAAAAAAGTAGATCACCCTTGAGCACTTGACATTGCTGTTATGCATTTGTCAATATTAAGGCTAAGAGGTTGGGCCAGTGTGTGTAAATTGGGAGTTTGGTGCATTTGCTTGCCTCAAATGTGAGCTGACCTTTAACCTAGCGTGTCACTCATTCGCTAACCTTGTTTCTACTAATTGCTACATTCAGCCTCTGCGGTTATACTCAATTATTCAGTTATTCAAAATATACTAGGCAGTTTTAACGAGGTTCCTTATCCACTAACACGAGTGCAACATGGATATTTGTTCATGTTTTTAGCTTATTAGTAATTACTGAACACAATATGACTTCATTACGTTGTCTCAAACTTTCTGGACCCACTGTAGCCAAAGCAACAACAGAAAAAGAGGCGTGTTAAAAGATGACCTGCAAAGAACAGCAGCGAAAAGTAAAGCAGCACATTGTGATGAACTGTCATATTCTGATCGTGGCCCATAATGCAACCATCACTGGTCCAAAGTGCAGGGTGTGTGTAGCGTTTCCAATTGAAATGAGTCAGAGTGTAGGCATAGAGATCCTCATTATATCGTTTCCCCAAGGGCTGAGGCCAGCGCTTCTGCTGGAAAAGAGGGAGACGAGTGCATCCTCGCTGCTCTCCAAAGACAGGGACAAGTAACAGTTTGGTTTCAGCACCAATCTCTAAATGGCTTTTCAAAAGCAAAGAGAGGCTAACACAGTGGGGAGATATTTGTGTCGGTTTCTGCGATTCTGGTTCATTTGTCTGCTCTTCACCACGGGCGAAACAGGCGAACATGGCACGCGGGGTCACATCTGATTCCCTATCGGAGACGAGATGGTGAGAGGACGGCAGGAGTGCGAGGCGGCGTTGCAGCACTCCGCTGTGTCCAAAACTATCTGCATCAGTGGTGCTGATTGTGAGGCACCCGCTGGCGCTGTTTAGATAGTTTGACTACATCAAGCTCCCTTCCAGACGGCTCTTACTGGTGCGATTAGAGGAGGGTGAAGATGAAAGGTGTTCGGTGTATTTTTAAAATTGTTGATTTTCCGTGTAATGATAGCTCGTGCAATTAAGCACTGGCTCCGGGCTCTGCATGTCCTTGTGAAAAAAAATCTCAATTATTTGTGTGGGTGTACGTGTGTGTGTAAGTGAGAATGAATGTGTGCGGGCATGTGTGCGCCTATGCTTCAGACAGATTTTCTACATTGATGTTAGATTTTTAATGTTATGCACCAAACAGATTTTTCCATTAGTACGCCGAAGATGTGACTACTTGCTCGATAAGTGATGTGGATTGATTTAGTGTGTTAATGTATTTGATTAAATTTGCGCTTATAATCTTGGGATGTTCTTATAAGTGCGCGAAAAGCCTTTTGAAATTTAGATTAACAGAAAAAATGCGCACATTGTAACATCTATAAATTAAGTTGTTGTTCAGTTTTTCCTCATGTTATTCAGATCCCAAAAGTGTGAACATGTTGTAAACATGCAGAAACAGAGCCAACAGCGGGGTTCTCATATTATTTATTGAAATGAACTCGCCTGACAGCAAATGTTTCGTCTTGGATTGAGACATAAGCCAGCATTTTCTTTGTCTTGTTGTGCATAGGTTTTCACGGTATAGATGACAGAACATTTTGTGTTTGTGGGTGTGTACGCATGCAGCGATGAGGGGCTGGGGTGGAGCTAACCTGTAGGGGAGATTGTCAAAAGGGCTAAATTTGCCATGAGAGTAATTGTGCTGTTCCATGACATTCACTTCTGCTAAATGTAATCACTTTAAATAATGTCAGTGACATCTTGTGAAGTATTTGGTGGAAGAAAAGGCACTATGTAGGGCAGGCATCTAAGTGTGTGATCCCGACTGTCTGTGCGTTATCTTCTCTTTCATTAGAGATGAACAGCCGCGGGTCGGATGGGTGGTGGGCGGGAGGGGGTCAGGGAGTGTGTGTGTGTGTGTGTGTGTGGATTCAGAGGGTGGGCAGTGGGCACAGGAGGGGGTGGCTTCACTGGAGATGGTAAATAGGATTATAAAGAGGACCCTAGTGTTGCCTAGAAGACAAAAGTGACTGATGATTAGCTTAATATTTGTTACACAATGCAACACTGGCTGAACATTGTGAACATTTATTGCTAGTGCCAGGCACTTTCAGCAAGCATTTCATCACACCCAACTCTGGCCCTGTGAAATCTCTTGTAATTTTACAAACAGTCAGCGTGTTTGAGAAGTAGAAAAAAGGGAGAGAACATGTTATAGGCGGCTGCCTGATGTGCCTTCTATACCTTGAGGCATGGTGCTGGAAAATTCAGCGTGAACTTTCGACACTTAAATGCTAAAATGCGACTGATTTGAGATGATAATAGGCGCCCTAATAGAAGCTGATCCTTTGCAATGGCTTGGAGTCTTATAGCACACAGCTGTAATGCAATGTGAGTCGACAGTTAGGGGAAAAAAATGGAGAAAGGCACAGATAGTGAAAGATAACACAACGCATAACCCTCCTTGCTGGCTGAGAGGGAAACATGTCTTGTGGTGCCCTGCTATGTATCAGGGTCGGTCGGAGGTAGCAGCAGATTGGAGAGGGAGCAGGAGACGGGGCAGGAGACAGTAAGTGGAGTTGGCAGAGTGAGGATCCAGGCAAGAGGGCTTGACGGTGTAAGAACGGAGCTGACCCCTCAGCCCTCCAAGATCCACAAATGGATGGAGGCGTTGGACGGGACAGGCCTGGAGTCAGAGACCTGCTCAAGGTTGACAAGAGTCAGGGTCAACCTTCAGCGAGCCCGGCTGTAAACAAGTTGCTGGAAGAAACCTAAAGGGCTCAAAGCATGAGTACTTCCATGGTAATATTTCACTTATTGCCAGGCTGAATTGGCCTTAAATATTTGAGGACTGCCTCAAACGAAAAACTCCTCTAAGTGCACCACGCCAGTGTTTGCTTCAGCTATAGCCACAGAAATTATGTTGTGTATGCACTTTAGTTCCACTTCACTGCAAGGGATCTTAAATGTTTGGTTCACCTAAAAATAGGAACATATTTGCAACATTC